>NC_042615.1:542324847-542924847 GCF_901001135.1 Rhinatrema bivittatum | reverse complement strand
GTCTTGCCTTGGTAACAGAGATAAGAAAAGGAAATGGGGCCTCTGAGACAAGCTGAAGAGATAAAATATTGTGAAGAAGGCACCTAGAGTTAAGATAAACATATTCCCTTTGGAACCAACCCAGAGAGGTTCAGTGAGGAAGTGATAGAGAAATGTCCCCATTTAAGGCAGAAAAGGCCACTGATATAGAGTTAAGTGAAATGTATTCCAAGTGTCTGTGAGTGAAGGGAGATGGTCAATAGTAATTTCCCTTACAGGATGCTTATTTCAAAGTGGAAGGTAGATTATTATTATACTAGGTGGTTAAGGACACAGAGCAAACCAGGAAACATTTGCTGCTGTCATGGATCTACCAGAAAGATATAATTTTCTTAGCGCATGCCTACCCCGTGGCTGGTCATCTGAGAACCACAAACTACATTACATGGATCCTGGGAAGATTTCTGAGTTCATATTCTACAAGACAGAGATAAATTATTCCAAACTACCCATTTCAACTGCTAGGCAGGCTGTGAATAGAATTAAAAGTCATACTTTGATTTGTCTGTATGCAAATGCCAGAAGTCTAAAAATAAAATTGGAGAATTGAAATATATGGCGCTGAACGAAGATGTAAACATAATAGGCATCTCAGGGACCTGGTAGAAGGAGGATAACCAATGGGATGATGGGACACTGTGATAGCAGAGTATAATTATATTGAAATGATAGGCCAAGTCAAATTGGTGGAGGATTGACACTTTATGTTAATGATAGCATAGAATCAAATAGGATAAAAATATTGCAGGAAACAAAATGCACTGTGTAATCTCTGAGTCCAATATTCAAATCTACTTAGCCAGAGAAGTAGCGACTTATCCGGCAAAGTGGCAGTCACTGGATATCTGGCTACGTTCAGCAGTTACCACATAGCCAGATAACTCAGAGGAAGAGAATGGGTGGATTGCAATGGCACTAAGTACTTATCCAGCTAAATTAGCTGAATAAGTACTGATATTCATCAGACATATCCAGTTAGAACTGCCATAGAGCAGGTTTATGAAACCCCACTCCAGTGTGCACGGGTGAGGACATAAAAGTATTTAATAATCTTTGGGGCTAGAACCTCTCACCGGCTAACTATGTTACATTCCCTCTTATTCCCAGGGCCGGATCCTTTGTAGATGGGGGAGGGGGTGGGGAAGATACACTTCCAGGGCCCAATGTGACAGGGGTGACCTTTTTACACATTTCTCAGTTGTTCTTTGTGCTCCCTTGGGGAGGACACTTGTCCTTAAGGTGGGTGCAGTGAATGCAAAAGAAATACTCTGGTCTGGAGTCACTAGGTTAGGGTCCAAAATTAAAGTCTTGACTGTTTAATACAGGTGATGAATGGCACAAAACTCAAACTGCAGCACCACAGATTTCTTATAGTCTCTTCCCTCTATCTGTGCAGGACTCACTTATATTGGAACCGGGAAACACCCACTCTCTTGGATTTAGGAAAGTGGAGCTCCCATTAGGCAAACCAATAAAGCTGGCAAAAATCTATGGCACAGAGAGCAAATCCTCTCTTTCTCTCCCCAGGGTTGTGAAACACTAGATGGGTGTCCCCAGTGATTTTGGCTTTCCTTTACCCCGGTTAGTTTATCTTCAGAATCTCCTTGATCTTACATAATCTCTTTAGTTCTCCTCCCTGGATCCCCAAAGGGAAGGATCCCCTCAAAGCAAGCAGCTATCTTGCTTCAAAACAGGAAAGAAAGACAGCCAAAACTTACTGTTGGATCTTCTAACAAAATGGTGTCTTTTCCCCCCATAAATGATACTAACACTGGAGTTGTTCCTTGTAGCGGGTTCACCATCATTTCAGGGCTGGGTCTTCCCTATCCCTGGGCATCCCATATACAGGGCTCCCCAATTCCTGTGCCCAACAAAGCCCCAGGTGTCTCACAAGGCTTCTACCATGAAAAATCTCAAAAACAACTTAGAGTGATATCCCAACCAGCTAGTGAGTAGCCTGGAAGGAAAACCCTTCTGACCATGGTCAGGACAATCAAGCAGGGCTTGCTTGGCTCCTTGACTGAGCCTAAGAAATAACAAAATCTAAGCTCCTAACTACCTGTTCACTGTGTGCAAACCAAAGGGGACTGCCACTAGGGGGTCGGCCATTCCAGAGCCCCCACATAAGGAGGGGCCATTTTTGAATGAAATCTCCCACATGAACTATCCTATACTAACTATTCGCACCCCTGTTTTCTGTAAACCGACATGATGTGAACGAGTTCATGAATGCCGGTATAAAAAAACCTTAAATAAATAAATAAATAAATAACCAGCTGACACGTAATATCCAGGACTTACTGGTAGTGTGACAGGTTATGTCTGCTACACCCCCCTCTCACTTAATCAAATCTGGACAAGGGGCAGAGACTCTTGCACAGATTTCACAATTGTGCACATCACATTACCTCATATTGCATTGGAATATACATTAAACATAACCACTAAAGAATATATAAAACTTCAGGAGAGCAAGGTAGCCAATTCTACGTGGGTGGGGCCCCAGACCCAAATAGTCTGTACACCTGCTGTAGGCACTAGGCACTAACATATCATGCCATAGATTCCATCCATCCAAAAGAACAGTTAGACACACGTACCAAGAATAATCCTCAGGATTGGGTGAAAAATAGTAAAATGGATAATGAAGGCCAGCCCTGCCACCGCTAGCTACAGAGGGTGCTGCCACCACCCTGAAATGTTACAGGATGCTCGCTCTCACCATACATGAATGATCACAAACATTGCACCTTCCCCTATGAAGGGAATCCCTCCTTCATAGGGGAAGATGACTATTTTGGGTTCTCCTGGCTGGAAAACAGATAACTCCATGGCTCTTATGAGAGAAACTTGGAAGAAGTCTCTCCAATTCCTGGGGAGAGAAATGTTAATGTAGATGTCATCTCCCTGTGGCAGCTTCTTGGAATACAGATTCAAAGGCACCAGATGGACAGCTGGTACCCAATCTACAAAGGAAAAGGTTAGCTTTAAATGGCAATTTCACAAAAGAAGCCAAGGACATGTTTTTTTTTTTATGAACAATTTTTTTTACAATTTTTATAGAACAAGTTTTTATATTTTTCCATTAAAACCAAACAAGAGTAAATACATTTTCCTTCTAGTGAAAACGACATAAAACATAAAATAATATGAAATCAAAACCATCCACTGGAATGGCAAAAAGAGATTAATAATCACTGAAATTAAATTCCAGAATTTCTCTGAGGTAGCTGGTCTTCTTTTCTTCTAGGCCACTTGATAGACCAGGTCATCTGGTTAATAGATGATCATTCGAATGTCCACATGATGAACAAAATCATGTCCTCCTTTATAGGACAATGAACATATTGCAAGGAGACTTAGTGCAAAGAAATTCATTACTCATTTTCCAGTTTGGGTTAGGAAAGAAATAATATTAAACAGCAATATAACCCTGTTTTCACAAGAACACCGAAATCATTTTACTTTGATGGTGACTTTATGGGCTCTGGCTTATAGTGTTCTGGGTGGGGCTTGTAGATGGTCACCCCATTAAACAGCAAACAGTTTATCTAGTACTCAGTGGGTGGACCCACAGGATTGTTGTATGCCACCACAACTTTCGGATATTTCTTCCTAGCTGGATCTCTTTCATTCTCCTTATGACTTCTTTGTCAAAATCGAGGTGGCTTCTGACAAATTCAGGGCTAGAATTTTTTATAATTCCCCTATCCATCTATTCCCAGATCCATGACTCTTGATGTTCTTCCACATAGTTCATGATATAAACTGGTATGTATGAGTTATACAGACCAAAATCATGTCTCACACATCTCCAAACAATATGCTCAGCGTGAGAGGCCTTTGAGAAGCTTCTGGGGTTGGTGACCTTGCTGGGTACCACCCAGGATTGATTTTAACATCTGAATGGATTGGTTGTTCCAGAAGGTAATTAAATTTCACTTGTGATTGCTGATATAGAAAATGTGGAGATGGGAGATGATGCTTCTTTTTGGGAAGCATCCTCAGAAGAGAACCCAGAACTAGATTTTATAATATACCTAAGCATGGTTTGTTTGGCATACTGTCTATAGGTCGCTGGCTACCAAGCAAAGATGTTGACTTCAGGCAGGACTATAGAGAATCTTTCTTGGGCAGCAACAGCACTGATTGCCACATTCCAGCTTTTAGATTTCACGCACCATTTCACCCATTGACATGATGATGAATTGCAATAACTGGAATGAGGTGACAGTGAATCAGGCAATCTGCCTTTCCCTCTCCCCCTTGGAGATCCAAAAGGGTGATAAGTAGTGCCCCTTCTGGGCCTGACTCCAGTCAGAGGCCTCTGTAGTGATGGTGTTCCATGGTCGCTTGCACTCTCCTCCTTCCGTTTTTTAGGTCAATGATATTCTACGGCTCTTTCAGACTGTGTTTCTTCTTTCACCACCAACACCTTTTCCTCTGCATCCATGTCACTCCAGGAGGGGATTGGTGCCTTCTCTGACGCCCCTTTGTCCGTTTCATGGAGGCCTGGACTCACACTCTCAGTCTCTTTCACTAAAGGCTGTGCTTCTTCTGTCTCTCCTGTGCTTTTTGAAGGCTTTGTCAGTAAGGCTTCCAACAGTTCATGGAATGTGATGGGGACATCTCCCCTGCTGGGAAAAGCTGGTAGTTCTTTTGTTACATTGGTCACTGATTTTGCGCTTCAATTCCTGCTGCCATCTGAACATCAGAAGGGAGTTATTGACCCTTTCCACTGGGTCCCATAAGAACATGACATACTGGGTCAGACCATGACCAAGGGTCCATCAAGCCCAGCATCCTGTCTCCAACAGTGGCCAATCCAGGCAATCTCTCACTCTCTCTTATAAGCATTCTTAAACAACAATATTTTCAATTCATATCTAAATCTCTTGCTATCAGTTAATGTACGCTGTGTTTCAGGCATAGTGTTTTGCAACTTAGGGCCCACTTTAGAAAATGCACGATCTTTAACTTCAGTTAAATGAGCACTACAAATTGCAGGGACACCCAAAAGACCCTTATTTTGAGACCTAAGTGTATGTTGAGGAGTGTATAAATGCAGTGCTGCTCCAATCCAGCCAACATCATTAGAGTGAATACATTTAAAATTTAAAGTAAGGATTTTATACTGAATCCTGAACTGCACAGGTAGCCAGTGTAATCAAATCAAGATGGGTGTAATGTGTTCAAACCTATGACATCCTAGTAATAACATTCTGTAACATTTGTAAAGATCTATAATATTTGTAAACATAGTATGTTAGGTATTATTAGGAAAGAAGTGGAAAATAAATTATAGGCTATCATAATGCCTCTGTATCTATTCATGATGTGACTGTACTTTGAGTATTGTATGCAGTTCTGGTTGAACTATTTTTAAAAGATATAGTGGAACTAGAAAAGGTACAGAGAAGGATACAGAGAAGGGTGACCAAAATGACAAAAGGAATGGAATGGCTTTCCTATGAGGAAAGGCTAAATAGGTTAGGGCTCTTCAGCCACCTCCAAGCTTATGGCTGAGAGGAGATATGATTGAGGTCTATAAAATCTTGAGTGGGGTGGACAGGTAAACAGGGAACAGTTTTTACCCATTCAAATAATACTAGGGCTAGGGGATACTCCTTGAAGGTAACAGGTAGCACAATTAAACTTTGGAACTTGTTCTCAGAGGATATGGTAAAAGCAGTTAGTGTAGCTGGGATTAAAAAGGGTTTAGATTCCTGGAGGAAAAGTTCATAAACCATTATTAGTCATGTAGATCGTAGGAAAAGCACTGCTTATCACTGGTTATAAGCAAGAAAGTTTGGATCTAATTTTTGGGATCCTTTTTGGATACCTTGACCTGGATTGGCCACTACTAGAGACAGGATGCTGGGCTTGATAGATCTTTCATTTGACCCAGTATGGCATTTATGTTCTTATCTACATTAGCAGGAGGTTAGTGGCTAATAAAAGGAATTATTCCATTACACAGAAGAAATGCCTGGCCATCAAAAGGAAGTGTAAAGTTACAGACCAGTTAGTTTGACATCAGTGCTGAGCAAAGTAATGGAAACATTACTGGAAAATAGAATAGTGCTATGTCATGAAGCAACTGAGTTACAGGATCCTAGGCAACATAGTTTCACATAGGGATGATCTTGCCCTACAAACTTGATTAATTTCTTTGATGAAGTGACCAGAGTAGTATATCACAATTGTGTTCGCTTAGATCAGGACTATTTTGGAATAGAGAATTATAACCTTTAGGTCCTCTTTGTCTGTTTATATATACGTACACACTTCATGGGTCTGATTTTCAACGCATTTACTTGCATATGAGGTAATTTTCAAAGGAGTTGCACATGTAAATGTAACATACTATTGTAGCAATTTTCAAAAGACATTTACGCACATAAAATGCACCTACACTTGTATAACCTATGGACAATTCAAAGGCATATATTGTAGCAATCTTCAAAAGCCCACTGACATGGGTAAAGTGCATTTACAAGTGTAACTCCTTTTAAAATTACTAAGTAAGGCTAAGCAACATTAGAGCCAAAATTCTTTCATCTGCCGGGCCAGTCCTATGGAACTCACTTATCTTAGAGTTGCAGCTTGAAATGGATTTCCCAGTGTTCAGGAAACAGTTGAAGCCTTTCTTTTCCCCCCACAAGCTTTTCAGTAACTATTTGCTGGTTTGATAAGGTCATGCTCTGCTGGACTGTTCTTAACGCTGTTGTTACTTTACCTATGTTATATATGTTTCAAGGTTGTTATGCCATATATGTTCTTTGTGTCTTTGTGTTGTGGTTTTATTATGGATGTTTTCTTTGTTAATACCTGCTATGAACATTACAGAATCAGCAGGCTTTAAATATTTTAAAATAAAAACAAATACATAAATAAATAAATAAATAAATAAATAAATAAATAAATAAATAAATAAATAAATGTAGCATAATCCTAAGTGGGCAATAATCACAACTGTTTATGTGGGTAAACTTGTGCTTACCTGTGCAAACATGAGGTTGCATTATATCCTCCTCCCTTGTGCACACAGCTAAAAGTGTGCATGAAGGATGATAGTGCTCATGCTCTTACCTGCACTGAACATGGGTGGCGCTGGGAGCAGGGTTGGAAAGCCCTGTGGAGAGCATTTTTGCGCCTGCCTCTAAGCACAAAGCACCCGCTTTCCTGCAGCTGCCCAGCGTTTCCCTTTTAAAATTAGTTTCCCAGGTCCACGAGATTTAACGATTGCCCTCTACATCAAACATCTCCTGAATAAAAGAAACCTAAACTGTTTGCTCAGACAGCCTAAAGTCCCCAGCTGAAATGATACTTACTCAGCAGCGTACACAGATCTAATAATATAATATGATTTTTGCCTATAAGCCAGGAAGAATGTGTAACGTTCAATGCAGCTTCCACAGTAGCATGTATTAAAACCTGGGGGGGAGGGCAGACAGTCCATGTTTGCTTTATTGAGTTCAGGGAGATGAAAAATTTACAGCAGTAAGGATGAGGCAGTAAACAGCAGCAGATGGTGACAGTGTTGTCCCTTGAGGGGGAAAGTTTATGTATGTTTGAGGCCAAGCTCCTCAGCCTGTGTTTGTGTCGGTGAAAAAGGGGGAGAAATGAGTGAATACGGCATATATGTGTCCCTTCAGTGTTGATACCCTTAGGTGGTGGCATCCCCAGTGGTGTCAGTGTAGCTTCACGGCAACTCTATTTTTATTTTTATTTTTTTTGGAGGTTTTAAGTTGGATTGCAAGTATTAAAATCCCAGTGACTCGACCACTGATTACGTAATATTGCCTATCTATATCTGAGCTGTTGTTGGAAAGAGCTAGTTGAGAACTTCCTCAGCATACTATTTTTATATGTGGCACCCTGCTGCCCCCCACTCAGGCAAAACAGATGACCTGTCAACAACAGATGGGGGAGGGGGCGGGAGAGGAAGTTATAACAGAAGAAAACCCTACCGGGCCCAGTCAGTGGGAAGGACCGGATAAGGGTTGCAAGTTGCTAGACAGAAACAGCAATAGATGAATCTCCATGCCTACACTTTCTATCCCCCAGGGTATCCCTCCAAGCCCCCAAACCACAGGCTTACCAAAGCAGGGAAAACACCACACCAGAAATGCAAGAAAATTATTATTCAACTTTTAAACCAATGGGGGAAAACAAAAGCACATCAGCAAAATATCCATAGGGACAATGAACGAATTATTGAGAACAGCAATATGTAGAGAGAGAACAGAAAGTCTATGCAAACTGCTACCACACTCTCACCAATAGCAATGACCTAAGAGGCTGACTAACAATTTCCCTTTGTGTACTCGGCTAAAAAAAAAAAAAAAAGTTCTATTCTTTAGTGTGGTATCAGGTATAGCTGGTTAGATTGTGAGGGCTCAGGTAGTAATTATCCTGAAAATACTCACAGAAAAAGGAAAACTGGCAGCAATATCTGGAAAAGGTAAGAGAATCTGGGAAAGCAGTCAGAAATTCAAAAATGCAAATGGAAGAAAAAATAGCAACAAGAAGAGGACAAGACTGTTTGCTTTTTTTTTTTTTTGTTATAAAAATTATAGGCTAGTCAGCGGGGTTTTAAGGGTCGAGGCTAATAGGATTTGTGATAGGAGGAAGTGCAAAAGTGGCAACGTGGGACTCAGAGGAGAAGGGGGAGGAATATGTAGAGGCTGATGAGGAAAAAGCAGAATTGTTTATCAAATTTTTCTGTTCAGCATTCACAGGAAAGGAATAGATCCACAGAAAACAAATACAAATGAAATTGGAAGTAAGGTAAACCTGAAACAATTTTCAGAACAATGTGTTTGTGAGGAACTAGCTAATGATGGGGCTGAATGAAATACAGCCGAGGGTATTAAGGGAATTTAGAGAAGTTCTAGTAGCTCCACTAGATGACGTTTTCAATGCTTCTGTAGGGTCAGGAGTCGTTCCAGTGTATGTGGTTCAGCTTCACAAATGTGGAAACTACAGGTTAGTTAGTCTGTGGTGTGGAAATTAATGGAATCACTGCTAACACAGTGCAGTTTCACTAATCCAATGGATTACAAAATCCAAGCCTGCATGGATCTAGATTCTAGAGATCCTTGAGGAATGGTCTAGAGCTAAGATTTAATGTTAAAAATGCAGAGTTTAATAGGAGGATTTCCTCTTTTTTGTCCTTACACCGCTCTTGTTTTCCTAAACTACTTATCTCTCTGATAGTTCCTAGAATCTCAGATGTTATGTTACTTTAAAATAGCTTTGGAGTGTATTGATAGTTTGTTGTAATGATAATATCTGGTAATTGTAATAATATTGCTATTTTGTTTTGAATAAGCATAAATAAAAAATTTAAAAACAATGCAGAGTTGAGGGCTGCAAAAACCTAAGAGGTGAATCTTAAGACCTGTGCATGGGTGCACATTAGCATGCGTTTGCTGGCACGCGCGCCTGGACGCAGAAATTTTATAACATAGGCGCGTATGTGTGCGTATATGCACGCATGTTAAAAAATCAGCTATAAACGTGTACATGTGCACAAGATTTTATATTGACATGCACATGTGCGCATATATGCCACCCTGAGTGCGGAAGTGGGAGGAACTTTAATACCTACGCACGCTAACGCAATAACCTTTTATCTCAGTTCACTGCCAGTTCATCCCAGTAAAGGAGAGGACTTCCTAATTTCCCTAGCTAACTTGCCTCCCTTTTACTCTATTAGCCTCGACCCTTAAAACCCCGCTGACTAGCCTATCATCTTTTGTTACATGTTCATAGCAGAAGTAAAGTTATGCATTAGGGAGTCCTGGCAAGCGCCCATGCTCCACCCAGACCCAGCCCTCCCCATGACACTTTTTTATTTTTATGATTTGTCTGTGTAGTGGTAGATATGTGCGTATACATGCGAGGTATAAAATCCACGTGGTACGTGCCATGCCAAGTCACGCCCATGTCTCCTGGCTTTGGCACGCTTAGGGGTTTTAAAATCAACCACCAAGGGCGCATTACAGTCTCGGGGTTGAAATTCTTCTATGCATGAATCAAGATCTGGATGTCTAATGTTCTTAAGGTGGACAACAAGTGGATACAGCGACAGTAAAAGCCAGAAAGATGGATGGGTTCATAGGGAGAGGCGGGGTCAGCAAATGATGATATCACCCCTGTATAAGTCCCAAGTCCCTCACGAGATTTAATTTGGAATACTGTGTACAGTTATGGAGAGACTATGCCTTCAAAAGGATATAAATAAGATGGAGTCAATCCAGAGAGTGGCTTCTAAAATGGTCAGTGATCTTTGTTGTAAAGCATATGGGGACAGACTTAAAGATTTAAATATGTATACCCTAGAGCAGTGAGGGTAAACTCCAGACCTCAAGTGCCACAAACAGGCCAGGTTTTCAGGATATCTACAATGAATATGCATGAGAAAAATTTGGGTGCACTGCCTCCATTGTATGCAAATCTACCTCATGCATATTCATTCTGGATATCCTACAAATCTGGCCTGTTTGTGGCACTCGAGGCCTGGAGTTCACCATCACTGACCTAGAGGAAGGTGGAATAGGGGAGCTATGATAGAGACATTTAAATACCTCAGAATGATCAATGTATACGAGACAGGTCTCTTTTCATGGAAAGGAGACTCTGGAATGAGGGGTCCTGAGATGAGGGTGTCAAGGGGTAGATTGCAGAATAATCTAAGGCAGTATTTCTCTACAGAAAGGATGATGGATGCATGGAACAGCCTCCCAGTGGAAGTGATGGAGACAAGATCGGTATCTGAATTCAAGAAGGCCTGGAATAAACACGGGGGGCTCTGAAAGACTGGTAAGGGTTGTTGAGTTGAGCAGTTGTGGGGATGGGCAGGCTAGACAGGCTGTATGGTCTTTTTGTGCCATCATGTTTCCATGTACTAAAAGCAAAAGGCAGATGTGAAAACTGGAATGTGGGGTAGAGAAAGAATATTGCACAGGAACTAAAGGGTGGAGTGCGCACATCTGCAGGAAGCATACACAGGGGAGCAAAGAATGGGATGGGGATGAGCACAGAGAAGAGACAGAACTAGAGCATAGAAGCACAGGGGAGAGACATAGATAAGATAAAGAAATGGAGCAAGGAATAAGAGGAACCATGAGGAAGTGTTTGCAAAATGCAAATCAGGACAAAAATCATTTTATTCCATTGATTGGTGCTCTTTTCCCTCCACTAGGGTTTTTAAGTGATTCTTGGAGGAAAAGAGCAAAATGGCTGTTTTTCTTTTTCTTTTTTTTAAGTCACTTACACAGTTATCTCCAATGTTATTTTTAGAGTCCCATGGCTGTTTCCAGTGAGTGATGGTGTGGCTTAATATAACCCTTCTAATAGCAGAGACACATCTGGCTGATTCAGTAACAGTCTACATAAATAAATAAATAAATGTTGATAAGATGGTGATTTTCATCCCAGGTGAGCAAGAGTGCATACATTGTATCACTTCAGTAATCATCTTAACAAGAATTTAAACACCTATGGGGTAAACTGCCTTTACAAAATAAATTTTCAAGACACAATGTTAGGCTAACGACAGTATATAGCATCTGATTAATGGCTTCCTAGGAAGGAATCTTCTTATGATAAATATCTGGATACCTGAATACACTTTACTCAATGCAAGTCAGCATGTTTATCAATTGCCTCTCTTCTAACTGATAACCCCATCAGTCAACCAAAATGAAATTATCTACCACAGTCAGCAATAAAGCCAATTGATGTATTTATTTAAATTATTTATTTGTAAGAAACTATCTGTATTATAGATTTCAATTTTGAAATAGAATAGTAGGCAAACTGTGATGGAAACCTGTCAGTATGGGTGGTAAATAATGAACTTGTATGTTAATGCACATCATTTGACATCCACAACTACAACCTATAGACGCTTCTAACCTCAAAATGGATTTCCCAAAGTCTAAAAGTATGCATGGAAATACAGAACCTGGGGTTACAGTTATACCGGAAGAAAATAAATTGAAAAAAGAGCCACACGTACACATTGCATAATTACAAAAACTATTTCTAATGAGTTATAGACTGTGATGATGACTGCCATAATATGATGCAATGAGAAGCATAAGAAGTGCTGTACTGCAAGTGGGATGCATACACTTTCAGGTAAAAGTTTGGTAGTGCACCTGTCTGCATAGTTGTACATGTACTTTTAAGTACACACAAAACAACCTGATTTTCAAACTTGAGGTACCTGCATTAATTGTGTTTTGATATAGGGTTGTAATGCAACTAAATATATGTATGTTACTCCCCCCTCCCCCCCCCCTTGATCTGGACTATGAATTACCCCTCTGCTTGTACCACATGCAAAATTATATTCACTAATATGATTTATCTTCAGGTTCCTAGCCTGAGTGGGGGATGAGACAGGATCGCGGTCACCCTAATACCACAGTTCTATGCCCTTCCCAAACAACCTCTCACTTGTGGCACCACAGCCCAGATAAAATCATCAGACCAGAATAAAACAGTAATTAACCCTTTTAACCCTTGTGTAAGAAGACAGTAAATCCAACCAGAACATTAAATGGGAACAGTACGATAGTGAAATATACTATAAACTTGCAGTTTTCTTATTTTACATCAGACAATGTAAAAATAACACTGGGTATGTCGTGTTAACCAGGGCAACCAACATATTCATATGGATAGTAAATAAAAATAAGGAACGCTAATAGAGAAAGGTTGGGGGGTGGAAGCAGTAATGTACACGAGCTTTAAAAAATTGTCTTTACCCTTGAGTACTTAAAAAAAAAAAGGGGGGGGGTGGAAGGTGACAGATCCACCCCAATGAAACCAGTTTGTAAAGGGTGAAACCTGTCCCAAACACAAAATTATGTAGAAAAAAAAAACCCAATCAAAAATCAAGAAAACGAAGAAGTTCCTCTTGATGGTAGAACTGGCTAGATGACAAACCAAACAGATGAGCACTGCAGTGTGTGAAAGATCTCTCTCTCCTAGGAAGCTTCCCAAAATGGTATACTTGGTACTAAACAGAAAGCAGGCCTAGTTTCAGTCTCTTACAGAAAGACCAGTTTACCAGTTTTTCTTTCCCAGTACATAGGAACATAAGAAAATGCCTTACTGGGTCAGACCAAGGGTCCATCAAGCCCAGCATCCTTTCTCCAACAGAGGCCAATCCAGGCCATAAAACCTGGCAAGTACCCAAAAAACTAAGTCTATTCCATGTTACTGTTGCTAGTAATAGCAGTGGCTATTTTCTAAGTCAGCTTAATTAATAGCAGGTAATGGACTTCTCCTCCAAGAACTTATCCAAATCTTTTTTAAACCCAGCTAAACTTAACTGTACTAACCACATCTTCTGGCAACAAATTCCAGAGTTTAATTGTGCGTTGAGGTGAAAAAGAACTTTCTCCGATTAGTTTTAAATGTGCTACATGCTAACTTCATGGAGTGCCCCCTAGTCCTTCTATTATCCGAAAGAGTAAATAACCGATTCACATTTAACCGTTCTAGACCTCTCATGAGCTTAAATACCTCTATCATATCCCCCTCAGCCGTCTCTTCTCGAAGCTGAACAGCTCTAATGTCTTTAGTCTTTCCTCATAGGAGAGCTGTTCCATCCCCCTTATTATTTTGGTAGCCCTTCTCTGTACCTTCTCCATCGCAACTATATCTTTTTTGAAATGTGGCGACCAGAATTGTACACAGTACTCAAGGTGCAGTCTCACCATGGAGCGATACAGAGGCATTATGACAATTTCCATTTTATTCACCATTCCCTTGCTAATAATTCCCAGCATTCTGTTTGCTTTTTTGACTGCCACAGCACACTGTACCGACGATTTCAATGTGTTATCCACTATGACGCCTAGATCTCTTTCTTGGGTATTAGCTCCTAATATGGAACCTAACATTGTGTAAGTATAGCATGGGTTATTTTTCCCTATATGCATCACCTTGCACTTATCCACATTAAATTTCATCTGCCATTTGGATGCCCAATTTTCCAGTCTTACAAGGTCTTCCTGCAATTTATCACAATTTAATTATTCTGAATAATTTTGTATCATCTTCAAATTTGATTACCTCAATCGTCATATTCCTTTCCAGATCATTTATAAATATATTGAAAAGCACGGGTCCCAAAACAGATCCCTGAGGCACTCCACTGCCCACTACCCTCCACTGAGAAAATTGTCCATTTAATCCTACTCTCTGTTTCCTGTCTTTTAGCCAGTTTATAATCCACGAAAGGATATTGCCACCTATCCCCTGACTTTTTACATTTCCTAGAAGCCTCTCATGAGGTACTTTGTCAAATGCTATTTATATACTGCCCCTGTGCCACCTCCTCGCCGACCTAGGATTGAACTTTTTCTTATACGCCGACGACGTTCAAATCCTCATCCCCATCAAAAACACACTAAAAGAAACCCTCCAACTCTGGGACTCCTATCTTACAGCCATCAACTCACTTCTATCCAACCTCCACCTTGCTCTTAATGCCTCAAAAACTGAGATACTCATTATATCTAATCAACCTGAACTTACATCCCCCAATAACATACTCTCTCCCCCCGCTACACCACTGACTGTTAGAGACCTTGGTATTGAACTAGACCAGCGCCTCGATTTCAAAGCTCATATTAAATCCCTTTTAAAGGGGGGCTTTTACAAACTCCACATCATGAAAAAGCTTAAACCACTGCTCCACACACAAGATTTCCGACTAGTCCTGCAGACCACTATCCTCTCCAAAGTGGACTACTGCAATTCCATCCTCCTTGGCCTCCCAGAGTCCACCATCAAACCCCTACAAATCCTACAGAACGCCATGGCGAGAATTTTAACTAACACCCGAAAAAGAGACCACATCACCCCCCATACTTAAGGACCTCCACTGGTTACCCATCACCTTCCGTATACAGTATAAAACCCTCACCATCCTTCACAATCTGCTCTACAGAACCAACCCCTGGCTCAAGGACTCGCCTCACTTCCGCATAACCAACCGTCCAACCAGATCCTCCCTCGCAGGTACCCTTCAGACCCCCTCCCTCAAAATTGCTCACCTCACCTCCACGAGAGAAAGGGCCTTTACCATAGCGGGCCCTACACTCTGGAACTCCCTTCCCACCTTTCTCCGCCTTGAACCCTGCCTGGCCACCTTCAAAAAAGGTATAAAAACTTGGCTTTTCAGAAAGGCCTATCCTGAAACCAACCAAACCTAGATGCACCCCTAGTACCCCTCTCCTTGTCTACTCCCCCCCTCCCCCCTTATCCTAAGGCAATATCTCATTGCCATCCCCCCTCCGCCCCTCCCTTTATCGTACTGCAATTTACAAAATTATACAGTTAAACTGAGGTAAACAATCTTACTTTAGTTGCAACCACTGTAAATAGATTCTTCTGTAAATAAGTTCCTGCTATTTTAACAGTTGTTCTTTTATTCTCCATTCCATGCTACCTATCTTTTCCCTCCTCTCCTGTCTCCCTCACCCCTCTCCTCTTTCTCGCCTGCTCCCACCCCCTTCCCCTGTTCATTGTAATTTCCTCCTTTTGAGTTACTTGTAAACCGGCATGATGTGCCATACGAACGTCGGTATATTAAAAAGTTGTTAAATAAATAAATAAATAAATAAATAAATAAATAAAATGCCTTCTGAAAATCCAAATACACTACATCTACCGGTTCACCTTAGCTTCCCCCACCCTCCCGACCCCCCCCCCCAAAACCTTTTACAGGTACCTGGTGGTCCAGTGGGGGTCCCTGGAGTGATCTCCCGCTCCCGGGCTGTCGGCTGCCACTAATCAAAATGGCGCCAATGGCCCTTTGCCCTTACCATGTGACAGGGTATCCGTGCCATTGGCCGGACCTTGTCACATGGTAGGAGCACTGGATGGCCGGTGCCATCTTGTGCTCCTACCATGTAACAGGGGCTGACCAATGGCACCAGTAGCCCCTGTGACATAGTAAGGGCAAAGCCTATCGGCGCTATTTTGAATACTGGCAGCCAATGGTCCGAGTGCAGGAGGTCGCTCCCGGACCCCTGCTGGACTTTTGGCAAGTCTTGTGGGGGTCAGGAGGGTCCCCCAAGACTTGCCAAAAGCCCCTGGTGGTCCAGCGGGGGTCCGGGAGCTATCTCCTGCACTCAGGCCATCGGCTGCCAGTAATCAAAATGGCGCCGATAGCCTTTGCCCTTACTATGTCACAGGGGCTACCGGTGCCATTGGTCAGCCCCTGTCACATGGTAGGAGCATAAGATGGCACGGGCCATCCAGTGCTCCTACCATGTGATAGGGTCCGGCCAATGGCACGGATACTCTGTCACATGGTAAGGGCAAAGGGCCATCGGCGCCATTTTGATTAGTGGCAGCCGATGGCCCAGGAGCGGGAGCTCACTCCAGGGACCCCCACTGGACCACCAGGTACCTGTAAAATGTTTTTGGGGGGTCGGGAGGGTGGGGGAAGCTAAGGTATTAGTTTTAAAGGGTCGGGGTGGGTTTTTTGTTTATCGGCTCGGGCGCAGCCAATAAACAAAACCGCGATCGGGCCCGATGAAAAAAAACCCACATGTGAATCAGAACCGGAATCGGAACCGATTCCAGTTCTGATTCACATCTCTAATGGAGAATCTGCTGAAGGTAAAGATAGTGAACTATCTACAGTCGGGAGGATTGCTGGACCAGAGGCAGCATGGATTCACCAGGGGAAGGTCCTGTTAGACAAATATGATTGATTTTTTTGATTGGGTGACTAATGAATTGGACTGAGGAAGAGCAATCGATGTGATCTACTTGGATTTTAGCAAAGCTTTTGATATGGTCCCACATAAGAGGCTTATGAATAAAATGAGAAGCTTGGAAGTGAGCTCCAAGGTGGGTTTCAAACTAGTTTATTTATTTATTTATTTCAAGATTCTTATATACCGCGTTACGTATAATGATACATCACCTCGGTTTACAGACAACATTAATTTTAGCAACAGGCTTTACATAAAACAGTTTATACAAAATTAAACAGCATAAATATATTAATAACAGATTTTACAATTAACCGTTTTAAAGAATATGTAGAAGACAGCATGTGATGGTAAATGGAACCTACTCTGAAGAGAGAACAGTGTTAAGCAGAGTGCCACAAGGATCAGTGTTGGGACTGGTCCTGTTCAATATCTTTGTGAGCGACATTGCGGAAGGTAAAGTTTGCCTATTTGTGGACGATACTAAGCTCTGTAACAGAGTGGAAATGCCAGAAGGAGTAGAGAATGAGACATGATTTAAGGAAGCTTGAACCGTGGTCGAAGAAATGGCAGCTGGGATTCAATGCCAAGAAGTGCAAAGTCATGCATCTGGGGTATGGTAATCCAAAAGAGCTGTATGTAATTGGGGGGGGGGGGGGGTAAACATCTGTTGTGCACGGAGCAAGTGTTGCGTTTGTGCCTGTTCTTGCCCTCGCTCCACTCTCTCTACCTCTGAGGCAACTCCCTTCGGGTCTGATTGACAGTTGCTGCCGCGGCTTCTCCTCGCCGTTTCTTCCCAGAGTCCCCGGGCCGGCCTGACACTGCGGATCCGCCATGTTCTTGATGACGTAGGGCACGCGCGCGCTCTCCGAAGTTTGTACTAGCAAGGGCGCGAACCTCGGGGGCGTACCCCCGTAGTGATGTCATCCACTTCCAACATAAAAGGTCTTTGCTTACGCTTATGAATTGAGTTAGCAAGGGATTGATTGCGGGGATCATCTCGACCCACTTCATTCTCCGCTGCTCTGCCTCTTCGGGGGCCCCGCTCTCTCCTATTGTTTTCAGATTGCTAATATGGGATCTGGTACTCGCTCCTCAAGGGCCTACATCCCTGAACACTCAGAAGACTCCCTATTGCCTGGAAGCGATCGCAGACGTGAATATTGTGAGTTTCTTTTTCAGTTTGCATATAGGAACTGGTATTTGCTCCTCGAGGGCCCATGTTCCTAGAACTCTGAAGATTCTCTTCTGTCTAAGACGCTATCGCAGGTACGAAGATCGTGAGTTATTACAGATTGCAGATAGGAACCGGTACTCGCTCCTCGAGGGCCAATGTTCCTAAAACCCTCCGAAGACTCTCTTCTATTTCAGAAGCTCCCTAAGCTCACTAAGCTCCGCACCACAAACGAAAGGGCCCTCTCCCTAGCAGGTCCTTTTCTCTGGAATAAACTACCTACCTCTCTCCGCCAAGAAACCTGACCAAAAATATTCAGGCAAAACCTCAAGACCTGGTTCTTCAAGCACTCATACACCTAACCTACACACAACCACCCGCACCCCCTCTCCAAACCCTTCCCTCTCTCCTCCTCCTCCCCACCCCCTCACTCTCTCCATTTACTCCACTTATATTTAACACTATCCCATCTTCCCACTTGCAATCCTCTGCATATCTGCCTCATAAGCTCCTAAAACTTCATTTCTCTACTAAGTCTATTCACGGTTTCCCTTCAAAGTATACGTATCCCTCCTCTAAGTGTATTTAAGGACATTATAAGTGTATATAAGGACATTATAAGTGTACATAAGGACATTATAATCTCACACACGTGTATATTTACCTCCTCTAAATGTGATTTCCCTACCAATTGTCAGAATTCTCTGCTCCTCCAAGTTTAGCTAACCTTAATTACGTAACCTCCTTAGATATTTGTTACTTGTAAAGACTAATTTGTTATATGTTAAAACTAATGGTTTAACTGTTCCTCATATAATCATGCAATAATTGTAAAGCCTGTTGCTAAATTTTTGTTGTCTGTAAACCGATGAGATGTTCCCAACATTCGTCGGTATATAAAAGCCATTAAATAAAATAAATAAAATAAATAAAAATAAGTTATTTCATATACAGATATTGTGAATTCTTATTTCAGTTTGCATTTAGGAACCAGTACTCACCTAGAGGCTCCTGTTCCTGAATACACTAACTATTCTTTATTGCCTAGAAACCATTACAGAGATAGATAACTGTGAGTCACCAACACTCTCTCAGAGCTGTCCCTGGAACTAGGTACTCGCTCCTCAAGGGCTTAACGCTCTCCAGCTACTGAGCCTTCTTATTAATCTATGTGAGTGTATCATCTACTTCTGGTTATGTATCCAGCATACCCTGTCTACTCACTATCTATGAGTCTCTTTCTACAGCTCAGCAAAACCCAGAGATAGCAGTTCCAGGATCTGAAGGATCTCAGCCCTGCCAGGCACATCAGCTCACTACTGCCTCCTCTGGTGCTTCTACTACCTGTCTAATAAAGAACTATCTGTGTCTGTCTCCATACTCCAGCCTAGTCGGTGGTCTCCAGCCTAGTCAGTGGTCTCACTCTGAGTACAACATACTGCTACCTTGCAGTCTACTCTCAACTGTTGCTGTCCTCTCCCCTCTGGGGAGCACCTCTATAACAGCTCCTACAACAGATTGCTAATCTGCAGTCCTAACCTATAACAGATTGATAACCCTAGCGGAGTCGCTAACAGATTGCTAGCTCCTCTCCTCTGGGGGAGCAGAGCTCAACAGGATTGCTAGCTCTTTCCCTTGGGAGGAGCGTACCCTAACAGACTGCCAACTCCTAGCAGAAACTCTAACAGATTGCTAACTCTGCCCTCCTGGTGGTGTGATCGACAACAGATTGCTAACTCCTCCCTTCTTGAGGAGTAAATCGTAACAGATTGTTAGCTCCGCCCTCCTGGCGGGGTGATCCCTAACAGCAAGAGAGTAACCTTGGAGTAATAGTGTCTAGCGACAGTATTGTGTTCAGTTCTGGAGCCCGTATCTCAAAAGGGACAGAGACAGGTTGGAGGTGGTCCAGAGAAGGGCAAGAAAAATGGTTGGGGGTCTCCATCAAATGACTTATGAGGAGAGGTTTAAGGACCTAAATATATATACCCTGTAGGAGAGGAGGTGCATGGGAGATATGATACACACCTTCAAATACCTGATGCACAATCGACAAACTTTCTCTGTTGGAAAGAAATCAGTGGAATTAGGGGTCATATAATGAAACTTGAGGGAGGATGACTCAGAACCAACGTCAGGAAATATTTCTTCACGCAGAGGGTAGTGGATGCTTGGAATGTACTTTCGGAGGAGGTGTTGAAGACAAAAACAGTCTATCCAGTAAGCTTCCCTTCTTTTCAGAGAATCTATGCCAGGGTTGCATGACTGAGTCAGGATTAAGCTCTGCTACTGAATGTAACACCCCGCCCCCCCCCCCCCCCAGCTAACCATTTGCACCTGGCTGTGTGTGTGTAGGCATGTGTATTTGTGTGTGAATGTACATAAACTGGGATAAGACAAAAAAGAAAAGGGGTGAAGGAATAAGACTGAAATGGAAGCCATTGATACAAGAAACAGGTCAGTTGGTATTTTGAAAAGTCTATCTAATCACTATTGCTGTTTTTGTAAAGCTAATTACCATTGGCGTGAATTGCCCTGCTCTTTCATTTAGAGTGAAAGGAAGAGAAACAGGATGGACACAATGTAAATTTGAAAGAATAAACAGTCCCTGCTGTATGTCATTTTAAGTTTAATACTTAAAATGATAAAACAATAAATATAAATTATAAAATTACTACTGTTAAAATCACTTCACGACTAATATGGATTTATTTAAAGTATTTGCTAGATTTTGTGTGAATTATATTGTACCAACAAATCAGACCATAGATCAGAGCTAATTCCAGTGCTGCTATTTCTGGAACTGACTTCACCTCTTTTTCAGTCTTCAATACATTGCAAGAAAAAAAGTTAAAAAAAAACAGTATGAATTTAACACTGTGTAGCACTGAAGTTCAACGTGGACAGCTGTGAAAAAAACCCAGTTGCTATGCACCCTCAAGACCTCCCACATCAAAATACAAAGGCATGCAGACACATTATTGGGTAATAATAGGCCACAGCTTTATTAAAACATACAAACATCTCTCATTTCCCCATACTGTAGCCAAGCCATAAAACTAACTAACAGCATCGGTTCCTGTCTGCCATTAGCTTAGCAAGACAGTCTCTAGTACTCCAGCCTGCGCCTGCCTTATCTAGCAGGTCGACCCATGAAAAAACAGTCATCAGGGCCTCTACCATGGTTTCAAGTAAGGGTGTCCTTGTCCAGCTCCTGCTAACACGGTCTCCTGAGGCTTCTAACACTGCAGTTCTCCCCAGTCATGCAGGTCTCCAGTGCTGCCCAATCAGACATTTGACCCCTTTGGGTCTACCTGCCCAAGAGAGTGTCCTCCCCCTCTCCTGAGATGGCAGCCTCTTGAAAAAGCTCCTTGACTCTTTGTTCTAACCTTTTGGCTTGGGTACCCCACCTGAACAGGTATAACAGACCACCACAATTATTCATATGAAAAAATATCACGTACATTGATACAGAAAAATATCAACTAGCTAACAATCAGCATCTGATACTGTGGACAAGCAGATGTAAAAAATTTTTCTTTAAAGTCTATTTGTCTGGATGGGTGGTCAGGAAGGAGAATGGTGTTGTCTGTCATTTCTAATAGCTAAATAAGAAATAAATTAAGGGTATCTAAGGGGAACCAAGATAATTAGGCTACCTGGCATCTAACTTGTCTATCTCATTAATATTAGCAACCCCGCACCCTCAGCACAAAGCAATTCATGTATTGCTGTCCATTTATCAGCATGCAGAGCCTGGCCACGCTCTTTTTCAGAGACTAAAGCTCCAGCTTTAGAGAAAGGTCAAAGCTGGCAAGCCAAACTAGCAACAGTACTCTGACTCAACACTTCTGCTCTGGCCCGTATCTTGCATTTGGCAGCTGTACTGTTACCTACCGGCCCTTTTCCCGGGTTCCAGGAAAAAGCCTATCTAGTTTGTGGTTGCCCAAGTCATAAGAGCTACTGATCACTGTAGGAAGTTCCTCAGACCCGATGTTGGCCTGCCATGGATACTCCGGCAAGATGCTCCTGTCTTGCTCATTTCATGAACCACATTCTTTAAGATGCAGAGGCTAAATTCTATCACATTGTATCTCTAACAAGTGCACAAACTGTGCTGTGATATTCTAACAACATATGTGGGAAAAGGATGTGCAGTGAAAAAATGCATCGCTTTCCCTAAATCAATCCCACCCTTAATTTGGTCCAGGACTTCACAGTATTGTGACACGTAGCGGGCATTCAGCAATATTAAGTTATCACAACTGCTCTGTAAAGTTATTACCAAACATGCTAATCTTTGACAATAGTGATAATTTTTTTTATACTACTACCCAACTGGCATAAAACTACTAAATTTCTTGTGATATTAATTCCTCCCTTACACTGGATTCTAAAATTGGGTCTTTTTCACGATATTATGAC
Organism: Rhinatrema bivittatum; assembly: GCF_901001135.1. Classification (NCBI taxonomy): domain Eukaryota; kingdom Metazoa; phylum Chordata; class Amphibia; order Gymnophiona; family Rhinatrematidae; genus Rhinatrema; species Rhinatrema bivittatum. The sequence goes on along the minus strand of NC_042615.1, from coordinate 542,902,455 downwards.
ACGTGCAAGCATTATAAGATATTACTTTGTCAAAAATATCCTGGGAAGTTATTATCCAATAAGTATGTTCCTTGGCAAATGTCATATTATGTGCCCGACATCGTGTGCCTTGTTTATCATCCATTTAACTCAGGCTGGTATGCTGAATTACCCCACTACAAGCCCTCTGTTTTCCTCAGTATAGTCCCTGAATAGATCCTCATAGCTAATCTGTATCCAGACCATGCAGGCATTATATCAAGTCTGAAAGATGGTGTTGACGTATCCACATTGACTGAGTTCTCCTGTTCTATTACACTGCACACTCTAGACCTGAACTTATTCTTTACATATTTGGCACTTCTTCTTTCTGACAACTTCACCTCATTTCTCACTTAAATGCAATGGTCCTGGTGTCAATCTATAGGCCTTGCCTCTTTTTGGGGTTTCAAGGGATTCCTTAGTTACCTTTGCCAGGGTTAGGTCTAAATTCTTTGGGTGGTCCAGTGAGTACCTCCTGTGGTTCACTGTTCATGGCGCAAGCTACTTTGGTGATTAGCTGCCTACATGCAAAGAAACAGATACCTGCATATCACACTACCCCATTCCCTTGAAGCTGTATTTCCCCTTGACCCCTCATGAAGCTTCTGCCACCCAAGTAGAACTCAAAGTTATAGCTAGAACTGGGCAGAGCCTACAATAGTAACACAGTAATTGACCTCAGATAAAGACCAGTCTGCCCGGATTGCAAGATCTGAGGCAGCTTGGTTTTAGCAGAAGTAAATTTTGTCAGACGAATCTGCTCAATTTCCTTGATTCGGTGACCAGAGTGCTGGATCAAGGGAAAGCGCTAGATGTAGTGTACTTGGATTTCAGCAAGGCCTTTGGCATGGTTCCACACAGGAGACTTATAAATAAATTGTGCGTCCTTGCTATAGATTCTAGAGTGACAGACTGAGTTAGAAACTAGCTGAGTGGGAGGCAAAAAGGGGAGTGGGAGGCACCAGGGACTTTCCAGCCCCACCAGTAGCACCAACTCTATGCACAATGGGGGGGATTTTAAAAGCCCTGCGCGCTGGCGCGCCTATTTTGCATAGGCCGCCAGCGCGCGTAAAGCCCCGGGACGCGCGTAAGTCCCGGGGCTTTCGAAAAGGGGCGGGAGGGGGCGTGTCCGGGGCATTCCCGAAACGACGTGGCATTTCGGGAGCGTGCTGCGGCGTTTCAGGGGCGGGCCCGGGGGCGTGGCGCCAGCCCGGGGGCGTGGTCGAGGCCTCCGGACCAGCCCCCGGGTCCGGAACACGAGCGGGGCTGCCGGCCGGCGCGCGCAAAGTTATGCCTGCTTTCAGGCGTAACTTTGCTGACAAAGGTAGGGGGGGGTTAGATAGGGCCGGGGGGGTGGGTTAGGTAGGGGAAGGGAGGGGAAGGTGGGGGGAGGGCGAAGGAAAGTTCCCTCCGAGGCCGCTCCGAAATCGGAGCGGCCTCGGAGGGAACAGGCAGCGCCGCTGGGCTCGGCGCGCGCAGGTTGCACAAATGTGCACCCCCTTGCGCGCGCCGACCCCGGATTTTATAAGATATGCGCGGCTACATGCATATCTTATAAAATCCAGCGTACTTTTGTTCGCGCCTGGTGCGTGAACAAAAGTACGCGATCACGTATTTTTTAAAGATCTACCCCAATGAATCAATCATTGTGGTACTTTGACTGCTCATCTGACTAAATTAAGACAGCTTAAATGTGAACCTCTGATCTGTTATTTCTATATCACAAATAGGTGCTGATTGTTTTCTTCCTTCAAGCCTACTGTTTGGTCCAGACTGTTAAATTGTTAATTTAGCAGTGTCCCATACACAGCTAGGTTAAATTAGATCAGTCTCTTCCAAATGTTTTAGAACTTCAATTGTTTCTTTGCAGTAATCCTCACGAGAGTACCTCCCGTGCAGCTTCACCCTTCAGGGTTAGAAAGACTAGTTTCACTATTGGGTGAGAAATAGCTGCTATTCTGTCTTTTTGTTTTCAATCCCTATCATTTTCCACCAACCATCAGCACACCTTCATTCCCTGCCTGGTCCTATTGTTCTTGAGCACTGCAATCCTGTCTCCAATAGTTGCTCATTGTTCTATTGTTTGGCTTTATTCCTTTTTACTTCCAAGGCTAGCCCAGTCAATTAGCTTATTATCTATCAATGCCTCTTGCTTACATTCCCCTAAGATAGCTTGCTCCAATTAGAATACCCTCTCCCATAACATTTAGAAATGCCCTAGTTTCTTATAAAATTACCAGTGACTAAGTCAGTAGTGGCAACATATAAATTTTGGTCAAGTTTAGGGAAGAATGATTTGAGATTTATAAACCTACCCCACGACATTACTTTCTCTTCATATATTGAGTGCAACTTTCAAATCTGTCTGCAGTACACAATTTGCATATGTAAATAATCCCATGGAGATTTATGCTGCTATTTTATAAAATGTGAGGCAGGAGCTGCATTTTTGCCCTGAAATTGCACACGCGTGTTTCAGTACATGCATATATTTGTAATGCAGGAACACTCCTACTTTCTCTACCTATTTTATATAACTATGCACATAAATTTCATGCATGTAATAATTATAACAATGTGTGCATTAATAACCTAGAATTAAACCCGGAGGCTTGTATTTTATGAAGCATGCATATATCTCAGCTTCCAAAAATACTTGCATGTGTACTTGGAACCACCACTTTGCCGATATCTCCTCAGTTGACCTAGACCTTCCAGCAACTTGTGAGTACACTTCCAAACCCTGTTCCAGAATACCCCTCATTGCACCTTACTTCTCTTTTCACATTTATGCATTACACTGCAAGTATGTTCATACCCTCGAGGTTTTTAAAGTAGCATATGCAGTATGAGAACACATTCTACTTATATGAGTATATTATAATTTTGTACAGGCAACCCCCAGACAACTCTTTGAAAATGATCTCAATAACATCTAAAGAGAGAGAATGTATCCATACACCTCCCAGTGACAGATTTAGGATTTTGACGCCCCTAGGCACTGTTGATGCTAATGCTCCTTGCTTGCCCCTGACAAAGTCCAATAGAGAAGAAGGTATAAAGCACATGGCTATTTGTTCTGCTCTGTCTGCTTCAGGATTATCTCTTCCCCTCATGTCTCCAAATGACAAGGGGGGGGGGGGGGGGCGGCACAGGATTAGGAAGCAGAATAGCTTTTCTTTGCTTCCTGTTGTCTACTCGCACTTCATCCTTCTTTTCCTGTTGCCTGTAGAGACCACAAGGGGAGGGGATGGAATAGGAAACTGAGAAGGTGATCTTTGCTCTGTCCCTTGCAGCCTTACCCCCTCCCCTCCAGTTCTCTGCACTGGGGGTGGGGCTAAAGCAGGAAGCAGAAGACTGTTCTCCAGTGAATAAGATTCAACACAGCTGGGAGGCAGCAAATATTAGGTGGGCCCGCTGCCCCTCCAGATATTTGCCGCCCTAGGCACGGGCCTAGTGTGTCTGTTGGCAAATCCAGGCCTGTCACCTCCATATACTTAAACACCAGACCCAGGCAATGAATGCTGCTATTACATTCTTTCTTGGCATTAACATGTCTCAGGCTCTGTAAAGGCAGATCTAAAGTGGAACTTCACTGGGAGATTATTTACAAAAGTAGTAAAACCAACATCTTTTTTTTTACTATAATGTCCATTGTGCTTTTAACCATTTCCTTACACCATTGTTAGATCACTTACAATTGGCACCACAATTTCTGTACCAATGCCATTGTGGCTTACTTGTTTATTCACTTACAGTTTATATCTTTTCCTTCATATATTGCCTTATTCATTTTTTATGGATGTATTTATGTATTTATTCGGGTTTATAAACTATGCGACTCTTGGCTTGATAGCATGTCCTTTGAAAACAGCAACTACTAAATGACTAATTCCAATTGCCTTGCCACATGCCATTGAAAGACCAAAAACCATGATTGGAGAGAGGGGGCATTGAGGGGCTTTGCTATGTGTCATAATACTAAAGTAAATCAGCCAAGATGCATCATCCCCTCCTACCACTGACTGAATTTCCTGCAACTTTTGCTTGCCACAAGGTCCATGTTCAGTCACTGTCTGATAACAAAGTTAGCCTGATAAACGTATCTGGCTAACTTTGGACGTATATTCAGTAGTGGAACTGAACTATTGAATATAGCTAGTTAACTTTATCCGGCTAACTTTATGACAGCTTTTTGGCCCAACCAGACTTAGCTGGCTAATTAAGGCCTGGATTCACCATTCTATTGCAGAATGGTGAATCCAGCGAAAACGGGGGGGGGGGGGGGGGGGGGGAGCGGGCCTGCGAAAGCCAGCAGCCTTCGCACCACTACAGTGTTTTCGCTGCCGGCTTTCACACTCAATAGAGCCACCGTGAAAGATGGTGCTATTGGGCGCGCTACTGGCGACGATAACATTGCTTACCTTATCGCTGCCAGCGAAGACACCACCGAGTCCGCCTCCTCGCCGCCCCAACTCCTCCCCTCATCACCCCAACTCCGCCCCCGCATGCTATCACACACAAAAAGGGACGTTTCGCGTGCCATAACGGCTTATCGCACACGATAAACGTTAGAAAATGACCCCCTTAGATAGCTAACTTTGAATATTGTTGTTAGCCAGATATTTAGCTGGCTAACTCAACTTCTCCCAGTTATGTCCCAAGAATGCCCCTAACTTAGCTGGGTAAATTCTACTTGGTTAACATATTAGCCAGCTAAGTGCCAAAATGTACTTTTAATCGGATGATTTCTGAGTTATCTGTCTAAATGCTTTTGAATATGAACTTCAATATGTTTTACTAACTTGATAATCAAATGAGGATGTGCCCACAATTTTCTTTGAATTACTAACTTATCAAATTCTCCTCTCAAAACCAATGATCTTAAGTTGCAATTTATAGCATTAAGCTAAAATATTAAAATTTATAACACAGCCTTACAAGATCAAATGATATTGTATTGACTTAATAAAGAGTAGTTCCTTGCTTGCCCTCACTGCTCACTCCTTTCTTTTTGAAGTCTTGTAAGGAAAAGCTGTATTTTCCCCTTCTGCTGGTCTTTTGGGTTCCTTGATATGTCCCCTGTTCATGATCCATCCTTCTTCATAGTAGAACAGAGGCAAAGGGACAAGTGAGTACTAAACTTGCTTGCAGGAAAGAGAATGGTGCTGACTCTGATTCCCCTCCTTTATCATCTGTCTCTGTCCCTTTGCTCCTTCTCGGCCTTGTAATTGGTGAACTTATTTCCCCAGGGACTGGATGGCTCAATGGGATGGGAGATTAAAATTTTCAGAAGAGGAGGGGGGAGAAGGGGAAAGTGGCACTGAGAGCACAGTGTCATGTTAGGTGCAGCTCCTGTTCACCTTGGCCCAGATCCTTATAGACACTGCAAATCTTCAAAGAAGCATCATAACCTGTCTTGACCCAATCTCTGTTGAGATAGTAAGTTTTACACAGTATTGTGGGCCACTATCACTTAGCATACATGCTAAAAAGTGTCCTAATCCCTAACCTGTGCTAAATCAGGCATGCCACTCTAAAAATTACTACCCACATACATGCAAATAGGATGATATTGCATTCTTTAGTACTTATCTTATTCATTAAGGATTGCTAATTTTACCAAGGACATTAGAGGTCATTAAATTTAGCATCAATTCAGTGGTATGTGTTAAATGTCACTAGCACAAAGGTGGAGGAAGGTCATGTCCTCAAGGCCTCTTCCCCAATCAAAGGACTTCTGGTAAAGATCATCTATGGCACACCCCCCCCCCCCCCCAATGAACTGTGTTCAATCTGTAGCAGACCCTAAGGTCACGCTACCAGTAAGTCCTGGGTGTTAACTGACAGTTATGTTTGTGCAGGATGATTTTAGGGGGAAGATCCATTCATATACAGCCCCTCCCTTCTGCAGGATCTGGAATGGCCATCCCCCTGGTGATGCTATATAGATTTCCATTGCTTGTTACAGCGGATACTACTCCAAATCAAATAAGCCTGATACTTCACTTTCAATGCATATCCAGCATAGCTCTCTGCTTCAACAGCAGGGGAGAAAGACTGATACTTCACTTTCAATGCATATCCAGCATAACTCTCTGCTTCAATGGCAGGGGAGTAAGTCTGATACTTCACTTTCAATGCATATCCAGCATAACTCTCTGCTTCAATGGCAGGGGGGAATGAAGAAAATGGATCTATATACAGACAACAACCAACAAGGACTGAATTACATAGTCGGGGTAAACAAGCATGGGTGTAGCTTGCTGATTGCGGTGGTTACTATCCCTAACTAATTAAGCTAGATATTTCACTTAGATGCAGTTCCAACACTGCTCTCTACATTAAAGATGGGGGGAAGGGAAACAGAACCAAAAAGGTTACTAAGGGCCAAGAATAACAGATAAGTATGAGAAGAAAAAAAAGAGCGTGAAAGCTTGCTGGGCAGACTGGATGGGCCGTTGGGCTTCTTCTGCCATCATTTCTATGTTTCTAACTCCCTTGCCACAGCTTGGGAGGCAGTCCTTTTAGGTTGACTAAGAATTAAGAGGTAGATAAGATGTTATCTTTTGTTATTTTACAGGCCCAGTGAGAAGAGCCAAGCAAGTCCTGTTTGGTGGTCCTAACCAGGGCTGGGAGGGGATTTTCCTATCCAGTCCACTCACGGCTAGTCTTGATTTTTGCCCCCTGGGTACATTTTTTGGAATTTATCCTTTTAAGTGGTAGGAGCCTTACTGAAGCCTGTTCAGATCCTGGGTCCAGGGTCTGAACAGGTCTGGGCCTGGCAGGTTAGGGAAAACCTGCCCTTCATACTCTTCAGGAGGACAGGGGTGTCAATGACCTGCTGTAAGGGTATACTCCAGTGTTATCTTCAGTTTCTGGAAAGATTAATTTCAAGATCCAGGAGGAAGTTCTGACTGCCCGTTTTTTTCCCCATCAGGGAACAGGGATCGCAACAGAAAGAACAAGGACAGCATCAGAAACAGAGAAACATTGAGACCAACTGGCTGTGAGTAAAAGGCCAAGCCTAACATCTGTGAAGACACCCACCTGGTGCTTCTAACCTCTGGAAGAAAGAGAACATAAGAACATAAGAACATAAGAAATTGCCATGCTGGGTCAGACCAAGGGTCCATCAAGCCCAGCATCCTGTTTCCAACAGAGGCCAAACCAGGCCACAAGAACCTGGCAATTACCCAAACACCTAGAAGTTCCCATGCTACTGATGCAATTAATAGCAGTGACTATTCCCTAAGTAAACTTGATTAATAGCAGTTAATGGACTTCTCTTCCAAGAACTTATCCAAACCTTTTTTGAACCCAGCTACACTAACTGCACTAACCACATCCTCTGGCAACAAATTCCAGAGATTTATTGTGCGTTGAGTGAAAAAGAATTTTCTCCGATTAGTCTTAAATGTGCTACTTGCTAACTTCATGGAATGCCCCCTAGTCCTTCTATTATTCAAAAGTGTAAATAACCGAGTCACATCTACTCGTTCAAGACCTCTCATGATCTTAAAGACCTCTATGATATCCCCCCTCAGCCGTCTCTTCTCCAAGCTGAACAGCCCTAACCTCTTCAGCCTTTCCTCATATCATTTTGGTTGCCCTTCTCTGTACCTTCTCCATTGCAACTATATCTTTTTTGAGATACGGCGACCAGAATTGTACACAGTATTCAAGGTGTGGTCTCACCATGGAGCGATATAGAGGCATTATGACATTTTCCGTTTTATTAACCATTCCCTTCCTAATAATTCCTAACATTTTATTTGCTTTTTTGACTGCTGCAGCACACTGAGCTGACGATTTCAATGTATTATCTACTATGACGCCTAGATCTCTTTCTTGGGTGGTAGCTCCTAATATGGAACCTAACATCGTGTAACTACAGCTAGGGTTATTTTTCCCTATATGCAACACCTTGCAATTGTCCACATTAAATTTCATCTGCCATTTGGATGCCCAATCTTCCAGTCTTGCAAGGTCCTCCTGTAATGTATCACAGTCTGCTTGTGATTTAACTACTCTGAATAATTTTGTATCATCCGCAAATTTGTATTCCTTTCCAGATCATTGATATATATATTGAAAAGCACCGGTCCAAGTACAGATCCCTGAGGCACTCCACTGTTTACCCTTTTCCACTGAGAAAATTGACCATTTAGTCCTACTCTCTGTTTCCTGTCTTTTAACCAGTTTGTAATCCACGAAAGGACATCGCCTCCTATCCCATGACTTTTTAGTTTTCGTAGAAGCCTCTCATGAGGGACTTTGTCAAACGCCTTCTGAAAATCCAAATACACTACATCTACCGGTTCACCTTTATCCACATGTTTATTAACCCCTTCAAAAAAATGAAGCAGGTTTGTTAGGCAAGACTTCCCTTGGGTAAATCCATGTTGACTGTGTCCCATTAAATCATGTCTTTCTATATGCTCTACAATTTTGATCTTGAGGATAGTTTCCACTATTTTTCCCGGCACTGAAGTTAGGCTCACTGGTCTATAGTTACCCGGATCACCCCTGGAGCCTTTTTTAAATATTGGGGTTACATTGGCCACCCTCCAGTCTTCAGGTACAATGGATGATTTTAATGATAGGTTACAAATTTTAACTAATAGGTCAGAAATTTCATTTTTGAGTTCCTTTAGTACCCTGGGATGCATACCATCCGGTCCGGGTGCCTTGCTACTCTTTAGTTTGTCAATCTGGCCTACTACATCTTCCAGGTTGACAGTGATTTCGTTCAGTTCGTCTGACTCATCACCCCTGAAAACCAACTCCGGAACTGGTATCTCCCCAACATCCTCACTAGTAAACACGGAAGCAAAGAATTCATTTAGTCTTTCTGCAATGGCCTTATCTTCCCTAAGAGCCCCTTTAACCCCTCGGTCATCTAATGGTCCAACCGACTCCCTCACAGGTTTCTTGCTTTGGATATATTTAAAAAAGTTTTTATTATGAGTTTTTGCCTCTATGGCCAACTTCATTTCAAATTCTCTCTTCGCTTGTTTTATCAATGTTTTACACTTAACTTGACAATGCTTATGTTTTATCCTATTTTCTTCAGATGGATCTTTCTTCCAATTTTTGAAGGATGATTTTTTGGCTAAAATAGCCTCTTTCACCTCACCTTTTAACCATGACGGTAATCATTTTGCCTTCCTTCCACCTTTCTTAATGCGTGGAATACATATGGACTGCGCCTCTAGGATTGTATTTTTAAACAATGTCCAAGCCTGTTGAACACTTTTAACCTTTGCAGCTGCACCTTTCAGTTTTTTTCTGACTATTTTCCTCATTTTATCAAAGTTTCCCTTTTGAAAGTTTAGTTTTAGAGCTGCAGATTTACTTATTGTCCCCCTACCAGTTATTAGTTTAAATTTGATCATGTTATGATCACTGTTGCCAAGTGGCCCCACCACCGTTACCTCTCTCACCAAATCCTGTGTTCCACTAAGAATTAAATCTAAAATAGCTCCCTCTCTTGTTGGTTCCTGAACCAATTGCTCCATGAAACAATCATTTATTACATCCAGGAACTTTATATCTCTAGCAAGTCCTGATGTTACATTTACCCAGTCAATATTGGGGTAATTGAAATCTCCCATTATTATTGCACTGCCAAATTGGTTTGCTTCCCTGATTTCTCTTAGCATTTCATCATCTGTCTGACCATTTTGTCCAGGTGGACGGTAGTATACTCCTATCACTATACTCTTACCCAACACACATGGGATTTCTACCCATATAGATTCTACTGAGCATTTGCTCTCTTGTATGATCTTTAGCCTGTTGGACTCTATACCCTCCCGGACATAAAGTGCCACACCCCCGCCAAGTTGATCCTCCCTATCATTGCGATATAATTTGTACCCTGATATAGCACTGTCCCATTGGTTATCCTCCTTCCACCAAGTTTCTGTGATGCCAATTATGTCAATCTCATCATTTGCTGCTATACACTCTAACTCTCCCATCTTACTTCTTAGACTTCTGGCATTGGCATACAGACATTTCAAAGTGTGTTTTTTGTTTGTTTTAACAACCTGCTTTTCAGTTGTTTGGGATAATTCGGAAATCATTAGTTTTGGTGATTTTTTACATATAGGCATATGGACTATATTTGCTTTTAATGGAACCTCTCTGTTGGGATGCCCTAACTCTCCTGTTTCATTAGTATCCTTCAAGGATACATTTCTCCGAACCATGCACTGCTGAGTGACTGTCGGCTTTCCCCCTTGTTCTAGTTTTAAAAGCTGCTAGAACAAGGGGGAAAGCCGACAGTTACTCAGCAGTGCATGGTTCGGAGAAATGTATCCTTGAAGGATACTAATGAAACAGGAGAGTTAGGGCATCCCAACAGAGAGGTTCCATTAAAAGCAAATATAGTCCATATGCCTATATGTAAAAAATCACCAAAACTAATGATTTCCGAATTATCCCAAACAACTGAAAAGCAGGTTGTTAAAACAAACAAAAAACACACTTTGAAATGTCTATATGCCAGTTCATGTCTCTGTGCAGAGACAGTAATATTGTATTCTTGCCGGTTGGAAGGGGCATTTCTGCCCATCTAAAGGATACCCTGCCCACCTGTGGGCTCTATTTTTCCCAATCTGGAGGGTAGAAGTTCCCCTGGCTCTGACAGCTGATTTTCCTGCACAGATTGAGGAGGATATTGTAAAAGAGAAGATTCTGTGGTGCTGTGGATTAGTGTTGTGCCATTTTCATACCTTTTCAATTGTAAAGATTTGTTTGGACACTAACCAAAAGTCCAAAACCAAAAGTCCACTAACCAAAAGTCCATTGACTTTTTTGGCACTTCCAGCATGTACAAGGAGTATTAATTATTCTCTCAACCCAGGAAGTCAGAAGAGGAGGGTTAGTCACCCCACACTGTGACCTGAGAGGACTCCTTTCTTCCCCCAGTTGAAAGAACTTACACCTTGGGAAGAACGGGAGGTTAGAGAGCTAGCCAGGGTCCCTGCCCCAAAGAACTTATAAATTCCTTTATGGCCCCATTGGAGTGCAACCTGCACCTGGGGATGGGGTTATACTTCAAAGGCTAAACTCCTAAATTAAAGATCCTTCAGACCTTCCTGGTAAACCCAAACTCATTGCTTTGCCTCTGAAATCTTAACTGGCAGGAGGAAAGCCATTGACTTCCTTCCTCCATTACTGCTACATGCATAATGGTACCACCTAGTGACTCCTCATAATATATCAAACCATTAGACCATGCCACTTTGAGTGAGGCAGCGAGGCTGGCAGGAGGTCATTGCTTTCTTCCTGCCAGCATAGATTTTAGAAGTGGCCCAGTGGCTTGGGATTATAAGGGAGCCGTAAGGGAACTTTAGATTGGGGGAGGAAAGAAGCCATGGAAGCCTGCACCTGGAGGCCAAAATTCTTTCAAAGGGTGGGAGTGGACTCTGGAGACCAGGGAGTCCCAGAGGCTATAATTCTTTTGGGCGAGCCCCAGAGGCTCTGATTACTTGGAAGAGCTATAGTCCTTAATCTTTAATGTGTCGGGGAGAGGTTCCCTTATGCTAACCTGTCCAATGATTCTCAGTCCAATTACAGATCCATTTCCAATCTTCCTTCATGAACCAAAAGCATTGAAAAAGTTGTGCATTTACAGTTAAATAATTTTCTTAGCGAAAACGCCTTGTGTTACACCCTAAGCCATCTGGATATCATAAAGGTTAGCTCCAAAGCTGCTCTAACTTCTTTACTATCTGACATTCCTCTCAATCTTGACAAAGGAAAGGCAGCACTCACATGCGTGCTGCCTTCAACACTGTAGACCACCAACTTCTTCTTTCCAGTCTTTGACATAGGTATTAGAAAACAAGCTCTTAACTGGTTCAAATCATTTCTAGAAGATAGAACATATGAAGTAATCTGGAACAACACTACTTCCAGTACAAGATCCCTCAATTGTGGAGTCCCTCAGGGCTCAATTTTATCACCCACACTTTTCAATCTTTAGTTGGCACTTTTGGCAACCTTAATTCAGAGTTTAGGTTTCTCATTATATATTTATGCTGACGCCATTCAGGTTATTGCTTCTAGAGATCTTAAAGCATCAAATCCTTTGGAAGGTTTCAATATCTTTCTAAGGTTGCTAAATGGCTAGAGACCTCTAAGCTTAAAGTGAACCCTAATAAATCTGAAGTTCTATGACTCACTAACTAATCTTCTTCTTCTTCTTTTCCAGGTGTAAACAATGTTCCAGTCCCAATCAACGAAGTAGTCACTACTCTAGGTATTAAGCTTGACAAAGATTTGAAATTTGCAGCTCACATTTCTCATCTTATGCAAACCTCTCATTTCCTTCTTAGCGTCATTTGGAAATTGCATCCTGTTTTAGACCACCAAGACCTCAAAACGTTAGTACACGCACTCATTCTCAGTAGACCTGACTACTGCAATGCTCTTTTTCATGGCTTGCCAGTTGCAACTAATCGAAGACTTCAAATAGTGCAGACCTACAACAGCCAAACTCATTTTTGGAAAAAAAATTATTTGATCATGCTACTTCGCTTCTCGTTAAACTTCACTGGCAACCCATCTCTGCACACATCACATTTAAACTGACCTGTCAAACATTCAAAGCTTTCAGAAGTGGCTCTCTTCCCTAGCTCTCTAATTTTATTACTCCTTAGTGTCCTAATCACACTTTACGTTCCAATCAACAAGAACTACTGACAATTCCTTCTCACAAAGAAATTAGGCTGGAAACTTCCATAGACAGCTGTTTTGCCTTTCTTGCTCCCAATATTTAGAATTCTTTACCTTTCAGCTTGTGTTTAGAGTGATTATATGAAATTTAGGAAATCTCTTTAAATTTTTCTTTTTACCAAACTGTTCCATCCTTCAGTTATTTTCATATTTGTTTTCATTGATTATTTGACCTTTTTTTTTTTTTTTTACTATTTTTTAGTTGCTTCCTGAATATGTTTTATTATGCAATGTTTTCAACCAGTAATTTTCTATAGTTATCAATAATATTTTTTGCAATATTTTAGTCTTATTGTATAGTTTGTTTCTATTATGTACAATTTTTGATTTATTTTTTTTAATTTTATTTTATGCACACTATAATGTTTTACTGTACATCGCTATGATCTGCCTTAGTAAGAATTAGCGATTCATCAAGTAAAGAAACTAAACTAAACCTTGCACTTTAGACTGGTTAGCTTGGGGGATTTCCACAAGCAGAACATACAGACAAGGCCTGCTTTCTCCTTAGTGTGGGCTTTTTATTACCTGTACATTCTACTTATCATTAACTTGCTGATTGCATGCTAATACTTTTTTAGCATGCAATTTAGTAACCCAGCTCCAATGACACAACAGTCTATACAGAACTGTAGGCAATTATGTTTAGAAACGCATGAATTTACCCCCACTGTTTGACAAAAGAAATACCCAAGCAAAGCAGTCTTCCTGCTAGCTTCTTTTCCTAGTTTATATCAATTAGCATCCTGAATTGATTTTGTTGTTTAATTGATATTTCATTTCAACTTTCATTCATACACCAGTTTGTATTTCAAAGAACTCCAAACCTCTGTGCCATTTTCCTACATCCTATGTTAGTTCATGTAGGTTTTGTACGCTGCACCATGGATGAGTCTTTTTCTCAGTAACCAGGTCTACTCATTCTTTTATCCCAGGATTTCATGTCCTAGGATCTTTAATGTTCTTATGCTATATCTTGAAAGCTGAACTTCCTGGAACAATGTCTTTTTTTTGTAGTCAAACCTATCACCACTAGATGCAAGTCTTATAATGGATCTGTAGGAAATGGGAAAATTCTTTCCAAGCAAAATCAGAGGGCAGATCAGCTGCAAGCAGTAGATTTCTATCCTTGAATAGCTGGTGACAAAGAAGAATTGCTCTCACTATGAGAGGCATTCATACAAGCAAGCATCTGTCACTGACAGTCTGTTTCATCTGTTACAGGAGACAGAAAGCCAGTGATTAATAATCTTCTATAGAATCAGAACAATCCAAAGAGCAGGACATCCAGTTACTTGTTTGCTTCCAGGGATGCTATTAAACAATGGAAACTTTTAGAATAATTCAAGCCTCTCCTGGATTTGAATTATATTATGCGTCGGGTCACAAAAACTCAATCTCTAAACTCTACAAGAAAAGAGTGAACTAAGTAAAGGCTGAAATGATCCAACTCCTTTTTTAAGCTGGGTTTGTCAGAGGTTCCTTGGTTAAGATGCCCGGTATGAGACTGAACGCGTCCCTCTTAGGGTATTGAATGGTTGCCAGGGTGTTTGGACTTTCTTTGAACACTGACATTGCATGCTTTCCTTCTAGCCAGTATGTCACCATGTCCCCTTTCCCCTGAAAAAAAGAGAATATAGTTACTTACTATGCATTTCAATATGATTTCATTTTCTAGAATATCTATTGTCATGCAAATGAATGCCTGAGATCACTACATTCAAATGGGCCGATGCAGTAAAGTGCGCTGGGGTCAAGTGCACTGTTAGTCCCCAATTGGACGCGCGTTTTCAACGCGCTATTTTTACCCCTTATACAGTAAGGGGTAATAAATAGTGTGTGGAAAACACGTGTCCAACCGCCCTGAAACTAATAGCGCCCGCAACATGCAAATGCATGTTGATGGCCCTATTAGTTATTCCCGCGCGATACAGAAAGTAAAATGTGCAGCCAAGCCGCACACTTTACTTTCAGAAATTAACGCCTGCCTTTCGGCCGGCACAGGGAAAGTGTACAGAAAGCAGAAAAAACTGCTTTTCTGTACACCCTCTGACTTAATATCATAGCGATATTAAGTTGGAGGTCCCAAAAATAAAAACAATTTAAAATAAAAAATTAAAATCTGCCCGCGGCCTGCGGGTTGGAAGACGGACGCTCAATTTTGCCTGCGTCCATTTTCCGAACCCGTGGCTGTCAGCGGGTTCGAGAACCGACGCCATTAAAATTGAGCATCGGCTGTCAAACCTGCTGACAGCCACTGCTTCTGTCAAAAAGGAGGTGCTAGGGACGCGCTGGTGTCCCTAGCGCCTCCTTTTACCATGGGCCCTCATTTGAATATTTTTGCTTTCTGAATCGCGCACCCAGGAGAGTGGCCTGGGCGCTCGCCGGCTCTCCCGCGAGTTTTTCTGTATCGGCCCGAAAGTAAATTTAAAAAAAAAAAAAGAGTTTAACAAATTTATATCATTTTTCAAGTACCAGCCACCAGTCAGGATTTTAGGTGAGGCAATTCACATCAGCTTGATGGTGGCCTACTATAAATCAATTTATGTCGTAAGTACTCATTCTGAATATCTAGAAAACCTGAATAACTTGGAACAAAAGCTGTGCATTGTAGTAGCACAAAAGTACTAACAAAGATACACCATTGCAAAAATCTCCAGAAGGGCAATGAGCCAGCTGGAAAGGCTGGAGAGGATGCATTGGTGTTCCTGTAGTAAACTGGCAGCTCAGAACGATATGGTGGCTACTGAGAATATTACTTTTATTTAATAATTGAATTTTAAAAACTTTTTTGGATGGCTTCATGCAGAAGTCATTGTATTGGACACTCAGGAGCTATTATCACCTGATAAATAATCAATTAGTATATGTACTGAGTCCACTGGAGCATAATTGAAGAGGGAACTATTTACTCAGAAAAGCATTACTGATAGGCAATTACAGTAGATGCTATCAATTAACAGAAAAGAACGTAAACATTTTTTGTTGCATTTTCTTTCCAGTGCAATGATTGCTGTAGTGTGCATTTCTGGACAGTTATTACCTGGTACAAAATGTTACATTAGCTCAGTAGGAGCCAAGGCAGGGACAGGATTCAGTGGCTGATGTACTACTAAGCCAT
This sequence comes from Rhinatrema bivittatum, assembly GCF_901001135.1. Classification (NCBI taxonomy): domain Eukaryota; kingdom Metazoa; phylum Chordata; class Amphibia; order Gymnophiona; family Rhinatrematidae; genus Rhinatrema; species Rhinatrema bivittatum. The sequence goes on along the minus strand of NC_042615.1, from coordinate 542,886,563 downwards.
GCAGTTTTTTTGTGCAGAAATCACAATTTTCCACAGGTACCTTTTCTACCAAGACTTGTATACAAATAAGACCAACAGAAACGTTATGCACATAGGACGTAATCTTAAAAGGAGTTACATGTGTAAATGTAACACTATCATGGCAATTTTTAAAAGTCACTTATGCACGTAAAATGCACTTGCACTTGAATATCCTACGAGCAGTTCAATGGCATATATTGTAGCAATTTTCAAAAGCCCACTTACAAGAATAAAGTGCATTTACATGTGTAACACCCAATTTTAAGCATGTAAATGTTTTTTTAAAATCAGACCCATAGTGTTTTTTTTATGAGCAATTTCACAAAAAAAGATACTCACTGAGGTATAGTTAATTAGTTATCTTATTTGCAAAGCCATTTTAGCCCCCATGATTTTGTATCACAGCAACTCATTAACTACACATTTAAATAAAGCTTCACACCTAACTTTTCTGCTTGTGAAGCCCCCAAAATTTGCATAGTTCAGGAAAATTGTGTGTGCAAGTGCAATTTACACACAAAATTGCCATTTTAACAGTAATCTGGCTTTGCAAAACTCTACACAGCTTAGTATATTGCCCTCTAAGTATGGCACAAAACACTGGGCCACAGGCTGTTTCCATAATTGACCAAATCTTGCTAATGCTGAACCAATGCTGACAATTCTGGCATTATCCCTGGTACACTGGACAAGCATCTGAAGAGAAGGTACAGAGAAGGGCTACCAAATGATAAGGGGAATGGAACAATTCCCCTATGAGGAAAGACTAAAGAGGTTAGGACTTTTCAGCTTGGAGAAGAGACGACTGAGGGGGGATATGATAGAGGTGTTTAAAATCATGAGAGGTCTAGAACGGGTAGATGTGAATCGGTTATTTACTCTTTCGGATAGTAGAAAGACTAGGGGGCACTCCATGAAGTTAGCATGGGGCACATTTAAAACTAATCGGAGAAAGTTCTTTTTTACTCAACGCACAATTAAACTCTGGAATTTGTTGCCAGAGAATGTGGTTAGTGCAGTTAGTATAGCTGTGTTTAAAAAAGGATTGGATAAGTTCTTGGAGGAGAAGTCCATTACCTGCTATTAAGTTCACTTAGGGGTAGATTTTCAAAAAACGCGAATAGACGTACTTTTGCTGGCGCATCAGGCGCAAGCAAAAGTACGCTGGATTTTAGTAGATACGCGCGGAGCCGCGCGTATCCACTAAAATCCTGGATCGGCGCGCGCAAGGCTATGAATTCTGTATAGCCGGCGCGCGCCGAGCCGTGCTGCCTACCCCCATTCCCTCCAAGGCCACTCCAAAATCGGAGCGGCCTTGGAGGGAATCCTCTAACGCCCTCCCCTCATCTTCCCCTCCCTTCCTCTATCTAACCCACCCACCCGGCCCTGTCTACACCCCCCCCTTACCTTTCTCCGGGGATTTACACCTCCCGGAGGGAGAAGTAAATCCCCGCGTGCCAGCGGGCCTCCTGCGCGCCGGGCCGCGACCTGGGGGCGGGTAAGGAGGGCGCGGCCACGCCCCCGGACCGCCCCGGGCCGTAGCCACGCCCCCGTACCCGTCCCCAAAACGCTGCCGACACGCCCCCGAAATGCTGCGACGACCGGGCCCGACCCCCGACACGCCCCCGACACGCCCCCCTCGGAGAACCCTGGGACTTACGCGAGTCCCGGGGCTCTGTGCGCGCCGGTAGGCCTATGTAAAATAGGCTCACCGGCATGCAGGGCCCTGCTCGCCTAAATCCGCCCGGTTTTGGGTGGATTTAGGCGAGCAGGGCTCTGAAAATCCGCCCCTTAGAGAATAGCCACTGCCATTAGCAATGGTTACATGGAATAGACTTAGTTTTTGGGTACTTGCCAGGTTCTTATGGCCTGGATTGGCCACTGTTGGAAACAGGATGCTGGGCTTGATGGACCCTTGGTCTGACCCAGTATGGCATTTTCTTATGTTCTTATGTTCTTAAGGTAAGAAAGCATTGGAAAGAGCCTAACTGATAAAGTACTGATCAGTTTTGTTTGCCTTCTATATACAAAGGCCTTATGATGTTCAAAGTTTTATTCTCCATTCCTTTATGAATAAACCTTAACATCTTATTTGCTTTTTTGATTCCACCACACAGAGAGCTGAGGGGTTCAATGTATAGCCCACAATGATAGCAAGATTGTTTTCCTGGGTTACTCCTAATGAAAAAGCCAGCATTGGGTATGTTCACTTCCCATGTCATGCAAAATCCTTCTGGAGTTCCACATAGTCTGCTTGTGTTGTAACCACTTTGAATATTTTTCCATCATCTCCATATCTGATCCCTTCATTCATTACCCTATTTTCCAGATTGTTAATGAATAATGGATACATATGAACATAAGAACATGCCATACAGGGTCATACCAAGGATCCATCAAGCCCAGCATCCTGTTTCCAACAGAGGCCAAACCAGGCCACAAGAACCTGGCAATTACCCAAACACTAAGAAGATCCCATGCTACTGATGCAATTAATAGCAGTGGCTATTCCCTAAGTAAATTTGATTAATAGCCATTAATGGACTTCTCCTTCAAGAACTTATCCAAACCTTTTTTGAACCCAGCTACACTAACTGCACTAACCACATCCTCTGGCAACAAATTCCAGAGCTTTATTGTACGTTGAGTGAAAAAGAATTTTCTCCAATTAGTCTTAAATGTGCTACTTGCTAACTTCATGGAATGCCCCCTAGTCCTTCTATTATTCAAAAGTGTAAATAACCGATTCACAACTACTCGTTCAAGACCTCTCATGATCTTAAAGACCTCTATCATATCCCCCCTCAGCTGTCTCTTCTCCAAGCTGAACAGCCCTAACCTCTTCAGCCTTTCCTTATAGGGGAGCTGTTCCATCCCCTTTATCATTTTGGTTGCCCTTCTTTGTACCTTCTCTATCGCAACTATATCTTTTTTGAGATGCGGCGACCAGAATTGTACACAGTATTCCAGGTGCGGTCTCACCATGGAGCGATATTTGTTGAGCACTATTGGTTTCAGGGGGGTTTGGACGCACGTTATGGACGTGCTAAACTCCTTATTGTAAAGGGGTTGTGGACGCGCATCCAACCTGGGTTAAAGAGTGCGCTCAGCTGAATGCGCTCTACTGTATCGGCCTGATTGTGTAACTACAGCAAGGGTTATTTTTCCCTATATGCATCACGTTGCACTTGTCCACATTAAATTTCAACTGCTATTTGGAAGCCCAATCTTGCATCCTCACAAGATCCTCCTGCAATTAATCACAATCCACTTGAGATTTAACTACGCTGCATAATTTTGTGTCATCTGCAAATTTGATCACCTCACTCATCATACCCCTTTTCCAGATCATTTATAAATATATTAAAAAGCACCAGGCCAAGTACAGATCCCAGAGGCACTCCACTGTTCACTTTTTTCCACTGTCAAAATTGACCATTTAAGCCTACTCTCTGTTTCCTGTCTTTTAACCAGTTTGTAATCCACGAAAGGACATCGCCACCTATCCCATGACTTTTTAGTTTTGTTAGAAGCCTCTCATGAGGGACTTTGTCAAACGCCTTCTGAAAATCCAAATACACCACATCATCGTATACAAGATGACACAGATGACAGATCCTCAACCCAATTCACTATCCATGAAAAACGGGGAAACCAAATTGTGAAGAGGTCTTCTAAAAATCAATGCAAAATCTGGTAAGAGACTTTGAATTTGCTCCTATAACATAAAGAATGTAGTTGAACAGAGATAATTTTTCACAAACACCTTGCAACATGTGAGCAATCCACTTTTCATATATTTTTATTTTGGAAGCAGCATTTTTTTACATTTTTAATATGCATACAGTGCATTCTGAAGTTACTTTCTCTATTACTTCTAATAACCTGTCTCACTCTCTTTGATGTAAACAACGCAATGCTGCAAACAAACCTTGACTTGTAAAGTCCCACGGCAAACCAATGTGTAGTCTCCAATCTGTTCCAATAGTTCATAGGTATTTGAGCTGCACTGTATTTTGAGAGCTGAAAGAACAAAAACCCATACAACTGTGACAGTTTTCTCAACTTACAAAATTCAATCATGTCTAAAAATTGATTAAAGTACCATGCCACTGCATTACTATCACTTCTCACATGTAGCACAGTGTTTGCAGTTGCTGTCCTACGTTTCCAGAAGTGCCGTGAGTGTGAAGTTTGGTCTGTGTACACCATCTTCGGTGACATACAAGGTTGTCATCAGGCACTTTCCCTTCTCTTATTATATCTGATATTCTTCTTTGGTTTCATGCTGAAAGCTGGCATATAACACTTGCATGCCTTGCTAGGGATCTGTATCCATTTTTAATCTTTATACTTGTTTCTGTTTTATGCTTATATACTGCTTTGAGATTTTGTATAGGTGGTATAAAATGTAAATTATAAATAAAAATTAAATCTGAATACCTGCTTCTAAATATAGGGGAGTCCATATTCAGCTGCTGTGCAGTTTGGCTAGTTTGCTGGATAAACTTAGATGGCTAATTTAGCCTATATATATTCAGTGGTGTGGTACTCAGTTTATCTGGTTAGCTTGAGGATATGTTTATGGGCTGACCAGAGTTAGCAGGCTAAGTTTCCAGCTAACTGTGAATACCAGCTAACTCAGCTCCTCCCAGTTATACCCCCGGAATGCCCCTGACTTATCTGGCCAAACTTTAGCTGGAGAAAAAGTTATCCGGCTAGAATTTGACTGGATAAATACCCAAATATTAACTTAACCAGATAACATCTGAATTATCTTGCTAAATGCTTCTGAACATGGACCTCAGGGGTTACCAGAGGGTTCCATGTTATCAGGGACAAGCTGTGCCACTCTTGGGTTTGCTCTGTTCCATCTAAGTCAGGGGTGGCCAACTCAGGTTCTCAAAAGTTACAGACAAGTCTAGCTTTTCAGAATGCCTATGTATGAGATCTATGAGCACTGACTCTGTGGTTCACAAAAGTATCTCATGCATAGTCATTGTGGATAGCCTGTAAAACCCGGCTTGCTTTTGGGGCCTGGAGCTGGCCACCCCTCGTCTAAGAGGTTTGAGTCTTGATTTTTTCAGGAAAATTGGAACTACAAGTCCACAGATGCTATAGGGCAAAATCTTCCCCCAATGACCTGGAAACATCTAGGAACACTAGCCAACTCTTGCAATAACTGCCTGGGCTTGGGGCAGCAGGCCTGCTGTTAAGGTCATACAAGCATGTTTGTTTGGATGTTTGCCATTTTACAAACATAATGTATACGTGCAAATCTGTTTCTAAATATTTTCCAGCTTTTAACCTGTGCATATATGTATTTATTAAACTTGATATATACCAAGCAATTGCAAGGGTGGGTTACAATATTCAGCTAAACAATACAACCAATTACAGCAATGCTGATCTTTTATTTATTATTTTTACATAAATGTTCATCTTCTTTGTTATAGCTCCTTTTAATTTGGCCCACTGTCATTCCACTTCACCCATCTCCTCCCAGACATCTAGCTCCTTTTTGAGGTATGTAGCCATTTTTTCAAAGCTTGTGTTTTTGAAATCCAGGATCTTGACCCTCATGCGACCAAGGTCGGCACAACCCACTGTGCAAGTCATGCACTTGCACAGGGCAGCCGCCTGAGGCCACGACCGAATGGGCTGTTGGGGCCGCCGCGCAGCGATGATGATGAGGAGGAGCTGTAGGCCGAACGGCGATTCCCAATCCGCCGCACAGTGAAGAAGAGAAGGAGCCGCAGGGCCGCGTGGCGGTTCCCAATCTACTGTGCAGTGAAGAAGAGGAGCAGCCGTTGGGCCGCGCAGTGGTTCCTAATCTGCCGCTTGGTGAAGATGACGAAGACCATGTGATTCCCAAACCGCTAGTCCATACCAACGTTTTGCATCCTTGTGACTTTGTCATTAGAGAGTAGTGGCATAATATACCCTTGGGTATTTTCAGGAAGCAGCAACTGAACTTATGAACATTGCTTAGTTTGTGGAAAAGGTTACAGCTTTCGATGCTGTAGACACTATCCAGATGGATTAGTTTTTGGGGCTGCATTTTGGGAACCCTGTATAGAATGGTTTGGTAAAGTAACCGATTAAAGCATTATAGTAGGAAAGACTTTAGGAGAGCAGGGAAGAAATATTCAGACCTGAGAAAGATTTGTGTCACTGTGGGAGAGCAAATGTGATAGTAATTTGATCTAATCTTCCCAGGATTCACACCACTGAAAAGGTTTTGTCAGCTGCTTTGAAATTTTAAGTTGTACAAGAGAAGGAATTTCTGGCAAACATCGGAGGCTATTGCTCACAAATTATACTAAGGAATTTATTTCTTTATAGTGTGAAATCCCCTCAGGAAGAATTATTTGATTTATTTTTTTTAAGGAGATTGTTTCTCCAGAGATTAAGTTCTGCTCCTGAGTATTTCGCAAATAGGATCCTACAAGCTGTCTGTGGGCATTCAAAAGTTAAAAAAGCCATGAGGCAGCTTCCAACCTGCCCCTCAACAGTGGGAGGCCGGGGCTACTGGCACAGTTGAATTCCTAATGCAGTGGTAAAGTCTCCTCTCTCTTCTTAGAGAAGACGTCTGAGAAGTTGGCATACGGGGCTGGAATCCTGGGTACAGATGTCGCCAACGGGAGGAGTGGAGAGGACCCCATCCTATTTAGGCAGGACTGGTGCCAATGGGGACCCCACTTAGAGAGCTCATTGTTGCGGGGCAGGTTGGGAGCTGCCTCATGGCTTTTTTAACTTCTGAATGCCTACAGACAGCCTGTAGGATCCTATTCGAGACATGTCAAAGGATCTCGAGTCACCAAGTCATCCTTGATATGAGTTGAGAGCCCCTCCAGGAAAATGGTGTGTAAACAATCCTCCCCGCCAGCTGAGCTCAGTGGCTAGGGTGCAAAACTTCATGGTATAGTCTGTCAGAGAGCGGTTCCCCTAACGAAGATGAAGGAGATCCACACTAAAAGATGCTTGACTGCCAGGGTCATCAAAGACCTTTTTAGAGGAGGAGATGAATCATTGTAGGTCCTGCAGAAGCGGGTCAGAGCACTCCCAGAGCAGAGAAGACCAAGCCAGAGCCTTGCCATCTAGTTGAGCCAGAATAAAAGTGAATTTGGTGATATAGTCAGGGAAGAGGACTCCCGACACTGCTTCGGATCTCAGACATACCGAGGGGGGTTCCAGTAGAGGGATAAAGGACGAGGATGTGCAGTCAGAGTCGAAGGAATCACTGCTGGAGATGACGGGGTGGATTGAATCGCTGTAGCATCCAAGCATTGAGACACTCTAAGGACACTGCTGTTCCTGGATCTTATGCACTAGTCCTGGAATGGCCTGAAGGGCGTAGCTTCCACCGAGTCCATGGCCTTGGCAACCTGTAGGCAATGTGTACCCTTAGACCAAAGGGGGAGTTGATGCAACCTGCAGGGAGGAGCCCTGCTGGTCCCCGCTGTCGGCAGGTAGATCAAGTCAAAGCTGGAGTTTCACAAATACCAGCCCATGTTCCCATTAGGTTCAGCCCTCGGATGCCGGAGCCGACTGAACTTAGGTGCAGGCCTCCAGATGGATGAATCCGACACGGTACAAGGGTGGTAGGCCAGGGGCGGAGAAGCACAGCATCAGGGTAGGCTGAGGTCAGGATGGCCGCGATCCGATGGGGTTGTTAACCAGGCAGAAGGTCAGAGCAGGTGGAGATCAGATGAAGTCATAAACCAGGCAGAAGATCAGGGCAGATGGTGTTAAGACAGAGTCATAAACCAGGCAAAAGGTCACATTGGAGGATCAAGTCAAGGAAGCACTGGGACCAGGTCTGAACCAGATCCCAAGATCCAATTGGGAAGCCAGAAGGGCCAGGCAGCTAGAATGGCAAAACAGGAACCAGAAACCGAGGGAGTCTATTCAGAAGATCCTCAAGAACAGGAGATCCAGAAACATTAAAGGTGAGGAACCTGGTTGCTAAGACCAAGAGGAGAGAGAGAGAGTGGCCTTAAATAGGCCACTTATGCTGATGTCATCGAGGGGGCACCGCCAGCCATTCCTGCCACTGGTCCTTTAAGTGTGGGAGAAATGGCTGTGCACGCACCTAAGGAGGCAGAGCCTAGATGTCAGAGGGAGAGGAGGCCTGTGCAGCAGCTCTGATGGCGACCCACTGCCTTGGGGAACAAGAGGCCGGAGCAGCATAGAGTAACTTCCCGCCATGCTCAGCAGAGATGGCCCTGTTGGGCCCACTATGGGCAAGTAGGAGTGGCGGGGTTGGCCTGCGGACCACTGTGCATAACAAGGATGGCTACACAGACAACAGTTGCTACTACCTTGAACAGAAGACAACATTGCTCTCTGTTTTGAACGTGGGGGTGGGGAGGAAACAGGATTCAAAGACAGCCAAATTTGGGCCCTGACTTTTACGATCTGGGGTACTAATTCGCAAACATTAGGAAAAAAAGCATAGGACTGCTTCTTCGGCCAAGGCCAAAAGCAAAGCCTGCTCAAGCCGTACTGTCTGAATTATCAAGAAGGCTGCTCACCTTGTAAAAATGTTGCTAAGAATAATTTTGCTATGGATTTTAGAGTTGCTTGGTTTTGAATGTAAATATCACTGCCCTTAACATAAGGCTTGGGAGTAACTGGCACAGAGCAACAGCTTCTACCTGTAACAAAAAGATGGGGGACAGCCTGCATGGAGTGGCAGTTACTACCATAAGATTTTCTGAAGTCATTACTATGTTACTGTGGAAGACAGGAGTGGATTTCATGTTTGGCCACATGTTGCTCCAGTCCTTCTCCTCTTACTAGTGCAGAGGAAATGCCCAGGGCATCCCCATTCTCAAGGGCCCAGGACACATTGCACCCTCCACTGCTATAGCATGGCTTAAACCCTATTTGCTTCCCCAACAAAGAGAATATGTAATTCCTGTAGTCATAGATGAACCCTACACCATCTGGCGCCTGTTTCTTTTCTACAGTAAGAGGACAATATTCAATAGGGCCATTTAGCTGAGAAGTTATCCGGCTAAAGATAACCAGATAACTTGCTCAATATATTCAGCAGGATAAATGTCTGGCTGAATATGACTGCTTAAAGTTATATGACTACATGTAGCCGGATAACTTACAAAAAAAAATGTAGCTGTTAGGTTTCTAAGTTATCCAGCCTTGTGTAAGTAAGTTCTGGAAGTGTAATCTGAGTGCAGGTTGCAATTCTTGCACAGCTTTGACAGAGGCTGTACTGGACGTCACCGGAAGCAGGTAAGTTTGGGCCCCCATTCCCGGCAGGGCTTTTACAGGTTTTGGGGGGATGGAGGTAGTGTCCGGGAGGGGTAGGGGTGATTCAGCCTGCTTATCACAATGGTTTCGGGGGCAGGGCCTGGCACAGTCCTTGCAAATCTGGGGGGGGGGGGGGGGGGGGGGGGGGAGAGAAGGACCGCAGCGGGGAACATTAAATATAAATATAGGAGGTGATGTGGGGTGGGGGTTGCAAGGTCACTATGGCCTCTTTGATATTTATTAATGGTGGGTAGGATGAAATCAGGAAATACAAAAGAGATAGATGCCTTTAGTCTTTTTCAATTCCTTTATTGAAGTGGAGACGTAAAAGAATGATATAGCCCGTATTCAGAAGTGGACTGCAAGAGTATTAGTGATATCAGCGGCATGATATGATCAGTGTAATTGTTGAATCCAGGAGCGATTAGACACCTCGTATTTACAAGATTAAGACTGACTGTACAAATGATAAGATCTAATATTGTTGCGGCTCAGATAGACACAAATACAATTAACAAACAAGTTCATGACTTGTACCAAATCAAGAGTCCATGATTGTACATTCAAGCCCCTGAGGCAGCCGTCATAAGCGGCGAAACTCGGTCAGAGTCGGGCTATATCATTCTTTTACGTCTCCACTTCAATAAAGGAATTGAAAAAGACTAAAGGCATCTATCTCTTTTGTATTTCCTAACGGCTTTCATAGATCGCCTACCTTTGTGCTTTTTGGGACCTAGGATGAAATCAGGCCAGAGGGCCCAGTACTTGGTTTTTTTTGTTTTTGTTTTTTTAACTTTCTTGGCCCTACTTACCTGCAAATCTTTTAAAGATATCCGGATAAGTAGCAAGTTATCCAACCACACAAGACCGGATGACTTTAGACCTGCTTCCAAGCAGGTCTAAAGTTATCCGGCTAACGTAACAGGATATATGCGATATTCGGCTATTTTAGCTGGATAACTCAAGTCCTCCTTAGAACACCCCTGAAACACCCTTTTTTCATCCAGCTAAATTATAGCCGGATAAGTACCAACCATAATTTAGCTAGATAAGAGGCCGAATATGTCACAATTGCCATTTAGACGGATAACTTGTGAGTAATCCGTCTAAATGGCTTTTGAATATTGATCTCGTTATGTTCTGAGCAAAAAATATTTTTTAATAGCTAGAGATGGGTCCAGTATTTTTGCATTAATCTGATCCCTTTTGAACCAAGGGGATCAGTTGACTGGAAGACGTTCTTAAAAAGACTTGCCACTGAATTCATTTTACCTTCGCTTGTTGACTCCATTCTCGATGCTGTATTCACCGTATCTCCAAAGAGACAATACCTTGGCATTTTGGTCCCAACAACTCCAGCAACAACTGGCCCTGTTAGGAGAAGAAAATGCACTGTAATCATTTCAATTATTTGAATGAATGGCCCATAAATGGATAAACCAAAGAATAAATAGATTCAAATTTAAAGATTCACAAAAGAAATACATTCAAATAAAACAAAGGATCTTGCTGTTGCTGGTTTGTCTGCAGTAAAAATGTCTCCTCCTTAGTGATGTCTACCTCACAAAATATTCCCAAGTTTTCATGTATGGAAAATGGATATTTAACCTACACAGGGATGCTTGATGTACAGTATATATCACTGATTAGGATATGTAAGTTGTAGTTAAGCTTAGCCACCAAAAAAAGAGAAATTAATTTTTAAATAAAAGACAATATTATCACTGTAAGGTCTTACCTATTTCACTCGTTAATCTTTTTCCCTTCCCTATTAGCTATCTGACATCTGGTGTGTCCTGTCTGAGAGCAGATACATGGTAAGTTGCTCTGTGATTGGATCCAGAGAGACATTAACCACAGCAATTTGCATTCTTATATCAGTTCATACTGAAGTCATACTGAATCAGACTTGAAATCATATAGGGGATGATTTTTACTCCTTTGGATGGTCACTAGATGTCCTTAGGTCCCTTACCTTCTAGACTAGTAACAGCATGGGATTTTTCCATTCTCTTTCAGTCTCTCCACTGAGCTGACTGTGATTATCTATCCTACGGGCATAAGGCGGAGTTAGAGGAGTATAGAGTGGGGTCAGTTTGAGTTAGAGGTTGAGGAGTAAGGAGCTTTTTTTTTTCCTCCCTGCAGAGTTGGGCCCACAAATCCAGCTTGGAATTTTTCTTGCATTTAGAAGAGATCCCTTCTCAATACACTCCCTGTAGGAGAGGGTCTGCCTCCCTTTTGTAAAGAGTGAAGGTTTTTGTAGCTTTTGATAAGTTTTTTCCTATTCTGGGGAACACCCTGGGGCAGATTTTAAAAGTCCTATGTGCCGGGCCTTTTTTGAAAAGGGCAGGCGGTGCGCGTAAAGCCCTGGGACGCGCATTTGTCCCAGGGCTCTTCTGAATGGGCGGGCAGGGAGCGGGACGGGGCGGGGCAGACGGTCTGGGGGCGTCGTAGGGTGGTCCTGGGGAGGTCTGGGAGTCGTGGCTGAGGACTCCGGTACAGGGGGTTGCGCGCCAGCAGTCGGCCGGTGTAACTTCCAAAACAAAAGTATGGGGGGTTTTCTTTAGGGCTGGGGGGTGGGACAGGGAGGGGAAGGGAGGGGAAGGTGGGGGGTGGGGGAAGGAAAGTTCCCTCCGAGGCTGTTCCGATTTCTGAGCGGCATCGCAGGCCTTAGTGAATTGGGGGGGGGGGGTACCTGCAAAAGCTAGCAGCATTGTTGCTGGCTATTTGGAAACCAATAGTGCCTAAGCTAAGGTCCAGGTGTCAGGACCTGGCCTCCAGATTAAGTTGTGGCAGGCTGGGTCATGACATTTGGTCTGTGCTGAAGACCTGGCTTCCAGGCTGTGACATGGCATCAGGTTCTGGCTGAGGCCCTGGACTGGGTTGCAGCATCAGGTCTGGGTCTGGGCTCCAGCCCATGCAGAGGCCCAGGTGTTGGGACCTGGCTTCCAGGCAAAGTTGAGCAGTCATCCTAGAGTAGGCCAAGGTCACATGGACCTACCATGTAATTGGCCTACACAAGGCTATGGCTAAGGCCTGGGTGTAGGCCTCACTGGTGGATTCCCTCCAGACCAGGTAAGTGGTGGCTGGGAGAGATCCTTGCCCTGGCATTTTTACAGGCAGGTGGGCTTGGTTTTTTTGGCCATTTTATTTTTAATTTGTTATTGGTTCATTTTTGTCACACAAATCAAACAATCCACAAGTTGAAATTCAAGGGAGGAAAAAAACTACCAAAAAAGAAAACAAATTTGTTCGGTGCCAAGGCTTTCCCTGATGCTATGGTGTGTGCCAGCATCATATAGTTAATTAATGTTTGTCCATTGGAGCAGAGTTATCAGTGCTAGATATAGATGGTGCCATTGAATTCGGCACCAGTGCGGTGATGTTTAGAGCTTTATACTGAAAGAGATTTTCTATCATGTACCTTATAACTCATATAAGCAGCAGGCAACGCGTGATTATGATTTTTAGAAGTCCTGTTGCTTCTGTTTCAGACTAGTTGGGCTAATCATGCCTATGGTCACTGCTGTGTGTGCTCTTTTTCTCTAACTTATGGGCTGATTCAGTAAAGTCCGTGGGAGAGCCACACTCCTGTGCGCGCAATTCAGTATGCTAATTAGGCCCGGTGGTAAAACCAGGTAAAAGGAGGCTTTGACAACCGATGCTCAATTTTGCCGGCGTCGGTTCTCGAGCCCGCTGACAGCCACGGGCTCGGAAACTGGATGCCAGCAAAATTGAGCGTCCGGTTTTCAACCAGACAGCCACAGGCCGACTTCAAATTTTTTTTTTTTTTTTTTTTACTTTTGGAAAGTTTCGGGACCTCCGACTTAATAGTGCACTTTCCCGGTGCCTGAAAGCAAAATGTGCGGCTTGGCTGCACATTTTGTTTTCTGAATCACGCAGGAATACCTAATAGGGCCATCAACATGCATTTGCATGTTGCGGGCGCTATTAGGTTCGGGGGATTGGATGTTTTCGGCCCCTTACTGAATAAGGGGTAAGGGAAAACGCATGTCCAATGGCGGGTTAATAGTGTGCTCCGTCGGAGCGCACTGTACTGTATCGGCCCGCTTATCATGTTTAATTCTTCCGGTCACCCATTTGCAGTAATCATTGAGATTTTCGAATGAATTATGGCTCTGGGCAGGTCGTCAATGTCATCATATATCCATGCAATCTTCTTTATGTGGGCAAGATGTCTTGCACATTCAGAACATGCATATTTGAAGTTTACAGTAACATTCATAGGCATAATGAAAATGCCCCACTGGTAGCCCACTGGCAATAGCACATCATGATTTGTCTGCTCTACGTTTTTTTTCCCATTGTTATGATTAAAATCTGTAGGAAAGGGAAGATTTTGATAAGCTCCTATTACAGAGGGAACAACACTGGATATTCTCTCTATACACCCTTCATCCAATGATTTGAATCGAGAGATCGAGTGGTCATTCTTCTATTAAGTTTCATTCAACCTTTGGTTCTTCTTTATTTTTTCTTTATTTTTGTGTTATTTGTTTTTCTCATATTAAACTGCTTAAATCTGATTGTTTCCTTCAGTCATGTGACAGCTTTGTGCTGGTTTTCACAGCTTTTAATTACTCAGCTATAGTCTTGCTTACTCATTCCCTTGTGATTTTAATCTGATTGTTTCCTTCAGTCATGTGACAGCTTGGTGCTGGTTTTTGACAGCTTTTAATTACTCATCTATAGTCTTGCTTACTCATTCCCTTGTGATTTTAATCTGATTGTTTCCTTCAGTCATGTGACAGCTTCGTGCTGGTTTTGACAGCTTTTAATTACTCAGCTGTAGTTCTGCTTACCCACGCCTTTGCTAAAGATGCTGATTTCTTACTCATATTCAAGAATTCATAGATTCTTTAAATATTTTTCTTTAATTCATGGATGTGTTTATGCTGCTGTGTTTTGATTCTTGAATTGTATCTTATGTTCCCATTTAAAATTTGTTTTCATTATCGCTCCGGAAGAAGCTATTTTGGAGAAATATGGCCGTGTCAGGGTATCTGACTATACTTGGGATTTTATAAGCTGAATTGTTGAAACTATGGTACAGTGGAGCTAAGACGGTGGCATAGGCAGACGCGCGCTCAGCTGCTCTCCACGTTTCCTTGTTCTTAACTGGTTTCCTTGAAAATGCTATCCAAGAGGGAGGGAAGAATGAGGGTTTTCCTCTCTGTGGTCTCACGCCCTCCAGATCAGTGCTCCATCACTGAAATTGCATCTCCCACCTCCATTTTGTAGGCTTCAAGCCCTGTTGGAGAGGCAGAAAGAGGAGTTCTGCTGTCGCCGGTGGAGATTTCTCTCAGCCCAACCACTACTGCCTATTCCTTTGCAGGAGGATACTGAGTTTGTTCAGGTGCATGGTGATGACCTCACTGGAGAAGTCCACATGGAGGTAGCTGTCAACAGTGATTCTGCCTCTTTCTCTCCGTGTGATGGTGGTGGCGGAGAGGATAGTGTCAGTGTCCATGATTTGATCCAGGAGAATATTGAAGAGCAATCGTTGCCACAGGCTGCTGTTCATATAGGGGTAGATTTTAAAAGGTTGCGCGCGGGCATACATGTGTGTGCGCTACCTGGTGCGTGCAAGTTATAAAATCAGGGGTCGGCGCGCACAAGGGGGTGCACAATTGTGCACCTTGTGCGCGCCGAGCCGCGCAGCCTTCCACCGTTCTCTCCCAGGCCGCTCCGAAATCGGAGCGGCCTGTGAGGGAACTTCCCTTCCCCCTAACCTGACCTTACCACTCCTTCCCCCTACCCTTTTCCCCCCCCAGCCCTACTCTAACTGCCCCCAAACTTTTTGTTTTACCTTTTGCGCCTGCCGGCTGACTGCTGGCGCGCGATCCCCAGCACAGCGGCAAATATGGCCGCTGTGCAGGGAGCCTGACCCCGCCCCTGGCCTGCCCCTTTTTGCAAGCTCTGGGACTTACACGCGTCCCAGAGCTTTACGCGCACCACCGGGCCTTTTTAAAATAGGCCCAGCGCGCGTAACTTTTTAAAAATCCGGCCCATAGAGTATGAGTGAACTATTTCTCAAGCTTCATTTGGGATTGTTAAACTGGCAGTGGTGACACTTGATGCATTGTGGGATTTAGTGGCAGGTTTGTCCCAGGCATTTACTGATCATTCCTGCAAGGTTGAGACTGTCTCTCATAGGCTGGCTATTGAAGATCACCAGCGTATTTTTTATATGAACATGCTGGAGACTTCAGTCTCTGGAGAAGGAAGTACTTGAAGTACAAGCGATGAACTCCATGATTATTAGGAAGCGGGGCTTCCTGATTAGAAGAGTGGAAAATATGGAGAATCAACTGTGACATCTGAATCTAAGATTGACAAACTTCCCCAAAGTTGCAGGAGAAGTTCCTTGGTTTAAGAAAATATTTTTTGAAGTTTTACAATTCTCTTTAGATCAAATTCCCATTATAAATAAGGTATTTTTTTCTTCTTTATAAGACATGTTCTGGCGATTGGGACCATCTCAACCTGATATGGATTTAGGGAGTGTATCTGGTTTTGGGTTTTTTTGGAGACTACTAGTAATGAGGTTCTTGAGAGAGCTACTCTTATTGTTTTCTTTTCATATGATCAAGAACTGAATTTTGTAATGAAAAATTTACTTTAAACATATGATTGTAAGTTCCCTTTGTGAGCTTATCTGGACTTATCCAAACCTGGCCAGTTTCATTCAAGAAAGGAGGAAAGGTTTTCTTGCTATGTGCCAAGAGGTTCAGGCCCTTGCTGCTTCTTTTCGTCTCAGATACCCCTGTAAATGTGCTGTAAAATTGAATGCAGACGCCTTTATTTTCTTTGCCACCGAACAGCTTAGATGTTTTTTTGGATATTAGGCAATTTGCCTTCTGATACCTCATGTGTAAATAACAGTCTATGTATTTTTATGGAAGTGGATTATGCCTATGTTATAGCCTGTTCTTCGTTTCTGCTTTTGAAGCAATCTGCTTTTGTGGCGGCTCTCTTCAGACTCCTAAAGCCATCCTAGAGTCTCCTCTTGTCAAACCTTGAACCAAGATTATATATTCTCTTGAAAATTTCCCTCAGAGGATCTTCATCTGAACCCTCTTAAAAGGATAAACATATTACACAACCCATCGTTAACTTTATCTAGAAACTTCCCATTGAAACATATATAAAGAGCGCAGTTACCATTTATTGTGCCATCTAGTAGCAGTTTACCTGTACTGCTCATATAAAAAATCTTTTTCCAAATTGCCTATAAAGACACCTTGAGCATACCTCGCCCAAAATCTCTCCCAGTACATACTCCAAGACATGGACTTAATTTGGGAGCCTTGTCACACAATGAATATGATTAAAGTAAATTTGCATTTGATGGAGGCAGTGCCTGCAAATTTCATGCATATTCATTGTGAATAACCTGAAAAAAAGGCTCATGATAGCCACTCCTGATTTATTGCATAGAACCCTACAGATACTATAAACAGATAGATGCAATATAGACTACCAAAAATCTACTGATTCCAATAACTGATTTCAGTCCATAGGAAGACTACCAAAATGGTACAGAGTAAGATGAAATATAAGGACATTACAGTCTGGGTCAGGGAGAGAGGTAGAATACAAACAAAAAAAACACCTCAAATATACAAATAATGCATAAGAGTTAAGCACTTTTTGAGAGAAAAGATGTAGAACAAGGGGGTCATGATATGAGGCAGTATACTTGGAGTAAATTAAGGAAGTATTTATTTTCATAGAAATGGTGATGAGTGCATCGAACAGCCTTCCTGACAATGGAAGTAGTATGGGCAAAAAAGATGACAGAATTTACAATAACACATAGGTTCCATGGAGGAAGGCAGACCCTGAGGCTCTGTGGTATTGTCATAAGTAGGGAAAATGGACAGGCTAGATGGGCTTTGTGGTCTTCTTCTATCGTCCTGTTAGTCATCTCTGTGTTTGATGGGTGTAGTGAGAAACCCCCAGAGGTTCCACCACATTCATTGGAACCACGCAGGCACCTACCAAAGTCCATGGATTGCCTACTGATTTTCATAGGAACACTACAGGTAAAGAGGCAGACATACAGGTAGACAGACAGATTTATAGATAGGTGGTGCAGTCGGAAGGAGGACTCTCAAGGTCCTACATACCTGAATGGATGCCAGCTCGTATCTTTAGCTGGGTGTTGGGTTTGTGTGGGATTCGAAAGGTCTTGCACACTGCCACCAGATCAAGTGCCATACTGGCTATTTCACTGGCATGGCGAATCCCATTCTCCTGGGGCACTCCCGAAACCACCATGTCTTAACACAAAACATGTTACTACTAACTCACCAGACAGCAGGACTGTAAAAAAACACTCACATGTTCAACAAGCAAACTGCAACACATTGTTGTAAGTCTGAGAAAGAGGGCGGGATTCAAAGACAGAGATGGGCAGAGAGAGAAAATAAAAGGAAAATATTAATCCAACAACATAGCTGGAAAGTATGTATTGGTGCTTGTTAACAGTGTTTAGGGACAGTTTGCATTGAAGTACTCTTCACAGCTACAAACTGCTGCATAGAAAACCACAGTTAGCAAGTAAGAGTAACCTGAAGGTTAGAATAATAAGCTGAGAGCCAGCAAGCTTAAGTTCAATTTTGCTTCTGTCAATGACTCTTGCTGTGAATGCTGGGCAATTTTTAAGCATCGGCACAATTGCTGGTGAAATAAAAATTTGAATTTTCTGCTAAACTGCAGATTTGTGCAACCTCCCCTCTCCTTCTACCCCCCTCTACCAGACCCTCCCAGTTCTACCATTCAGCAAAGAAAAAACTGCATAATAAAAGAAATCTGCATAAATGAAGCAAAGCATTTTCTTGTCCACTTTTGCTAGAGCTCAATGTTTGGCCAAAGGTGTATATTTGGCACAAAGCAAAAACTAGCACAAAAACAATTGGGCTATCTTCAAGATTTGGAAATAGCTCTGTAGGTGTTTCCCCCACCCCAATTTAGACCCTTTATCACCTGTTTCCTCAGGTATCCTTTTGGGTCATAAGCTCTTTGAGGCATTGCAATGCTTCAGGCTGGATACTTGTTCATAGTGCTCCATAAATGCCAAGATTGATAAAATAAAAATACACATTAGGGTTCCCCTGGGAAAGTACAGCAGGTGTGAAATGCTGTAGGGGCTTTCCCCCTACTGGCTGCGCTAAGATAATTTTGGAATTAATAAAGTCTCTATACATTTCTGTTTGCTTTTGCTTTTTTGAACAGTGCACTCTGTGGATGCTGTCAGGTTTTCAGTCCCTTGATATGAATCAAACCCTTACATATTCTGACCAGCTAGGTAGCACATCTGCCTGCTTTCTCCCATTCCAGTATCTTGCCTTTGCAAAAATGGATATTCTTTTGAAACTTGCCACCCAAAAGAGTCACAAAAGCCTGTGCACAGTGTTAACATATGTGGGTTAACTAAATCTCACAGGAATTTGCTGCCAGCACCAGTAGCACATTCCTCCATCAGGTACAGTACCTGGGGACCCAGATCACAGCCTCTTTCCTCAATATGTCACAGCCAGAAAGAGATCAGTGATTTATTCTCAGAAGCAGTGACGTCAACCATAGATTTTTGTAGGAGGAGGTGCTGCATGGATGGTCTTAGCAGCAAATCCACGCAACTAATTGCAGTAGCAGAGAAGATTTTCTGTACTAAAAATAGCTCTTTAAAAAAGATCGTGATACGGTTGGGATGTTCGAGATGAGGGAGGTCATTTGCCTGTTGTTCAATAAAGTTTCTCCTATATGTTTCACTGCTGCTTCATTAAGCCACTATCTAAAAATATACAATAGCAATAATCCAAGTATACTTGCAGTGCTTCACAAGCCCATCTGTGGTATTACCTAGACCTTCCTAGGGCTGCCTTCCTTGCCCTGCCTTTCTCACAACTTGGTTCTCTTTCTTTATTAAATAGTTGGCATCTATTTCTTTACCAGTAGGAACAATGGAGCGTACCCTCTGTTATTGCCATGGCTCAGCCCTCGGAAGCTGCTCATATAGCACAAGAATCTGAATTATTCTCTTCAGATATGTTAGCTAGTGCAAAATGACTATCATACACATTGTTTAGTTATTCAACAGCTGAAAATGTCTCGTAGTCTCAAAATTAACAAGTAAGAATCTGTCTTTTTTAAAAATAGTTTGTTGAAGGGTAACCAGAGGCAGGATTCAGTACTTACATGCATCGCCTATTGTCTCTACCTTATAGACATCATAATTGTCTATAATTTCATCAAAGGTAGTGTACAGTTTGTTTAGAAAGTCCACCACTTGGTGGGGTGTGCTGGTGCTTGAAAGCTGAGTGAAGCCAACAATATCACTAGAGAAAAGAAAATTGACAAAATGAATCATATTTTAAAGGGCCTGCATGAAAATTATGGCAGCATGCACATAATGGGTTCTTTGAGAGCAGATGTAAAGTATATGCCAGAAAATATCTACGATGATTTCAAAATAAAATTACCATGCATATTTCCCCTCCCCTAATCGGCAAGCTAGGTGATTGCCTAGAGCACCAGCTATTAGGGAGCTGCGATCAGAGCCCTTCCCAACTATGGCTAAGAGGAGTAGAGACTCGGTGGACTGCAAGTGGAACCTATCCTGCTTGTAGCCAAGAGGAGAAGAGATTGGCAGACCACAAGCAGAGCCTATCAGGCTCGTGGCCGAGAAATGCAGACACTAGGTGGGCCGCAACCAGCGCTCATCCTGCTCGTGGCCGAGAAAAGCAGATACTCAACGGGTTGCGAGCATCACCCATAATTCTCGCAGCCAAGAGAAGCAGAGTCTTGGCGGGCCACGAGCAGCGGCGTCTCTGTTTGTTTGAGTGTGTGAGTGAAAGGGATTGTGTGTGTATGAAAGAGATCAATGGTGTTAGTGAGAGAGAGAGAGAGGGGGAACTTGTTTAAGGGTGCATATGTAAATGAGACAAGGAGCCTAAGTATGCGTAAGAGAGAGGGCCTGTCTGAGTGAATGAAGTCGGGGCTGGAGCCGGGGCCTGACCAGTGGGGAGGGGGTGTGGGGGCAGGCGCAAGGTAGAAGGTTCATCTAGAGCGCCTAATACCCTTGCACCGGTCCTGGCCCCTTTTGCCCCATGGGAAAAAACATGTTCACTCTAAAACATGACATGTACATTTACCCATACTAAGGAGGGGAAGGCATGTTCTACACAGGTAAACATGCATTTATCCCCATAAACTTTTTCATTATTTTTTTATTTTTATTTATTTAGATTTATATTCCGCTTTTTGCACCTTTTTTTTTCAACGCTTCAAAGTGGATTACATTCAGGTACTGTAGGTATTATTGCCCCTAAATCTGGTAAAAAGTAACATCTGTAAGCAGACCAAGCACACCCATAGGCTTATACTTAGCACTAAATCCTTGAGTCAAATGTAGGAGTTTTATAACATTTCAGATTTCATTTTTGTGAATTTGTTCAGGTATCTAAAATGATAGCAACTAGAAACTGATGACCTTCTTAAGTCTTTAATTATACTCATTGTAGAGGTTTGCTAGCTTTATTTTCTTTTTAATTTATACCAATATGTACAATCGAATCTTTATAGGTAGTAATCTCTTGTGTGTTGGGGAAGAGTATAGTGATAGGAGTATACTACTATCCACCTGGCCAAGATGGTGAGACGGACAGTGAAATGCTAAGAGAAATTAGGGAAGCTAACCAAATTGGTAGTGCAGTAATAATGAAAGATTTCAATTATCCCAATACTGACTAGGTAAATGTATTATCGGGACATGCCAGCGAGATACAGTTCCTGGATGGAATAAATGACAGTTTTATGGAGCAATTGGTTCAGGAACCGACGAGAGAAGGAGCAATTTTAGATCTAATTCTCAGTGGAGCACAGGATTTGGTGAGAGAGGTAATGGTGTTGGGGCCGCTTGGCAATAGTGATCATAATATGATCAAATTTGGAGTAATGACTGGAAGGGGGACAGTAAGCAAATCCACGGCTCTAGTGCTAAACTTTCAAAAGGGAAACTTTGATAAAATGAGAAAAATAGTTAGAAAAAAACTGAAAGGAGCAGCTACAAAGGTAAAATGTGTGCAACAGGCGTGGACAGTGTTAAAAAATACCATCCTAGAAGTACAGTCTGTTATGATTTGTGGATATGTGGACCCTTGGCCCGAGGTGCAAGTTGTTACAGCCCATGGGAAGGAGCCCCACAGGTCCGCACCGTCAGGAGGTGAGGAATAAGGGTTGCAGGAAGCTAAGGGCACAGTAGTGGGGAGATCCCCAGAGATTAGGAGGTGACCCCCATGGGGTGACAGACTGTAAGCAGTATTTGGAGTTAGGCCCTGAAGAGAGAAAGGTGTCAGGGAGATCGCGGAGCGGTAGGCGCAGGAATAGCAGTGCAGGAGGTTCTCCGGGAAGATGGTCCTGAGGGGCGGAGCTGCAGCATGGTGGGCGTAGACAGGAGGGCACAGGCCAGCTCCAAGGCAGGGAAGCCCGAGCCAGGTCTCAGCAGATTGCATAGACAGGTACCCGGAGATCGGAGAAGGACTGGCTGATCAGTAGAGAAGCTGGCCTGAGGAGCGGGACAGCTGAGAGTAGATATAAACCCTGAAGCAGACCCCGAGGAGCAGGGAGCTCAAGGAAGTCTCTAGAGTGGTGAACCCGGCCCGAGGAACGGGAGAGCATGGACAGTCTTGCTGAACACAGGCCCAACACCGAGGAGCGGGGAAGGTCAGCCGAGAGACTCACTGGTTGCCGCAGTAGTTCCAAGGGAGACCCGAGTGATAGGAGCTGGTAGCTGGATAGGACCCCAAAGGCGCGGAGCCAGCCTGAGGAGCGGGGTAGGCCAGGGGAGCAGGTCCTGGAAGGAGCGCACACTGACTCCCGAGGAGCGGGTGACAGACAGGGTGTAAGAACTAGGCAGGTAGCGGCGTCTCAGGAACACGAGGCAGGAGATGGACTCATACAGAACTTGTTACCAAGTTGGCTTGCTGGGGGCGAAGGTGGAGCTTAAGTACAGGAGTCCGATGACATCATCAATCAGGGACGCCCCCGAGGTTCCTGCCGAAGCGGCTTCAAAGGCGGGGCCTGTGACGCGCGCACACGCACCTAGGAAGGCCTGACATCGAAGTAGGAAGTAGTGGTGTCCATGCCGCACTGAGGAGGCCCGAGGAATGCGGCGGTACAGGCAGGCCCATGCAGCAAGCAGACCCTGAGATGCAGGAGCGTGGTGCAAGGGGTGAGTACTCGCGGTCACTGCCTTTCACGGTGGCGCTATTGGTTGCAAAAGCTGGCAGCGATGACACCGCGGTGGTGTGATCGCTGCCGGCTTTCGCAGGCCCGCCCCCGATTACCACCAGGATTCACCATTCTCTGTGAGAATGGAAAATCCAGGCCTTAGATGGATACTAATTTTAATTTTCCTATAAGCTGAAATTTTGCACTTTTAGCATTAATATTAGTTAATGAAAGACTTGAAATCAAAGCAAAGCTCCCATGATCCCAATTTAAATTGAATGCAGGAGTTGCAACAGCAGAACATAAGATAGAGCATGGCCATGTCATATTAACAGCTACTATTTGACCCCAAAATAGAGATTGAAACAAATCAGTGTAATTTTCTGTGTCAGTTATTTTTTTCTTTATAAGTTGATTTGTATGGAGAGATTTTATTTCAGCTTACCTGAAAAAGATAGTTGCACCTGTATAACTTTGGGCTTGTGAAGGTTTTCCTTGTCTCAGATCATCTGCAACCTGTTTAGGTAACATACCTGAATTTTGAGGGGTGAACAATAAATAGCACAAACAGAAATAAATTAATGGAAATATTAATAAGTTTAAAAGAAATAATCATTCTTTTGATATAGTAATTCTTTAATATATCTATACCTATTCACATATTTAAAAATATATGTTTGTCTAATGTACGGTATACTACCAAATAAGTTACATTTCGCAATTCATTGTACAAATGCTGAGGACATCTTGCATTTTCTCATGCACTTACTGTACAGCAAGCGGTCTGTCTTCTGCTTTTCATGTGTTAAGTCCTGGGTTCTTTCTGCAACCAACACTTCCAAGTGCTTACTGTATTTTTCCATCTAATCCAAACAGAGAATGCAGAACATTTACGACTCTTACACATGGAAGGAATTAAGACAATCCTGGTGGCTTCAGAAATGATCTTCCTTACAATGAGTTTGAATTGACACCTACGCATATTTAGGAAATCTTGCCTGGTGCTGTATGCCAACCTGAAGCATCACTTTTACTAATAATTTTATTTTCGCCGTGCAATTGCTGTCAAAAACATAATGCTGCTGCTTGCCCAGTATGTACACTGACTGCCCATCACAAAATGCCTCTATTAGTTTTTAAAAGTCTCCATGGACTTGTTCTAAATCTGTATTTTCACTCTTCTCTTCACATTATTGGTTCCTATTTCTTTGCTTTCCTTTTTCTCTCCGATTTAGGATAAATGGTACTTTTCCCACTCTGCATTTTATAATCAATCATGAAAATATATTTCTATAGAACAGATCCAAGGAGATTAGATCCTCAGCCATGTTTGATTCCTATTAATATCAGGATGAGGCAAGGCCAAGTGATTTTTTTTTTCTTACTGTTTTATATCTTACAGACGTAATAAAGAAAATCCAGATTGTGCCATCTGTTCTAGAAAATTTCTAGATTATTTGGACTATTACATCTAGAGATCAATTTGCACATGATAACGTTTTACGGCATAATTTAGGTGAATTTTCAAATGCAGGCTACCCACAAAGAGGATAAAATACAAAGTATGAAGTGGTTTTACAAACACGGCGTCACATGAAAAGTATTGCAAAAATGGAGAAAACCTTTCAAAAATGCTGAATGGACTGTATTTTTGCATGAGTTTTTGCATGAAGGCCCATTTGTGAAAACTTTGCAAGTATTTGTCAAAGTGCTAGCACAAATTTGCATGTAGTCTGTTATGTGGAAGCTTTTATTCAAATTCTAAACCAATGAGCTGTGATGATGCAATATTAGGCAAAAAAAAAAAAAGGACACCACTTCAAAGAGGTGTAGTTAATTTTCAAAGATTTTTTTCACGCAAACACACATTACTTTTAAACTGCAGAAAAAGTTATGTAATTTATTGGTGCAGGCTAATATACCTTTCTCTGCTGGCTACAAGAACACGGGCAGCAGATGAGAGTGGCAGCAGCAGAAAGGGTCAGCAGTAAGCAGTACAGCAACCAGCTAGGAGGCAGTGTTAAAGAGGAGAAGCTATGGCAACAGAATAACCCGCTTAGAGGCAGCAGCAGAGGAAAGGCCAACACAGGAGACGCAAGAGGGTTCCTAGTCCATGTTCTCACAGCATTTTCTATCAGCAGACCTCCCTGCTAAGCCTTTGGAAGAAGGAATTGATAAGGACGTTCCAGCTACCCTTAACGCCTTATATGTAGAACTTAATAGGGATGTGAATCGTTTTTTGACGATTTGAAATATCATCCGATATTTTTTTAAATCATCAAAAATCGTTAAAGAGTGCAATACAATAGAAATTCCCCCGATTTATCTTGAAAAATCGTTAATCGGGTTTGTGTCCATTAACGGGAGTTATTTGGGGGGAGGGCGGGAAAACCGGCACACCAAAACAACCCCTAAACCCACCCCGATCATTTAAAACTAATCCCTTACCTTCCCCCACCCTCCCAACCCCCCCCCCCCAAAATGTTTTAAAATCACCTGGTGGTCCAGTGGAAGCCCCGGAACCGATTTCCCGCTCTCGGGCCGTCGGCTGCCACTAATAAAAATGGCGCCGATGGCCCGATAAAAAAACCCACCCCGACCCTTTAAAACTGACCCCTTAGCCTCCCCCACCCTCCCTACCCCCCAAAAAATGTTTTAAAATTACCTGGTGGTCCAGTGGGGGTCCCGGGAGCGATCTCCCGCTCTCGGGCCGTCGGCTGCCACTAATAAAAATGGCGCCGATGGCCCTTTGCCCTTACCATGTGACAGGGTATCCGTGGTATTGGCCGGCCCCTGTCACATGGTAGGAGCACTGGATGGCCGGCACCATCTTTAAAAATGGCGCGGGTGGCCCAAATCAGGACAAGATTTACCATCCTGAAAATTGAAGGGAGTTGGCAACCCTACTGCTGACATTACAGTGCTCTAGTAGCATGTCTTCCCTTACAGCCTTGGGTAAAGCACCTGTGCTACCTAGTGCCATTCCCATAATGTGCACAGGTCCTTCCAAGGTAGCATACCTCTTGGTGGTTGCATGCACCCCACACACATGCACCATACTACCTATGCAATTTGTAAATGATAATATGCAGAAAGTGAGGGCCTTGACCATTGTAGTTTCAGTTAACTTCTCAGCAAACCTACACCAGGATGCATGTCTGGCTCTGTGAAGGCAGGATTGGGAATGAGATGGTGTCCTGCCTTCTCTTGTATTTTCCAATGACTTCTGAGATGTCACCAACACGTATAGTTTCTAATGACTCTAAGAGCACCCATATCTCTCCTGAGGAAAGGTTGACATCATAGAAGCCAACGGTTAGGTGTGTTTGAACCTTCTGCCTTCAACTCAGCCGTCACAGCTAGCCCTACTTAGATATGGAGATGTCAGGGTTCTGCAAGGCCCTTGGCCATTATGGCTCACTGGTAGTCATATGGTGCAGCTGTATGTAGGTATGTATGTATCCAGAAAATATGCAGAGTATTTTGCTTTTGGCAATAGCTAGTATCACTTACAGTCCTGGTGTGGTCTGTGACCACCCTTAAAGCACATAGGCTGAGCACTTCTGTGCCAAATAGCTTGCAGATAGTTCCAATTCCAGTGTCATTCCATATATTTCCGTGATTTAATGGTTGCAGGCCTTTGTTGATCCAGATGCATGTCATGACTTGTGGGGAATCAGGAAGAGCTGCTGTCCTCTACGCTGTGTCTCAAAAGGTATAAGTCACTTTTACAGTTAGTGGTGAGCAGGGCAGGTGTGCTCCTACACTCTCAATGATCTGCTCTGTATATAGCATTAAGGCTAGAGAAACTGTTGCCAGCTGATGACTTCATGAGCCTGCAAGCTGCCTCCATAGTAAATAGGACACAGTGCTGAATGTATAGACCTAGTGCTCCCAGAGGTCTCATGTGGTTGGCATGATGGCCTTTCTGTGTTAGACTCATGCCAGATGCTTTTAGTGCCACCTAAGGACTTGAGGGACCCATGTCAGTACCTCAGATAAAGTAGGAGTCATATAGGGAAATACCTACCGTACCTGAATGTAATCCACTTTGAAGCGCTGAAAAAAGTGCGAAAAGTGGAATATAAATCTAAATAAATAAATATGCCTCTGACAAATGCGTTTTATGTAGTCAGGTATAGATAATCAGTGCTGAGGAAGGACTCATACTATCTCATTAGCAGTTATGGACAAGCATCCACAGACATCAATGTTGTTGTTTGTTGACAAACAATCCAGAAACATACACATAGCCCATGTCTAGATGCACGACATGCTGCAGATAGTCCATACTCAAAAGATAAGTGTGTCACTGTGCAATTCGGTGAATGATGCGCTGTTATCCTCTGGTCAATCTCTGTATCTGGGGTGCTGTTGCACTTGGAGGTCCCTCTCTTACCACTGCAATGTATACCCCTGAGCAGGCAGTGTGTGTGTGCATTCATTTTGCACACACAGCTTTTGGACAGCAGTGAGCAAGTGCTTCTACTCTTGAGAAGGGTTGCCTCTGAGAGTGGACTGTATGGGCTGCAGCATGAATGGCCTCACAACCTTGTACTCTAAAATTTCCCCTAGTCTGCTCACTGTTTATAGCTAGCATTGAGAGAGGGGCGGAAGTGTGAATGTCGCCAGTATGACACATCAAATATGCAGTCTTCCATGTATCTGTTGACATTTGCCTGTAATGCATACCGCCTATCCTCTGCCATGGAGGCTTTTCCACCTAGTACTTGGAGTTGGCCTAATAGTCGTTATTTGGGGGTGTGCATGCTACCTAGAGCTTAAGCTGTCACAGAGTCTTGTCACTTTAGTGAGGGAGGTAGTGGGTGGTAAGAAGTAGGGATGTGAATCGTGTGCCCGATCGTTTTAACGATCGGGTTCGGCTGAAGGGAGAAAAAAATCTGATTGGTAGAGATGTGAATCGGAATCGGTTCCGATTCCGATTCACATCGCTAATTTTTTTTGGTGAGGCCCGAACCAATAAAAAAAAAAAACCACCCCGACCCTTTAAAATTGACCCCTTAGCTTCCCCCACCCTCCCGAACCCCCCAAAACCTTTTACAAATACCTGGTGATCTAGAGCGACCTCCCGTTCTTGGGCCATCGGCTGCGCTAATAAAAATGGCGCAGATGGCCCTTTGCCCTTACCATGTGACAGGGTATCCGTGCCGGCGCCATCTTTAAAAATGGCGCCGGCCATCCAGTGCTCCTATCATGTGACAGGGGCCGGCCAATGGCACGGATACCCTGTCACATGGTAAGGGCAAAGGGCCATCTGCGCCATTTTTATTAGTGGCAGCCAACGGCCCGAGAGCGGGAGATCGCTCCCAGCGCCCCCACTGGACCACCAGGTAATTTTAAAATGTTTTGGGGGGATCGGGAGAGTGGGGGAAGCTAAGGGGGTGGTTTTAAAGGGTCGGGTGGGTTTTTTTTTTATCGGGCCATCGGCGCCATTTTTATGAGTGGCAGCCGACGGCCCGAGAGCGGGCGATCGGTCCCGGGGCTTCCACTGGACCACCAGGTACGTGTAAAAAGTTTTTTGGGGGGGTTGGGAGGGTGGGGGAAGGTAAGGGATTAGTTTTAAAGGGTCAGGGTGGGTTTATGGGTTGTTTTGGTGTGCCGGTTTTCCCACCCTCCCCACCAAATAACTCCCTTTAGTGGACACTAACCCGATTAATGATTTTTTCACGATAAATAGGGGGAATTTCTATTGTCTCACACTCTAACGATTTTTGACAATTTAAAAAATATCGGACGATATTTTAAATCGTCAAAAAACGATTCACATCCCTAGTGAGAAGCTACCTACTGAATGTGGGGATGCTGGATGGCAGAAACATGGAGCGCAATGACCACCTAATGCCATCAATGTTGGGCTAATTAAGACAAATGGTTTGCATGATAGTTTACTGGCAGCATGTAGTGAGTCAGTGCAGGGGTGTGTGTGTGTGTGTATGTGTGGTGTGGGGGGGGGGGTTGGTTGGTTTGCTTGACAGGTGCTTGAGGCCTGTCGGCAGTCCTGTTTGAAAATCCATTTTTCCAGTCACTGGTCTCCTTAGCCTCCTCTCTCTGGATCATATCATGCATAGTTGACATCAAGGGCTGCCACCCCAGGCCACATCATTTGACACTCATTCTGTCCTCTGTATATGCTGGCAGGGAAGGGCTACCTTCTTTCTTCCATATGTAGGTCAATACCTTTTCTGTGCATATATTGAGGTGGTACACCCATATCTGCTGTAGAATAGATGGGACAAGTTTTGCTTTGAACTTTCGGCACTTCACTTGAACACTAACCAACCTTTCCCTTCGACACCGCTGTGTACTTCCTGACTGTTGGAACAGAGTATCAGCTGCTGTGTGATAACTAGGGAGGAGGAGTAAGGGAGTATGTGTTGTCAAGAATGTCCACAGACAAAGAGCAGAGGTCGTAGAGGGCTGCTGCTGCTGCTTGGGACTAGGCAGACATCCTTTGACTGACTGCCATTCCTGTAGTGGGCTGCGTTCCGGATCCCCAAGCCATGCCAGTTCAGGGGTGCCACCCAGTCTGGGGAAGTCTACCTTGTCCCAAGCAGCAGCAGCCCTCTAGGCCTCTGCTGTTGGCCTGTGAACATTCTCAACATAATACTCCCTCACTCCTCCTCTCTAGTTGTCACACAGCAGCTGACATTCTGTTCCAACAATAAGTAAGTATATGTCATATTTGGTTTAGTTTGAAAGCTACAAATGGTTGGGTATAGATAGTCTTTGAGTCATGACACAAGTAAGGGGGCCAAAGATCTAGTCTTGTTTGATGATGACTCTAACTTCCCGTTAACAACACTACATCTACACAATATAATGTGTGGGCCAGATAGCTACTATCCATCCCATACAGGCCCATGTAAGCAGGAGTTAACTAAGAGTATGCTGTGTGAAGAAGGCAACAAGAGGCAATACGGAAGATCCCTTGTAATGAGCTTCTTCTTTAGCTCTTGCTTTCTTCCTTAGGCGCATACACTGCATATGGTCTTGCCTGCTAAATAAGTGGCTAGTCGGAATGTGCAAGGGCATTCTAGCATGCAAGGTCATGTGCAGAGAAAACCTTGTACCTAGTGAATCATTAACACAAAAACCACACAATGAAGAGTCAACCAGGAAGTGTATTTTTCAAACCTGTGAGCACTTTATTAGTGAAGACCTATACTGCACTATTTGAAATAAAGTAATGTCTTTGGTAATCACATTCTACAAGGACAAGATAGCAAATAGCACTAAAATCTGTTACTTACATGAACAGCATATTCTGTGTAGACCTGTACATACATTGTTTGAAATGGCATCATTACATATACAGGCTTAGCATCTTATCCTTTTGGAACAATCATGTTTATAACAAAGAACATAGAAAGCAAAAATGACACCCCCAATAGCTACAATACAGCTGTAATGTTGGAGCGAATAGCAGCCTTGCTTTGTGATGGATAGGAAAAGGCCCCAGACAGTCTATGTTGAAAGAGTGTACTCAAGGAGACAGCCTAAGGGCCAAGGCAGCAGAGTTCAGCAAGAAGACAGCAGGACCAGGACAAAAGAGTACAGCATGGAGGCAGAAGGCCCAGGAGAAGACAGACAGCAGCATGGAGGCAGGAGGCCAGGAGAAGACACAGCAGCACGGAGACAGCAGCAATAGCCTGAGCTTAGATGAGATAAGACTCCAGCATCCTGAGCAGGAAATGAGACAAAATTAGAAGAGGCAGCAGCTGGATCATGACTAAAGGCTGCATCAAGGAGGATGGAATATGGGCAAAGCATCAAGGGGAGCTTTAGAATTAAGCTGCAGGACCGTAATGGCTGATAGTAGACCATTCCGTCTGTGTGCTGCCACAGGAACTCTATAGCCCAAAGGGGTGTGCAGTCAAAACGTTTTCGTTGCATTCGTGATTCGGATTCGTCGGGGCGCAAATGCGTTACATTCGGCCGTATGGCTCCCCGATGCGTTAATACGGCGAGTTAAATTCGTGTCCCAGCTAAAATTAAAATTAACTACAACCCCCCACCCTCCTGACCCCCCCAAGACTTACCAAAACTCCCTGGTGGTCCAGCGGGGAGTCCAGAAGCCATCTCTGCATTCTCACACCCTCATTTGCCGGTTTCATTTATTTTATTTTATTTATTTAAACAGTTTTATATACCGACAACCTTTTGCACATCGTGTCGGTTTACATGTAACTTAGAAACCAAGGTATAAGTAGGCGTTGCCTTTACATGGAACAATGAACGATAAAAACGCAGTAATAAAGCAAAAACTAGATATGTTAAGGGGGGGATATATAACTGAGATATATAACTGGGAGTGACGTAATTGGGAGTGGGGAAAGAGAAAAACAGTAGCAAATAGGATAAGGTTATGTACAAAATTCAAAATTTCATCATGGCGCCGATAGCCTGTGTCACAGGGGCTACCGATGCAATTGGTCAGCCCCTGTCACATGGTCACCGGCACCATCTTGTGCTCCTACCATGTGACAGGGGTTGACCAATGGCACCGCTAGCCCCTGTGACATAGTATGGGCAAAGGCTATCGGCGCCATTTTGAGTCCTGGCATCGGACGGCCGGCATGCAGGAGGTCGCTCCGGGACCCCCGTTGGACCCACAGGGACTTTTGGCCAGCTTGGGGGGGCCTCCTGACCCCCACAAGACTTGCCAAAAGTCCAGCGGGGGTCCGGGAGCGACCTCCTGCATGCCGGCCGTCCGATGCCAATACTCCAAATGACGCCCATCGCCTTTGCCCTCACTATGTGGTGACATAGTGAGGGCAAAGGCGATGGGCGCCATTTTGAGATGCAAAGGCGATCGGCGCCATTTTGAGTATTGGCATCGGACGGCCGGCGTGTAGGAGGTCGCTCCCGGACCCCCGCTGGACTTTTGGCAAGTCTTGTGGGGGTCAGGAGGCCCCCCCCCCCCAAGCTGGCCAAAAGTCCCTGGGGGTCCAACGGGGGTCCCGGAGCGACCTCCTGCACGCCGGCCATCTGATGCCAGGACTCAAAATGGCGCCGATAGCCTTTGCCCATACTATGTCACAGGGGCTACCGGTGCCATTGGTCAGCCCCTGTCACATGGTAGGAGTACAAGATGGCGCCGGTGACCATGTGACAGGGGCTGACCAATGGCACCGGTAGCCCCTGTGACACAGGCAATCGGCGCCATGATGAAACCGGCAAACGAGGGTGTGAGAATGCAGAGATGGCTTCTGGACTCTCCGCTGGACCACCAGGGAGTTTTGGTAAGTCTTGGAGGGGGGGGGTCAGGAGGGTGGGGGGGGGTTTAAATTTTTATTTAGGTGGCCGAATAAAACAGAAATCTGTTAAATACGTGGGGAGTCGCGATGCGTTTCACCTCCCCACGTATTTAACAGATAGGACAAAATAAGTTGCGGATTACAAATACGTGGAAAACGGATGCACACCCCTAATAGCCCAACAGGCTCCTTCCATCTAGCCAGCACAGGTACTCTGTAGTGAGGATAGGCACAGCAGGCTTCTTCCATCTAGCTGGCATAGGTATTCTGTAGAGGAGCCTGCCCAGGATTGTTGGTACAACTCTTCTTATTTGGCATTTGATGCCACCATCTTTGGTGCTTTATGGCTCCTTGCTATGTCGTGGCTTGCCACTTGGGGGGGCATGTCTTTTGGAAGCCTAGCCCTTGGGCGTCTGTCTGCCCAGGGACTGCTGCAGGGTGTGGACTCCAGTGATGCTGGGGAAGAGTCAGATGGCTGCTTTGGCATCCTTTGAAGGATCTGGATCAGGACGTTGGTCATATTATTGACTGCTGCAGCAAGCATTGTAATACTCTGTCCGTATCTGTTGGAGGTGTACCCCATGCCTCCTTTCCAACTGGTCCAGCTGTTTGTGCATGGACTCCTCTGTTGGTGGTGGAGATGTTGTTGGTGCTGGTTCTGGGCTTGATGCCAGTGCTGGTGTTGTGATGGTGGTGTGGAGTGCAGGAATTTGGGCCCCCAAATGTGGCATGACGGGGCTTCAGGGTTGCTCGTGCCGAGGTAGTGCTTCAGGCTGGTGCTGTGGTGTGCTGGTTTGAGGTTGTGCAGAATCTATTGGCTCCCACTCAAGGCTAGGTTCCTCCATGAAGCCAGAGATGTCGAGGGACACATTGAGTGGGCTGGGTAAACCCAGGGGTTGTAGCATCTGTAATGCCTTCTTAGCCTGTGGCTTCTGCTTCTCCTCCTCCTCTTCACTCACCTGGGACTGGGCATCCACAGGAAGGCCCTCTACAAAAGGGCTACGGTGCTGCTGGCCCTTGGGGCTTGCAGGCTGGTCCCTGGGGCTTCCTGGCTGGGACCAGCAGCTTCGTGAGCGAGAGCTGTGGAAACAAAACATAAGACATAAGTACCAATGGCAGCAAGTATCCTTTTTTTCATTTGGTATCAGAGGTGCACTTTGCTTCTTAAGCATTGTAAGCATCTTATGCCAAATGATGTGTACACCAGTTGCAGCCTGCCCATTTACAGGTGAGGTGAACTTACTGGCTGTGGCTCATGTGGTATCCAGCTGCTCAACCATCCCTCGAAGACATCCAGTCCCAGCCTTTGCATGAGGCACTCTTCCATGGAGGTGAGAATGATGGGATAAGGGGCTCCTCCTCCTGTCCGCCATATATATTTATTTCTGCTCGCCTCCTTGGCTTTCAACTGCGCCTTGATGTCCCGGTACCTGTGGGCCACCTGCTCCTCGCTTCATTTCTCCACTGCGCCTGGAGATGCCCTGGCCTATGATGCACCAGATCTGGCCCTTGGCTGCTTTCAAGGTCTTGGCTGTCTGGTTGCCGAATAGCATGGCTGAAAATCGGCACTAGCTGGCTAAATCCTCTTCCTTAAAAAATATCCCCCCAAACCAGCAATTCCCCCTCCCACCCATCCCATTTTCTGAAAAACATTTGCTGTGACTGAGTGACCCAATGTCCCCTCTTTCCCTTCTGGTCTACTGAAAAAATGTTGTCCCATCTGAACACCCCTATCTCCCCTCACCTCCAGTGAAATAAATCAAGATTCTCCCATCTGTTCAAGCAAAAAAAAAAAAATAGCATCCCAATTAGGAAAGACAAAGAAATGCCCTGATCCCCTCTCTCATACCTATAATCCTCTGAAGAGTTTATTTATTTGAAAAAAAAAAAATCTATTCTGCTGATTTGAAAGGCTTCTTCTCAGCAGCTTATTGCTGAGCCAATGGGTGGACACAGCCTTAACTTCTATAGGCCTGGCATCCAGATTTGCTCTGCCAATAGCTAATGGCAGAGCGATACTGGACACGGGGCCATTAGGAAGTAAGGCTTTTGTCTTTCTTCTGCATCGGCTATGTGAGTTCTTGCGAGGGGGGGGGGGGTCATGAGGTGAAGGGACTTTGATTTTGCCATCTACAGGATGGTAGGGGAATCGGGAGGTCGGAGGACCTTCATTTTGTCATCAGGAGAGTGGGAGGGGATCAAAAGGTTGGTAAACACTGATTTTATAATCTGGAAGATGGGAGGTAAAATTGGGACACTTGGCCAGGGCAAGATTTTTCCAGAAGATGGGGGCAGGAGGAAAGGAAGATTGAGGCACTCAGCCAGGGCAATTTTTTTTTTCATGAAATTGTGAGGAGGGGGGTAGGGAATCATCAGTTCCTGTCTTAGAGACAGCTGGCTAGATTTAGGCCATTATCCCTGTAGCTAGGTTTGGCTGCCTCAGTTAGACACTTAAGCCCTAATTTTAAAAAGCCTGCACGCGCAAATACTGGGGTAAACATGCGTGGCCAGGCCCTGCGCTCATTGAGCGCATTTTCAAAAGGGCTCAGCCGCGTGTATCTCCTGATATGCACAGAAGTGCTGGGCTAGCCACAAGGGGCGGGCTGGGGACATGGTCTGGGCAGGGAGGGGATGGGCGGGGGCTGGCCAGGACAGCAGGCATTAGATCCTGTCCCGGGGAAGCACGCGCCGGATGGCACTTACTTCTGCTCCGAAAGAGCAGGTAAGTTATAAAACAAAAAAAAATTAGGTAGGCGGGTAGGGGTTAAGGGTAGGGGAGGAGAGTGGAAAAGGTAGGAAGGTCTGGTAGGGATATAGGGAAGTTTCCTCTCAGTCTGCTCCTATAAAATCAGGTGCGCATGTGCGCGTGAATATCGTATTTTACAACATGCACGCATCACTGTGCGCATGTTATAAAATCGGCGCATGCTGGGAACCACGCGCACATGGACGTGCACGCAGCTTTTAAAATCGACCACAAGGGTCAGCGTGGTAGAGGCGGCAAATTGTGTGCACATGTATGCATGCCTATACACGCGTATGATATAAAATGGTGACGTCATTTGGCGCGAGCTGGCATAAGCATGTACATTTGCCCCTACATGCCCCTATCCTCCCTGTGTTAATTAATTGAAATAGGTCTCAAATTTCATTTTTTAATTCTTTCAGAACCCTGGGGTATATACCATCTGGTCCAGGTGATTTACTACTCTACAGTTTGTCAATCAGGCCTATCACATCTTCCAGGTTCACCATGCTAAATCTTTTAATGTATGTCTGCTAGAAAATTTTTAGCATGAGTTTTAGCTCATCGGCCATTTATAATCTTACTCTTTTTAATATGACTGAGATATCATATCATGAAATATATTGCTTTGAAATTGGGTCCATCATTTTGAAACACCTTGTATATGGAGAAATAATGGACAGCTCAAGGATACATTTGAAGGTGGAAACTAGGAGTTTAATGATTGCATGTAAAAAAACAGGGAAGCAGACTCTATCCCTAATGGATATGAGTATGTATGGTGATATGAGTGATTAAATGTTTTTTAATTAAGATATTTAAAGGAGGTTGAGGGTATTTGATAACTGCATATTTAATGGATGTAAAGTGCAATTTGTTTTGTATATATTAGCTATTTGAATACTAATAAAAATCGTTTGTGATAATAGAGATTGTATAAAAATACTGGCATGTGCTTGTATCCCACTCCATTAGGAGTGGTTTTTTTTGTATTAAGTGTTAAGCACAAACAAATAGAAACATTGCCTGAATGTTTTGTTTTATACACACACACACACACACACACACACACACAATAGAGTCTGTTTCCCTGTTTATTTCCATGCAATCATTAAACTCCTAGTTTCCACCTTCAAATGTATCCTTGAGCTGTCCCTCATGGCGCCATTCTAATCTTTCCAAATGGTCCTCATTGTTCACAAACCATTTTAGTATTTTGCTGTTTCCAGTCCTGTACCTTCTTCTGCATTCCTTGTAACAGGCAGGTAATGCCATGTTTCCATGTCCTCTTCCTCCTAGATCCTCATCTTTGGAACAAACTCCACATCAGGTTTTTAGGATGCATCAACACTATCTTTTCAGCTCCTGCTTAAAACCCTGTTGTTCCTGATGCCTGCCTAGCATCTTCCATCTTCTTAGAAGAATTCATATTCTTCATCTGTTTTCTACAAGTATCATTCCTGTTTGATGTTGCTGTTATAAGGTATCCCGGGCAAAACCATCATGTAATAAATACGGCAATAAGCAATCGTTCTGTGAATGGCTTCTAATAAATTAATATTCCTTTAAATAATGGTCACCAGCAAAATACTAAATTGGTTTGTGAAAAATGAGGGCTGTTTGGAAAGAGAGAATTTATGGGGAGTGGTGGAGAGAGAGGGGGGTAGAGACAGCAAGAGGTACTGTTTCTATGCATTGTAGTACTGTGAAGAAGGATTAGGAAGTGAGTTGACCAGTGATGAGGATGAATTTACCTCTAAGCCACCACATTATTACATCACATATCAGACATTTCTCTCCCTTTCCTTTTCGAGTATGACTTGTTTTCACTAAAGAGTTCCCTTATTTTTTTTTTTAAACAGATTATAGTGGTCCGGCCTATTCCAAAAGCATCTTACAGTGGTCCTGACCAAGAAATATATAGAATAAGAAGGATAGCGACAGAGCTGAGAGACCAGAAATCAACTCACCTACTGCAAAATGTTTTAAAAAGTAGCTATATACTTACTAGCATCATCATCATGTCCACAGGACTAACTTTGCTAGGGTTCATCTTATGTAGCAGCTTCTTGACTTGTTCAAATGTAGGCCTTTGGGTTGGATTCTGTGTTTTGCATCTCCTGATCAACTGTCAAGGACAAGGAAAGACTAAAGTCCTTTACAGCAATAAAAAAAAAAGCAGAGCACAAACAAAATAGTCTATCATAATTCAGTGCAGAGATGACCTGGAGGCAGGTCACCCTGGATTACCTTATTGTGTGGGCACTTATGATATTGTACTGTGATGATTAGTGCATGGGCTGCTTCTAGGAAATCTCAGGTATTCTGTCAACATGCAACTCAACACATGTGTAACAAGTACTTTCAAATAAAAATACAGCTAGGATGCAACTCTGATATTTGTACCATAAATATAACAGTTTCCTGATGTTAAAGAGCTGAAGAAAATTTGTTAGGGTGAAAAATAGAATGGAAGGTATCAGGAACTCAGGGGATCAACCCATTAGGGATGTGAAATTAGAAAAATTTTCATTCTGGTTGGTTCATTCATTTTGTAGGCCACTTCAATTCATTTAATTAGTTTAAGAAGAAAACCAGTTTTTCTTTATTGTAATTGTTCATTTGTTTACATTACAATGAATGGGGGAAGCAATGTAGACTATTTTGGGCTCCCAAATTTGGATTTTCTAATAATTTCTAATGAAACTGGTGACAGACATCAGCAGAAGTAGGGGGTATGCAGTGGGGTTTTTTGTATTGTTTTCATTCATGTCATTATTTGCTTAATTTTGTTTTTAAAATATTTTGGGGTTTTTTTTTCCATTTTTCCCTAATTTTGTGGTTAGTACACACTCACTGGACTTAGTGCACACTAAATCCAAGTTAGTACGCGTTAAGTCCAGTTAGAGTGCATTAACAGAACTTAGTGTGTACTAACCATGAAACTAAAATAGCCTTTAAATTTTAGCATTTTTTCTTTTGTTTCGTGGTTCTGATGAAATGCCATTTTTGGTGCCACATTGACAGTCTTGATTTATAGTTTAAGGAGGGGATCTTATATTCTCATCTACCCAAGATAATAGAGGAAGACAAAAATGACTTTAACAAGAAATGATAACCTACAAGCAGCCAAGCTTTCATGACTGGCAGCTGGGATGTATCTGTAACCCTTAGCCGGGACAGATCCTTTAGCTGGCACCCAGGAGCACATAGGAAAAGAGAGATGCACCCTTTCTGCATACAACTCCTCTTTACTCACTCAGTCTCTCCATGGATAGCATTTACAATCTAAGTTCCTGGACTCCTAGTGGGGAAGAGCAATAATTCCAAGGCTCTTTCTTGCAATATCCCAGTACAAGTCCACTCCGTCTTTGTAAACAGTACTAATAATCATCACAGTCTCTAGCAGTAAAAATCATATCGACAGTAAAGTGGTTTCCAACTTTGTTTATTGATAGTTGATTTGGATGACTGAAAAAATATTTACAGCTTCATTTCTTGTTCAAATAAAATCAATTAATGATAAGACTGCAGAAATATTAATAAACATGTGACCTTACTTCTTTAGAAAAGTCTCTCAATTCTTTGGCAACACACTTGATCTTTTTCTTTTTTCCATTTACTCCAGGTACTCCGATTTCTCAGATTTGCCCAGATTGAAAATAGTTCAATCCTCTTTCAGGTTCCCAATTTCATCCCAGCTTCTCCCCACTGTAGGTGATTAGAATGTAGTCCCAATACCTCATCAGAACTTAGTCCCAGTCCTCATACATTTCCTACGTCTTCTTAAATCTTTAATTCCTCATGAAGTAATAGAATGCCACTTAACTCTCCCTTGTATTCTACCTGATTTAGCAGCAACACAGTTCTTGTTGCCTTCAGTTCCTTCCCACTTTGTATCCTCTAGTTTCCTTTATGCCACTAGCAGAGATCCTTTTCTCCAGATGAGTTCTTCCACACTTCAGGTTCTTTCAGTGTGAAAGATACCACTCTCCAAATGGTTTGGTTACTGAGGTCTGGGTGCCAAGAGCCATCAACTACCAGTGGAGCAAGAATAGTCTCTGAACCCACAAGCAAAAGACAGGAAGGGTGGAATAAAACTTCCTCGCCTCAAAACAGAGGAGATAGTCCAAAAGACCAGATTATTTAAAACTGAAACTCCTCTGCATTGAGTCACTGTCAGGTCCATCCTCTGAAGGAGAGAGAGCACACTGCTGGTCTTAGATACCCCACGATTCAGCCTTGAACACAGGGACACCTCAATCGACTGAACAAGGGGGACCAAGATCTCACAGGGAATAATATGGGCAGCCAGGACTGACGCTTCTGCCCAAGCCCACCCCTTTACAACCAAACAATACACAAACACAGATTTGGGAGTCAACATCCCACAGCTTTATTAAACACCCCAGAGCCCGAGCCATACAATACAACCTTGAATTCCCCCATTCACACCCATCCACCACAAGCCAGCAAGATGGGCAAACCAGGCTATCCCAGCCTGCAGATCATGTAAACCCAGGCTATCCCAGCCTGCCAGATGGACGCTCCCCAGGCTATCCTGTATGCAGTGTCCACCTTTATCAAGTCCCCACGACTCCTGCCACCATCAAGCAAGGAGCCGAGAAAATCGACACCCGCCACCATCCAGCAAGGAGCCAAATAAATCGACCCCCACCACCGTCCAGCAAGGAGCCATACCAGCCACAACTGCACCCAGTTGTTTGGCTAGGGACCACTGACCTGCCCTCCGTCAGGCCAGCCACCAGTTACCCAAGCATAACCCCGCACCAATTGGCTCGGGCTACCCTTCCCATTGAAGCTGCAACAATGATAAAGCCCATACAATAAACAATAATACAAGGGCAGGCAGGTGGGATGCAGTGCCAGATGCCCAGCCGAAAAGAGGGACTGATCCGGGAAGGCAGGTAATCCCTCTTCCAGCTCCTCCCCCCCCCCCCGACTAATCCACTCGGGAGCCAATCAGCTCCCGCCACAATGTGGTTCAAAAGAACCACCCAATCCCGGCGCAACAAGGAACACAAGGAGCCCGGGTGGCCAGCCGGCCACCTAGAGGCTCCCCTCCCCCTGCACAGCGCCTGCCAGGCTTGCGTCAGCGAGCCCGGCGCTATATTATAATAATAATAAATATATTATCCTGGCCAGGCAGGCATGAAGCCTACCCGACCTCTCATTCTCCAAAAATGGATTAACAGAGTCCAAAGCAATCAAAATCAGGTCAGATGGGAGGCTGACCCCAAAAGGGAAAAATCCCAACTCCTTTTCAATACATAAGGTAAAATAAAGGGGCAAGAGACAGAAAGCTCCTATCTGCTTGAAAGAGTAACTAAAAATCCCTGAGGATTGATGATGCTTGAGGATGATAAACCACTAGAACACACTATCTGGCACTGCAGCTCCCACATTGGGGAGTGAAACCCAAACCTCTCTTTATTAAATCTGCACTAGACTTCCCCAGCAATTTAGTACATTCTTTTTTGTAAGGGAAACCAAAGGTTCCCTACATATCCTTACTGTGTGGACAGGGATACCTGCCATCCACTATGCTCCTATGCGATGTTTGTTGCCTTTGTCGATTTCTGCATGGTTAAACAACAGACAATTATTTCATCCCAAAAGAATGCCTTTAGAGCATTTCAGTATATCTTAGACAGCGGATTATGAGGTAAATTTGAAAAGCTGACGCACGCCAAAATTGGGAGATGTACGAGTTTGTACGAAATGCACATGCCAAGCAGATTTTAAAAGCCAATAACATGCACGTATATTTCCCATTGTTGTGACCAGAGATGAGGACCCTTGGCTGGCCGTGCGGAGAAGAGTTGGAAAGGGGACTCCGCAGCAAAGAAGGCCGGGTTGGCAGATTGCAGACAGGTAACTGTGAAGAAGCTTCACCCTGGAAGTCTGCGGTACCCCCAGGAGGAGCCCTTGAGCACCCGGACTGCTGGGACTTAGGAGA
This sequence comes from Rhinatrema bivittatum, assembly GCF_901001135.1. NCBI lineage: Eukaryota > Metazoa > Chordata > Amphibia > Gymnophiona > Rhinatrematidae > Rhinatrema > Rhinatrema bivittatum. The sequence goes on along the minus strand of NC_042615.1, from coordinate 542,846,005 downwards.
TGGCAGAAGAAGAGATGAGAAGACAATACCAGAAGTCGAGGCAGGTGGCAGACTGGAGTACCGGAGATGGAAACGGGGTCAGAAGCCAGAGAATCAAATCAAATCAAGAGAACAGGAACCGATGGAGCAAAAGGAACAGGAGCAGGATCAGCAGGAACAACTGAAAAAGGATCAGGATCAGCAGGAACAACTGGAACAGGATCAGGAGCAGCTGGAACAGGAGCAGGAAGCAACTAGACACTCATCAGAGGAACCTCGTTGCAAGGCGATTGCTAGCTGGCAGACGCCGGCTTAAATAGCTAGCCGGCGCGTGACGACATTCAGGGGGACGTCCGTGACTTCCGGGAGCTGGACCTTTAAAAGGTCCCTCCTCACGCGCGCGCATGCACAGCAAGGGACGGAGTTAGAATCGGGCCTCGGCGGCGTCTCCCTCATGGAGACGCCGCCGCAATGCGATCTAGTAGGCCAGAAACCCAGCGGACCCCATTGCGGCTTCCAGCCCGGAAATGGAGGTAAGGACCCGGTCGCTAGCCTAGCGACCAGGACCGCAACACCCATTGTGCAAATATCTCACTCCGATTCAAAAAGGGGTATAGTGTGGGTGTAATTTGGGCAGAGCAAAGATATGTGCATGCAGATACACACCTGGATGCATGCCCAGTTCCAGTGCCATGTAACTTTACTTCTGCAATAAAGGAGGTGTAACTTTTTAAAAAAGCCATTTCTGAGGGGTTAAAGGGTCTGTGATAACTTGGAGGAGTGTAGACTATTAAACCAGGAAGGTCTGGAGGACAAAGATCTATGCTGGGCAAACTGGTGGACAAACTGGTGAAACTGGTCATGGCGTGGATGTGTGCTGGTTATAAAACTCCCCCACTTATGTGGCTCATAACAGGATGGGCACATCTGTGTACGCTCAGTTGCACAATAGGACGCACACATACACACGTCAGGGCTATTTTATAACATATGCATATATATTCCTGGGTACTCCCTGGGTCCTGCAGCGAACTGTATGAATCAAAAGTGGAGAAGGACAGATAGTTTTGGAATAAAGTGGCCCTGGGGACAACAATGTGCTCCTGGTTTTCATTTATTGAAAGTCCAGTTCCCATACAATTATTCAAAAGGCACAAAGAACCAGCAAGCATGCTGTCATCAAAATTTCAATATTGTACTATTAAAGTTAGAATACTTAAAACTGGATGAATACCCAATTTCTGGACTGTCTTACTTCCAATAAACAAATAACACGGATGCGCTTAGGGGCAGATTTTCAAAGGGGTATGCACGTAAGATACGTGCGTACCCCCCGAAAACCTGCCCCAAGTTCCCCCTGCATGCGCCAAGCCTATGTTGAATAGGCTCGGTGGCGCACGCAAACCCCGGGATGATTGTAAGTCCTGGGGCTTTCCTGGGGGGGGCGGGTCAGCGGCATGTCGGGGCGTGTCACGGTGGCACGTCATCCGGGGGCAGGGCCTTGGGTGTGGTTCTGGCCCAGGGGCATTTCGGGAGCGTGGCCGAGGCCTCCGAAACTGCTCCCGGGCCGGGAAATCGCGCGGCCGGCGCGCGCGAGTTACGCCTGCCTCGGGCAGATGTAACTTTTCAAACAAAGGTAGAGGGGGTGGGTTAGGTAGGAGAAGGGAGGAGAAGGTGCGAGGGGGTGGAAGGAAAGTTCCCTCCGAGGCCGTTCCGATTTTGGAGCGGCCTCGGAGGGAACGGAGGCAGGCTGCGCGGCTCAGCGCGTGCAGGCTGCCGATTTTGCGCAGCCTTGCACATGCCGACCCCGGATTTTAAAAGATACATGCGGCTACGTGCGTATCTATTAAAATCCGGAGTACTCTTGTTTGCGCCGGTCGCGTGAACAAAAGTATGCACAGGCGTACTTTTTAAAAATCTGCCCAATAATGTGGTGAAATTGATCCGACAAACCTAAGTATCAGCTTCTGATGCAGGAAACCATTTGCGCAAAAACTGACACAATTCAGTCAATTCTCAAAACATTCACTTACACTGGAATCCTCACTAAGCTCTACTGTAGGTCGTGCTTGCAAACAGTGATTCCACTTTCTGCCATTAGGGCTCATATATTTTGTGGATGTTACAGTAAAAATCCCTTACATAACATATAATGAGCTCTATTGCGTACACCTTCTACAGCAAGCATGCTCAAGACTCCAATGATGGTTATGTAGGGGATTGCCAATGGCACACTATATTCCTTCTAGAGCCACAAGCATGTGAACTATTAACTTAAACCGCAAACCCTCTTTCGTGACTAGTATTATCCTCTCCATAGGAAGACCCAAAAGGATCATCATTGGATCTAGGGGTAATCTAATTCCAATATCTGGTAGATCCATGAGATAACGTCTGAACAATAAATCTGTAGCAATGGTTAAGTACACCAGATGTGAAGAAAATGAGCCTCTTTCTCCACATTTCCACCAACATCTATCATGGGAGAGAAGACCCATTTAGACATTTATTTATTTAACAGTTTTATATACCGACCTTCATAGTAAATAACCATATCGGATCGGTTTACAATTAACAAGAATAAAACTGGGGTAACTATTCAAGTAAACGAAAGATAAACAGTAGGTAGGAATGAGTCAAAAGTTACAATCAACAGGGAAGAGAACTTGGAAGCTTGCAACAAGCTGGAAAGAAGATAAGGCAGGAAATAAATATGAAGTGATACCATAGGCATGTCGTTCAAGTGTGTAGTACCACAGAGGAATAATGTGTAGCATTCAATCTACTGGTCAATATAGCTATGCACAATAGATTTTTAATAGGTGCATACAATCACAGGTGTGGTACAAAACGTTTCTTAAATATACAATCACACACTGATATAGTACACACAAGGACCCCGACACGGCTGTGTTTCACATCAGGAGCTGCGTAAGGGGGACCTCAATTTCTAAGAGTCTATAAAACAAAGATCAATCAAATATTGAGCAGGTAGGCGAAGTCAAGAACTTCATAATATCATTTTAACACGAGGAAAACCAGGGAGAAATGCAGAAGGAGAAAGGATATAGTACAGTAATTTATGCCTACTCTTTTGAGTAAAAATATAAAGTCAATTGAATGTGGAGCACACCATTGTGCTCCTCCCTTTATCTCAATGAACAAATTATCACCAGCTCTCATGAAGAACGCAAAGAATAAAGCTTATACAACTGGGTTGCACATCACTTAACTTAGCCAAGCATCAAGAATAAACATGACAACCCTGGTGGACCCCGGTGGACCCCTAAAGACAGATGGAGAGGGTTTATAAAAGAGAGTTTATACCATGAGGAAAAATCCTTAGTAAATCAAGTAGAAGATAAAGGAATATAGATTTGGGAGGAGAACATGGAGATAAAAGGAAGAGCAGAAAAAGTCTGGGAAATATTAGAAATGAATGGAAAGGTACTACTGAATTAAGAACAGAGGGAAATATCTATTCAATTATTGACTAATGTACTGATGTATAAACTACTAAAGCAATATACCAAAAATTATTGCGACATTTCCTCAAAGAATAAAACATTTGAAAAGAAAAAGGTTAGTCCAGCTGCCAGTTTACCATATAAAAAGAATCTCAGGGTTTTAATATACAGGGTTTTAATATAAACCCTGTATATTAAATTTAATATAATTTAATATAAATCTCAGGGTTTTAATATAAACCGCTACCTGTTAATGTTATTATTGTAAAGCTTGTTCTAAGTTATTATTATTATTATTATTATTGTAAAGCTTGTTGCTAAGTTATGTTACATTGTGAACCGAGGTGATGTTTTGCAAACGTGCCTCGGTATATAAGAAACCCTTAAATAAATAAATAAATAAAATAAATACAGGATTGCAGATGCTTAAAGGTCTACTAAGTTCAGCTGTTGGAAGCCCTTTTTATTTCAAGGTCCTGTGCCCTGTGTGCTTATTAGCATGCCTATAGCACATGAAAGAGAATTAGGTCTCACCTCAACATATTCTGATGGGCAAGGACAGGAATTTTCTGACTTCCCTCTAATTAACTCAGGTAGAGGGAGGCAGCAGGAGTGTTCCGTCGAATTAGTCTCTTCTTTCTGTACAGGAGAAATAAATCATATTGCAGGTGCATCTCAAGAACAAGAGAAAAAATACCTCTGTCCGTATTATCATCATAACCAGAACAAAAGTGGTTACATAGTAGTAAATGTCAATCCTTGAATGGAACTAGTGAAGTCTGGAATCAGGTGTGGCCGCACTGATTACACAGTTATAGAGAAATACTCCCTTAAGCGCACGAACCTGTATAAGCCTTGATGGTTTCAGAACTAGTTGGCACCCATTAAAGAGAGTATTGTGGCACTGTCACTGAGGAAGAGGAGGCAATCATGGAACTGGTGGCAGTCAGCTATCAGGTTACATGGGGTGCACAGGAGAATTATTGAAGCCTTTTGGCTTTTCAAAGATGCATTAACAATAGGAAGGGGACTGCTGAAATTGGACACAGTTTCTTCTGTCCTTCCCCCCCCCCCCCCCCCTGGTTTCCTCCTGCTCTTCTAGGATTCCAGTTCAACTGGAGCGGGCCTTTTCTGGTCTATAGTGCCCTGAGCCTTCATTTGCATTCACCTCTATTTTTATTTATAATCTTCCCTCCCATCCAGCTCAGCCATAGCGGTCTCAGACTTCAGCCAGGGATCACAGACCGCTGCACTCTCTGGAAGCAACGTAATGAGCTGTGCATTAAAACTGTGCATTGATATTAGCACACAGATTCTTAATGCACACAGATTCTTAATGCACACATTAAAAGCAACGTTAACTCCCAATGCAGTAAGCTAACTGCATGCTAATGCATCAGGAGTTTAAAAGAAAAAAGCATGCTAAATGAAAAATGTACATAAAAAAATGCTCAACACTCATACAAATATGATTTATGCACATAAGCCATGTGTATGTGAACAAATCACATTTTCTATGCATCAAATATGATCTATGAGCACAAAATTGTGTTATGCTCGCAAATCCTGAGTAATTTCAGTTGATTTACTCATGTTGTGCTCCTAACTGTGCTGGGACCTGTACTCAGGTTTTAGGTGCAGAAAATATGATTTATTTGCACAAAAAATGTAATCAGTGCAGAAAGGGGTTTTTTTTTTCTGTGTGCACAAACCATGTTTGATGAGCAGAAAGCATGTTTTCTGTGCATAAATCCCGAGTACAGGTTTCAGCACCAGAACTCAAGCTTCGTCTATACACTAACCTAGCCCTGGAAACCTTACTCCATCTCTGTAGCAGTTAAGTTCCCAGTGGTAAGAAAACATGTTTTGAGACTTAGGGCAGGCTAAAGCCATACTTCTTGGACCCCCGAGGAAGGCAGGCAGACCACCGAAATATAGGCCATATTAAGCAGTACACGCCAGCAGCACTGGTAGTTCATATGACAGTATAAGCAGAACGCACAATGAAAAAAAAAAAGTTGAAAAGTCTCAATTTTTATGGTTTTAAATAATTTGGGTTAATAAAGTGAAAGTTGACTTTGGTAATTTTGTTAGTCAGTGCTTCATGAAAATGATAAATGATTAGACAATGAGTTCTGGATTCTGGTACCTGTTTGAAGCCCATTGGCAGGACTGAGACATGTTCTGTTCCTGATACCATTTCCTGTTAATTTTTCAAAAAGGTTTTCTCATATCTCTGGTAAGTTGTTATTGGGTTTCTAATTGGAGTTATATTATTAGAGAAATAGCTAATGTCATCATTAAGTTTATATTGGCGGGCATTCACCTGTATACGCAATAGTTGTGCACACAACATTTTTTTGGGCGCAAATCACCTTCCTGTATTGGCGGTAAAGTTTGTGGACAGCTGCGGGAAAACCCGTGGGTTCTCCCGAGTGCTCTGTATGACAGCAGCCCCTCTGAAAGCTGGTAATGCCCATCCCATGAATCGGGCCCTTAGATGTCACTGTTCTACAGTAATGGGGGACTCCATTGTCCCAGCCCTCTATCCCGCCCCTCACAGAGGCTGTGAGCGCACTCAGGTTTAACTCTCACTCTTTTGTGTCACATTTAATTTAATTTCCTAATTAAAAAAATCTTATAGAGTGTTAATAGAAACAATTTATCCAATCAAAGAAGGTGTAAAGCATACCTGACAATAGGGATGGAACTGTTATAGCAATTATTGTCATAACAAACAACACTATAATGCATTATCAGCTAAGAATTAACAGTACGTATAAAAATTTGCTGAACTTTTTCACATCAAAACTAAATAATAATATTCTTGTGCTTCTATATCCCTGTCCGTGCATTCCTGCAACAATCCAAAATGAATCTACTGGAAATAGCCACATTTATTTTATACAAAATCTCATAGAATCTCCATTCTTTCATCTTTTGGCATACTGTTCCACCATGTAGTCCCTATAACTGAAAACATCCTATTCCATAGATGCATTTTCTGCAGCTTCTTAATAGCGAGAACATTTAGCAATGTGTCCTGGCTGGATCTTAGTTATCTTCTCAGTTCTCTCTAATTCAATGGAAGTGATTAAGTAGTACCACTGGGCCTAAATAGGCTGATTTCCTTGCTCTAATTTTCTGAAATATTAAAATCAACAATTTGCAGACTAACACCAGGAGACAAGTCCCTGGGAGGTCTAAGCACCTCTCCAACTCTAACAGGAGCTCCGCCTCCAGCCTATCAGGTCTGAGCTGATTTCATGTGAGTGGTGAGCAGCTGTTGAAGTCATTAAAGATGTCAAACAATAACCCCTGCCCTAAGCCCCTTTCAATAACTGACAGAAATAAGATTAGATAGCAGCATGCTTCAGGAAATTAAGCATGCTAAATTTTTTTGCGCTGAATTTTGTTTCGGACACAGAACATTCCCCTTTCCAGTTTATTAAAATTAAGCAAGATGATGGATGCTGCAATCATGCGAATATCAGAAGTAAGATGAGTGAATGAAATGAGTATGATGCCTTTTCCATATCATTCCCAACACGTTCTTTAATTACAAAATGTTCATGTATGAGGACAGCAAGAGAATTAAAAACCAAACACGTGCTTTGCACCAGTTTTCAAAGGGAAAGTTTTAACAGACTTTCACTTTGAAAAAAACGTCCTGTGGAAAATTTCCTGTAGAGATTTGCACCCGGCGTTTCTGTAGATATTTTTTTTCCCTTGAAAATAACATGCGTACATTTGAAATGTAGTCTGTATGTCTTATTTCCCTCCTCTAATCTAAACAACCCCCCAGGGCTGTGTACTTTTTGCCGATAAAGGCTGCACAATATTCAGACAGTCAGGTTACCTGAGCAAATTAGTATTTGCTTGGGTGAAAAATACCTCTCTCATTTTTATGAAAATTCCTCTCTCATTTTTAGAAAGAGAGAGATGAAATGTGAGTGTGTCAACCCCTCAGGGCTGTGTACTTTTTGCCGATAAAGGCTGCACAATATTCAGACAGTCAGGTTACCTTAGCAAATTAGTATTTGCTTGGGTGAAAAATACCTCTCTCATTTTTATGAAAATTCCTCTTTCATTTTTAGAAAGAGAGAGATGAACTGTGAGTGTGTGTATATGTATAGACCCTGCCCCCACCTGATCCCGGGCACAGGGGCTTATAGGTCACAGCCAAGAACAGGCCCCATGACCTTCTCTGGGGGTTTCTTCCACATCAGTCCAGTCCAGTTCAGGCACCAAAAACTCCCCAAATGTTCAAAATAAAAAACTTCACTGGCAAAGACGAGCGGGTAAAACAAAGTCCATAAACAACGATACCCCAGTTGATAGTGCAACAAAGTCCAAAAATCACGTCTCCGTTTCTTTCAAACACACTGTGCTGCACTCACAGATAAGTCACATTTATAGGTTTGGAACTCTCTACATATCTCTAGCTTCACTCTCTGGCAAGGCTACTGGTTGACTCATCTGCAGTCAACAATTTCTTTGGATCCTTTTTCAAATGGGCAGCTCTTTTCCATGCAAGCTCCCATCAAGAACAAAATCCTCTCTAGCTCACAGTTCTCCAAAACTCTCTCTGGAACAAAATGAGGTATATTCATTGTCCTCCCAAGAATTCTTCCTTCCAGCCAAAGACATGGGTTCCCCAACCTGGCCCCATCCCAGGGGCATTGCTAGGTACTTAAAAAAGATGTATTTATTTATTAAGATTCTTATATTCTGTGACTTCCAACAGAATAGTGTTTAGTGCAGAGTACAGTATTACATGCATAAAAATAACATAAGAAATACAAAATAAAAACATCACAGAATTTAAACATAAAAAAAAAATTACAAAATGGCTCAATCCCCAAATGCCTCTCCAAAAAGAACAGCCTCTAATTGTTTCTGGGGAATGGGATCATAGATCCTTCCACTGTCCTCTTCCTCCCACCACCAAGATTTTGATAGATACATTAAAAAATCACAATTACCTCTTCCCTCCAAGCATGAACTTCTCAAGGTACAATAGACATACTATAGGTTATTTTAAGCATTTATTGTATTTTGCTGATGGTAAAAGTACAGGTAAAGAAAAACAAAGATATTGTATAACAGAATAAACAAAATATATAAAGCATGCTTTCAGGACTGCAGCGAGTTTATCAGGATTTTGCATTTCCTGAACATAGCTCCTCCTGCAAATACAGAGGATCCTGAAAAAATAATAGTGATGACAGCATATAAAGACCAAATGGTCCATCCAGTCTGCCCAGCAAGGTGCTATTAGTAATAAATACCGTTCTGTGCAAGTTACCCCCATTCTTTCTATTAAGGGTAGTGACTGCCACTCTATGCAGATTACCCCCATGCCCCCCTTTTTTCATATCCAACATCTATCATATAGAGATCCGCAGTGTCTATCCCATTCCCTTTTGAAATCATTTGTTTTCTTCCTTATCACTTCTTCTGGGAGGACATTCCAGGCATCCACTACCCTCGCCATGAAGAAATATTTCCTGATGTTGGTTCTGAGTCGACCCCCCCCCCCTCCCCTCCCCTCCAGGAGTTTCATTTTGTGACCCCTAGTTCTACAGTTTCTTTTCCAACGGAAAGGATTTAAATTTGTATATCATTAATACCTTTCAGATATCTGAAGGTCTGTATAATAGGGATGTGCAGCAGGGACGGATTCGTCCCATTCGGTATTCGGATTCGTCGGGACCCAAATCCGTTGCATCCGTTCTCGGGAGACCCCGATCCGTTCATTAGTTAGATATGTATTTGTTTCCCAAAAAAACCCATCCCAACCCTTTAAATTTAATGTACCATACAACCCCCCACCCTCCTGACCCCCCCAAGACTTGCCAAAAGTCCCTGGTGGTCCAGCAGCGATCTGCACTCGGGCTGTCAGCTGCCGGTATTCAAAATGGCGCCAATAGCCTTTGCCCTTACTATGTCACAGGGGCTACCGGTGCCATTGGTCGGCCCCTGTGACATGGTAGGAGCAATGGATGGCCGGTGCCATCTTGTGCTTCTACCATGTGACAGGGGCCGACCAATGGCACCGATAGCCCCTGTGACATAGTAAAGGCAAAGGCTATCGGCGCCATTTTGAATCCCGGCAGCCAACGGCCCGATTGCAGGAGATAACTCCAGGACCCTCGCTGGACCACCAGGGACTTTTGGCAAGTCTTGGGGAGGTCAAGAGCACACTGTACTGTATCGGCCCAATAATACTCCAGGTGAGGCCACAATAAGGACTTGTACACCTCCTTTTTCTTACTCATTATCCCTCTCTCTATGCAGCCCAGCATTCTTCTGACTTTAGCTATCACCTTGTCACATTGCTTTGCCATCTTCAGATTCCCAGGCACTATCACCCCCAAGATTCCTTTCTTGGTCTGTGCACATCAGGCTTTCACCCCCATTGCATATAGCTCTTTTGGATTACCACATCCCAGATGCATGACTCTGCACTTATTGGTATCAAATCCCAGCTGCCAAATCTTCAACCATGAGTGTATGCAGTGAGTGTAACAAATGAAAAAGAGAAACATCACCAGTCCTCATAAAACAAATCAAGAAATACTAATATAAAGAACAGATTATTTCAAAATAGCTGATGAATAGAATATCCAATAATTAAAAACTCAAATAAAACATTTCAAGACACCAATAAAATATTTTAAAACAGCAGACACAAAGACCAAATAATTAAAAATAATAAGGATAATTTGCTCTCCATACCTAGAAACATGTGATATTCAAGTGCCCTGAGATTATTTTGAATTAGTGGGGGGGGGGGGGGGGGGGGGGGGGTGGTTGCTTGCAACTTTCTCCTCTCTCTCAGTCAAACACAAGCTATTTCCCTCACACTGGCTCTCAGTCACACGCATATACACATGCTCTCTTTCTCACTTACATAGGCTCTTACATATACATACATGCTGTCTCTCTTTTTTTCACACACAGGCTCTCAATCACATATTCACATGCTCTCTCTCACCTATACAGGCTCTCAATCACACACAGACACACATATTCTCTCTCTCTCTTACTTATACACACACAGATATATTTTCAAGGGCCCATGCATGTAAATTTCGGGGTTTACGGGCATGGCTGGGCCTTGTGCGTGCCTCATGTGTTTTACAACAGGCCCAACATGCACATAAACCCCAAAAAGCGCACAAGTGCGGGCCTGTCAGAAGGGGCGGGCCGGGGAGCGGGGATGGGTGGAGAGGGTGGGGACAGGTTGGGACAACACCATTAGCTGCTGTCCCAGGGAAGTGCACGCCGGCAGCCGGCCAGCACAAGGAAGTTGGTTCTGCTTCGACAGAGCAGTAAGTAAAAAAAACAAAAAAAAAATGGGGATAGTTAGGGTTAGGTTAGGGGTCAGGGAGGAGAGAGGAAGAAGTAGGAAAGGTAAGGTTAGGGATAGGAAAGTTCCCTTCCAGTCCACTCCTTAATTGGAGCAGACTGAGAGGGAACTGGGGCAGGTTTGATTGTTTCACCACGTGTAGTTTACTAAAATTCACCCCTCCCCCCCGCGCATGCCGCCCACACATGGACACGCAGAAGTGTCCATGAAATTTTATAACATGCGCGCACCAGCATGCGCATGTTATAAAATCGGCGCGTCCATGTGCGCACTCCTTTTAAAATCGATTACGCAGGCTCTTAATCATACATACACATGCTCTCTCTCACACATACAGGCTCTCAATTACACACTTAATACATGCTGTGTCTCTCATACATAAAGGATGTCAATCACACACACACACACACACATGCTCGCTCTCTCATACACACACATACACGTGCTCTCACACACACACACACACGTGCTCTCTCTCACACACACACACACAGAATCTCTCTCACATACATACACACACAGGCTCTCAATCACACACATACATACATGCTGTCTCAAACACACATGCTCATTCACTCACACTCTCTCTTCTCCCCCCCACCCCCAACCAAAGAACAACTGGTGGCAGCGGCAGCAGCATCCTACTCTTCTTCCAACACTTGCGGCCTCAAGAAAGGTGTCCCATCAGCCATGGGGGCTGACTTTGTTCCTCTTTTTGCTCCGGGCCGATGCTGCTTGCACTTGTAAAGTACCATGGTCTCTTCTTCCCACGCACGGGCAGCTGAACACCACTTCCTCTTCCGGGCTGTAGGAGTGGGAAAAATAGACCATGCTACTAGTCCTACTGACTCCAGCTATCCTACTGCGTTCTACCAGGGCTATCAGCATTTCAAGCATGGACGGAAGAAGAGTTTGTATCTCACCGGGATTAAAGGGGAGCAGCTGGACGAATGGGGGACTGAGAAGTGTGGCAACACACCTGCATGTGCTTGGCAACACACTGGTTGAGAACCGCTGCTCTAACGTAATCTAATGCTTTCTTCCAGTTTCAAAGCCATACTTAATCAGTACATCCATGTCATATCTGTTCTGTTTTGATCTAAAATTTTATCATGCAAATAAAAATGCAGCATTTTCTAGGACAGAGTATTCTAACCATCCATGCTTTTCAAACCAATGATACTGAAAGCAGCCTTTTTTTTTTTTTTAATTCAGATTGCTCATAAGGATATTGTGCTAATGTGAGCTGCACTGGACCTCTCTCATCTCCTAAATCGGAAGCCTCACAAGCTGGCCTAACACTTGACTCCTTTGCCTCTGGCCTCTGTTTGCTTACTGGAGCCTTCCTCTGCATCTGATGGATTTAGCTGCTCCATATTCTCTCTCTCCTGCTGCTGAAGTTGCTGTAATGCAGCCGTACAGGTTAAAAAAAACCCCCAAAACTACCTAATATCCATTCCCTACGGAGAAGGAAAAATGAGCTCATTAAGTCTAATTTCATAAGAATATGGGTGCAGACCCTGCATCACTTTTATAGCCTCTCTCTTGACAGCTTCCACTATGTCTATATATTTTCAGAGGCATGGCTTCAAGCTTTCTTAGAACACTTCTCATTCTGTCTGCTCCCTTGGGGGTATCCACTCAGTTGCAGATCATAGTGTCTTACGCAAATAAACACATTTTTCCTGCTAATCCCTCTGCTATATCACTCACAAAAATATTGAACAGAAATGGCCACAGCCCTAAGATCAACCCTAAGGCAATCCACAATTAAAAGACCCCTGAAAGTTCTCTTTTGCTATTAGGAATTGCTATTGATGTTTGTCTATCTAGTTTTGATATTGCATTTTAACTGATTTATTTATTGTACACCACTTGGAGCTATCCCAATAGGCTGATAATTAAATGAAAATAAATAAAATCATGTAACAGAAGAAATACATTTCACTTTACAACTCACCACACAAAAAAAAAAATCAAATTCTAGTGTCACTTCTGTAACCTCATTTTGGGGTATATAAAATGATGAGAAAAGATTTCCAAATCATAGTGATCTGTGTCTGGTTTTTTAACTAGATCAACCAAGGCAGGATGTTTATAAATCATAGAGTAGGCCTTCCTTTCCCTACTTGGATGATTATATTCCACACAATGCATCTGGATAATCCTGACATATGTCCATTTATTCACCTCCTCTTGCAATAACAAACACAATGCTGGATCTTCCAAGTCCAAACCTGGTATCTCATGGGTCTGATTCAGAACGACACTTATGTTCTTCGGCTACGATATGGCTACAATTGATGCTTCCAGTTGAATATATCAGTCAAGATAATTTCTAACTCCATGCTACTTAACCTGCTCTGCAGAGCACAGTATATAACCTCAAAGTATGCTGGTATAAATTATATTTTTATACCAAGTAATTATAGTATTAGTGTTACTCATCATTTGCAGCACAAAAATCCTAAAAGCTGCGCTCGACAGCTAGGAAGTATTCACTGCCTCTCAACTCCATATCATCAGTCATAGGTAAGTGCCATAAATAACTGTAATCAAGTACATTAAGATCGCAGTGAAATAAAAAGCTGACTTGATTTCATTCAATTATAGAATCAATAAATATGATCAGGGCAGCAGGGGACATGTCCGTTACATTCAAGGCTAATGGTTCTAATGCATTGAGTTTGCTAGACAGTGTACCCTATTGATTGCTTGCTCAGTATGATTGAAATGAGACAACACTTGATGATAATATCTAATGTTATAATAGTTTTAAGCTGCCAGGATCTTACTCTCTTTGTTTTCTTCTTTATAGATGGATATTGCCACCCTGCGGGAAGTTAAAAGGACAACTTTCATGTCCTTACAGTAGGCAGCTTTAGAATGCAGCCAAGTGAGAGAATGTTCCTGGTTGCATAATTGATACAAAAAGAAAAAGTAGTGTGCCAAATAAAGCAGCCTGATTGCTCTTCTCAACTGTTGAGTACATTCATACTGAGGTACATATTCAGACACAGTCTGGATAGCAAATTTATCCAGATAAACTCATCAAGCTAACTTTGGAAGTCTAGTGAGGGCCCGGAGCAACCTCTCCTCTCCTAGACCTGGTGGCTGCCATTTTCCAAAATGGTACCAGGCAACCTTTGCCTCTATCATGTGACAGGGATTACCCATTAGCACAGGTAGCCCCTGTTACATGATAGGGACAAAGCGCCAGCAGGTGCCATTTTGAAGAATGCCTGTTGCCAGATCCAGGAGCAGAGGCTTTATACTGGGTCCCCACTAGACCACAAGGGCAGAGTTGGCAAGTCTGGGGGGGGGGGGGGGTTTCAAAAGTGTGAGTGATAGGGGTACTGGAAGTACTGGCAGTTAAGGAAGCTATTTTTTTTTAATGGGAAATGGTTAGGGATTGGGGCAGGACATGTGAATGGGAGAACTTTGGCTGCTTCCAGGGACAGCAAAGGGGTGTGACATAGAGGTCTCCAGAGACCCCTGTGTTATGATTTTTGTTGGGGATCTAGTGCACATTATTTGCAAATAGTGCACACATAAAAAAATAGAAAATAAGATGAAATTTTGTATTTTTTTCTGTCATTTAATTTAAAATATGACATGAAAGGACATTGACATTGTCTGTCATTTCAAAAGAAGGCACATCCCTAAGTGGTGGCCATTCAGTGGGACTGGATATTCAGCCGCTAATTAGTCGGATAATTCCTAACTTATCCGGTAAATAGGGCATTTTTTAAAAATTGGAAGGCAAATCATTATTATATTTAGTTCATGCTTTTTATTGGTAGCTTAAGGTGAGTTATATTCGGGTACAGTTTGCATTTCCCTCCTCAAAGAGCTTATAATCTAAATTTGGACCTAAGGTATTAGACAATGAAGTGACTTGCATAAGGTCATTACCAGCATCAGTGTTGTGCTTCCCAGCCGCGTACACTCTGCGGCCGGGCCTGCTCACCTCGCTACACCTTCCACCAGCTCTGGGCACGTCCCCTCCATGGCCGCTTCCAGCTCGCTGTGTCTCCGGTCCCCCTGCGCTCCCGCTCCGGACCAGGCCTCACGGCGGGGCTCAGCATCCTCCATGGCGTCTGCCCCGCCCCTAGATGCACGCGGATCGCCCGGCCTCTTAAAGGGCCAGGGGCTGATCCCAGCTCCGCGGCGCGCCCTGATTGATCGCTGCTTAAAAGGAAGTTGTCTAACACCACTTCCTCGCCTTGACAATAGGGTTGATCACATTGTGATAGCTAGTTTGCCTTCCTAATCCAGTGTCTCATTCCAGTCTCCTGTTCCAGCATCCTCCTGTTCCTACGTCTACCCAGGTAGTACCATTCGGACTGTCTTCTCAGTATTGACCTCTGCCTATTACTTTGACTACGTTTGATCGCCGCCTGGATTTGACCTTTTGCCTGTTTTCTGGACCAAGTATGAACGCTGCCCGGAACTGACCTCTGCTTTGTCCATTGACCACATCTGCACGCCACCTGGAACTGACCTCTGCCTGTCCACTGACTATGTCTGCATGCTGCCTGGAACTGACCTCTGCCTTATCACTGACCACATCCAACACCCACCTGGAACCTGACCTTTGCCTGACTGACCATCCTCGTACTGACCACTGGTATTGACCCCTGCTTTGGCTGACCATGCTATCTGTGACTCTGGCCTTGATCCTCGCTCTTCATTCAGAGACTCTGACCTGGCCTTCTCTGGCTCCTGGACTATAACCTGAACATCGACCGTGCACCCTTGTTCGTGGTGGGCACACCCCTGAACTTTATCTCATGGAGATCCTGCGAGGCCCACCTAAGACCAGGCGGCCCGGGTAACCAAGGTCTCAACCTGAGGGAACCCCGGGTTGCTAGTGGTGAAGCTCCAGCTAACCTCTGTCTCCTCCTGTGCTCTGCCTCCTAGTGGCAGGCGCTCTCTGGGTCTGACCAGGGAGCCTACCAATCCTGCACCAGGCCAAGGGTCCACTTCCCGGCGCAACAATCAGCAGAATTCGAACCTTGGCTTTCCTGATTCTTAGACTACTGTTCTAAATATTATTTATTTACTTTGTTTTTATTTATTCTACTCTTCTATGCCAGGAGAAGAATAGGAAAGAACATAAACACCAGCAAGTTAGATGTAAAAATTAATAAGGCAGGCCAAGAAAAAAATTTGAAAAGAAACTTGCAATGAAAGTAAAAGAAGCAAGAAACCTGTGGGGGAGTCAGTTGGTTCACCAGATGACTGAGGGCTATAAAGGATGCTTAAGAGGACAGAGCCATAGCAGAAAAATTAAATGAATTCTTTGCTTTGGTCTTGACTGAGGAGGATGTTGGAGCGATACCATACCTGTATCAGTCTTTCAAAGTGATGAGTCAGAGGAACTAAAGAAAATAACTGTGAAACTGGAAGATGTAATAGAGCAACTTGCAAACTAAAGATTAAGAAATCATCAGGACCAGATGGTATTCACATCATAATTATAAAAGAACTCAAATATGAAATTGCAGACCTATTACTAGCAATTGGTAACTTTTCATTAAAATCAGCCACTGTGCCTGAAGATTTGAGGATGGCCAATAGTACAGAAAAATATAAAATGGGCTACAGGGGTGATCTAAGAAACTATAGACAGTGCAGGACAGTTGGCCAACCCTGATGTGTAATTTGAACCACTTTCGGTCAGTGGTCCAGGTATTAATTCTACTGTCATTGGACTACTGTAATTCTCTGTACTTAGGTATCCCACTAAAGACACTTTATGCCTTCTAATTTTATTTAATTTATCTATTTATTTAGGCATTTTATATACTATTGTTCCAAAAGAAGATCACAACGGTTTACAAAATCAGCATTCATATTCTTGGTCAACATTCATATTCTGGGTCAATACAACATCATTATATATTCTAGTTCATATTCATACATAATCTGGGTCAACACAACAGCAGATATATAATGTTCATAATTATACATTTTCTAGGTCAACACAACAGCAAATACTAATTCTAATAATTCTCTTTATATTGTTCAGTACTTATTGCTCTTTCTACTAGCATTATCTCTGGTACTGACAGTGAAGCTGAGCCTGTCAGCATATTGGTATTTTACATTAAATCGTATGCATTTCTAAAGAGCCAATGTTTTCAGTTCACATTTGAAATTTTTTCTTTCTGTTAACTGATGTAATGACTCTGTAAGAGTGTTCCACAATTTGGGGCCCTCTATGTAAAACATTTGGTCTCTTATTTGCCTAAGGTGTGTGTTCTGAGCAGAAGACACCTTTAGAAGTTCTTTGTTTTGTGATCTGAGGGCTCTCTGTGGTATGTAGTGTTGAATTGTCATTCCTAATAGGCATGGGTTAATATTGTTGATGACATTGAAAATTAGATGTAATACTTTATAATGAATTCTGGATTGTACAGGAAGCCAGTGCAGTGCTATCAGCGAGGGGTGATGTGGTCAAATGTCCTTGTCCCTAACAAGAGTCTAGCAAAGGCATGTAGAGGTTTTAGTAGTCCTGAGGGTAGGCCTAGTACAGGGAGTTGCAGTAGTCTAAGTTTGAAAATATTAGTGTTTGTAAGATAGTGTGGAAGTCCTGTATTATTAGTAATGGTTTCAGACGATGTAATATTCTCAGTATTATTAAATTAATTAAAGTAGACCAGTAGGACCAGGCATCTAGCCTGGTCCTGCACCGGTTTAAGGGGGAACATAGAGGCACTGATTCACATACCCGCCCCCCCCCCCAGCTTGGACCCATTGGTCTGAGTATTTTCACTCCCCCTGTATCCCATCCAGGGGAGTGCCTCACATCCCCAACCCCTCTTATCTGGCCTCCCACCAATTAGGCATGGGGTCAGGGTTCTAGGGTTGTGCTCACCCCCACCTATCAGGGTTACACTAGACCACCTTATAACCACCACCCAATGTACAGCGTGCAACCCAGTCCTTTAACCAAGTCTGTTGCTGGCTCCATATTCAAATTCCACCCCAGCAGAACTTATTGGACTGGCTATGGTGCCTCCATTAGTGATTCCTCTGGTATTCTCCGTGCACTCTGGCCACTTGCCCACGCCAATTGCTATCTCCTCCACAGCTTCAATCACTGGAGTCTTCATGGCGCCACCCTCTGGGCTCTCCATGGTGTCTCTCACTTGCCTTTCCATGCCCTCTCTCTCTGGACTTCTCATGGGATTGTCTCCAGACTCCCAATAGTGTTTGGGTACCGTACAGGGTCTTCCTTGGGACTCCTGTAGTTCTGACCTCCAACTTTCTAATACTGCCTCTTCCTGTGACCCCTCAGAGTTTTTCACATACCCTTCTCTGGGCTTCTCATTGGAATAGCCTAAACTCGCAGTAGTGTTTGGGCACACTACAGGGTCTTCTTCAAGATCACCTGTAATGCCAATTGGCTGCTGGGCTTCCAATGAGTTCTCTGCAGTGACATTCTCAGCTCCCAGGCCACATGTGTTCTTTTCTAAACAGGATTGAATAATAGCCCTAACTGCTTTCCAAGAGTAGCGTAGTGGTTAGAGCAGCGGGCTACAAAAATGAGGATTCAAATCCCCCTGTTTCTCCTTGTGATCTTGAATAAGTCACTTTACCTTCCATTGCCTCAGGTACAAAATTAGATAGATTGTAAGTCCTTTGGGATAGGGAAATACCTACAGTACTTGAATGTAACCTGCTTTGAAGTGCCAAAAAGTGGAATAAAAAAAAATCAAGCTACGGCAAGCTGGTGCTTTGTGAGGCTCTCCTGTAGCTTCCTCTGCATTTCTAGGAGTCTCTGACATAATGCTTGCCAACTTTCTTCAGACATGATCTCAGAGTGCTGCATTCTGGTGCTCCACTCCTTGAACTGCAGAGTAGCTTGCTTGCTGGAAAAGGGCTGTACCCTGTTTCCATTTACCACACTCACAGCCCATTCTGGTAGCTTTTCCAGGGCTACAAAAAAGGTTTGGATGGGTTCTTGGAGAAGAAGTCCATTAACGGCTATTAATCAAGTTTACTTAGGGAATAGCCACTGCTATTAATTGCATCAGTAGCATGGGATCTTCTTAGTGTTTCGGTAATTGCCAGGTTCTTGTGGCCTGGTTTGGCCTCTGTTGGAAACAGGATGCTGGGCTTGATGGACCCTTGGTCTGACCCAGCATGCCAATTTCTTATGTTCTTAATGTACACCCTGCTCAGCACAGCATTGCTGCACCACTGTTTCATTCCCTTTTCTTTCTCAAGGAAAAAAATGTAAAAAAAAAAAAAAAAAAAGCCTATCTCCAGCAGAGCTTCTCTTTTAGCTGGTTTAAAACTACCACTTTCTAGCTGTCCCTGCAACCAGACCCATGAATCAGTTTCCTCTCTACCTGAAACATTTAAACTGTGTTTTTTTTTTTCTCTTCAGTGTCACTTTCTGAGCTCCACATTTTTTCACAGGCCTCTGTGCTCGCTACATTCCTGCACTCTGTAATTGGTTTTAGAGTGACAGGGCCCTTAGGTTCTGTACCTTTTAGAATCACAGGTCCTCATCACAAGTCTCTGCAATTTACACAGATACTATTCTTCTCTCTTCTGCGGGCTGCCTAGTTTCCAAACTTTTAGCAGGCTACATATACACAAACATTTTCCTTCCCTCTGAAACATAGAAACATAGAAATGACTGCAGAAGAAGACCAGTCGGTCCATCCAGTCTGCCCAGCAAGCTTCACACTTATTTTTTCTCATACTTATCTGTTTCTCTTGGCTCTTAGTAACTTTATGTTCTAATTCCCTTTCACCCCCACTATTAATGTAGAGAGCAGTGATGGAGCTGCTTCCAAGTGAAATATTAAGTTTGATTAGTTGGGTAAGCGGCAGCATAGCTCTCTGCCATGAAGCAGAGGGCAATGCTGGATATGTGTGAAGTATTAGTTTTTCTTCTCCCCTGTCGTTGAAGCAGGGAGCTATGCTGGATATGCATTGAAAGTGAAGTATGCCTTGAAAGTCACATTAACTATCATCAAATATTGAAAAGCCTAATAATTGGTAATACCTATAGCCCATGAACCCATCCCTGTTTTTTTCTTTTTTTTTTAATTGGGAGATGGTTGCCCTTCATCCTTCCGCTCCGTGAAGGTGGACACCTACCACCTACCACTGGCCACTGGCATCCCACTCCGTGAATGCCTCTGTGGCTACTGCCGCTCCGTGCAGTGTTTTACTACCTGCTCTTTATATGCATCCTCTAGACCTGATGGATCCCATCCCTGTTTTTTTGTTTTTTTTTTAATTTAATTGGAAGATGACAGCCCTTCATCCTTCTGCTCCATGAAGGTGGAACACCTACCACTGGCCACTGGCATCCCGCTCCGTGAATGCCTCTGTGGCTACTGCTGCTCCGTGCAGTGTTTTGCTACCTGCTATTTTATACGTGTCCTCTGGACCTGATGGATCCACAATGTTTATCCCACGCCCCTTTGAAGTGCTTCACAGTTTTGGACTTCAATACTTCCTCCGGAAGGGCATTGGGATTTTTCTCTGAGCAATGCTTTAGATAAAAAGGCCCACGCATGACACAATATGTGGGAAGGACCATCCTAGAAGCACAATCCAGATGTATTCCACACATTAAGAAAGGTGGAAAGAAGGCAAAACGATTACCGGCATGGTTAAAAGCGGAGGTGAAAGAAGCTATTTTAGCCAAAACATCTTCATTCAAAAATTGGAAGAAGGATCCAACAGAAGAAAATAGGATAATGCATAAACGTTGCCAAGTTAAATGTAAGACATTGATAAGACAGGCTAAGAGAGAATTTGAAAAGAAGTTGGCCGTAGAGGCAAAAACTCACAGTAAAAACTTTTTAAAATATATCCAAAGCAGAAAGCCTGTGAGGGAGTCAGTTGGATCGTTAGATGATTGAGGGGTTAAAGGGACACTTAGAGAAGACAAGGCCATTGCGGAAAGATTAAATGATTTCTTTGCTTCGGTGTTTACTGAAGAGGATGTTGGGGAGGTACCCGTACTGGAGAAGGTTTTCATGGGTAATGATTCAGATGGACTGAACCAAATCACGGTGAACCTAGAAGATGTGATAGACCTGATTGACAAACTTAAGAGTAGTAAATCACCTGGACCGGATGGTATACACCCCAGAGTTCTGAAGGAACTAAAAAATGAAATTTCAGACCTATTAGTAAAAATTTACAACCTATCATTAAAATCATCCATTGTACCTGAAGACTGGAGGATAGCTAATATAACCCCCATATTTAAAAAGGGCTCCAGGGGCAATCCGGGAAACTACAGACCAGTTAGCCTGACTTCAGTGCCAGAAAAAATAGTGGAAAATGTTCTAAACATCAAAATCACAGAACATATAGAAAGACATGGTTTAATGGAACAAAGTCAGCATGGCTTTACCTAATTGCCTTAGGTCTTGCCTTAGGTCTTAGGTCTTATTGCCTTAGGTCTTGCCTCACAAATCTGCTTCACTTTTTTGAGGGAGTTAATAAACATGTGGATAAAGGTGACCCAGTAGATATAGTGTACTTGGATTTTCAGAAAGCATTTGATAAAGTTCCTCATGAGAGGCTTCTAGGAAAAATAAAAAAGTCAAGGTATAGGTGGCGATGTCCTTTTGTGGATTACAAATTGGCTAAAAGACAGGAAACAGAGAGTAGGATTAAATGGACAATTTTCTCAGTGGAAGGGAGTGGGCAGTGGCATGCCTCAGGGATCTGTATTGGGACCCTTACTTTTCAATATATTTATAAATGATCTGGAAAGAAATACGACAAGTGAGGTAATCAAATTTGCGATGATACAAAACTGTTCAGAGTAGTTAAATCAAGAGCAGATTGTGATAAATTGCAGGAAGACCTTGTGAGACTGGAAAATTGGGCATCAAAATGGCAGATGAAATTTAATGTGGATAAGTGCAAGGTGATGCATTTAGGAAAAATAACCCATGCTATAGTTATACAATGCTAGGTTCCATATTAGGTACTACTACGCAAGAAAGAGATCTAGGGTTCATAGTGGATAACACATTGAAATTGTCGGTTCAGTGTGCTGTGGCAGCCAAAAAAGCAAACAGAATGTTGGGAATTATTAGAAAGGGAATGGTGAATAAAACGGAAAATGTCATAATGCCTCTATATTGCTCCATGGTGAGACCGCACCTTGAATACTGTATACAATTCTGGTCGCCGCATCTCAAAAAAGATATAATTGCGATGGAGAAGGTACAGAGAAGGGCTACCAAAATGATAAGGGGAATGGAACAGCTCCCCATGAGGAAAGACTAAAGAGGTTAGGACCTTTCAGCTTGGAGAAGAGACAGCTGAGGGGGGATATGATAGAGGTATTTAAAATCATGAGAGGTCTAGAACGGGTAGATGTGAATCGGCTTTTTACTCTTTCGGATAATAGAAAGACTAGGGGCCACTCCATGAAGTTAGCATGTGGCACATTTAAAACTAATTGGAGAAAGTTCTTTTTCACTCAACGCACAATTAAACTCTGGAATTTGTTGCCAGAAGATGTGGTTAATGCAGTTAGTATAGCTGTGTTTAAGAAAGGATTGGATAAGTTCTTGGAGGAGAAGTCCATTACCTGCTATTAATTAAGTTGACTTAGAAAATAGCCACTGCTATTACTAGCAACAGTAGCATGGGATAGAATTAGTTTTTGGGTACTTGCCAGGTTCTTAGAACAGTATACTCCAATTACTCACAGTTACTACCATTTCCCTCAGTACTCACACAGCTTCATTACAGCTCTGGGTTTGGACAGCAATATTCTACAGGAGCTGCCTTCCTCCTTGAGACCTGCGCCTGGGATGACTATCCCTAATTGGCTCCCAGCTCTTATTCCTCTCTGTGGGCCCCACTCACAGAACTCTAACTCACAAGGGGAATTAAAGAGGGCCCTGTACCAGTTTAAAGGGGGAAAATAGGGGCAATGTATCAGATGCACTATCACGGTGATATTGTGTGATATACACAATATAACAAGCATTAGAGCCTATTATTGCGCCATAAGGCCCTATTGCAATTTTATGAATGACCCTGTTAATGTGTGGGAAAAATCTTTGTTTTGTTAATTTTCCCAAAGTATCTCATATTTTGCCAAAAGATATGGTTAAAAGGTATTTGACAGAGGTTACTAAAAGTCCCAGATCAAGCAATCCTTCCAGTATCAAAGGTATATTATTTGCCTCCTTTTAAAAAAGGGGATGGAATGCAATTAAATTCTCAAATTATGATGCCACTTGAGTCATCAAAGTTGGATATATCTAATATCTTGGAGACTTCTGAAAGTGAACAGGCTAAACTTACAACTATGATAGTGACTTTTGAGCTGGAACGGATAGAGATTGGGTACTTAGACATCCTACTGAGACATTTGTTTGATCATTTTGAGTTCATTAGTGTATCATGGTTGTTAAGTTAAATATAAACATGTATCATATATTTTATTTTTCCCCTTTCAATTATCTCAGTTTCTAAGTGATAAGTTGTTCATCAAACTGAATCTTTGACTGCTGCTTCTATATACCTCGATAAATAATCTCACCAGCGTTCTGACCCAGATTCTACAACAAATGTTGGAGCCTCCACTTGTGCTTTCCCCAGCATCCCAAAGACTCCATGCCACATGGAAGTCCCTGGCCTGAGAGATGACCCAGGGTTAGGCTCCCCAAAGACATGTCATCCTCAAATGGTAAGCCACACCAAGGCAAAAGGCCATGAAGGTTCAGAACTGCTTCTCTGTAACGCCTAAGAACAAGACATGTCGAACAAGCCTGGCCAGGTCTCTGGAGAGAGTTCCTATGCCAGCTAAATGGAAGAAGCCTGCTGGGCCTGTCCAAACTACAGAGTTCTGGTGCTGGCTAGATTGGAGAAGCCTGCTGGGCCTGACCTGACTACAGTTTCTGTGCTGGCTAGATGATGGGAATGGTCTGTTGTCTGCCAATGTTATCCTGCTGTTTACTTCTTATGCCCTCTTAATGCTCTGCCCATTCTCCAGCCTCCTTGATACTGTTTCCAGTCATGGTCCAGTTGCTGTCTCTTCTTATCATGCCTCGTCTCCTGCTCCTGATGCTGGTATCTCATCTCATCCTGCTGCTGCCTCCATGCTGCTGTGTCTTCTTCTGGGGCTCCTGCCTCTATGCTGCACTCTCCAGTTCTGGTTCTTGGCCTGCATGCTGCACTTTCCAGTCCTGGTCCTGCTACATACTACTTAACTTGTGCTGCCCCAGACAGCCTTGGGCTGTCCCCTTGAGTACACACTTTCAACATGGACTGGGGCCTTCAATTGAATTCTGCTGCCTTTGGCCCTTAAGCTGTCCCCTTGAATACACTCTTTCAACATGGACTGTCTGGGGGCCTTTTGGTTAACATCACATAGTTGTGCTGCTATCAGCTCCAAAATTAGAGCTGTACTGTAGCTATTGGGGTGCCACTTTTGCTTTGTATGTTCTTTGCTGTAATCATGATTATGCAAATGGATAAGATGCTAATATTATATATGTAATGTTGCCATTTGTAACAATGTATGTAGAGGTCTACACTCAATGTACTGTTCATTTTAGTCACAATGTCATGTGCAATTACATATCTTGTCCTTGCAGAATGTGATTACCAAAGATGTTGACTTGCTTTCAATCTCTTGACATTTGTTGTGTAATAAACCGGTCACAGGTTTGAAAGAACACTTTCTGCTTGACTGTTTTCATTGTGTGCTTTTTCTCTTAAGGGTTTACTAGGACATGTTTGGGATCTATATGACCTTGCATGATAGAGTGCCATTGTCCATTCCAAGTAGGCACTATTCTGGCAGGCAAGACCATATGACCTATGGCATACAAAAAAAAGCTGATCTTATGATCTCAAGGAAGACAATAAGAGCTAAACAGGAAGCTCTTTACTGTGGACCTTCAGTATCGGCTACTGTTGCTTTCTCCAGAGAGTACACTCTTAGCTAACTGTTGGGTACATGGGCATGTATGTAAGATGGACGCTAGCTATCTAGTATTCACCTCCATATGCAGTCTGGTAGAATAGGTGAAGTAGCTATGTCTTCACTCTGTTGGGGATCAATCAGTTGTCTAGCTATGCGAAGGTCTTAGTGTATCTATTACAAACCATTGGCCTGTAACAGTGTGAAGATATATCACCTCTGACCAAACAATGGCTCTTCTCTCTGGCTCTGGCACCAACTACTATTATAACATAAGTCTTTAGTCAGAGGGCTACTTGAAAATGACAAAGCCCTAGGTGTGTTTTATCTCTAGATGGCAGAAATAAACAGCTGCAGGCATCCGGGACAGAGAGTATATAGTGCACATGTAAAGCCTGAGTGGTGTTAAGGGTAATTTACACTAATCACCCCACAAGACATAAGATTGGGCACCTTATTTCGGTCATCAATTCACCTAAAAGGCAATCTGGACAAAACTCTTTTTAGGTTCCACAATAAACAAAATGTATTCTTCTTGCAGGCTGCTCTAACACCATGTCAACAGCTGTGTGACAACTGAGGAGGAGTGAGGGAGTTGTGTAGGTTAGAGACACCAGACAGTCCAAGAGCAGTTAGGATGCTTGCTGTTGCTTGGGATCAGGCAGACATCCACTAACTAGCTGACTCTTCTGTATTGGCCTGGCATGTGGATCTGTATAATACCTGTACACTAAAGCTGATAGGCCCAGTAGGCTTCTTACATCTAGCCCAGCACAGGAACTCTGTAATCAGGATAATTCCAGCAGGCTTCTTCCATATAGCTGGCACAGGAGCTCTATCCAGAGGCCTGGCCCGGCTTGTTCAACAAGTCTTGTCTTAGGCGTTACAGGAAAGCAGTTCTGAATCTTCATGGCCCTTTGCCACACCATGGCTTGCCACTTAGGGGTGGTATGTCTTTGGGGGGACTATCCTTGGGTTATCTCTAGGGGCAGAGACTGCAAGAGACCAACACAGTGCATAAGCCATCATGCCAACCACATGACATCTATGGGAGCACAGCACAGTGACAGATTTCCAAATGTGGCAGGTTGTAGACTCCTGAGTTCATCAGCAGACAACAGCTTCTCTATCCATTATGCTATACACAGAGCTGATGATTGAGAGTCTATGATTGAGAGTCTATCAGCACAACTGCCCTGCCGGCGCCATCTTTTTAAAGATGACGCCGGCCGTCCATTGCTCCTACCATGTGACAGGAGCCGGCCAATGGCACAGATAGCCCCTGTCACATGGTAAGGGCAAAGGGCCATTTTGTTTACTGGTAGCTGATGGCCCGAGAGCAGGAGATTGCTCCTGGGACCCCCGCTGGACCACCAGGTACCTTAAAAAAATTTGGGGGGGGTCAGAAGGGTGGAGGATTCAAACTAATTAAATTTAAAGGGTTGGGGTGGGTTGTTTTTTTTTCGGCAAGAGACAGCCGAACAAAATCACTAAGAACTGCGGGAACGAAGATTTCTTGCGGTTTTTCCCCAAACCTGATACAGGAAACGAGTCCAGTACCGATTCACATCCCTAATGTACACTATTATGGCAGTCCTAAATGAACTGCCTTGCAACACATGCCTCTTTTAGATTAACTATCAGACAGAAAACATTAGGCTAGTCACATGTATTTAGTGTTTTCTTTACTGTGACTACAATTTTTTTAAGTACAGTCTACTGATCCATTGTCAAGATGAAACTTAAGTAGGCATATGTGATTTCTGTTACACACGTACCCAGACAGAGCAGTAATGAGTGAAAGAAAGATCATAGGGAGGAGAGCAACTGCAAACACTCTACTGGCAAACACTCAAGGGATACCTGAGGCCTAACTGGCAAAGTAGCATTCTATAAAGCTATGCTGAAGCTGGCTGCCACTCAGCGTGATGTCCTCAGCTTGTGTGGGTGCACATGGGGGATCTGCGGGTAGATCCGGAAGTATTTCATTGGTATCCCATGGTGTAGAACAAGATTATGGAATACTTAGCAGAGCAGCACTATATCTCCTACTTTGGGTGAGGCATACATTAAAGCTCCACCCATTTTATCCAAACAGCAAAATCTACTTTTGAGAACTCCAAAAGTGCATTCTGTGACACAGTGGGTAGAATATAAGGCCTCGTTGTACTTCGCCTCTGCCGGCATGTTGGGAATAGCAATGGGGGGTGAGAAGCCAGGTCCTGCAACCGTATCCCAAATCTCCTATAGCAAAGACAGAATAGGGGCATCTTTCACACCACACTCACTTTTAGATCTGGCTGCCAAACTATAGCATGCTGTAAGACAGAAGAATCTAACCTCTAGCTTAGCATGAGCCTTAAAAGCCTATTCCCTACCCTAAGTGCATGCCACCTTTTTCCAGACACTATATGACCAGTATAGCAGTAGCTGAATCTAGGTCAGATCATCTAGACTAATAAACTACATCTGGGGATTTCACCAAATATGTGGCAGCCCCTCACAATCAAGCTAAGGCTACTCTTCATAGCAGTTATCAAACCCTGAAGCAGAACATCAGGGTTGCCACACCTGTCCAAGCAGAAAAACCTCTACCTCCTGGTGTGAATGTGCAAGACCCTGGCTGTTCTGCAGTATGTGCTCCAGAGATACAAATTTGTGAGCC
The DNA here is from genome assembly GCF_901001135.1 of Rhinatrema bivittatum. Classification (NCBI taxonomy): domain Eukaryota; kingdom Metazoa; phylum Chordata; class Amphibia; order Gymnophiona; family Rhinatrematidae; genus Rhinatrema; species Rhinatrema bivittatum. The sequence continues at coordinate 542,818,580 of NC_042615.1, read as the reverse complement.
CTGACACAGAGAATATGCTAGGCCCCAAAATGCACAGGCCGCTGCTTCTGGTTTACCTGTGTGATGGGCGAGACAAATTGTGCTTGTGATCCTGGCTGAATCATCACTAACAGGGCACACCTGATCTGCAAGCACCAGAGTGTGGACACTTAAAGGTTGTGATTAACTAGTGAGATTTCAACTGCTTCAAATGGATTGGAAAAGGCCACTGTTTAATGTGAACCCGTGGAAAGTGTGTGGTACCTGCTCATATACCAAGCTTTATGGCAAGTGCATTGTTTGGCCTCACAAGATTAGCAGGCCTTTGAGCATGGAGAGAGAAAACTGGGCCTGGCTACTGTGATGCTGTTATATCCCCGACAGCGCCCCCCCCCCCCCCCCCCCATGTCAGTACCATTTGCTGCAAAAACATCGGCAGAGATGGAATAGAGAAAGAAGCATCTCTCTTACCTAAGAGCCAATTGTCACCATCCTCAAAATTTCCATACAGGCCCGATTGCCTAAGTATTACCTAAGTACAGCTCGCAGGTACCTGGCCACCACTTCAAGGATGTGCCACCACTTCAAGGATGTGCATTCAAGCGTCACAGACCACTTGCACATTGATGAAGTGGAACAGCTTTCTGTTGAGGAAGATCTCCTCCCTGTCATGGAGTGGCATGATGGCTACGTGAGTGCAGTTGATAGCTCCCAGAACATTGGGAAAGTTAGTGATGGCATAAAAGCTTCTCTTCAATTCCATCAAGTCCTGCCTGTCACGAGAAAATGCTATGTAGCGTTTCATGTGGTCAGATACATCTGTTACGACCTAGTCCAGACAGCGGGAAAAAGTGGTTTGGACATTCCCCCCACGACCCCTACTGTCATTTGGAAGGAGCCGGTTGCCATGAAATGCAGAGTGGGCAATAGTTTGGTGAGGCCTGGCACAGCATGGGACATTTCTGTGACTGAATCTAGATCCCCTCGGATTTCTTAATATAATTCCAGAATAACCTGAGAGCTGAGGCAAAAGCTGCTAACCACTAGGGATGTGAATCGTTTTTCAACGATTAAAATTATCGTCCAATAATTTTAAAATTGTCTTAAATCGTTAAAGAACACAATACAATAGGAATTCTAACGATTTATCGTTAAAAAATCGTTAATCGGGTTAGTGCGCACTAACCATTGTTAGTGCGCACTAACAGAAAATGATACAATTTGACACTTTTCAGGTTAGTTAAGGTCAGTTTAGGAATGAATATGTATTCCTATTGGCTGGCTGCCCTCTTATTTATTGATGTTACCAAGGTTCCCACTGAGGTGATGGTTGGGTGATGGGAAATGGAAACGGTTGGTAGCTTGACAAAAAAAGTAATGTGATCAGTCAATGTGACTAGAACTTGTGCCCTAGCCCTGATACCGGGAGTGTTGTGATCTTCCTCCATGCAGTGCCGTATCCCTGATACTGGGAGTGTTGTGATCTTCCTGCACGCAGTGCCCTATCCCTGATACCAGGGGTGTTGTGATCTTCCTGCATGCAGTGCCCTATCCCTAATACCAGGAGTGTTGTGATCTTCCTAAACACAGTGCCCTATCCCTGATACCGGGAGTGTTGTGATCTTCCTGCACACAGTGCCCTATCCCTGATACCGGGAGTGTTGTGATCTTCCTGCACACAGTGCCCTATCCCTGATACCGGGAGTGTTGTGATCTTCCTGCACTCAGTGCCATATCCCTGATACTGGGAGTGTTGTGATCTTCCTGCATGCAGTGCCCTATCCCTAATACCAGGGGTGTTGTGATCTTCCTGCACACAGTGCCATATCCCTGATACTGGGAGTGTTGTGATCTTCCTGCACACAGTGCCCTAACCCTGATACCGGGAGTGTTGTGATCTTCTGGATCTGGATCTGCTGGAAGCAGGCGTAACTTTGTGCGTGTCGGCCGGCAGCCCCGCTCCGTCCTCCGGTCCCGGGGGCTGGTCCGGAGGCCTCGACCACGCCCCCGGGCCGGCGCCACGCCCCCAGGCCCGCCCCCAAAATGCCACGGCCTGCCCCCGAAACGCCGCGTCAGTAGGCCCCCGCCCCCGACACGCCCCCTTACAAAAGCCCCGGGATGTACGCGCGTCCCGGGGCTTTACGCGCACTGGCAGCCTATGCAAAATAGGCGCGCCGGCGCGCGGGCCTTTGAAAATCCGCCCCTAAATGTCTAGCTCTAGCCAACTAGTTAAATTAAGTGCCTAGATTTAGCTGCTCAGCAGGGTAATATTTTCACCCTGGCAGAACTTGCTGTCTAACTCCTTAATTAAGTTGCTAGTCCATCTGAATATCAGCCCCCATACCGTTATTGTCCTCCTTTCGGTTATTTTCCTTTTGCTCTGTATAACAATCCTTGTGACATTAGACACATCGCGTCACCCTCTATTGCTTCAGGTGCAAACGTTTCCCATAGGCACAGAATGGGAGAAAAGCTTTAGTAAATCAGGCCCTTAGATTGTAAGCCCTCTGGGGCAGGGAAATACCTCCTGTACCTGAATACAATTCACCTTGAGCTATCAATGAAAAGCTAAATCTATAAGAAAGATAGAAAGAAAATACGGATGTATCTATAAGATCCCAAACTTATTTTAAAAAGTCTTACCGGCACAGCATCATTTCTTGTTGCAATTTCTAACAAGATGATGGCGTAGCTGCAAGAAAATGTGCAGATTATTACATTTCATAAACAAACTGTGAATGAGCCAAACTAAAAGCTATAAGTATTTTAAAATTATTTATTTTCTATCTTACAAAAGGAGGGCAATTTTCAAAATAACTTCTGCAGGTACAGTAATCCGCTATGGAACATCTTCATGATTTTAGTGGAATATAATGAACTTGTGCGAGGCGATATTCCAATCTGGCTTCTAAAGTATTGGCCCTAGTAAGGCGCCGTTGGCAAATTTTATCCATGCATTCGTGTTTTCAATTTTACACTGCAAAAAACATTAAAGAAGAAGTAAGCCATCCTATTCCGGGAAGATCCTCCTATACTGGATCTACCAGGACACTGCGCATGTGGTCCATGCAACTTATGTCAAGTCGGAATGACCGGTCCAATGTGGAGAAATCCTACAGCTGGATTCACAATACACTTTACAGATGCTACTGACTGCAGAACTAGCAACGTGGTTTACTTACTACAGTGCCCATGCAATCTATTTGGTGTGGGTCGCATCGGCCAGGCCATTCGAGTCAGACTTATACTGCTCAGAAGCTGCATTAATGCAGATAAAAACACAAGTACCAACTGTCTAGCAATGCCTCTCACATGGACAAAGTTTTTCCCAGTTAAAAAGGACATTTTTGGAAACTATATAGCCATCCCTTCAAGGAGGCAATACTTTACATCTCCTTGATAAATGGGAACAATTTTTGATTTACACTTTGAACACAGTAACTCCTTAAGATTGAATGAAAGAGTAGACTGGTACACATTCAGTCTTTTTAGAATGTATGTGTTCTAGGGATGTGAATCGTTTTTTGACGATTTAAAATATTGTTCGATATATTTTAAATCGTCAAAAATCTTTAGGGCCACGATACAATACCAATTCCCCCGATTTATCGTCAAAAAATCATAAATCGGGGGAAGGGGGAGGGCAGGAAAACCGGCACACTAAAACCCCCTAAAACCCACCCCCGACCCTTTAAATTAAATCCCCCACCCTCCCGAACCCCCCCCCCAAATGCCTTAAATTACCTGGGGGTCCATCGGCGGTCCGGAACGGCCTCCTGCAATTGAATTGTGTTGTCTTCAGCCAGCGCCATTTTTCAAAATGGCGGCGCAAAATGGCGGCGGCCATAGACCAACACGATTCGACTGCAGGAGGTCGTTCCGGACCCCCGCTGGACTTTTGGCAAGTCTTGTGGGGGTCAGGAGGCCCCCCCAAGCTGGCCAAAAGTCCCTGGGGGTCCAGCGGGGGTCCGGAAAACGATCTCCTGCCGCGAATCGTTTTCCGTACGGAAAATGGCGCCGGCAGGAGATCGACTGCAGGAGGTCATTCAGCGGGGGTTCCGGACCGCCGCTGAATGACCTCCTGCTGAAGACAACACAATTCAATTGCAGGAGGCCGTTCCGGACCGCTGCCGTTCCGGACCGCCGCTGGACCCCCAGGTAATTTAAGGCATTGGGGGGGGGTTCGGGAGGGTGGGGGATTTAATTTAAAGGGTCGGGGGTGGGTTTTAGGGGGTTTTAGTGTGCCGGCTCACGATTTTCACGATTTTCACGATACTTCAAACACCCAAACGGCAACAATACGATTCCCTCCCCCTCCCAGCCGAAATCGATCGTTAAGACGATCGAGGACACGATTCACATCTCTAATGTGTTCTCTTTTGAACCAATTTCATTTTTTATCTCACAAGAGCGCCTTCCACCCTCCTGTCATCAAATCAGACTCAGCGTGCTTTTCATTTCATATTTAAACGCTCAGCAGTCAGCGCCCAAGTTGGCGCCCTTTTAAATTTAAGTACAACCGAATGTGCCGTCTTAAGCAAGTATGTTTATGGAAAGTCGTAATGTAAGTGAATCATTGAGTTCAATTGACTGCATTTAGATGTGTCCTTATTGCATATTTTTGTGGCTTTGTAAACTGAGTTTTGAAGGTTTCTCTTGTATCTCTTATGCAGAAACACTCAAACTACTGAGCTAGTGTCCATTTGTTGTTGTGCATGCTGTGTCAGCTTCTTATAGAGGGGGCTCGCTATACAGATATTCATTGTATAATGTGCCAGTGAATTTCTGCTTTTACTTCATGAGCAATCAGTCTGTGGTTTTGTTTTGTTTTTTAATTATGATAAGTTTGTTAGCTGATTTGTGCAGTAACCCTAATGGATGGTGGAACCTCTGTGCAGTTGCACAGCTAGAATCCGCGATTCCTCCTCGGCAATACATTTTAAACCTGCAGTTATCATCTTTGCTTAATTCAGTATAAATGTTGTATGCATATGTACTCTAACTCAGCCCAGTCCTGGGTACATAAGGAAATGAAATGTCATCTGACTCACTGAAGACTTATTCATTTGTAGCTGCATGATTTTTTTTTTATATTCTGCTTTTTTTTCTTCAGGCACTTCAGAGCATATAATCCAATAAGATGCCTTTTTTATATGACCCTAATACCTAAAGGGCTAGATTTTAAAAGCCCTGCACGTAAATCCTGCCGGATTTATGCGCGCAGGGCACTTGCGCGCCGGCGCACCTATTTTGCATAGGCCGCCGGCGCGCGCAAAGGCCCGGGACGCGCGTAAGTCCCGGAGCTTCATAAAAGGGGCGGGAGGGGCGTGTCCGGGGTCAGGGGGTGGTCTGGGGTGGGTCCGGGGACATGGTGACGGTTCAGGGGCGGGCCGGGAGGGCGGTCCCAAGTCCCCTGGCACTACGGTCTGTGCCGGGGTATGCCGAGGCGGTGCACGCAAGTTACGCCTGCTTCAAGCAGGCGTAACTTGCCCAACAAAGGTAGGGGGGGGGGGATTTAGGTCGGGCTGGGGGATGGGGTAGAAGGGGAAGGGAGGGGAAGGTGGGGGGATGGAGAAGGAAAGTTCCCTCCGAGGCCGCTCCGATTTTGGAGCGGCCTCGGAGGGAACGGAGGCAGGCTGCGCAGCTCGGCGTGCGCAAGCTACCGATTTTGCGACACCGGATTTTATAAGATACGCGCAGCTACGCACGTATCTTATAAAATCTGGCGTACGTTTGTTTGCACCAGTTGCGCGAACAAAAGTACGCGTGCATACTTTTTAAGATCTACCTCAAAGTGATTATAAGAGGAATTTGTGAGTTACTTTTTTGTATACTCCTCTCTAAATTTGATTCAGCAGGATCCAAAATTCTTGATATAACATAGCTAATGCAAGTTAGCATTTTAGTTGAAACAGACCTCAAAACTGGGTCCATTGTCACTGTGTATAGCCTGGAAGAGAGTTGTTACAGATGTTGACTTATAGGCTGATGCTACCTTGTCACTGATCGCTATAGTTCACTGTTTTTCTACTTCCTGTCTCTGATGTTATTTATTTATTTGATTTATATTCCACTTTTCAGGGGGGTGAGAAAGTCTGCCTGCACATTGTCCACCCCAGCTATGTGCGAGGCCGCCAACCGGACTAGATGTCACTCTGCCCACGTCATGAGCCTTTCGGCCTCCCAGGCCACCGACCGGCTCCTGGTTTCCCCTTGGTGGTTAATGTAGGCTACCGTCGTTGAGTTGTCTGACAAGACTCGCACCGCACACTGGGCTACCAGAGGGAGAAAAACACGTAACGCCAGGCGTACCGCCCTGATTTCCAATCGATTGATTGACCACGTCGCCTGATAACTTGTCCAACGACCCTGAGCGGATTGTGACTGGCAAACTGCTCCCCAACCAGTGAGACTGGCATCCATCGTGACTATTACCCACTGCGGCTCCTCCAGGTCTATCCCCTGTAACAAGTGGGCCGGAATCAACTACCAATCGAGACTGGACCTGGCTAGTTCCATCAGTGGCAAAGGCAGGTGAAACTCCTCCGATTTCGGATCCCACCAAGAAATCAATGCGCGTTGTAATGGTCTCATATGCGCATTGGTACTTGGTTCCATGGCATTTACTCTGGAGGGAACCACCTCCAGAGTACATGCCATGGAACCAAGTACCTGCAAATAATCCCATACTATGGGCGGGGTAAGGACATGAGCCAATGGATCTGTGCCACTAACTTGAGCCTCCTCTCCCGAGTGAGGAAGACCTTGCCTACCAAGGTATCGAAGTGTGCTCCCAGGAAGTAGAGAACCTGAGATGGTACCAACTGGCTCGTGGCAAAGTTGACCACCCAACCAAGGGACTGGAGCTGGAGTAGAACCTTGCTCACTGCTTCCCGACAGAGGCTCTCCGATTTGGCCCAGATGAGCCAAATGACCAGGTATGGGTGAACTAAGATCCCCTCCCGCCGGAGGGCCACTGCTACGACTACCATTACCTTGGTGAAAACCCAAGGTGCTGTCGCTAAGCCGAATGGAAGAGCTTGGAACTGATAATGCTCCCCCAGGACCATGAACCGGAGAAAACGCTGAGGGCGCTCGCGTATACCGATGTGAAGATACGCCTCGGTCAGATCCAAAGAGGCCAAATATTCTCCTGAGTGGACGGCCGCAATGACCGACCATAGAGTCTCCATGCAAAATTGGGGAACCCGAAGTGCTCGGTTGACTGCCTTGAGATCCAATATTGACCAGAAGGACCCCTCCTTCTTCGGGACTACGAAATAGATGGAGTACCTGCCGGCCCTGCGCTCCTCTGGAGGGACCGGAACAATAGCCCCCAGGAATTTCAAGCGACTCAGGGTTTTCCCGACTACCTCTTGCTTGGCCAGAGAACCGGCGGGAGAAATCAGAAAAAGATCCCTTAACGGGTGGGCAAAATCCAACTCGTAACCGTGGGCGATGATATTGAGGACCCCCTGGTCCGACGTGATCCTGACTCACTCCTCGAGAAACAGGGAGAGATGACCTCCCACCATTGGAACCGGGGAGAGGGTCGGAACACCTTCATTGGGACTGCTTACCTCCGGTGGCCCCTTGAGAGCCTCCCTCCCGAAATGGCTTCTGACTGTCGGGCATGAATAGCAGGTGGCCGCGACTGCCAAAATCTGCGCTGTCCACGGAAATGGTAACGCGCTGCCCCAAAGGGCCTAGAAGGCTTAGGCTTGTCTTCTGGCAATTTATACACCTTATTCTCCCCAAGAGACTTAATAAGGGTGTCAAGCTCCTTCCCAAACAACAATTTTCCCTTAAAAGGAAGATTGCCCAACTGAGTTTTGGAAGAAATGTCCGCGGACCAGTTCCAGAGCCAGAGAAGCTGTTTAGCCAAAACTGCAGTGGCCATGTTGCGTGAACATGCCTGCAACAGATCATATAATGCATCCGCTGTATAAGCTACCATGGACTCCATCCTATTTGCCTGATCTGCTTCCTCTGGCAGCAACACCTGTGATGTGAGCATTTGCTGGACCCACCCGAGGGTTGCTCACTGCATGAGGCTACTGCAGACCGCCGCTCTAACACAGAGTGCTGACACTTCAAAAATGTGCTTGAGGAGGACTTCTAGCCGCCTATCCTGTAAGTCCTTAAGAGCCGTCGCTCCTGTAACAGGAATGGTGGTCCGCTTGGTGACCACAGTAACCGACGCATCCACCTTGGGAATCCTGAGGATATCCAAGGCTTCCTCGGGTAAAGGGTAGAGTTTGTCCATCGCCCATCCCACCCGCAGGGTCACATCCGGAGATTCCCACTCCCGAGTGACCAACTGCTTAAGCATTGGGTGGAAAGGAAAAGTTTGGGGCAGGGCATGCAGCCCCGAGAGTACTGGTTTCCCCTTAACTGGCTCCAAACTGGGGACTGGTGCCTCCACTTCCAGTTCCTCCAGGACATAGGGGATCAAGAGATCCAACTCCTCCCGGTGAAACAGCCGAGAAACCCGGGGGTCAACCCACTCTACTGGAGCGGACTCATCAACACTCCCATTTAGGTTTTGGAGGAGAGGATCCAGAAAAGATCCCAAGGGAGCAGGATCCGGAGCCCCCCCCCCCTCAGGGGCCAAAAGGGCATCCAGAGACGTGTCCCGCCGCGCAATCTTTGCGGGAGGGGGCTGCTCATCCTGCTGATGAGCTTCCGCCTCCAAAAAATCCCTATACATAAGTAAAATAAATTTTGAAGAAAAAACTGACTGGCCCTTTAAGGGATCCGATAGGGGAGGGGGAGGAGGAGGAGGAGGGGGGAGGACTGGGCTCCCCGAGGGGGCAGGCCCCGGATCGTGCGGTCGAATGGGACTCAGACTGGGAGGAGAAATCGGAGAATCCTCTCCCCCAGTCGGCAGGCAGGGCTCTGACAAAATGACTGCCATTCCTGCGCGCGCCGGCAACGGACCCGGATGCGTTCCGCACCTTGAGGCAAAATGTGCCCAAAATCAACCCCGGACGAGCCTTCCTCCCCCGGGGAGGCAGCAGCCGCAAACCCCGTCCCACGAGAGGCGCAACCCCGCCTCCCCACATACTGAGCACGATAGCCCTCGTGGCATCCGGGTGGGGAGAGGTGTGTTTCCAAACAGCGCGGTAGGAAAGAAAAAAGAAGAACTTAAAATACCCTGCCGACTCGCGGCCTTCTGGAGCTCTGGGAACGCTGCAGCACCCAAGGAAACTCGTCTCGGGGTGCCAAGGGGAGGGACCGGCCCACTGGTTAATTGAGATGTGCTTCATTTTTTACTACCGGGTCGTTTTTTGAGTCGGATGCTTCGAGGTAAAGTTCGGTTTTCCTCGGTTAGTTTTTTTGACAAACGAATAAAATACTAAGAGAGAAAAACAAAACCAGCTCAAAAAACGACACGGGAAACAAAGCTTAAAAATAACCACCCCAAGCATTAAAACTTACTATAAAAATTAAATACAAACTCCCCCCCCCCCCAATCCCTCCCCAAGACTTACCAACATCCCTGGTGGTCCAGCGGGGTCCCGCGAGTGATTTGTAGCTCCGTGCCCAGCGTGCCTGCCTCACTCAGAATGGCACCAATAGCCTCTGAATTACTATGTCCCAGGGGCTACCGGCGCCATTGGTCAGCCTCTGTCACATGGCCATCAGTGCCATCTTGTGCTCCTACCATGTGACAGGGGCTGACCAATGGCGCCGGTAGCCCCTGTGACATAGTATGGGCAAAGGCTATCGGCACCATTTTGATTACTGGCAGCCGACAACGAGATCGCTCCCGGACCCCCACTGGACCCCCAGGGACTTTGGGGCTGCCCAAAAATACTGAGGGATCGCAGGTGGCACACCAGGTTAAGAGGGGTGCCTTTTCAGGTTTTTTTTCTCTGATTCCCTCTGCTGGAAGGGAGACACAACCCAGCGGTCTGGACTGATCCTGGTACGTACAGGGAATTGTTGCTTAGTTTTAATATTTTAAATCTTATTTTATTATGTATGCAACTTTGTAATCCGCACTGGACAAATATTGTATTTGGAAGTAGTGGAATATAAGTATGTTAAATAAATAAAGGTTATGGTCCAGAAGAAAGGGCATAAGAACCAGCATCCATACTCCATGTTCTGAGAGTGGTCAAGAGATTCCACCATCTCTTCCCTCACAAGCCTAGGATTAGGCAACTGTGGGGATGGGGAGAGAGAGCTTAAGAGGATGTGTACTGAAGAATATGTCTGATTAAGATAACCAAGAATACCCAGACTCCTCTGCTGTACTAGCCTGTCAGAGGTGAATGAACTTTGAGAGACTTTCTGACTATCACAGATTCAAAGGATGCAGAAGAGTTGGGAAACTGGTAAATCCTGCAAAGCTTATAATTACAGGCCAGGAAGGCATCAATGACTTGCAGAGAATCTCTGAGACAGATTTGCTGGCAACAAAAGGAGAGAGGCCTATTTTAATGGCCACATTTACTTCACAATGCAGGGATACTCGTTCTGCAGGGAAATCAGGATGCAAGCCTTTATCTTGCAAATGCTGGTTTCAATGACCTGAAACCAATTTGAATGAATCCTGGTGCCAAGCTCTATTCAAGACCCAGACTGGGAGGTGTTTACAATAAACAAAGAAGAACAACAGAAGACAAGAAGAGAATACTTGCATCAAAGCCAGTATGATACAGGAACTTGTTTACATTGGGAGGAGGAACAGGGTTAGAAGAATTCTTAGTTGAGGGAGGTCCTCACAAGCATTTCCTATACAGGATAGATTGTCATGACAAACAGTATCATGTGTTTGTGGGCGGTTACACTTTTCTGGAAGCTTCGAGAAGGTTGTATTTAATTATATAAGTTAGAGCATGGCAGAGATTCAGGGAGATGCTACTTATTACAGATAGAGGGCAGATTGCATCTCACAAGAACACTTGTCTTTGTCTGTCTTTTGAAAAAAGCCAAAATAAACTAAATTTTAAAACCTCTTGCTGAATTGCAGTGTTCTTGTGCCCTAAGCTATGAGTCCCCAAATTAGACAGTACTGTGATGCCTCTTACCTCCCCAGCAGCACCTTATGGCCATGGCACCTTCCTGTGCCGAGCTGCATCCAGTGGCGTTAACTAGGAGGCATACTGCATTCCCTGAGCCTTTATAGACCCTGCATCCGGGACTTCCTGTGGCACTGGCTGATGAGATATAAGGAAACTCAGTGCACCTAGCCAGGGACTCAGCAACAGGTCTGCATGTGGATTCCTCTAACTAGGTGCTGTCGTCGCTCCTGATCCTGACTCCTGTTCCTGCTTTTCTGCCTTCCTGTTCAACATTTTTTTTGCCTCCATTCCAGATCTTGCCTGCTTCCCATCTTGATCTGTTCCTGTTTCCTTGCCTGCCCTGGTTTCTGCCTCCCCTGTTCTAACGTCTCATTTTTGACCCAGCCTGACCTTAGCACTGCTTCACTTACTGCCTGCCTTGATCTTAGCTTGTCTCCTTGTCTCTGCTTGAATTCCACCAGCCCTGATCTCAGGTGTCTCCTCATTTCTGCTTGAATTCCACCAGCCCTGACCTTAGCCTACTTTCTGTCTCTGCCTGGAGGCTAGCTGCCCTTCTGTAGCTAGTAACAGGTCAGCATCCGGCTGCCAGAGTCTGTGCTCACATGAACTAGGCTGCGCCAATCTGATAGTGTTCCAAGAGCTCAACTTCCTGAAATGTGACAAAATGTATAATACAAAAATACTTTCTTGAATTGTACTTATTTCATAAATAAAGGAACACGCAGATTTCACCTGATTCCTCATTCAAGCTTTTCATAAGACTGCTATGCAGAGTTTCCTGTAAATGTGAGCCAAATTAATTAAGTTGAATTAGAAAATAGCCACTGCTATTACTAGCAACAGTAACATGGGATAGACTTAGTTTTTGGGTACTTGCCAGGTTCTTATGGCCTGGATTGGCCACTGGTGGAAACAGGAAGCTGGGCTTGATGGACCCTTGGTTTGAGCCAGTATGGCAAGTTCTTATGTTCTTATTCCATTATGGATATGGATGGAGATGGGATTTTGGATGCTTGGGCATAATATGATATAAAAATATAGCTCCTATGTGAATCATACAGAGATTCCAAATAAAGGGAACTGTAAGCATTGAGGCTCCCCCTCTAATTTATGCCTTATTTCTCCAGCTTTGGAAGGATAAATGTTGCATGCGAATGATTTTCTAACTGAGATTAGCACATTTCTTTAGGACGGCTGGTAACATTCTATTTGATCTTTGCTGCATGTTAGCCAGTGATACCCACTGTAAAGCAGAACACCTTGCACTCAGTTTCAGGGGGAAAATATCAATTATCAAATTATGCAGCGGGAAAACAACCATTAGCATATTGCACAACTAAGCTTATTATCTTGCATAGTAAAAATAGGCAGTTCCAGGCCACCACCTTTTCAAAAGAGAATTATTTCCTCATATTTCCTCCGAGCATTCCACCCTTCATCTGTGTATCACAATCTCTCATCCTTGGGTTTCTCTTACTATCAAGAATGCATTTTTAGTTCTTTATGCTTCTCGGTGTAGTTTTTGTGTGGCAAGCCCGGCAACATTTTAGTGACCCTTCTCTGTACTACTTCCATTTTTGTTAGGGTCCTCACAGTTCAGCCTCCAGAACTGATCACGATACCCAAGGTGGGGGTAGGAGAGGGATCTGACTTGTGACCTACAATATTACCTCCTTAGCCTTGCTGATGATAGCTCTTTCACATCTGAGCATTCTATTATTTTCCCTTAAAAGTCACACCAAAACTGTATTTATAATTTATGCACAGAACATTAAAACTTGGAAAATACCTGTACATATCTGCTGCGTGAGAGGATTCGGAGCTGGGCACCGGAGGTCCTTCAGGTGGCAAGTACATCTGCAGTAAACGTTGCTGGTATGTATTTGATTCTTCAGAGGAATCTTCTTTTCTGTATGACTGCAATCCATAATCTGTCATCCAAGAGAGTGTAACAAATGCTTATTAGGTATTTATTTAATTAGCTGTTCTACTTTATCTGGCGCTAGCAATAATTTGGATACATACTGTGTTTTTCAACCAAACTGGGGTCCTAGTATCATTTCAGAAAAATACATGCGGCCACAAAAAGGGATGACCTAATGCATTGCATGGCTTATACTGAAGTTTCCAAAAGAGAAAATAAACTATATGATTATTTATTACCATTGCTACTACAGTCACCAGTATGGTATTTATTCTGTTCTACAGAACTATAAATCAGGGTGAGCATATTGTACAACATGTGCCAAGGTCTCATACAGACTATAGGATAGAAAGATCTAAATGTCTGATTGCTATACAGTAGTTTCTAGGAGAGACCATACTACTTCCATGTTACATTAGATGTGATTCTTATGAAGCTACTCAGTAGTAATAAAACTACACATAGTAACATAGTAAATGATGGCAGAAAAAGACCATCTGGTTTATCTAATTTGCCCAGTAATTCTGCCCACACAGCTAAGGATACAGCCCAGCTGCCACCCATGGAGTATGACTATCTGCAAGATTTCTCCTTATCCAGGAAAGTCGTTTTAGTCTTCCTCTTTGTACTTCCTTATCTTGGTTAGAAGAGCCTACAAGATGCCTATTCTTCCAGCATGCACTTTTCCCATGTCTAGCCACAAGAGTCTATAATAATCTAAATGGGCAGTAATACTAGCATGACTACTGCCCAAAATCTGGCCTCTTAAAAGTCCCCTGCATAGCCTACCAGACAGACCCAGCTACATAATTAGCAGGTTACGTTGTCCAGAATATTCAGCGGGATAAACAAACAGCTGATTATACTCAAATAAGATTATCTGGGTATGTTTGAATATAGCTGATTAGATGTAAAGTTATCTGTATATATATACATGTACAATTTTAACTTAACCGACTTTATTCAAATTATATAGCCAGTTACGTGTCTGCACAAGAAAAAAATATACCAGCAGGCTAACAGCCTGATCCCCCTCTCCTATATCCTACTATAGAAAAGAATAAGTAACAGAAACATAGAAACATGACGGCATAAAAAGACTGTATGGCCTATCCAGTCTGCCCATCCGTCCAATTAATTTAGCTTTATAATTAGCATCACTTCCTTAGAGATCCCTTTATCCCCTGCTTTCTTGAATTCAGATACTGTTTTTGCCTCCATCACTTCCACTAGGAGACTGTTCCACACATCTACCATCCTCTCTGTAAAGAAATAATTCCTAAGATTATTCCTGAGTCTACCCCCCTTTCAACCTCATCGCATATCCCCTCATTCTAAAGCCTCCTTTCTGTTGAGCCATAACACACAAACCACTTCTGCCTTCCTCCAAGCCCTCCAAAGTTACAAAAAATGTTGCAGGCCTGTTGGCCTGAGAAGCCTGCCATCCCACTCCTCATATAATAAACTAAGTAATTATATACAAAACTGAGTAATTATATACAGAATTAAGTAATTATATACAAAACTAAGTGAGTGTATACATATATTGATCTAGATCATTGAAAACAGATGGATCAAGTCATTGAGGACAGCAACAAGGAGAAGATAGGTAGAGGGCTGTATAAAGGAGTGAGTATCAACTAAGCATACTTGAGGATATGTTTGGAGTTAAAATCAAGAAAAATTCCATGACAGGAAGATTATAGGTAATAGCTTTTGGAGAAGGCCTAATTCCAGAAATAGTGACTAAGAAGGGAGAGAGGTGATCAGGCAGGCGGGAGACTGTAAGTGGGTAAGGAAAGGTTGTTCATGTGTAAGCCTGCTTAAAAAGCCAGGTCTTGAGGTTCTGTTTGAATTTTTTTGGGCATGGTTCCTGGCGGAGAGTAGAGGGCATATTGTTCCATAGGAAAGGACCAGCTATGGAGAGCGCACAGTCTTTGGTGGACATGAGTTTGGTAAGTTTAGGTGAAAGTGTGTGTAATGTAGCCAGATATTGGATTCTGGTGGCTCTAGCAGGGGTGCGAAAAGTGAGGTACTCTTTGAACCAGTTCATATTTTGGTTGTGAAGAGATTTATGGATGAGCATGAGAGTCTTGTATAGGATCCATGATGTGACTGGTAGCCAATGTAGATGTTTGAGAACATGGTCATTTCTGTGGACATTAGTGAGGATCCAGGTGGCGGAATTTTGGAGCATTTGGAGGGGTTGGGTAGCATTTTTGGGAAGGCCTAGGAGAATGGCATTGCAGTAGTCAGTTTTTGACAGTATGAAGGATTGAAGTATTGTCTGAAAGTCATTGAGATGTAAAAGGGGTTTCAGTTTTTTTAACGGTGGAGCTTGTAAAAGCAGGTTTTTAAGATGGCGTTGATGAAGTTTTTTAGGGTGAGATGGTTATTAAGGGTGACGCCGAGGCTACGTACATGTTGTGACACAGTGATGTCAGTAGGTAGATTGTTAGAAAGGGGGAGGTTTAGGTTAACATTGTGGGGTGAGATATGTAAGAGCTCAGTTTTAGAAGTGTTGAGTGCCAGGAAGTTGTTTGCAAGGAGGGTGCTGATTGCAGCGAGGGCAGTATCCCAGGTCTTAAAGGCTTCACACAAAGTGTCCTTAACTGGAATAAGAATCTGTACGTCGTCCGCATATATGAAATGTGGAAGCCCAAGATTAGAAAGGAGATGGCAGAGGAGAAGGAGATATATATTGAATAGGGTGGAAGATAATGAGGAGCCTTGCGGGATGCCTTGTGTCAGGTTAGTTGGTTTAGATTCACAGTTTCCAATTTTTACACTGTATTGCCTGTCGTTAAAGTATGATTGAAACCAGCGAAGTGCAATGCCGGAGATGCTGATTTCTTTAAGGTGTTCTATTAGAATGGCATGGTTGACAGTGTCAAAAGTGGCAGATATGTCAAGGAGGGCCAGGACGAACGATTGTCCTTTGTCCAGTCCTTTTACGATGTGGTCAGTGAGAGAAATGAGGAGGGTATTGGTACTGTGGTGTTTTCAGAAACCATATTGTGAGGGGAAGAGTATGTGGTGTTCGTCTAAGTAGTCTGTGAGTTGGTGATTAATGTTTTTTTTCTAGGATTTTAGTTAAAAAGGGAAGGTTGGATATGGGGCGAAAGTTGGCTGGATCAGCAGGGTCAAGGATAGGTTTTTTTAGGATAGGTTTTACTATGGCTTGTTTAAGTTGGTTAGGGACTGTGCCCAGTGTGATGGATCTGTTGATGATGTTGGAAATAGGTTTGGAGATGATGTTAGGGATGGCAGGCTATGTACCTGTGCTCCCAATAGTTGCTGGATGTGCTCCCAGCACATCCAGCAACTATTGAACTCCCTGGCTTGTACTGAACTCCCAGCGGTCACGAGGGATTTCGGGATGCTGAGTGGGATGGGTTTGGGGAGGGAGGAGAGGCCTGGATTCTAAATTCATTTTGGGTTGGGTTTGCAGGGGGGAGGCTTCTTGGGCCAGTAGGACCACAACACTTTTTGTAACGTCTGGGGGGCTTATGGGGAGAAGGAGGAGTTCAGCTAACTGAATATCAGAGTTACCTAAGTAAGGGGGTCATTTATCAAAATGTGCTAAGGCTTTTTCGCACGCGTTAAGGGCTTAGTACATGCAAGCCCCGTTAATGCATGGGATAGCACCATATCGTATGGTGCGATGCAAATATGGAAAAGTTAGGGGCAGGGTTTGCCTGTCTGTGAAGAGCTATTGCACAGACTTAACAACACCTTTTTGAATTGTGTTAGCTGCCATGACCAGGTTTTATCACCTTGCATGATGTCTGAGAGAGAGAGAGAGAGAGAGAGACTGGCCATGATGTCATCTCCCTAGATAGGTATTTGTATCCCTATGGTAGGCCCACCTAGTAACTCGAGGTGAGGTTTAGGTATCAGTGTAGGGGGTTAGGGGCCACTTTGACATTCAATATTAGATGTACGAACAGAGCAGTGGTCTCTTGTGAACATTTGATGACCCATGGAGTGAGGAAACTCACTCCAAGATGAGATTTGGGCAATGTTCTCTCCATCTAGCTTGATGGACTCTCTACCTGGGTAACATCAAGCTAGGTGGAGAGAACATTGTACAAATCTCATCTTGGAGTGAGTTTCCTCACTCCGAGGGTCATCAGATGTTCACAAGAGACCACTGTTCTGTTCGTACATCTAACATTGAATGTCAAAGGGGCCCTAACCCCCTACACTGATACCTAAACCTCACCTCAAGTTACTAGGTGGGCCTACCATAGGGATACAAATACCTATCTAGGGAGATGACATCATGGCCAGGCTCTCTCTCTCTCCCCCCTGTGGTTATATGTGGGAAATACAGCAGGTCTGGCTCCTATCACAAAGTCTGATAATGTTCTCACAATTTGCACTAACTTAGCTCTTTGCATAGGTAATTAGCACAAATTGCAATAAAATGAATATTTGTGTAAGCCATGCCCCTTTTGCTATCACATGCGATAGTTACCACATTTTAATAAATCTAGGTCAAAGTTATCCAGCTTTGGAATGCCTCCATTTTATCCAGATACATTTTATCTGGATACAGGAGTCAGATTTTCAAACCTCAGGGTTTCTCCAGCTAACTCAAGTTATTTGGACAAACCCCTTTGAATTGTAACTTCAGTATGATCTAAATAACTACTATTACTAATGAGCCTCCCTGGGTACATAGCCTGCCAGACAGACTACGAATGCTTAAATATATCATTAGCTCATGCATTCTGCTCTCACCACTTTTATTATCTAAGGATCTGTTGTGCTTATCCTATGCCCTCTTAAACTCTGTTACTTTTTTAACCACCACCACCCAACCTGGGAGGGTATTTCATGCTTCCACTGCCCTTTCCATGAAAAAATAGTTTCCTGATGTTTCTCCTTTGCTTACCCTCTCGGAGTGAATTTTCAAAAGAGATTTTGTGCATAAAAATAGCATGTATATACATATATGCTATTTTATATCATTTGAGAGTATCTACATGTTTTTGGTTTCATGCATACATTTTAGTGAGGAAAAAAGGGTCAGTCTAGGGGTGTTCTGGGGCAGAGTTCTGAAGTACATGTGGTAGTTAGTTGCTATTTTGTAAGAAATATATACAAATACTTTAGTGAACCTACTCATACATTTTTATAACAACTGACTCATGCAAGTGAAATCAAATTTGTCTTAATTACCTTAATTGCAAATTCTCAGCTTTAAAAAAATTGTGTCAGAGCATAAACGCTTGTGTCTTGGGATAGCAGAGTTGGTAATCTGCCTGCACATGCTTTGTGCTAGCTGTAACTCTACAACTCCTTTGCAGCCCTTAAAGAGATAGCACATAGTTTGCAGTCGTGCAGTATCACAAGCGACACCGCATAAGATTTCATTGTCTCTTACTATAGGTGGGCTACATAGTCTCCCCCTCCAAAAAACAGAAAAAAACCTGGCATCCTTGACAGGTGCTTTAGTCCACAGTCTACATATTGGCACATATTTGCTTAACTACTCTCCCATCATGTTATTATAAGAACATAAGAACATGCCATACTGGGTCAGACTAAGGGTCCTACAAGCCCAGCATCCTGTTTCCAACAGTGGCCAATCCAGGCCATAAGAACCTGGCAAGTACCCAAAAACTAAGTCTATTCCATGTTACCGTTGCTAGTAATAGCGGTGGTTATTATCTAAGTCAACTTAATTAATAGCAGGTAATGGACTTCTCATCCAAGAACTTGTCCAATCCTTTTTTAAACACAGCTATACTAACATACAACAGTTGCATAAATGTACACACTTCAGAATGGTTTTCTTGGTATGATTGTTTTATCATCTGTGAGCAGATAATCTCTATGGCAATTGCACTAAAAAATTGTCAGATCTGCTACGTAATTCTCTCTCTCTTTTTAGTTTTTATGATCGTGGGGATGACTCTGCATTCTTTACTATATCTACTGATTTGTTTAAAGTTTGCTCCTCTCCTAATGAAAATAAATAGGGATGTGAATCTTTTTTTGACGATTTAAAATATCGTCCGATATTTTTTAAATCGTCATTAATCATTAAAGAGCGCGATACAATAGAAATTCCACCGATTTATCGTGAAAAAATCATTAATCGGGTTAGTGCACACTAATGGGAGTTAGGACACAACCTAAAAATCCACCCCGACCCTTTAAAACCACTCCCTTAGCCTCCACCACCCTCCCGACCCCCCAAAAAAGTTTTAAAATTACCTGGTGGTCCAGTGGGCCCCGGGAGCGATCTCCCGCTCTCGGGCCGTCGGCTGCCACTAATAAAAATGGCGTCAATGGCCCTTTGCCCTTACCATGTGACAGGGTAACCGTGCCATTGGCCAGCCCCTGTAACATGGTAGGAGCACTGTACGGCCGGTGCCATTTTTAAAGATGGCGCTGTCCGTCCACTGGATGACCCACACCATTTTTAAAGATGGCGCCGGCTGTCCACTGGATGGCCCGCACCATCCGTCAGTTGATTTGTCAGTTTGTTAACATTTTGTCCTTTATTCTTTGTGAGCCCCTCCCCCCTGCCCCTTGGTCCAGCCTATGAATTACTATGATTGGGATAGGGAGTACCACATGAGAAATTATATAGTCTACTCGCTAGCTAGTTGGGACATCTCTCTGGGTTGTTTTTGAGTTTTAAGATTTTTTTGTGGTAGGAACCTTGTGAAAGTCAATATACTCCCTGGGCTCAGGGAATGGGGAACCCTGTTTCTGAGGCTGTGCAGGTTAGGAAAGATCTGCCCTTCGAGGTGACAGTGACCTGCTGCAAGGAGGAACTCCAGTGTTAATCTTGTTTAAAAGGGAAAAGGAGATTGAGTTTTAAGATCCAGAAGGAAGATTGTTTCTGGTTGCCCTTTCCTTCCTGCATTGGAGCAGGGTACGTCACCTGCATCCAGGGATCGCTCCCATCAGGGATTCAATGGAGAGACTGTGAGAAACCTAAAAGATCCTGAAGATCTGCTAATTGTGAGTAAAAGTACTATAAAGATCATTGAGGACCCCCGTCTGGAGGCTTCAGCCCCTGGGGGCAGAGATAGGTTTGGACTCTGTGCAGAGACAGAGGGGTAGATTTTATAAATGTACGCACGGGCGTACTTTTGTTCATGCACCAGGTGCGAACAAAAGTACGCTGGATTTTATAAGATACGCGCGTAGCCGCGCACATCTTATAAAATCCGGGGTCGGCGCGTGCAAGGGGGTACACATTTGTGCAACCTGCGCGCGCCGAGCCCAGTGCGCGCTGCCTGTTCCCTCCGCCTCCCCTTACCTTCCCCTCCCTTCCCCTACCTAACCCAGCCCCCCGGCCCTATCTAACTCCCCCCCCCACCTTTGTTGGCAGATTTACGCCTGCGGAAAGCAGGCGTAAATCTGCGCGTGCCAGCTGGTTGCTGGTGCGCCATCACCCGACCCGGGGGCTGGTCCAGAGGCCTCGACCACGCCCCTGGGCCAGCGCCATGCCCCCGAAACGCCGCGTCACTCGCGGCACGCCCCCCGACACGCCCCTCCATGCAAGCCCCGGGACTTACGCATGTCCCGGGGCTTGTGTGCACTGCCGAGCCTATGCAAAATAGGCTCGGCGCACGCAGGGGGGGGTTTGGGGTAGGTTTTTGGGGGGTACACGCGTATTGTACGTGCGTACCCCTTTGAAAATCTACCCCAGATATTTTTTACATTTTTACCAGTTTGGAAGGAGTCTCCCGCATCCAAGCCCTAGCGGCTAGAAGTTAGCTTGATGCTGGTATAAGATATTCCTGCACAAACAGACGAAAGGAACCGTTGAACTAAATGAACATTCACAGGAGTTTTACATTTTCACATCATGTGTCCATCCTCCCCATGGTTACTGCAGAATGATTCTACCCTGGAAAAGTGATTATCTTTGGAGTATGCTTTCTTTTTTCCTACAACATGCTGTCTTCAACAGAGTTATTTATAGAGATGTGAATCGTGTCCTCGATCGTCTTAACGATCGATTTCGTCTGGGAGGGGGAGGGAATCGTATTGTTGCCGTTTGGATGGGTAAAGTATCGTGAAAATCGTTAAAATCGTGAGCCGGCACACTAAAACCCCCTAAAACCCACCCCGACCCTTTAAATTAAATCCCCCACCCTCCCGAACCCCCCCCCCCCCAAATGCTTTAAATTACCTGGGGATCCAGCAGTGGTCCGGAACGGCGGCGGTCCGAAACGGCCTCCTGCTATTGAATCGCGTTGTCTTCAGCCGGCGCCATTTTGCAAAATGGCCGCCGCAAAATGGCGGCTGCCATAGACCAACACGATTCGACTGGAGGAGGTCGTTCCAGACCCCCGCTGGACTTTTGGCAAGTCTTGTGGGGGTCAGGAGGCCCCCCCAAGCTGGCCAAAAGTTCCTGGGATTCCAGCGGGGGTCTGGGAGCGATTTCCTGCCGCGAATCGTTTTCCGTACGGAAAATGGCGCCGGCAGGAGATCGACTGCAGGAGGTCGTTCAGCGAGCCGCTGAACGACCTCCTGCAGTCGATCTCCTGCCGGCGCCATTTTCCGTACGGAAAACGATTCACTTTGAAAGTGGCAGTTTTACACTAAGAGACTCGTGAAGTGGGTAAGACTATAACTTCCTTTTTTTAAAATGTTCTTGATTCAGATTCTGCTTTAAACCCACTTGATTCTGGCATCACTACTGGGCATTGCTGATGTCATTTGCTGTACAAGCTCTACTCACAGATTAAATCTGTGCAATTTCCAAGTGATGTACAGTATCTCCTCAATTGCTCTAATTTTGAATAGCAGCTCAGAGTATGGTGGGAACCTCTCAGACTGGTCCTCTATGAGGTCTCTCAAATGCAACCAGGTAATCAAGTCAACCCCGTACAAAATGTTGCAATAATTGCCCGTCAGGGGTGAGTCCAATGAAAACTCCAAGCTCCAAAACCTTCTGGAGAAAAACCTGAAGTTGGCATAGTGATGAGTTTCAATGAATTGAAAGAACAATTCCTCTCCATTGGGCTACGCTGCCAGATGCCTTGTTAATTTCCTCCTAAGACTGCTTTGGTGTGGCACCTTCCCCCACATAAGAGGCAACATTTAAAGCTGGATGAAGAAGACTTTCAAATCGTTTTCTCTTCTTGGCACCAGCAGGAAGGTCTGGATCTTGGAATAGTTGCTTAATCTGAATACGCCATACTTCATAGTTTCCTTCATTGCTAGTTTCAGGGACATTCCTCAGAAAAGTCTTTAATATTCCTATAAGTACGGTTCGTTTCTGCTCCTTTATATGCCCGTGAAACATCTGCAGGAATGATGAGAGATAGAGTAGAATATTCATTGAGGATCCCTGGCCAAGGTCCCTGGGACCTTACTCCAGTCACATGGCTGGGGCAAGATCAGATCGGTGTCATTTGGGAAAATGGCGCTGTCCAGATTGGATATGAGGGTGCACCTAGCGCCAATGAGGGATGCACTTTTAGAGATGGATGGTGGGGGGGAAGGGGGTGAGGACAGGACACAGGGGGTGTCAGAGCTGCCTTGACTAGTGACCCCAGGTTGAGAGGGGGTCAACACCTTTATTTTTTCTGCCACTTTATATGTGCAGCGGGAGCCTCAACACCTGCGTTAGCGTCTTGGGCCTCCCATTACACATCGAACGTATTTCAAAGAGATGTTATTTTATCGCGGTTGAATACCTTCTCGGTCAGCCACAATAAAATGTTAACATCAAATTACCTATGCATGACCTTCTTTGCATGCATTTGCATTATTCATGCATGCAAAGGTCATTGTAATAGGGAAAGGTATCTGGGAGGGGAGATGTAAAATATTATGCAATATATGTGACTTAATTCGCATTAGAGCACAGGCACGGCTTGCTGCATCACCCAGCAAGTTAGTTAGATAACATCAGATCTGCTTCAGAGCAGGTCTAAAGCTATCCAGTTTTGTGTGGACAGATAACTTGTTATTTATCTGGATATCTACTTCCCCACTCCCAATTTCATAGATATATATATATATATATATATATATATATTAGGGATGTGAATCGGGCTTCAGACGATATTTTCAAAATCGTCAGAAATCGGGGGCTCCCCCAAAATGATAGGAAAACCCCACGATATTGATCGTGGGGGTTCTCTTATCATTTGGGGGGAGGGCGGGAAAAAGGGCACACAAAAATAACCCCTAAACCCATCCCAACCCTTTAAAACTAATACCTTAGCTTCCCCCACCCTCCCGACCCCCCCAAAAACCTTTTACAGGTACCTGGTGGTCCAGGTACCTGCCACTAATCAAAATGGCGCCGATGGCCCTTTGCCCTTACCATGTGACAGGGTATCCGTGCCATTGGCCGGACCCTGTCACATGGTAGAAGCACTGGATGGCCGGCGCCATCTTGTGCTCCTACCATGTGACAGGGGCTGACCAATGGCACTGGTAGCCCCTGTGACATAGTAAGGGCAAAGGCTATCGGCGCCATTTTGAATATGGGCAGCCGATGGTCCAGGTGCAGGAGGTCGCTCCCGGACCCCTGCTGGACTTTTGGCAAGTCTTGTGGGTGTCAGGAGGGTCCCCCAAGACTTGCCAAAAGCCCCTGGTGGTCCAGCGGGGGTCCGGGAGTAATCTCCTGCACTCGGGCCATCGGCTGCCAGTAATCAAAATGGCGCCGATAGCCTTTGGCCTTACTATGTCACAGGGGCAACCAGTGCCATTGGTCAGCCCCTGTCACATGGTAGAAGCACAAGATGGCGTGGGCCATCCAGTGCTCCTACCATGTGATAGGGTCCGGCCAATGTCACGGATACCCTGTCACATGGTAAGGGCAAAGGACCATTGGCGCCATTTTGATTAGTGGCAGCCGACGGCCCAGGAGCGGGAGATCGCTCCAGGGACCCCCACTGGACCACCAGGTACCTGTAAAAAGTTTTTGGAGGGGTCGGGAGGGTGGGGGAAGCTAAGGTATTAGTTTTAAAGGGTCGGGGTGGGTTTTTTGTTTATCGGCTCGGGCGCAGCCGATAAACAAAACCGCGATCAGGCCCGATGAAAAAAAAAACCACATGTGAATCGGAACCGGAATCTGAACCAATTCCAGTTCCGATTCACATCTCTATGATATATATATATATATAAAACAGCAAGACTAACCCAAGTAAGGGAAAGAGCGCTTTCTTTAGTAGGACCTATGCTATGGAACTGCATGCCTGTCGAGATCCACTTACAAAGAGACATCAAAACCTTCAGAAAAAATTTAAAAACATGGTTATTTAAACAAGCGTACAACAAAGAAGAGAGAGTAGAATACAAGGAAAATAGAAGGTGATCTGCAGTACACCCAAGAACACTACCCCAATCTACAAGGGTATGTATTTTTATTTTTATATATTTTCGCTTACCACCAAAGAATAAAATACTATAATTTCTCTATTTTAAATCTGTCACTAAAAAAAAAAATGGACATGATGTATCACACCCACCTATGAGTAATTATAACAAACTATGTTACCGTAAATTGTTGGCACCTGTTTAGTTGATAGAATTCATTATTTTTTTCCATCATTAATGTTTGTGCCTTATTGTAAACCGTTGTGATGGTACCTAACTTAATGACAGTATAGAAAAGGTTTTAAATAAATAAAATAAATAAAATATATAGCCCTCGCTAATTCCCTCCTATATTTACGCTTCCAGCACTGCTTTTGTCACATGTAGCGCTGGAGCGCTGGGAGTGGGTAAAGTTTAAACTCTGCTCCTGGCAAAGATTTGTTTGCTTCAGAGGGGATGGGGGGCTCCAGGCAAAGGGGAATAAACCGTGATACTTCAGGACAGCGGGAGGGCAGGTGGGTTCCGCAGCAGCTCTGTTTATTAATATTATTACTAGAACCGGGGAATGGGGTGGGGACCAGCAACTGGCAGACCAAGAACATGGTTTTTTTAAATTTAGGAGGCTATTAGAGAGTGGGGGTATGGCCCAGCAGGGTTATATATGAAATTTGAGGGGGGCAAGAGAATTGGGTCACATGCCCCTTTACTTCTTTTACAGCACTACTTAATCGGACATCTTTTGAAGAGATCCGGTTAAGTAGAAAGTGATTCTGCCATACAAGGCTGGATAACTAAAAACCTAACCGGTTGGTTATATTCAAACATAGCCAGTAGGTTTTTAAGTTATCCAACTACATGTATCTGGGACAAGTTATCCGGCTAACTTTAGCTTGCTAGCTTACTGAAACATAAATTTCGTACTGTCTGGTATTTTTTTCCATGAAGAAGCGGGCAAACTCTTCTGCTGAGAGATCTTTTGTATTAGTAGATGGTGTTCAGGATTCAGAGTTTTCACGGATTTGAAGGCAGGATAAATGGGAAAAGATGTTGCTGCTTCTGATTTATTTATTTTATTCAGCAGCTTTTCTATACCGATATCAGTAGGCACATCATATCGGTTTTCATCAAACAATAGATGGAAAATACAAAGAACAGGGAGAGGGGAGTGGGACAACAAAAGTAACATGTTGCAACAACGGTGCTGCAGCTGGAGTAGGCTATATTGGTGAGCCAGAGAAAGGAGAAACTGGAGAGGTAACATATTAACATAATAACTTAGATGGATAACTTAGAGAGGCATGAGGTTAACTGTAAGGTGAGAAAAAGGTGGCATAATGGGGTACATGGATCTAGTCTGGATATGCCTGGTGGAAAAGCCAGGTCTTTAGCATTTTCTTGAATTTAAAGGGGCAGGGCTCAAGGCGGAGGTTTGTAGGTAGAGCATTCCAGCGAGTGGGGCCAGCAATTGATAGGGCGCGGTCCCTTGTTCTGATGCTGACGAACTGCTCAAATTCTTGCTGCAATAGCTCCTGCAAAGAAAATCTTCTGCCTTCAAGAAATCTGGCAACCCTGAAATCCTCAAAAGGCATAGATCATTAATTATTAGGGATGTGAATCGTTTTCCATATCGTCTTAACGATAGAAATCGTGTGGCAGGGCAAGAAAATCGTCTTAGGCACGATTTTTTAGTTAAAAAATCGTTAAAAATCGTTTTTTCCGATTAGTGCGCACTAACTCGAGTTAGTGCGCACTAACGGGAGTTAGTGCGCACTAACTGGGAGTTAGTGCGCACTAACTGAAAATGATACAATTTGACACTTTTCAGGTCAGTTAAGGTCAGTTTAGGAATGAATATGTATTCCTATTGGCTGCCCTCTTATTTATTCATGTTACCAAGTTTCCTACTGACAGTATATGGGGGATGGGAAATGGAAACAGTTGGTAGCTTGACAAAACAAGTAATGTGATCAGTCAATGTGACTAGAACTTGTGCCCTAACCCTGATACCAGGGGTATTGTGATCTTCCTGCACACAGTGCGCTATCCCTATTAATACCAGGAGTGTTGTGATCTTCCTGCACACAGTGCCCTATCCCTAATACCAGGGGTGTTGTGATCTTCCTGCACACAGTGCCCTATTCCTGATACTGGGGGTGTTGTGATCTTCCTGCACACAGTGCCCTATTCCTGATACCGGGGGTGTTGTGATCTTCTTGCACACATCCCGATATCAGGGATAGGGCACTGCATGCAGGAAGATCACAACACTCCTGGTATTAATAGGGATAGGGCACTGCATGCAGGAAGATCACAACACCCCTGGTATCAGGGATAGGGCACTGTGTGCAGGAAGATCACAATACCCCGGAGGAGTGAGGGTCAGGCAGCTCCCCCCTGTCTGTGAAGCCAGCCTCTCACTAGTAATGCAGGGAGGGAGCTGTCTCAGACTTCACCATCCTCCCCCCCCCCTTACCCACACACCATTCACTAGCTGGGACATGGGGGAAGTCAGGAGTGAGGGTCAGGCAGCTCCCCCCTGTCTGTGAAGCCAGCCTCTCACTAGTAATGCAGGGAGGGAGCTGTCTCAGACTTCACCATCCACCCCCCCCCCCCTCACCCACACACCATTCACTAGCTGGGACATGGGGGAAGTCAGGAGTGAGGGACAGGCAGCTCCCCCCTGTCTGTGAAGCCAGCCTCTCACTAGTAATGCAGGGAGGGAGCTGTCTCAGACTTCACCATCCTCCCCCCCCCCTCACCCACACACCATTCACTAGCTGGGACATGGGGGAAGTCAGGAGTGAGGGTCAGGCAGCTCCCCCCTGTCTGTGAAGCCAGCCTCTCACTAGTAATGCAGGGAGGGCGCTGTCTCAGACTTCACCATCCTCCCCCCCCCCCCCTCACCCACACACCATTCACTAGCTGGGACATGGGGGAAGTCAGGAGTGAGGGTCAGGCAGCTCCCCCCTGTCTGTGAAGCCAGCCTCTCACTAGTAATGCAGGGAGGGAGATGTCTCAGACTTCACCATCCACCCCCCCCCCCCCCTCACCCACACACCATTCACTAGCTGGGACATGGGGGAAGTCAGGAGTGAGGGACAGGCAGCTCCCCCCTGTCTGTGAAGCCAGCCTCTCACTAGTAATGCAGGGAGGGAGCTGTCTCAGACCTCACCATCCTCCCCCCCCCCCCCCTCACCCACACACCATTCACTAGCTGGGACATGGGGGAAGTCAGGAGTGAGGGTCAGGCAGCTCCCCCCTGTCTGTGAAGCCAGCCTCTCACTAGTAATGCAGGGAGGGAGCTGTCTCAGACTTCACCATCCTCCTCCCCCCCCCCCTCACCCACACACCATTCACTAGCTGGGACATGGGGGAAGTCAGGAGTGAGGGTCAGGCAGCTCCTCCCTGTCTGTGAAGCCAGCTTCTCACTAGTAATGCAGGGAGGGAGCTGTCTCAGACTTCACCATCCTCCCCCCCCCCCCTCACCCACACACCATTCACTAGCTGGGACATGGGGGAAGTCAGGAGTGAGGGTCAGGCAGCTCCCCCCTGTCTGTGAAGCCAGCCTCTCACTAGTAATGCAGGGAGGGAGCTGTCTCAGACTTCACCATCCTCCCCCCCCCCTCACCCACACACCATTCACTAGCTGGGACATGGGGGAAGTCAGGAGTGAGGGTCAGGCAGCTCCCCCCTGTCTGTGAAGCCAGCCTCTCACTAGTAATGCAGGGAGGGAGCTGTCTCAGACTGGTATCAGGGTTAGGGCACTGTGTGCAGGAAGATCACAACACTCCTGGTATTAATAGGGATAGGGCACTGTAAGAGATGACTGTAGTAGATTGAATAAAGATCTGATGTTTCTGCTCTCCTCACACCAAACAAAAACAACACACAAGCAGAGAAGCCCTTCTTACAAAGCTGAGGTAGTGAGTTAAGTAGGAGGAAAAGTAAACATACTGGTGCCAGTGTGGCTACTTAAAAAATACACTTACCAACAATCAATTACATATATTTGAACTGTGTACAGTTCCAGCCAGGACCACCTTTCTAAAATGCACAGTGATTGGCAAATTCAACATGCACTAGCATTTCAGGTGCCTGCTAACAAAAATAATAAACAAACAAGTTCTAGTCACGTGAGTGCTGATCATTACATTACTTTTTTTGTCAAGCTTCCAACTGTTTCCATTTCACATCCCCCCAACCATATTGGTAACATCAATAGATAAGAGCACAGCCAGCCAATAGGAATACATACATACATATTCATTCCTAAGTGACCTTTACTGACCTGGGAAGTGTGAACACTTTGTTTAATTTTCTGTTGGTGTTCGTTAGTTTCCAGTTCCATTTCCCATCCCCCCAACCATCACCTCAGTGGTAACCTTGGTAATATCAATAGATAAGAGGGCAGCCAGCCAATAGGAACACATATTCATTCCTAACTGACCTTCAGTGACCTGGAAAGTGTTTATTTGTATCATTTTCAGTTAGTGCGCACTAAATCGAGTTAGTGCGCACTAACGGGGAGTTAGTGCGCACTAACACGATTTAACGATTTTTAACGATAAATCGTTAGAATTTCTATTGTATCGTGTTCTATAACGATTTAAGACGATATAAACATTATCGGACGATAATTTTAATCGTTGAAAAACGATTCACATCCCTATTAATTATAAACCAATAGCATGGCATTGCATCTGTCTTGGGTTAGCAGAGTCAGTAATCTCTCTGTACATGCTCTGTGCTAGCCTGTAACTCTACATACACACATCTTTTTTTATTAAGCAAATCATAAACATATTCAAAGCTGTTTAGTTGGATAGCTAACAACTTATCTGGGGTAAGTGCTAACCTTTTTAAATATTTAGACACTTAGCGAATAAATCATTATCTATCTATAATTAAGCTGGATTAAAATGAGGCTTTCTGGGGGTGTTCCAGGGAGTGACTAGTTTATCCAGCTAACTTAGACAATTTTAAATTATAACCAGCTAAGTAAGCTGGATAACTTTAGACTTGTTTCAGAGCAGGTCTAAAGTTATGCAGCCTTGTGTGACTGGATAACTTCCTATTTAAATGGATATCTGGTTAAGTGTCAGTCCCAATTCCCCACTCCCCTCCCCATATCAAATGTAACAAAGCCCTTGCTGGCATAGTGATGTACCGCCACATTTATTTGCATAGTCTTATTTACTCATCTTGCTACTCTATTACATTAATTGGCTGAAATGTAAATATTGCTCTGTTCTTTCTCTCCCCTCTTCCAGTTCCAAGTTAATTTTTCCCTGTTTTATTGTAACTTTCTCACATCCTTTTTCTGATTCCCTGTATTTAAAAGTTCAAGGTTCTTATTGAGAATATTGTTTATTACGCTACATTATGCTCTCACACTTTGTTAATTGTAAACCGGGTTGATGTGATGCCTGTCATGAAACTCGGTATAACAAAAACATTAAATAAATAAAATAAATAAAATAAAATGATCTTCCCAAATCCCTTCTATACCAAAATCAAGGCAATGGCCCTCCAGGCCTCCTTCCTTCTGCCCCTGGAAAAAAAATATTGAACAAAACTGGGCAAAGTCACCATGCTCCAACCCCCCCCCCCCCCCCCCAAGACTTCTCACCCATCTAGTATCTTAAAAACTTAGGGATGTGCATTCGTTGCGCTATTCATTTCAGTGCTACACACATATCTCACAAATGGTATATGCATGTGTGGGTGGCCACCTACATGTGTGCATACCATCAGTTTTGCGCGCCTACTATCAATTCATATGATAAATGTGTACTGCCGAAATGAATGAAACAAATGGATCAATAAATGCACATTCCTATAAAATATGCCCTTATGTGGCCTGGGATCACAGCCTGTGGCAATCTCAAGGGCTTCCAGCGTAGCTCTTGGAAGTTGTGCTGGAAGTGTAAGGTATCAGCATAACTGTTCAGCAACTGACTTAACTTTAGCTGGATAACTTGTCCAGTCAGCAGCTTGCTGAATATGGACCTCAGTATCTTTTGAAAAGTTAAATGCATTATTTTCACTGACTCAACTTTCTCAATGCAACTAATAACAGTGGTTTGCATAGCTACAAATCCCAACAGTCTAAAAACTAATATGCAGACAAAGTATTAGTGGGAATTCCATTACTGTTCTCTCAAAACTAACTCCAACACAATTTTAGTGACAGAAAATATGAAGGGTTGCTTACCTTAATTAAAAAAAATAGCTTTTAAGCAGTGCTTCAAAGCAAAATCCCCTCTGTCCCGGGTATCAGCGTCAGTAATCTGCCTGCACATGCTCTATGCTAGACTGTAATTCTACAGCTCTTTTACATCCCTTAAGGAGATAGCACACAGTTTGAAGTCCTAAATAGGATAGGGCTGTTCAGCTTGGAGAAGAGATGGCTGAGGGAGGATATGATAGAGGTATATAAATCATGAGAGGTCTAGAACTGATAGATGTAAATCAGTTATTTACACTTTGGGATAATAGAAGGACTAGAGGACACTCCATGAAGTTAGCAAGTAGCACATTTAAAACTAATAGGAGAAAATTATTTTTCAGTCATCGCACAATTGAGCTCTGGAATTTGTTGCCAGAGAATGTGGTTAGTGCAGTTAGTATAGCTGTGTTTAAAAAAGGTTTGCATAAGTTCTTGGAGGAGAATTCCATTAACTGCTATTAGTCAAGTTGACTTAGGGAATGGCCTCTGCTACTATTGGCATCAGTAGCATGGGATCTTCTCAGTGTTTAGGTACTTGCCAGGTTCTTGTGGCCTGGTTTGGCCACTGTTGGAAACAGGATGCTGGGCTTGATGGACCTTTAGTCTGACCCAGTATGGCAATTTCTTATGTTCTTATCACAAGTGACACATCTCAGATGATTTTATTGTCTCATTATAGTTGGATTAGAAAAATTTCTCATGCATATTCATTAGGGATATCCTGAAAACCTGACAGGTTGGTGGCCCTTAAGGACTGGAACTGCCTATCACTGCTTTACAATCATCATACTGGGTACTTTGATCTGAATTGGTATATGAGAGTTCCAAATTTGCCACTTACTCTCAACCTAGCTTGATGTTACCCAGGTAGAAAGTCCATCAAGCTAGGTTGAGAGAACATTGCACAAATCTCATCTTTGGGTGCGTTTCCTCACTCCAAGGGTCATCAAATCTTCACAGGATAGCACTGTTCTGTTTGTACGTCTCACATTGAATGTCAAAGTGACCCCTAACCCCCTACACTAATACCTAAACCTCACCTTGAGTTTCTAGGTGGGCCTCCCATAGAGATTTAAATACATTTCTAGGGTGAGCACATTATGGCCAGTGTCTCTCTCTCTCTCTCTCTCTCTCTCTCTCTCTCTCTCTCTCTCTCTCTCTCATCCCCCCAGTGGTTGTACATAGGAAATACCACATTCTGGCATTTATCTCCAAGTGCAAAAACATTATCATAATTTGTGGTAACTTAGCTCTTCACATGGGTATTAGTGCAAATTGTGATAAACTGCCTATTACCATAAAACACACCCCTTTTTCTATCACATGCGGTATTTAGTGCATTTTGATAAATCCAGGCCTCAGAATGCATTTCCGTGCAAATTCCATTCAACTGCATGTTTCTATGCATGCATAATATTAAGGAACTTGTTTTGTTTGCCACTGCTCAAATTTCCTGCTACACTTTCATCATCTTCTGTGCATGAATTGACGCATATCACCCGGATTGTCCCAAGCAGATAAACGTATTCAGGCCAATGCGATATCATGCGCTGAGCCTAGCTCACAGGTTAAAGAGCACTTGGACGCTCATTTTGGATGCACTAGGTTAACACCAAATGCAATAAGGGGATTAGCTCGTCCAAAACGTGCGTCCAAACCAGAGCGCAGCTAACAGCACTCATCATATGTAAATGCAAGTAGATGAGGCTATTAGCTATTAGGGATGTGAATCGTTTTTTGATGATTTAAAACAATCGTCAGATATATTTTAAATCGTCAACAATTGTTAGAGCCACGATACAATAGCAATTCCCCCGATTTATCGTCAAAAAATCGTAAATCGGGGGAGGGGAGGGCGGGAAAACCGGCACACCAAAACAACCCTAAAACCCACCCCGACCCTTTAAAACAAATCCCCCACCCTCCCGAACCCCCCCAAAATGTTTTAAATTACCTGGGGTCCAGTGGGGGGGGGGGGTCCCGGCGCGATCATAGTATGACATAATGAGGGCAAAGGTAGCGCCGGCGCCATTTTGAATACTGGCAATACGGCCCGCATGCAGGAGGTCGCTCCCGGACCCCCGCTGGACTTTTGGCAAGTCTTGTGGGGGTCAGGAGGCCCCCCCAAGCTGGCCAAAAGTCCCTGGGGGTCCAGCGGGGGTCCGGGAGCGATCTCCTGCACTCGTGATGTCGGGTGACAGGAACCAAAATAGCGCCGGCGCTACCTTTGCCCTGTCATATGGTAAGGGCAAAGGGCCACCGGCGCCATTTCTATTAACGCAGCCGTGGCCCGAGAGTGGGAGATCGCGCCGGGACCCCCCCACTGGACCCCAGGTAATTTAAAACATTTTGGGGGGGTTCGGGAGGATGGGGGATTTGTTTTAAAGTGTTGGGGTGGGTTTTAGAGTTGTTTTAGTATGCCAGTTTTCCCACCCTCCCCCGATTTATGATTTTTTACGATTTTTTACCAAAAAAACCATGACGATCAGATATCCCTCCCCCCCCCAGCCAATATCGATCGTTAAGACGATTGATCACACGATTCACATCCCTATTAGCTATTACCTACTGATGCAAAAATTCACTGTGCACCAACTGTGCACCAACTCGCCACTGTGCGCCAACTGTGCACCAACTCGCCAGTGCTAGGTCTGGCGTTAAGTCTTTACGCACTCCGAGCTGAAAAATGACCCATAAAGCCAAAAAAAACCCCAAAATACTGCTTTACTGTGGTTCCTCCTACTTAGTATCATCCTGCTACTAAGTACATAGGAAGCACAGGAAGCAGCATAAAAAAAAAATCTTGCCGGAGGTCAGGTTAGGAAACGGATGCCCATTAATTGTCCGTCGGTTTTACTAATTGGCGCACAGCCCTATCTCCTAGGTGCCTGATGCCATGGACGTGCTAGGGACGTACATTTATCCCTAGCGTGTCCATTTTAGTGTGGCAGCTCACCAATTACATCGAGCGCCCAGGAGATGTGATTGTGTGCGCATTCAAAAAACGTGCATCCAGTTTGGACGCACGTTTTCGCGCGCACTTTATCGCATCAGCCTGATTGTGCATGTCTTCACTGCTGCAAACAAATGGCAACCACTTCCATTCTACCACTCTTGACAGTGTCCCTTGAAGCAAATATGCCCTAACAAGCCTTGAATTTAATTTCTGCTGTCCACAATCCACTTACTTTATATAGTGGGAAATAAAGTGTACCGAGATACATGCTGAAACGCATGGCAGATAATAAAGTGTGAAGAAAAGAATCTTTAGTTAGCTAAATTATGGAAATTTTAGCTTCTTGTAGAGCATGAAATTTACTTTCCTTACCTGTGATTTTACAAACCCAGCGATCATCTATCACACAGTTAGTAGACTTTAACTTTGAATGGTGCATCTTATGTTGGTGCAGGTAGGCCATTCCTTGAGCAATGTCTGTGGCAAAGGAAAACCTGAAAAAGACCCAGTGATCTGTGTGAGAAAGCATTTTCAGTAGTTCAGGCCTTGATTCAAACTCCTGCCAGCCACTTAACTCTGTACCTCAACAGTGTAGGAAGACAACTCTCTATGCTGAGCTCCAAGTCTTTGTGGTGAAAATTGTTAACCTGCCTAGAAAAAGCAAGAACTGTGAGATTACAATCTGTCCTAATATAATATTGGCTTAAATCTGCATCACATCCTTGTAACCCCTCCTTAGGGTACAAGTGAAGTATGGAGGGGGCATAAAGTTATTTGTAAGTTATTTGGGGCAGGAACCTGGCTTGCTTTTACTTCTCCTCCCATCCTTTCTTTGCTGACAGCCTACTCTACATTGTATCAATTTCTAACTGTACACATGTACCTGTTGCTTTCCTATGATTTTTATGACTCCATTGACTATAATTGTTTATAGAACTCATTCTATTTCAAATGAATGACACAAATAGGAGTCATTTAATTTGTGAGGCCCCTTCAATTCATTTCAGGTTCCACAAAAGACACAAATTTGCTCCTCTTCTCCAAATCTCCAGCAGATATCCCTGGGCCCTATTATTGAACCACGAAAACGCTTTTCTCCTCCCTCTCCTGCTCATCAGCGGGCCGATACAGTAAACCACACGGGAGAGCGGGTGAGCACCTGCTCTCCCGGCGTGCGCACAGGCCACTCTCCTGTGCGCACAATTCAGTAAGTTAATTTATTTAAATAAGGGCCCGCGGTAAAAAGAAGCGCTACGGACACTAGCGTCCCTAGTGCCTCTTTTTTGATGGAAGCAGCGGCTGTCAACGAGTTTGACAGCCGACGCTCAATTTTGGCGGCATTGGTTTTCAAACCCGCTGACAGCCACGGGTTCGGAAACCGGACGTCGACAAAATTGAGCATCCGGTTTTCAACCCTCGAGCCACGGGCCCATTTAAAAAATTTTTTTTTTATTTTTAACTTTTTATAACTTTTGGGGCCTCCGACTTAATATTGCCATGATATTACTTCGAGGGTGCACAGAAAAGCAGTTTTTACTGCTTTTCTGTGCACTTCTCCGGCGCTGGCAGAAATTAACACCTACCTTTGGGTAGGCGCTAATTTCTTAAAGTAAAATGTGCAGCTTGGCTGCACATTTTACTTACTGTATCGCTCGGGAATGACTAATAGGGCCATCAGCATGCATTTCGACGTGCTATTACCCCTTACTGAATAAGGGGTAAAGCTAGCGCTTCGAAAACGCGCGTCCAAATGCCGGTTAACAGCTGTATCGGCCTGTAGGATGCCGGTAAGTCATCCTTCTCCATATATTCTGATGATCTCATTACATGAAGGGAATTTCTCCCATTTTACGGTAGAGCAGAAAGTAAATTAACTTAATTCAGTCCCTAGTTAACGGGTTCTCATAAATCAAATAGTCAACTGAAAAATAGAAAAAGAGGATAGGGAGGGTGAAAAGAAACTCCCATCCAAATAAAAAGCACCATTGGGCAGGTAAGTTAACTATTACTTGCCGTGATCTGCTTGGCTCTCCATTCTTGGATTTTGATTGGCTGATAACACTCGCGCCAAAATGCGGCTCGCGTTTAAAATGCTGGCCCAGTGATACTGCATTTGCACTCCCTGTTAACCTGTTGCTGAAATTCTTTAAGGTATGTTCCATGTTTAATTCTATTGAAGTTTATGCCGGTTTGTACCCCTAGTGTATTAGGATCCATGTTAAATGTTGGAATTTTATTTTCAGATCTTGTGATTATATGGTGCTGCCCCTCCCGACGCAGCCAGCGGGCAAAACACGGGGTCCGTGTCGGGGGACCCCTACCTGTGATTGGAACTATACGATAAACTTGACAGTGGAGTTGCCATTTGAATTGCTGTAAACTAAATGAATATTTGGATCCAACGAGTTATTCTGCACTTGCTGTTTGTCCGGGAGCTCTACACCTCCCCACACCAATGGTACTTTATGACTGAATCCTAACGGGGAGCTGACAAGATCCTTACATATGTACCTTAGTCTCTCTCTTCCTATAAGCAGGGAGCAAGCTATCAGAACTGTTCCCAAATCAGGATGCAGGGAGTGACTTCACTTGGCTATAGCCAGCTACCACCTGAAGGCAAAAGCATAAATATGAGAAGGCACTTTCAGTCTCTTTATGTTATCCACAGCCAGCCCAGCAATTTTTGGGCTGTTCTGGAGAACCTTGACTGTATAATAGGTTATAATCCAGCATAACAGACCTTCCCATTCCTTACTCTTTGAAATGAAGTAGATAAATATTAATAAAATGATGGCTTACATAAAGAAACTGGCATTAGTGTTTTCTCTAGCACTGGCATCCTTCCCAATTTATTTCTGCTACATAATAGGTCTGATTTACCAAGCACTTTCTTTTCTGTTCTGTAACAGCTCTAAAAACTATGATAAATTAGGCTTCAAAACCAGTCAGTTACAAAAGAACAAAAGTGAGAGCTAGCCCAGTGACTCAGCAACAGTCCTGTTCATTGCCGTACAGAAAACAGGCTGGCTTTCTAAACCAACTTAGAATTCACAGCCCGTAGCAAGGAGGGAGTCTCAAAAATCAAAATCACTCTGTGGTGATTCCTAATTGCTCAACTTAGCGTGTACTTGTACCAGAATCTGGAAGGAGTCTGTGGCCCCTGGCCAAGGACTATCACCTGCAATGCATGGGCTAGGTGAAGGTTATAAAATAAAAGGAAAAAACCCTGGGTAGATGTGAATGAAGACTCATTGTGCTATAGCCCAATAGCAGCAGTTTCCAATTCCGCTGGAAACCCAAAGCAGCAGGAGAAAACTGATGGGCCAGAAACCAAAGACAAAAGAAGTAGAGTAAAATGCACATGCATGTGGTGTTGAAAACTCAGACTAGATGTATTCTGCACATTAAAAAAAAGGTGGAAAGAAGACCAAATGAATGTCAGCATGGTTAGATGGTAAGACGAAAGAGGTTATTAAAGTCAAAAGAACATCCTTCAAAAACTGGAAGGTGGATCCAAATGAAGAAAATAGGAAAGAGCGTGAGGACTGGCAAGTTAGATATAAAGCATTATTAAAACAGGCCAAAAGAGAATTTGGAAAGAAACTTGCCAGAGAAGCAAAAGCTCAAAGTAAAAATGTATTCGAAGCAAGAAGCCAGTGGGAATTGGACCACTAGATGACCAAAGATAAACGAAGTACTCAGGGAAGACAGGTCTTAGCAGAAAAACAAAGAGGTCCATATTTAGAAGCATTTAGATGGATAGCTCTGAAGTTATCCAGCTGTATTTTAGTGAGTTATCTTATTATCTGGCTAAAATTTAGCTGGCTAACTTAGGAGTTATATTAGTGAGCTAATTTATGCAGCTAACTCCGATATTCAGAGTTAGCCGAATAATTTAGGCTGCCAAGTCTGGTTGGGCCAAAGAGCGGTCCTAAAGTTAGCTGGATAAAGTTAGGCATTTAAGATGGCCGACTATATTGAATAGTGCGGCTGCACTACTGAATAAACCTCTAAAGTTAGCCAGATAAGTTTATCCGGCTAACTTTGTTATCCATACAGTGACTGAATATGGGCCTCATTATGAATTCTTTTCTTCATTCTTTACTCATGAGGGTGTTCAGGAAATAGCTACCCCTGGTAACATTCTTTGAGGATGGTGGTTCAGAGGCACCGAATCCAAGCATGGGTTAACCAGGAAAATGTAATATAGAGCAAAGCGACAAACCAAAGAGCAACAAATCACAAGGGAACAAATGGCAGTGGAGACCTTCAGCATTTGCTATGCTCCACAATAGGAAAGGAGACTCAGAAGATGATAGCCTCGTTGAAACTGGGTGAGGGCCAGAGCAAATTCTCTGCAGTTGCAGAGGCGAGTGGCTTCTTGATTCCTGTCCTGATCATGCTTTCTCTTTCTTCCTTACCTTCTATACCACCTGATCTTTGTATAGGCCAGGAATGGGCACTAGTTTCCAGAATGGAGACATATGAGACTTTACTGTGGAAGTTACTAATAAATGTCATCTCAAGATTCAGTCATTAGGAAGCAAGATGAACACTTGTTTAATTGTAAAAAGGACCATCATCCTTGCAGAATTCTATTATGACCCTTGTTAAGACCCTTGGTATCTCAACTTGGCACTTGGGATAATTTGGCACTTTGTAACAAATTGGAGATCTTGAAAATGCCTTCAGGAAGAAGAATTTGCATTTTATAAATTTTTCTGTCTTTAATTATGAGACATTTTGATATGTTTAAAATAAAAATTTGGACGCTCTTAAATACCCTGTTGAAGCTTTTCCACCAATCTTGATGATATAATATGCCTTCAGTAAAAGGATAACTCCCCTGGAAAGGGAGTGGGGGCATAGAACTTGACAGTTTTGATGTAACAGCTTTATTAGTGTCCTTCATAAGAAGGGATACTAGAGCAATCCTACTTGTTTCATTCACTTTGGAGCCTCATTCTTTGTTTTTTGATAAGGTCAGGGTTACCCTGACCTCAGTGAGGCAGCTCAAAAGAGCATAAGAAATGCCATACCAGATCACATCCGGTCCATCAAGCCCAGCAAATTCTCTCTGACAATGGCCAATACAGGTCACAAGCACCTGGCCTCTGGATCCCAAAGAATAAATCCAATCCTTGCTCATTACCAGTGATAAGCAGTGGCTTTCCAAGTCTACATGGCTAATAATAGTTTATAGACCTTCCTTCAGGAACTAGTATATACTCTTTTTAAACCTAGCTATGTTAACTGCTTTCCCCATATCCTCTAGCAACAAATTCCACAGTTTAATTGTGTGCCGAGTGAAAAAATAAATTTTCTAATTTATTTGAAATGTGCTATTAGCTTTAAGGAATGTCCCCTAGGGATGTGCACTAATTAGAAATGAAATAGGAAATGACAACAATATTTTGTTTCATTTCATTTTTAAAATGAAACCATTGAAAATCCAACAAAATTTTGTTGGTTTTCACGTTTCATTTTGAAAAAGAAAAAAAATTCCCCTGTTGGGCCCAGGCCCCAGGCCCCAGGTTGAGCCTATGCACAGTAATAGGCTGAAGCCAAAAGAAGGGACTGTGGTAGACCACTGAGCGTGAAGCCAGCAACTTGACCTAGGCTTACGCCCAAAGCAGGAGCCGCAGTCTATGCCAGAGTACAACACCGGGGATTTAGCCTAGGCCAAGGCCAAGGCCAAAAAAAGATTACCCGGGTGGAGAAACTTCCCAGCCCCCACTAACCTTGTCCATTGGGGCTTGACCCAGTATGGCATAGCTTATGTTCTTTCTTATGGTCTTATTTTTTATTTTTTTTTTGCAAAGGCAGCATGTCTTGACTGTCCTTTGATTTTCTTTATTGAATTGTTGCCTCCATGGAGCCTTTTTATTTGGATGGGAGTTTCTTTCCACCCTCCCAGTCCATGTTAATTTTTAACTTGATTTATTTATGTTTGCGTATCCATTAACTAGGGACTCAAGTTAATTTACTGTAAACCACCCTGGTGGGGAACTACTGGGTTGCACAGTCACTTAGGTGTTTGAGGGTTTTCAGGCCAAACAGGGTTTTCCCTTTCAGATGGTATTTGATTAAAATAGTTCACCAGATGGTAAAAATCAAGTAAGCTCACGACAAGAACAAAAATAAGAAAGTGAAATGTTAGGAAAGTGTATACATTTTATTTTGGAGAATTAAGCTGGTAAATGGAATGAATCACTGTGAATTAAGTTAAATTAGCAAATATGAATGTAGCAATGAAATAATGTTCAAAAACATCTAATAGCACTTCACATCAATAATGTCTG
Organism: Rhinatrema bivittatum; assembly: GCF_901001135.1. NCBI lineage: Eukaryota > Metazoa > Chordata > Amphibia > Gymnophiona > Rhinatrematidae > Rhinatrema > Rhinatrema bivittatum. Next base: position 542,778,847 of record NC_042615.1, on the reverse strand, counting down.
TGATTGATCTCTTAACAGATATTTCTCACAAGAGCAAGGAAAAGAACAAGAACCAGCTCTTTGGAAACGATTACCAATTAACATCAGATAAGTATATTTTCTTTCTCCTTTGAATTATTATTTTGTTTGCTATTGAACTTTATATTCAGTTCTAAGGCCTGATCCTTTCTGTTACTTATTTTCCAGAACTTCAGAGAACCTCTTTAAAGATTCAAGATTTTAAACCTTTCAGGTAAGTATTTCTCTCTTTTCTTTCCTGCTTTCTGTGTGTTTCTATTCTTTGTGCATGTTTCTCTTCCTTTTGTTTTTTAATTATGTTTCTCTTATTTACTTCTGTTTTATAAATGTCTCAGTTTGTGTGCATACTTATCTCTTTTTTTCCCCTCTGCAACTAGGGGGTGGAGCTAATGAGCACTGTTGGTGAACAGAGAATATATTTGCCTCAGGAATAAAGAGAAGCTTTTGTTGTTTGAGTTTAAAGTTTGCATTTGATATTTGCAATCGGAAACAGGAACTTCTTAACTCTTGACCCCGTAGTCTTTTCCAGTTTTCAGCACAATATCTATCTACTATCCTGACTTTATAAAATTAAAAAGAAATGCTGGCTTTCGTTCCCTGAAGTATCTTCCACCAAGTATGGTCCTTTTGTGTATATAAATTATCCTAAAATTAATTATACTAAATAAAGGATAATTGAGATTCTCCTAACTAATTACCAAGAGAGAGCTGAAGTGATCTGTAACAATAGATGATGTGTGTGAAGTGACAGTATGTGATGACAATAAAATGACTATGAGATGTGAGTGAAGTGAATATGAATTGTAAAATGGGACAAATGTAACTACCTGTGAAACAAGCCTTAGTACATCAATGATCAGGTGACTTGAGAGGAAAATGGGATATCTTCAGGCATTCATCCAAATACACCCTTTCTTTGTTGCATGTGCTGGCCGCGGCAGGTTTATTTATTTATTTATAGTTTTTTATATACCGCGGCACGTAATGCACATCACCTCGGTTTACAGCAAACAGTAATTCAGCCATAGGCTTTACAATAAACATAAGTGGAAAAAGCCAAATGCTTGTTTAACAGTTAACTAGGAATATAAATATCATATACATATGTGTAACAATGATAACTGAAATAATTAACTTAAAGTCTGTCCTGTAGGGACATTTTTTGTAGGGAAATTTTTGGGGTTTTTTTCGGGAATAATACGGGTAGGAAAGGGGGGAATCATGGGGGGGGGAGGGAGTCAGGGGGGGAAGGGAAAGGCAAGGTAGGGGGGAGGAATCAGGTGGAGGTTGAGCAGCAATGTATGTAATTTGCATGAGTCCCATCCTTCAAGGGTAGGCTTTTCTAAACAGCCATGTTTTTGGGTTATGTTTAAATTTTCGGTGGCAAGGTTCCTGGCGCAGCTCCGAGGGCATATTGTTCCACATTGTGGCTCCTGCTATGATGAGCAAGCGTTCTTTTGTAGATGCATGTTTAGTTAGTTTAGGAGAAGGGATCGGCAGTCTGGCCTGATGTTGGGATCTGATTGGACGGTTTATTTTTTTGAAATACAGGTGCTCAGAGAACCATTGCATGTTTCGGTTATGGATGGCCTTGTGTTTCAGCGTAATATATTTGTATATGATCCTGGATGCTACGGGTAGCCAGTGAAGGGATTGAAGCGCGGGAGTGATGTGATCGTGGCGGCGTGTGTTGGTGATGATACGAGCCGCTGCATTTTGTAGCATTTGTAATGGTTGTAACGTGTTTTTTTGGAAGGCCTAATAGCAATGCGTTGCAGAAGTCAAGCTTTGATAGAATAGTAGCTTGTAGTACAGTGCGGAAGTCGTGTGGGTGTAATAGAGGTTTGATACGCTTCAGCATGTGTAGCTTAAAAAATCCGTTTTTCACAGTGTCAGCGATGAATTTTTTAAACGTAAAATTGTTGTCAATGATAACACCAAGGCTGCGGACTTGTTGTGCAGTAGGAGGGCAGCCTTGTGGTAGGACAGTTGTGTTCAGTGTTCAGTTGTTTGCAGGTGATATGATGAGAAGTTCAGTCTTGTGGGTGTTGATAGCCAGAAAGTTGTCGGTGAGAAGTTTTTTTATTTCAGTGAGGGCCACATTCCAAGTGTTCAGGGCATTTGAGAGAGAACTGTTGATAGGTATGAGGATCTGCACATCATCTGTGTAAATGAAGTGTTGAAAACCCAGTTTTGACAGTAGACGGCATAGTGGTGTGAGATAAATATTAAACAGCGTTGACGAAAGTGCAGATCCTTGGGGTACTCCTTGTGTGAGGCTTCTAGGTTTAGATTCACTTCGTCCACTTTTAACACTATATGTCCTATTGCTCAGGTAGGATTGGAACCAGAGTAGTGCTGTGCCGGTGATACCTATTTCAGTGAGGTGTGTGATGAGTGTGTTGTGATTTACAGTGTCAAAGGCGGCAGATATATCTAGAAGGGCGAGTATGTATGCATGGCCAGAGTCTAGGGCTTTTAAGAGTGATTCTGATAGTGATAGGAGAAGCGTTTCAGTGCTGTGGTACTTTCTGAATCCATATTGAGATGGGAAGTGTAATTGATGCTCGTCTAGGTATTCGGTGAGTTGTTTGTTGATGATTCTTTCTATTATTTTGGATAGGAAGGGGAGGTTCAAAACTGGACGATAGTTCGCTGGGTCAGAGGTGTCTAGGTTTGATTTTTTAAGAGTCAGTTTTATGATGGCATGTTTGAGTTGAGAAGGAACTGTGCCCAGTGTGATTGATTTGTTGAGGATCTTTGCTATGGGTTTAGCTATGGTGGTGCGGAAAGAGAGAAGTGTTTTTGTGGGCATAGTGTCTGCGGGGTGTAGAGCTGGTTTAATTTTCTTCAGTATTGACTCTACTTCTATATGAGATGTATTTTCAAGATTTGTAAGCTTTGCTTCAATAATTTTATTGGTGGCTGGAGATGGTTGGATGGTGAAGGTTGATAGGGTAGTTAGAGAGAGTTTGATGTTGTGGGTGCAGTTGGTCATTGCTGATGAATTGGATTGTATTTGTGAATTAAAGCGAGTCATAATAGATTGTATTTTGTTGTTGAAGTAAGCGGCTAGTTCCTCGCATTTTGATTCATCATTTGTTGTTTGAGTTTGTGTTGACTGGAGCAATAACGAGGCTTTTGACGTACTGGAATAGTGCACGTGGATTAAATTGATATTGGTGGACTTTCGCTGCATAATAGTCTTTCTTCACTCTGTCAGTGGTTTGGCGGTAGTTGTGGAGCAATGACTTGAATTTTTTTAGAGTTGTTGTATTTTGGTTTCTGCGCCACTCCTTTTCAGATTTGCGGAGCTCCGTTTTTATTGACTTTAATTCCGGGGTGTAACATGGTTTTCTGTTTGTCTTCTCTGTGTTGATTTCTTTTGTTTGTATGGGGCAGTGCTTATCTGCTATGTTGCTTGTAATTTGGAACCAAGATGAGGAGGCGGTGTCGGCATCAGTGAGGTCTAATTTTTTTAGATCTTCAGATAGTGCATTCATAATGTCTTCCATTTGCCCCTGTTCTCGGAAGTAGATCGTTTTCTTGCCGAGAGATGTGGGTGGGGGTGCTTAATAGTGCAACATGTATCGATTCGGTAGTGGTCTGACCAAGGTATCGGGGTACAGCGGGGCAGGTCTGTTTGAACGATAGAGTTGGTAAATATAACATCGAGTGTATGGCCAGCTTTGTGTGTGGGGCTAGCCACTGCTTGTTGAAAGCCTAGTGCATTTAGTGAAGTCATTAATGCTTCGCAGGCTGGAGATTGTGGGAAGCGGTCGAAGTGAAGGTTCAGGTCCCCCAGGATAATGGCTGGTAAGTGGATTTCGATGTGTTTGGCAATGAATTCTGTGAGTAGAGATGGGTTATTTTCGAGAATGTTTGGGGGAGCGTAGATTAGGCAGATTTGAAGTGCCTTGGATTTAAATAGGCCAATCTCAAGTTTGTGAGGGGGAGGAATGGCTTGTAAGGAGAGGTTAAATGTCTTTTTAGCAGCAAGGAGGAGGCCTCCTCCTTTTTTTTTGTTCCTCGGTATGGAAAAGATGTTGTATGCTTCGGTGGGTAGTTGGTTTAATATAGCTGTGTCGGTGTCCTTCAGCCATGATTCTGTGATCGTACAAATGTCCGGAGTTTCTTCTGTGAGTATGTCACTCAGTAGAGTGGCCTTTTTTAGCAGTGATTGTGTGTTTAATAGTAGTACTGAGAATGTTAACAGACCTAACATTTGAGTGATAGGAGCTACCATAATGGGAGTTAGTGTTCTATGAAATAGAGAATTTTTGTTGTGTCTCTCAGGTTTGTGAGAAGAGTTGAAGTGTTTCATGGCGGGTATGTGGTGAGTTGTCATCTTAGGTCCACGGTTGGGCCCACTTACCCCTGTTTGCCTGCTCCAGTGCCTGGCTCCACCTCTCTTGCGGCTGTGAGTAACCGCCTCCGTGATTGGGCTGCACCCGTTGCTCCCAGCTCCTCCGCGGATGTTCCAGGTCCACGGGGAGACACCGCTGTCTCACGCCACACCTCTCCCTAGGTACATGCGCAAGCTGGCTACCTTTAAAGAGACCGCAGCGGGAAACCACCCCGCGGCCTCGGATGATGACGTCACTGGGTCCTGGTATATAAGGCCGGGTCCAGCCAGTGTTTCCCTGGCTTGGCAACAAGTCTCCACGCTTGTCGTGTGTGTAGTTGCTTTTTTCCTGCGTTCCTCTGTGTTCCTGCTTCGTCTGTGTTCCTGATTCATGATCCTGCCTTGCTCCTGGTACCTGTTCCTGCTCCTGAGTCTGAGTCTTCCTTGTTTGTCTACGCTTTGATTGATACCTGGCTTGACCCCTACTTCATCCAACCTCATTCCTGCTTGACTCCTGGACTGACCTTTGCCTTGCCTGACCATCCTCTGCTTGACTCTAGTTTGACCCGTATCCATTTGCCACATCTCCTTGCCTGCTGCCTGCCCTGATTCCAGTCTGCTCTACCATGCCTCTGCTGATTTTACTCTGGACTTGGCATTTCAGACTCTAGCCTGCTTTACTCGGGCTCACTCATCTGCTCCGAGTTTCCTTTGGCGCCCGGGTCTCCTGGACTCAGCCTTGTCCGGATTTGTTCTCCATTTTCAGTCCCCACTGCTGGCCCCTGGCTGATTCACTCATTGCCTTCGGGAAGACCTCGGACGGAGGCCCACCTAAGACCAGCCGGCCCCGGTACCCAAGGGCTCAACCTGCGGGGAACGAGGGTTGGTATTGATAAAGCTCCAGCCAGCCTCCATCAATCAGCCAGCTCCGCCTACCGATGGTGGGGACCCATAGGGCTTGCCCTGCGGGTAGCGTCAACCCCACCTCGGTCCAAGGGTCCACCTCTGGTGCAACATTCTTATCCTACTCACAACCCTGTTTAATTTCTCTATATTTCTCATTAATTTAGAGAAATAATAAGGATTAATTATCTTGAAGTACCTATAGTTTAAACTAATTCACCGCCATCCATCTCAGTGTACCACAACTCTGGTTATTTTGAAGACACAAGGGTACGTTTCTTCTCACTTAACACCTTCCTGGAACTTCAAATTCCTTTATCTGATTCAGATTAAGCTGAGTTTAATTCCACTTCAACCACTTAATCAGCTCTGTGAAACTAGTATTTTATTTGTTGAAGGATGGTATGAGCAGGGTTCTATTTAGATGTTATGTCTTATTTACAGGGATAATATTCCTGGGACATTGTTTAGAGTTTGAAGTCCGCTCTGGAGAAATGACCTATCCAGGTTAGAAGTCAGTTGGAAGCCAATATAAATGTGGCTCAGAAAGTCCTTCTTTGAATAAGATTCAGAAAATTAGCAATCTCTGAATACTGCATTAGATGGGGTTTTTAAGTGTAATAATTGTGGGATTTATGTGACGTGTGTTTGATGTATGGGGAAGTGCTTCAAGTATGAGTGTGAGATTGAAGTTGTTTTTATTTTTTTGGGAGGGAAGAATGTATGAGTGGAAATTTATTCCATGAAACTAAAATGTGCTGACACTAAAGATAAGTCGTAATATTTGGAAAGTCTTAATCCTTTGAAGGAATACACCAATCTTTTAATTCACAGACTTGTACATGAACATGGTTCATGAGAAATACGTCCTGCAAATAAAATAGCATAAACACAGAGGTAAATCTATTATTCTATTCCATGGAATAGTCTCAAAAATATTAACATTTTTTATTTCCAATATCTAAATTTCAAATATGCTTTCACTTCATTTACCAGAACAATATATCAAATACATACACATATATCATTGTAATATATTTTGCATATTGCATACATTTTGCATAAAATTTGTATTTGATATATTGCTCCGGTAAATGAAGTGAAAGCATATTTAAAATTTAGATATTTGAAATAAAAAATGTTAATATATTTGAGACTATTCAATGGAATAATAGATTTACCTCTGTGTTTATGCTATTTTATTTGCAGGACATATTTCTCATGAACCACGTTCATGTACAAGTCTGTGAATTAAAAGATTGGTGTATTCCTTCAAAGGAATAAGACTTTCCAAATATTACGACTTATCTTTAATGTCAGCACATTAGTGTCAGCACATTTTAGTTTCATGGAATAAATTTCCATTCAATTCATCTCATTCAATCCACTTTCTAAATTGACAAATACACAGGTCAGCAATTTATTAATGTTTAACTGACAAGATTATACTTCTTCTTACCTTTATAGGTCTCCCACTTCCACACTCATTCTCTTAGAAGTGGTTCTTCACTAACTCTGTGTTTTTGTAACAGTAAATAGGCCTCAGAAGAGACACTAGTGACATAGCTCCCTCCTTCTCTCAGAGCAGCTCTTTTCTCTCTCATTTTTCTAAAACCTTCAGTGTTTTTTCTTCAGGTAGATTCCTACATTGTTGTCATCATCAGGAAATAATTGATAAAAATTCCTGATGATGTCACCAATGTAGGAATCTGCTTGATGTCACCCTGTCTATTTTATTCCTCTAATACCCAGGAATCTATTACTAAATCCCCTGTTTCTTATTTTTAAAGAATAAAGGTTGTTTTTTAATAGTTTGGGATTTGTCTTTTAATTAAGCTAATTTACTAAAATGTATGGTGTTTTGACCTATGGATCACTATGTTAACCTGTTAACATGCTTGTTTACAGTAAATATACAATTACCATAGCATCTCCATGGTATGGCTTCAGAACTTTTTTTTTTCCCCCTCTGCTTTTGAGTAGTCAGATCTCGTTTTTATCAGAAACCCAAAAAATTAATGCTAACAAAATGACAAGAAAATACCCTTGGAAATACCGATACCCATAATCTACAATAACAATATTTTACTCTCAAATAATAATCCAAAAGGGATCTTTAACACATTCATAGATATTTACCGCCTAAATAGGAAAATTGTTTCTTTCCTGCTAATTTTTGTTCCTGAAGTACCACAGATCAGTCCAGCAAAGTGGGTTTATGCATCCCTACCAGCAGATGGAGGCAGAGAACATAACTTTGAGGCACTCCTACATAACCGAGACTGCCACCTGCAGTCCCTCAGTATTGACCTGTACCCAAGCCAAGATGCCTACCTTAGCAAACCCTAATAAAACTTGGGTGAACAGACTTAAAGTTGGAGCACCCTGCAAACTAGACCCCCTTGATTTAACACAAAACAATACCAAACTGTACACCTCATTAATTTGAGTATATCATATGCCAGTTCAGACATATCCAGAAGTGAGGAAGTCTTTCAACAGATGGGGATGGGTCTCTGGATTGATCTGTGAAACTTCAGGAATGAAAATTAGCAGGTAAGAACCAATTTTCCTTTCCTGTTCGTACCCCAGATCAGTCCAGACAAGTGGGATGTACTCAAGCCCCTCTATTCTGGGCGAGAACTCGAAAGACCCATGTGCAACACACTCTCCCCAAAATGTATCCTCAACAGAAATGTTTGTTAAAAATGTGAAGAAAGTCACCACACGACAAACCTCTTGCAGAGAGAGCAGTTGACACACTGTCCACGAGGTTGCCTGTGCCCTAGTGGAATGCGCTCTCAACCCCTCCAGCACTGACTGTCCCTAACAGATGTAAGCTATAGTCTCCTTCAACCATCACGCAATAGTACCCTTGGAAGCCTTACTACCCTTCCTTGTACCACTAATCAGGTGAAACAGATGATCAGATTCCCGAAAGGCATTCGTTACCTTGAGATATCGCAGAAGACTTCAACGCACATCCAATAAGTGAAGCTCCCTTGTCACTGGAGTATCAGCTGTCAAATTCGGAAAAGCTGGTAGCTCTACAACCTGGTTAAGATGAAAAGGAGGATACCACCTTAAGCAAAAAGGAAGGAACCATACGTAAAGAAACCCCATCCTCCGAAAAATGCAGGAAAGGGTCCCTACATGACAACGCTTGCAGCTCAGAAATTCACCTAGCTGAACAGATAGCCACCAGGAAAATGGTCTTCAGGGTTAAATCCTTCAATGATGCCCTCCGTATTGGTTCAAAGGGAGGACCACCCAGTACACGAAGAACCAAATTTAGATTCCATGCTGGAAAGACCTTCCGCACCAGAGGACACATGTTTTGCCCTTTTTTTGGGAAACAAACCACATCTGGATGAGGCGCCTATGGTCTTCCCATAATCCTACCTTGAAGGGAGACCAAGGCTGCTTCCTGGACCCGAAGGGAATTATAGGCCAGCCCATTTGCCAAAACATTCTGCAAAAAAGCCAGGATCTGCGGAATGTCCACCTTTGAAGGCTGCACCCTGTTCTGCAAACACCAAGATTTGAAAACCCTCCACACCCGGACATAAGCCAATGAAGTAGAAGGTCTACTTGCCTGAATCAGTCGTAATCACAGGCTCTGAATAACCTTTCAAATGGAGTCACTGTCTCTCAAAAGCCAAGCCACTAAACAGACGTGATCCTCCCGGTCTAAAAATACGGGGCCCCTGCCATAGCAACCCTAAGAGGTGAGCCAAGCGAACAGGACCATCCACTGCCAGGTGCAGCAGGTCCACAAATCACGGCTGGCACAGATACTCAGGTGTCACCAGAATCACTCTGCCTGGATGAAGCTCGCTGCGTCGCAGCACCCGACCTAGGAGAGGCCATGGTGGGAATATGTACAGCCACCAATGTGTCGGCCATGGTTGAACTAGAGATCGATATCTTCTGATCCAATTTTGTGTTTGCTAAAGTCACCTTGAGGTGTACCACTGGTTTGCCCCACCTTGCCTGCAGCAAGGCAAAGGCTTCCAACAACAACTCCCACTCCCCTGCGTCCAGACGCTGTCTGCTGAGGAAGTCTGCCTGCTCATTACCCACTCCAGTCACCTGAGAATCAGCTATTCTCACCAGATGTTTCTCCATCCACATAGGAATCCAGTGTCAGAGGAGTTTCATCTACCCTTGCCTCTTCAGGGAGAATCCAGATCCAGTCTCTTGAGGCAACTCTCCCATTCCAATTTGGATAAGGGAGTGGATCTGGAGGCCCAAGATTGAGTAGTAGTGCCCACTGACGCCTGTCTCAGGGGTAGGGAATGGTACGCCAGGGGCAGTCTGCGCAAGGACTCTGGTCATCAATGGAGCTGGCCTGGTCGATCAATCACCTGGAGACAAGGGTGGAATGCAGAGCCCTGAAGGCCTTTATACCCTTGGAGAAGAGATGCATGGTGAGAATCTTCTCGAACAAAGCGACAACAGGGTTTTACATCAATCGTCTGAGAGGTACAAAGATTCAGGCGGTGGCTCCGCAGGCTAAAACAGGAGGTCCCTTCAAAAAGGGAATATTGAGGTAGGCCTCTGTCAGGACCAATGACTCCAAAAACTCTTTTTCTGAACAGCTGCTAACACAGAGCACAACGTCTCTGTCTGAAAAATGCAGAACCTGGAAGGTTAAATTCACCTTTCGTAGATCCAGACTGGGCTGAAAGCAGCCCGCCCTTCTTGGGGACCACAAAATAAGTGGAGTACCTCCTCTGACTCTGTTTGGCCAGATGGACTGGAAACTATGGCGGCCAGCATTAGAAACCTCTGCAGAGTCACCTTTACTGCTTCTCATTTGCTTCGAGACACACAGTGGGACTCTAGCAAGGTCTCCCTAACAGGGCACAAAAATTCCAACACGTAACCATCTGTTACCACTTCCAGAACCTCTTGATCTGTGGTAATCTTGACCCCTTTCCGGTAATTAAAAGAGACAACCTGCCCCCTATTGGTTCCATGGAGGAAGGAACACCTCTGCCATCATTAGGACAATCATTCACCACCACCACCACCAATCATTCAGCACCATTTCTGGCAGATCCACAGGTCCCTCGAAAGGACTTCTGCCTGAGAAGACTCCACCTCAGTCCCAACACAGAGGAACTCTTGCTGGAATGAAACCACCTCACATCCCGAAAGCGAGACCAGGGAGGGAAATCTTCTTACTATGCCTCTTATCTTCTGGCAGCTTATTTCTTTGGATGCTCCCAAAAACTTCATCAACTGATCCAAATCCTCTCCAAGAGAAGCTGACCCTTAAAGGGGAGATTATATAACTGGACTGGGACCACATGTCCACCAACCAATAGCGCAGCTGTAAAACCTATTGGCTGCCCCCGCAGAGACCATATTCCTGGCCTCAGTACAAATCAAGTCATAGAGTGCATCCGCCACATAAGCCACCCCAGCTTCTAGCTGCGCAGACTGTATGACACTAATCGCCCCAGATGAAGCCTGCCCCTGAGCCCCCTGAACACAGCACAAATAGGCCCTCTTCATCATCCTGTCACAAATCACCACCCTCAGGCTTAAGGCAGAGACTTAAAACATCTGCTTCAAGCAATTTGCGGTCCTGCCCATCCTTCAAAGCGACAGTTCCCGCCTCTGGAATCGTTATCTTCTTAGTCACGGTGGGCACGGCCGTATCCAACTTTGGGGTTGATAGAAGATCCAGAATCTCTTCATACAATGTATACAGTCTCCCCACGACCATCTTTCAAGCCCACTTCCAGGAAGTTCCACTCCCGGTTAACTAGCTTTTGGAGCTTCTTAGGCAGTGGGAAGCCACCAGGGAGTCTACGCAGGCCATCCAGAACTGGGTTCAATCCTTCGTTGTCAAATTCGTCCAGGACTACCTTCCCCCCTAGGTGATCCAGAACCTGGGGAATGAGGGGCCACAACTCCTCCTTCTTGAACAGATGGGCTATTCAGGATCAGCATTTGGGTCTGGATCAGCAGCCACATTCGGGTCCGCTCTCGGAAGATCTGCAGAATCCTCCTGCATAACATCGGGGTCCTCCCAAGTCCCGGGAACCTTCTAGATCTCCGTGTGGCCAAGTTCCAGCCACCTCATAAGATTCCCTGAATCACCAAAAGATACCACCTTTCGCTTCTTGGCCAAGCAACCAGGAATCTTCTCACTGGGACACTCCCAGAAAAGCCTTATCCAGTGGGAGTACAAACTCCAAGAAAATCCTCCAGATCTTCAGCACAAGGATCAGACCACCTACCACCAGACTCCCCTCATCATTCTGATCCTCTGCTGGTACCTGCACCACAGGTGAGAGCGGAGGAGGGGAATCACCGGCCTCCCTAGAGCTCATAGGCTACTGCCTGCGAACCTCTGTTGATCCAGCAGCCGCAATTGATCCCCCTGAGACCACAGCTGCGGCACCCAACGATCTTGAGGCCCTTTGGTCACTTGATGTGCTAGAGGAGGAGCCCTCCACACCAAAATGCAATCAGTGCAAAGGGAGTGGGAATTCAGTTGGGCCGACCGAAGGCCGCAAGCCCTGCATGCCACCATGCGCGGTTTTGGTGCCATTCCCACACGACTGCCAAGCAAAACTTGTCAAAGGAGAAGAGCTGAAAACTCGTGAAGAGCTGCAGTCACAGCCCCCAACCTCCTTTCAGCCGCTGCACCCAAATAGGTCCCCTCCTTCCCTCCTGCACCACCAGTGCTAAGGAAGCGTGCATTGAGCTGTGCTGACCAAAGCTGCAGGCTCTGCCACCATTCCCTACACTGCACATATCACTGCAAGAAAACAAAAGATGTTAGCCGGCATACACTGCTGAGGAGGCAGAGTGAAATGCGATCAGAAAATCTTGGCCCCACACGTGTTTGGCAACAAGATCCTGGTGGCAGCACTGCTCTGAATGGTGTGTGGGAAAGCTCCTCTCACCCCTGGGATCTCCCAGTGGAACACAGGAAAAATGGGTCTACCATTTGCTTCCCGCAAGTAGCGCTGACAGCCACTGCTACCGCAAGTGTCCTGCCGTCTGACCACCTCAAGTGAAGCAATGTGCGGGAAGGCGGAACACAGGAAAATATGGGCCAACCATTTGCTTCCCACAAGCAGTGCCGACAGCCCCTGCTGCTGCAAGTGTCCTGCCGCCGGTCCACCTCAACTGAAGTGGTACAAGGGAAAAAAAATAGGCCGCGCGCAGGGAAAACTCCTTCAGACACCCCGGATCCCCCAGATTACAGGAACAACCCCAAGGCACTCACTCTCCATACCTGCAGACGCCGACTGTTCCCGCAGTCAAAGGTGCCCCGACCATTGAGTCCCAATAGAGTTCCTGCTTCACTAGATCAAACTTTTTTTTTTTAAACAAAGCTTTAATCCAAAGAGGAAAACAACAATAAAGGGTACTTCCCTTCAGGGACCGGCAGGTCGCAGGCGGAGACTTCAGAGGTCGTGAAGGAGCCATTCCCCTGGCTATCAGGACCTCTGGACAGTAACGGGCTGAACCAGCCAGAGATTTCCAACCACCGGTCTACCAGCTCCACCTGAGGGATGGTCCACGAAGGAGACTTAACACCTCAGGGAGTCTCCGAATCCAAAATCTCTAGTCTCAAAACTTTTTTTCTTCTTTTTTTTTTTTTTAGACATATTGTAGGTTTGCACATCTACCATCTGCTGGAGACAGAGAAATACCGAGGGACCGCAGGTGGCACCCTTGGTTATGTAGCAGTGCCTCAAAGTTCTGTTCTCTGCCTCCATCTGCTGGTAGGGATGCATAAACCCATTTGTTTGGACTGCTCCGGGCTATGAACAGGAATTGAATTTTCCTGAGGTATTCTAGTGACTTTTAAGCCTCAGAAATACTCATTATAAAATGGGTCAAATTCTGTCCAAACTAATCAATTTTATTCCCAAATTCTTGTTTTGATTAAGCCATCAGTCCCTAACCTGACAACAACCATCAAATTGTACAAATTTGATATTTTAAGGGAGATTTTAATAGGGATGTGCATTCGTTTTTCATGAATTAGACAATGTCAACGATATTGTCTAATTCATCATGGTTCGATAGCGCCAATATACGAAGCGATTTTTGACGAAATTTCAGCAAAATTCGTATTTCATGTTAATGCACCCTAACAGAGTTACTGCGCACTGCATATCTCTTAGTGCGCAGTAATACCAATTAGTGTGCACTGTTTTTCTAGCTAACAAACTCCTCTGAATTGATACTTTAAAATTTTTAAGTTGCATTTTTATAGTGCACACTAACATTAGTTACAGCGCACTACTACATACTTAGTGCGCTGTAAGTTCTATTAGGGCGCACTAACGCGCTAGTGCGCACTATCTCATTCAGTGTACTGCACACTAATGCTGAGATAGTGTGCTCTAACTGGTTGTTAGTGCACAGTAAGGCCCATTAGTGCGCACTAACACACTTCATCAAAAATTGCCAAAAAAAAAAAAAGAACTATGGGAAAATGAAATTTTCTGCGGAGCACCCGAACCGATATTTTTAAACGAAGCACAACTCTAGATTATAATGGCTTTGGCTCTGGGTTTGCCAAGGTACTTCTCGGGATTTTAAACTCAGTAGGGAGTGTCTTCTGATATTCCCCACCTAAATTCCTATGTTTTTCCATTTGAAATGTATTTATATGCCTTATTTTTAACTTTAAAAGTGAATCCTCGGACTGCTCAGCGGGCACCTGCTAATTTCACTGAAGACATCAGTGGGATGTGGTCTTCTCTTGTTCATCATGCCGGAGGCTTGCCTAAAGTCCCTGACTACTTGAACTGCCACATTCATGCATCGGCAGCGTCCCCAGAGCTGCTGCTGTTTCTTCTGGCCCCAACCATGCACCCAGCTGATTAAAAACAAACAACACTGCTGCGGCCCAAGAGTAAGGGGAAGGCTGAGAGCAACAGCAGCAGTCAAACTGACAACCTCCACACACTGCTGGGAGCACAGCAGCCACACATTGCTTCCTCCCATGGCCCTCTTCTCCTTGATTTTTTTTTTTTTAAGAACTTGTATATTTCTTAGGTTTCTAAGCTCATAACACAATGCCATGCCCCTCTAACACCAGACTTCACCAGCCTGCAACCAGGGCACCCTTTAGGCCCCACTGGATATCAGACCCCAGAACCACCAGGGAGGTAATTTGTAATTTTTATTTTTATTTACCATATTTATATTACTTTCTACTCTGCCATCAAATGGGAGAGGTCCCCTTCATGTAAGAGGAACCTGAGATCATCAGAATCTGTGGGAAAGGATGATTTATAGCCATTCTGGCGAGGAGAAGGAGAGAGGGGAGTAAGAAGTTGCATGGACCCACAACGGGACCCAGAAACATCTACTGGAAATTTGGAGAAGAGGAGCTATAAAAGTATCAGCCTGAAACTGAAAGGGAGAGAAGAGGAAGGACTGGTGCCATTCAGGTATTGTAAGGAGATCAAGGAGTATGAGGAGACAGCTTGGAAGAGGCAAGAGATAAAATGACTGTGTAAAATGAATTCCATATTTGACACTCCACCTACGTTGGGGAGGAAGGAATCAGTTTGCCCTATTATCCATGGGAGAGAAGAGACCATCAATCTAAGGACTACATCAGTTGACATTAACATCTTAAGCCTTATCAAGACTTTGAGAGAAATCACAAATGTATTTAAAAGCACTTATACCATCTAAAAGTGAATAAATCAGCTGTAAAGAACTCTATTTTATCATCTATAACATATCAGTAAAAATATTCTTGGAAACCACCAAAGTCTTCAGTGTGTTTCCTTGTTTAATGGCTTTAATGCTTATCTGTGCTGGGAATTAGGCATAGCAATATGAAGAACCTTGAAATGTTTCTAACAATCTGAAAGTGAACCGCTTGGAACTGTAAATTGAGAAATGACTTCTGGAACTCATCTGCTCATCAGGTTCAACCATCACAGTGGTTACTTACGAATTTGATTGACTCATTCATCACTCTCTTTTCTAGATAGTTTTTAAATATATGTGTGTATATATATATATAGAGAGAGAGAGAGAGAGTGAGAGAGAGAGAGAGACAGAGACAGAGACAGAGACAGAGAGAGAGAGATCTTAAAAAGCACCAGTATCAGTACAGTACTCCACTATTTATCTTTCTCCATTGAAAGTAATGACTATTCAGTTCTATACTCCCTCTTTCCTATCCTTTACATAGTTACAAATCCATAACAGGACATTGCCTCCTATCTCATGGCTATTTAATTTCCTGATGATTCTCCTATCAGGGACTTTATCAAATGCTTTCTGAAAATCCAGATACACTATATTAACTGACCCTCTCTTGTGTATAAGTACGGGGCCTCCAGGCAATAAGGGTCATTGGCATCTAACCACCTATCTGAGGCTATAGGAAAGTGCTGTGGGACCTTGGGCACTACACTGTTGCCTGAATGGTTAGTCTACCCCCTGGTTAACTCCTTAAAAAAAATTAACAAAACTTCCTTTTGTTAAATCCAATTTGGCTCAATCCCATTAATCTATATCTATCCAGATGGCTAGTAATTTTGTTCTTCAGAATAGCTTCTTTTATTTTGCCTGACACCAGCATCAGGTTCTTTGGTCTATAATTTATAGGATCACCCCTGGAGCCTTTCTATAAGTGGGTGTTATGTTAGCCAGTCCTAAGCTACCATAACTGATTTGATTGAGAAGTTTTAGATTACTAGTAATAAGTCTACAATTTCATTTTTTAGTACTTCCAGAACTCTGGGGTTTATGTCATTTGGTCCAGTAATCTATTGTTACTCTTTAGTTTGTCAGTTTGCTCTATTGTCTCTTCCTGGTTCACCGTGATTTGAATCAGTTCCTCTGAATTATTACCTTCAAAGAATGTTTCCGGCAGAGGTAGCTCCCCAGCACGCTCCTCAGTGAAGACAGAAGCAAAGAATTAGTTTACTTTTTCTTCTTTGGCCTTGTTTTCCTTGAAGGATCCTTTTAACCATGAATCATTTAGTGGCCCAGACATCTCCCTCACAAGCTTCATGCTGCAAATATGCTTGAAAAAGTTTTTATTTTGAGTTTTTGCCTCTTTGGCAAATTTCTTTTCAAATTCTCTTTTGGCCTGCTTTATATCTAACATGCTAGCACTTATGCTCTTTCTTATTTTCTTCATTTTGATTCACCTTCCAGTTTTTGAAAGATGTCCTTTTGGATTTAATGGCCTCTTTCACCTCACCATTTAACTATGTTGGCTATCAGTTGATCTTCATTCTACCATTTTTATTGCATGGAATATATCTAGACTGGGCTTCCAAGATGGTGTTTTTAAACAGCATGCATGCTGCATGCAAACTTTTAACTTTGCAAGTTTCATTTTTTACTTACCATGTGTTAAAAGGTTTTAAAGTGTGCTAAAACAAAAAAGGAAAACATGATGAAACTGTCTTTGTTTTTCATTTTGAAAATGACACAAAACATAATCACAAACATCACTGATGTTTCTGAGTCATTTCAAAACAAAAGCAGATTGTTAAACATCTAATATTAACTGATGTTGACAAAATGCAAACCAAGCTTCACCTACACAGCTGGAATGCAATAATTTTCAGATTCCAATGAGCAATGAAGAAGCTATCTTGATGTCGTGTGCTAATTGAACTATATCACTTATTGTTTGAAAACTACTTACCTGAAACCCCAATTTAGAGGGATATCTTCATTTAGCAAAACATCATTCAAACTCCCCTTTGGACAGTACTCAGTCAGAATGGCAACATTTAGCACTTCAGTACAAGCACCAATGAATTTGCACAGGTTCGGATGGTCAAATTCCCTGAGGAAGTCCAAACAAAATACAACTTATTTGCCTTTTGTCATCTCTCTACCACATAAGGCTCATCTTTTCTATTTCACTTATGAATGAAAATGTTTTCTTGAATCATATAAATGATTGTGTTTTAATGGAAAAACAAATATAAAAATGATGGTGATAAAAATGAATGCTTCAGAAAAGGACCGCTGATGAGCAAACCTCTGCATATAAGAAATAAAAGTGAAAATGCAATGTGATTGATACATTTATAACAAAAAGTGAACTTTTGTTTCTCTGAAAAGGAACAATATTTTTTACAATGGTAGATACAAGGTCTCATTTGATCTTTAACAGTATATTATCACTTGTAAAGTTAATAAACCAATGGAGATGTAGCCTAATGGTTAGAGCAGTAGGCTCAAAATAAATGGAGACAAGAATCAAATCATGCTAATTGGGTAAATGGGCAAGTCACTTTACCTTCCATTGCCTGAGGTAGAAATTAGGAGCTAGATTCATCAAAATCATTATACATTTAGAGAAAATGTAGAGATGTGCATTCGTTTATCACGAATTAGGCAATTTTTTCGAAATTGCCTAATTCGTCATGGGTCGGGGGCCCCGAATCCCGAAACAGATTTTCCCCGAACTTCGGGGAAAATTTGTTTTTCGGGTTTGTACGGGGGGAGGGGCACATTTTATTTTTTTAAATAAAAACCACCCCAAGCATTAAAATTTACTATAATACAAACCTCCCCCCCACCATCCCGATCCCTCCCCAAGACTTACTAACATCCCTGGTGGTATACCAGGGATGTTACCAGGCACAGGAAGGGGCCCTCTTTTAACAGAAAGGAGACGCTGGAATAGGGGAATATGGAAAGAGGATGGTAGGCTCAGGAATATTCCACACACACAGAGGCAGAATGCCAGGGAGTGGCAAAGCAGCAAAGTCAGGCTTCATAGAGGTGGCAGATGCCCCTAGGGGTTAGAGCAGCGAGCTATGACCCAGGGAAACCAGGCTTCAAAACCCACTGTCGCGCCTTGTGACGTTGGGCAAGTCACTTCCCCCTCCGTTGCCTCAGCTACAAAATTAGGTTGGGATAGGGAAATACCTACAGTACCTGAATGTAATCCACTTTGATGTACACTTTGAAGTGCCGAAAAGCAAAATATAAAAATCTAAATAAGTAAATATCCCAGCGTCATTCCTTATGATCTTAAGCAAGCCACTTTCCCTCCTTCATTTCTTCAGGTACACGCTTGGGGGTAAGTTAGCATGCAGTAAACACCTTGCAATAGTGATAACGCGTGGTACTGTATCCCCAACAATGCTGGCATGGTAATGAGCTACTTTGCAAACACATGCAAAACAGCTCATTGCTAGGCAATTTCATGGAAATAAAAAAAAAAAAGCAGCTTACCTGAAAAATTGCAAGCCTCATTATTTTAATGAAAATTAGCTACAATTCCTGAGTTGTAACTAACTTTTCCTGAGCGCTTTGGGTCCCGATGCTCCCAGGGCTATAAATTACAGGGCCAGAGCAGCCCAAACAAACCCTCCTCCAGTGTTTGAAAACCCTCCCCAAGGGGGTCTTATGAGATCCCAACCCCCCCCCCCCAGATGCCGCGCCAGAACCCAATCTAAAAAAATAAATAAATAAATTTGTGTGGTGAAGGCCCCCCTCCTCTTCCTTCCCAACTTCCTTCGTAAAACATGACTCCCCCAAGCTTCCAAACCCTCCCCCAACCTCAGGACCTCCCACAGGTCTAGGTACCTCCCACCCTAGCCCCTTCCCTCCTGGTCATACATTACTATCCCTGATGGCCTAGTGGGGCCTCAGCGTTCCCCTCCCCCCCCCCCCCAATTAGGATGCAGGCCCTGCTCCATTTAAGATAAAATGCAACAGTCCAATCACTTTTCATTTTATGCCCCTATCACATGGGGCATGTTTCAATAGTAAGGTGTGACTAGGAGGGGTTGGGTGGGATAGGCAGGGGAGGGGTCCGGAGGTCTATGCAGGGGTCCTAGAGCTGGAGATCAGGAGGCTGCATAGGTCATTTTTAAAAAAGGGGTGAATTGGGAAGGAAGAGGAGGGGCCTTCACTGTGTAATTGGGACCTCCTCTAGAGGTGGGGAAAGGTGAGACGGGGGGGCCTCACAAGACCCCAGGGGATTTGTTACTCTCTGGAGGTAGGCTTTGTTCAGGCCACCTGGGCCCTTTAACAAGATGGCGGCAAAGGGGCTACCATGTAGCATTTAGGGGCCAACTAACCCTGCGGTATTTTATCATGAGGGAAAATACCATGCAGTTTCCTAAGCTGTGGTACAGAATACTTCAACTTAGTAAACTTTATGGTATTTTCTAGGGATGTGAATCGTTTTTTAACGATTAAAATTATCGTCCGATAATTTTAATATTGTCTTAAATCGTTATAGAACACGATACAATAGAAATTCTAACGATTTATCGTTAAAAATCGTTAAATCGTGTTAGTGCGCACTAACTCGAGTTAGTGCGCACTAACTGAAAATGATACAAATTGACACTTTCCAGGTCAGTAAAGGTCAGTTAGGAATGAATATGTGTTCCTATTGGCTGGCTGCCCTCTTATCTATTGATGTTAACCAGGTTCCCACTGAGGTGATGGTTGGGGGGATGGGAAATGGAAATGGAAACTCAGGAACACTAACAGAAAATGATACAAATTATTGACACTATCCAGGTCAGTAAAGGTCTGTTAGGAATGAATATGTATTCCTATTGGCTGGCTGCCCTCTTATCTATTGATGTTACCAAGGTTCCAACTGAGGTGATGGTTGGGGGGATGGGAAATGAAAACTGTTGGTAGTTGACAAAAAAAGTAATGTGATCAGTCAATATGACTAGAACCTGTGCCCTATTCCTGATATCAGGGGTGTTGTGATCTTCCTGCACTCAGTGCCCTATCCCTGATACCAGTCTGAGACAGCTCCCTCCCTGCATTACTAGTGAGAGGCTGGCTTCACAGACAGGGGGGAGCTGCCTGACCCTCACTCCTGACTTCCCCCATGTCCCAGCTAGTGAATGGTGTGTGGGTGAGGGGGGGGGGAGGATGGTGAAGTCTGAGACAGCTCCCTCCCTACATTACTAGTGAGAGGCTGGCTTCACAGACAGGGGGGAGCTGCCTGACCCTCACTCCTGACTTCCCCCATGTCCCAGCTAGTGAATGGTGTGTGGGTGAGGGGGGGGGGGGAGGATGGTGAAGTCTGAGACAGCTCCCTCCCTGCATTACTAGTGAGAGGCTGGCTTCACAGACAGGGGGGAGCTGCCTGACCCTCACTCCTGACTTCCCCCATGTCCCAGCTAGTGAATGGTGTGTGGGTGAGGGGGGGGAGGATGGTGAAGTCTGAGACAGCTCCCTCCCTGCATTACTAGTGAGAGGCTGGCTTCACAGACAGGGGGGAGCTGCCTGACCCTCACTCCTGACTTCCGCCATGTCCCAGCTAGTGAATGGTGTGTGGGTGAGGGGGGGGAGGATGGTGAAGTCTGAGACAGCTCCCTCCCTGCATTACTAGTGAGAGGCTGGCTTCACAGACAAGGGGGGAGCTGCCTGACCCTCACTCCTGACTTCCCCCATGTCCCAGCTAGTGAATGGTGTGTGGGTGAGGGGGGGGGGGAGGATGGTGAAGTCTGAGACAGCTCCCTCCCTGCATTACTAGTGAGAGGCTGGCTTCACAGACAGGGGGGAGCTGCCTGACCCTCACTCCTGACTCCCCCCATGTCCCAGCTAGTGAATGGTGTGTGGGTGGGGGGGGGGGGAGGATGGTGAAGTCTGAGACAGCTCCCTCCCTGCATTACTAGTGAGAGGCTGGCTTCACAGACAGGGGGGAGCTGCCTGACCCTCACTCCTGACTTCCCCCATGTCCCAGCTAGTGAATGGTGTGTGGGTGAGGGGGGGGGGAGGATGGTGAAGTCTGAGACAGCTCCCTCCCTGCATTACTAGTGAGAGGCTGGCTTCACAGACAGGGGGGAGCTGCCTGACCCTCACTCCTGACTTCCCCCATGTCCCAGCTAGTGAATGGTGTGTGGGTGAGGGGGGGGGGGGGGGGGATGGTGAAGTCTGAGACAGCTCCCTCCCTGCATTACTAGTGAGAGGCTGGCTTCACAGACAGGGGGGAGCTGCCTGACCCTCACTCCTGACTTCCCCCATGTCCCAGCTAGTGAATGGTGTGTGGGTGAGGGGGGGGGGGGAGGATGGTGAAGTCTGAGACAGCTCCCTCCCTGCATTACTAGTGAGAGGCTGGCTTCACAGACAGGGGGGAGCTGCCTGACCCTCACTCCTCTGGGGTATTGTGATCTTCCTGCACACAGTGCCCTATCCCTGATACCAGGGGTGTTGTGATCTTCCTGCATGCAGTGCCCTATCCCTATTAATACCAGGAGTGTTGTGATCTTCCTGCACACAGTGCCCTATTCCTGATATCAGGAGTGTTGTAATCTTCCTGCGTGCAGTGCCCTATCCCTGATACCGGGATGTGTGCAAGAAGATCCCAACACCCCCGGTATCAGGAATAGGGCACTGTGTGCAGGAAGATCACAACACCCCTGGTATTAGGGATAGGGCACTGTGTGCAGGAAGATCACAACACTCCTGGTATTAATAGGGATAGGGCACTGTGTACATGAAGATCACAACACCCCTGGTGCCAGGGATAGGGCACTGAGTGCAGTAAGATCACAACACCCCTGGTGTCAGGGTTAGGGCACTGTGTGCAGGAAGATCACAACACTCCTGGTATTAATAGGCATAGGGCACTGTGTGCAGGAAGATCACAACACTCCTGGTATTAATAGGGATAGGGCACTGTGTGCAGGAAGATCACAACACCCCTGGTGCCAGGGTTAGGGCACTGTGTGCAGGAAGATCACAACACTCCTGGTATTAATAGGGATAGGGCACTGTGTGCAGGAAGATCACAACAACCCTGGTATTAATAGGGATAGGGCACTGTGTGCAGGAAGATCACAACACCTTTGGTGCCAGGGTTAGGGCACTGTGTGCAGGAAGATCACAACACTCCTGGTATTAATAGGGATAGGGCACTGTGTGCAGGAAGATCACAACACTCCTGGTATTAATAGGGATAGGGCACTGTGTGCAGGAAGATCACAACACCCCTGGTGCCAGGGTTAGGGCACTGTGTGCAGGAAGATCACAACACTCCTGGTATTAATAGGGATAGGGCACTGTGTGCAGGAAGATCACAATACCCCTGGTATCAGGGTTAGGGCACAAGTTCTAGTCACATTGACTGATCACATTACTTGTTTTGTCAAGCTACCAACTGTTTCCATTTCCCATCCCCATATACTGTCAGTGGGAAGCTTGGTAACTTGAATAAATAAGAGGGTAGCCAATAGGAATACATATTCATTCCTAAACTGACCTTAACTGACCTGAAAAGTGTCAAATTGTATCATTTTCAGTTAGTGCGCACTAACTCGAGTTAGTGCGCACTAATCGGAAAAAACGATTTTTAACGATTTTTTAACTAAAAAATCGTGCCTAACACGATTTTCTTGCCCTGCCACACGATTTCTATCGTTAAGACGATATGGAAAACGATTCACATCTCTAGTATTTTCCTCCTCCGGGGAAGAAATACCGTGCACATCCCTATTATCCTCTGAGGGGAAATACCATGACTTAGTAAATGCCCCCCTTAGATTATAAGCCCTCTGGAAACAGGGGAGAAGCTTTCAATACATGAATATGATTTGCTTTGAAGTGCTTGAAAGGCAGATTATAAATCAAATATAATATATATATATTTTTTTACTATGGAACAGCCTCCCTGTGGAGATGGCGGAGACAAAGACAATATCAGAATCCAAGAACGCATGGGACAATCACAGAAGTTCTCTGAGGGAGAGGAAGGGGACTATAAAGCTGAACGATGTAAGTGGCAAGTCTGGATGGACCATATGGTCTTTCTTTATTTGTCATCATGT
The DNA here is from genome assembly GCF_901001135.1 of Rhinatrema bivittatum. Lineage (NCBI taxonomy): Eukaryota > Metazoa > Chordata > Amphibia > Gymnophiona > Rhinatrematidae > Rhinatrema > Rhinatrema bivittatum. The sequence continues at coordinate 542,755,795 of NC_042615.1, read as the reverse complement.
TATATGCTTCTGTATTTCTATAAGTTTTTGGCATGCCCACTAATTTTAGTTGAATACTTATTTGGGTCTACCCAATACAATAGAAATGCACCCTTTTTTGGGGGGAAAGCTGGAGCAACTGACTGCAACATTGCTCATGAATCTGCAGCTCCATGCATGATAGGTAAGGGCAGTACACACCCAGTAATAATAAAGCACTACATACAAAGACCATAACCTCACAACACATCGAGGGGCAGGTGCCATTCTCATCCATCCCTGTAACCACTGGCAAACCCCTGCATGAGACTCCACCACGATAATCTGGATGAAATGTTTATTATTATATGGATAGAATATGTCCGCAGCATATCAGAAATGAACATAAACTTAATCAAATAGTCGAAATGCACACTAATACAATTAGGTTATACCTGCAAAACAGAAATATGCTTAAATAACAGACATCCCCAGGTGACCAGCATCAGGCATGGATTTAAGATTTTGCTGCCATTAGGCACTTTTGGTGCTTTCATCTCCCCACCTCCTGTAGCAGGGTAGCAGAGGGCTGTTTCAGCAGAGCTGGAAGACATCAAATTTTAGCCAGCCTGCTGCCTCTAAATGTTTGCTACCCTAGGCACAGGCATAATGGGTATGTATTGACAAATCCAGGGCTGACCAGCATCACAACAATCGTCAACCCAGCAGTTGACAGTCCAACTCCCAGCCATGTATTCACCCAGCCGTACATGTCATCTGCCATTGTAGGAAGGCTTACTGACTTCCTGGTCCAGGTTCTGTAAAAGACCTAAGGCTTGGGTTTAATGCCGCTGGCGTCTTGTCTCTCTCCCACCCCACCCCTCCCACCCCCCATTGTCAAAGCTGTGGAGACCTGTCAAACTTGTATCCTCTGCCCCCTAGATATTTGGTGGGCTGTAAAAACCTGTCACATAGCATTTGCTTTACCCCTTTGACCTTTTGCAGTGTTATTGTTAGCATGTATGTGGTGTTTCCCTGCCAGTCACCCTGCCACTGATCCTTGGTAATGGGGCCTTCATTTGCCAGGGGGCTCCCCACTAATTAGGTGGTGCAGCAATGTCTGTAAAGAAGAAGCTTCAAAACATCCTGAAGGTCACTGTTAAGTACGTCGAGGACTATGTCCGATAAATGCATCCCATCTGGGTGGAATAATACCTGGAAGCTTTCATCAATCATATATGTAGGCTGTAAAAACTATGGATGATGGGCATGAACCTGTGCATTCACTTATTAATCTTTTTCCTAGTTCTTTCTAGCACCTGGTGGGACTGCTCGCCCTTCCAAATTCACTTCAGGATGATGCAGGACCAAACGATATGTGTGTCCAGGAATATTCCCAAAATTACAATGCAGTGTCTGGATCTTTTATACGAGTTCTACGCTGTGAGTAGCTGCCATGTCATTGCCTCCTAAATGGAGAATTATTGCCCAAAGGTGAGGTTTAGCATTCTGCTCATATGAAGAATAACTGGCATCAAGTGGTCACACTTCATCCCCCAAGAAACCTTTCCAGATCAGTTCAATGTGGTGCGGGGCCATGCCCAAATGTTCACCCAATAGTTATGTCTTTGCTCCCTTGTGAGCTCATTGTACAAATGAGTTCCCTATGATCCAGACGTGGTGCATTTGGAAGCCTAGACCTGAAACAGGAAACAGTACTTTGTTAGGAGACAGAATTAGAGTATTCTTCGGCCTCAGATATACTGTAACTGCAATCTTTGAGAAAGCCAGCTACTTACGGACATTGTGGCCTCATGGGAAAACTCTAATGCCACAAAATGAATAGGTGGTGAAACCTTGGCCATTTATACTGGCTGCCTTTAAGGACAATTGCAAGATCTTTGAGAACTGATAACGGGACAAGGAGTGCCCATTTTTGTGATCATAGTGCCCCACTCAGTGCTGGTTGGATAGATAGGTACTGCCTAATGCAACTTGAACCTCATGCCCTTGGAGCTCTGAACTGTCTGAGACTTGTGAATTGTAAGGAATAGCTTGTTGAGGGAGAGGAAAGCATTGCCTAACCTGAGGCCAGAGGAGCAGGCCCCGGTCAAAGAATGGGCCTCCAGTTCGTTAATGTGCAAAGCGGCCAAAAATACCAAAGAAAATGTGCAGCAGAACAGGAAGGTTTGAAAGCCATCAAAGAACATGGCTTTCAAAGCCCGCATTAAGATGGAGCACCTCATGTCTCACACCTTACCCCTAGCCCTTGCCCAGCAGAACATTAGCCTTTCAACTGCAAAATTGGCCATGGGTATTTCAGCCTCCAGTGCCTTTGAGAAGAAGGCTATGTCCACTAAACGGGTCATGACTGTGGATCCTGCTGTGGTCTCCCCTTGCACCGCAATATATACTGCATTAATAATTGAGCAGAGGTAGGCCAACTTACAGTATAATCTTGCCCACACAAACCAGGGATGCCTGAAAGTCAGATAAAACAGTCAAGTAATTCCTCTTTGTGTTTTCTTAAAGTAAGTCCAGGATCATCTCCCAAATGTCAATGGGCCAAGCCACCATACCTCTGCAGAGGTTGGTGTGCTGACCCAGTCTGCCTCTGGAGAAAGATACTTATAAGAGGCCCATTTAAAGTGGGAGAGAGAATCAGCGATGCTATTTTTCATACACAGAAATGCGCAGTGCGAAATTTAATAGATCCTAGAGGATAATCTATTGATGGACTCGACTACAGACATATTATCTGACCTAACAACATTGCTTGCATTGGACAAGTGTTTTCCCTAAATTCACATGGCAACCACAATTGGGAATAACTCAAGAAAAGTTATGTCCCTGGTGATCCCAGTTTTGTGCCATTTGGAGGGCCAGGCCTTGGCACACCATGCCCCCCAGAAGTATTTGCTGAAACCAAGGTCCCTGGGAGCATCAGTGAAGAGCTTCAATTCATTGCTGCCTCTGGTTGGTTCCTGCCAGAATACTATCCCATTGAATTCCTGTAGGAAGCACTCCCAAACTTTTAGGTCCTGCTTTATGGCCTCACTAATTCTGATATGGTGACGCTTCTTTGTGATGTCAGCTATAGCTCTAGCAAGTTTGGGGATAAAAGTCCTTACCATTGGAATATCTCAGAAGGCAAAGTGGAGAAGTCCCATGAGGGGCTCAAATTGTCTTAAGGGGGTTTGCTTTACCTATCCTATGTCTTTTCCATCAAGCTTATCGACTTATCCCTTGGAAGCCTAGATACTCGCACTTGTGCATCTCCTTCTATGCCCACGAATACGATGGAAGAGGAAGGTCCTTCTCTTTTGCCTTGAGCTAGAGGGATGCCAAACTCCTAGCTACTCCTTGAAAATGGGACAGGAGGAGGCTATAATGGAAGATATCCCTGCCAATGAAGATAAAATCATCAAGGTAGTGCATTATATTCATGGATCTCGATCTCTGCTCAATCACCCAGTGCACAAAAGAGCTAAATATTTCAAAATATGCACATTAGATAAAGCAGACCATCAGGATACACTTGTTGAAATAGTACTGCCCCTTGAATTTAAAGCTTAGAAGATTGAATGATTTGGGGTTAACTAGTAGGAAGTGAAAGGCAAACTCAATGTCTGCCTTAGCCAAGTGAGCCCACTTCTCCATATTCCATATGATATCTATGATCTGGTCCAGTGCTAAATTGGAGACCATACATAAATATGAGTCAATCATTCCTCAGGGTAGGAGAGATTATGGATAAGCCTGAATTTCCTTGGTTTCTTGGGAACCATTCCAAAAGGTGATATCATCACATTTGGGAAAGGAGAGGGGTTTGAAAAGGGCCCTCAATCCTGCCTAGGGCAATCCCTTGTAAAATGTTTTCTTTAGCTATGGTTTCATGATAAGTGAGAGACCTTCCATTGCAAACTAGGTTCAGCTATGCAGGATACTTCTTGGAGCATGGGATAATATAACAGAAACAATTTCCCTGACTTGAGACCTGCAGGGGTATCGAGTAAACCATAATGTCATGGTCTCACTGTTGACCGGGGATGGAGCAAGGCCCATCAGTGCTCCACAATGAACGTGTGGCCTGTTGCTGACGTTCCTTAGAGGCCTGACACTGAGTAGCTAGGTGTTCGGCACCACAGTCTGAACAGGTATTTCTAAACTTGCAATGTGCCCACATGCAGTGACCAGCATTAAACTTCTTGCAAGTGTCACACCTCCCAGTGCTAAATAATGAGGCCCTGTTTCTGGCGCCAATGCTGGGGTATGGTGACTTTTCAGTGCTGGCTGACCTGTGCATTGCCATTTCATTGGGTCAGATATTGAGGACCGAATGTCTCCAGGAGATAGTGCAATCTTCTGACAAACTTCTCCTGAATTTGACATCGCAGTTTAGCCACTTTTATCTCCTGAAACACTTTTTACGCCTTCATTATGGTGTCCAAATATCTAACAAATATGGTGCCTATTTGGGCTCCTGCTCAACTAAGACTCATAAAAATTTGGAATGCTGAAATCCAGTTTTGGTTTGTTTTTAGAATTTTAGGGGTTTTCCTTTGGACTCTTCCACAGAGTTCTTATCTTTAGTGTCATTGTTCCTACTGACCTGGTCCCTAATGAGCAGTAGGGATGTGAATCGTTTTACGACGATTAAAATTATCGTCCGATAATTTTAATATCGTCTTAAACCGTTATGAAACACAATACAATAGAGATTCTAACGATTTATCGTTATAAATCGTTAGAATCGTGAGCCGGCACACTAAAACCCGCTAAAAACCCACCCCCGACCCTTTAAATTAAATCCCCCACCCTCCCGAACCCCCCCCCAAATAACTTAAATTACCTGGTGGTCCAGCGGCGGTCCGGAACGGCAGCGGTCCGGAACGGGCTCCTGCTATTGAATCTTGTTGTCTTCAGCCGGCGCCATTTTCCAAAATGGCGCCGAAAAATGGCGGCGGCCATAGACCAACAGGATTCGACGGCAGGAGGTCCTTCCGGACCCCCGCTGGACTTTTGGCAAGTCTTGTGGGGGTCAGGAGGCCCCCCCCAAGCTGGCCAAAAGTTCCTGGAGGTCCAGCGGGGGTCAGGGAGCGATTTCCCGCCGCGAATCGTTTTCCGTACGGAAAATGGCGCCGGCAGGAGATCGACTGCAGGAGGTCGTTCAGCGAGGGAGGGTGGGGGATTTAATTTAAAGGGTCGGGGGTGGGTTTTAGCGGGTTTTAACGATTTTAGCGGGTTTTAACGATTTATCACGATATTTTACCCCCCCCCCAAACGGCAACAATACGATTCCCTCCCCCTCCCAGCCGAAATCGATCGAGGACACGATTCACATCTCTAATGAGCAGGGAGAAGATGCCAATACATTTCTGCTTCTATATTTTTTTAAGCTTGTGGGAAATGACACAAATGAGTATATTGACGTCACACAGAATGTCCTCCTTGGGACCCCCACCTTGGATTGGGTTTTCCGCTACCAGCACTGTGGCTAGCCCAGGGTTTGATTGCCTCTTACCTGACTGAGTTTCATTACCCCAAACCAAACCTGCTGAACTTCCTTGGTGGTTAGCTACCCACTTTTTCTTGAAAGCCTTTAAGGCATTCTGCATAACCGTGGCCAATGCCATTTCTTCATCACTGCTAGCAAGGACAGAACTCAAGTTTGAATATAGCATCGGTATAAGTTGTCAGCTGAGGCCTTACCTAGGTCAGACAACACAGTGTATGCACTGCTACTAGGGCCAGAAACAGAACCCTCCATTAGTGGTTGAGCAGTGTTCAAATTCGTACACTGGCTGAAGCCCTGTCCATTTTTATTGTTCATGTTCTGCTTTAATCATTCTAAGCCATGTGTCTGGGCTTGTTGATGCAGTTCCAGCTTAAGGCTCTCAAGCTTGCACTTCTCCTTCCTTGAGGTACATGTGGATTGTTAAGCTGCTGGGCTGGGTGAAGCAGCAGCATGTATAGTGCTACTTGGATGTGTTATTTTGTTGCTGACTGGGTGGGCTTGTGACCTCATGCTCCTGTCCCTCTGGGCTGCATCCTCCAATTGCCTCTTTGGAGTCATAGAACAATGCAGCTTTATAGCTGGAGAAAGAATGCTGAAAGAAGCGAAACTCATTACAAGGAGCAAACGTTGAATGTAGACTGTGCACTGAGAGAAATGCTGAACACCCTATCTGGAGTGGTGGAGCTTCCACCTTATCTGCCGAGTGCATGGCAAAATTCTACTTTAACCAAGGACTACTCATCAGCAATGTGGTGAACACTTGAAACCTGTGCACCATGGCTGCCCTGTCCTTTTGCACCAGAAATGGCTGCTCCAGGCCTGTCATGCAGAGGTGTGCTACCTGCTAGTATTGAGCACTTTCAGCTACCTGGCACATACTGTGAGGATCCTAGCCACCTAACATTTGTCCCTGCATAGAAAGACCACCAAACACATCAGTACACATGGCTGCCTGGCTAGATGCAGCACCCACCCTCCCCCTGCCTTATGCAAGATGGCCAACTGACCAGATGCCAGCCATGATGGCTGCCTCCCCCTTGCCACAAGCATAAATGGCCTCCAAAACACCAATAATGGTTTCCTTCCCCTCACTGCATGTAAAATGGCAGCATGATAGATTGCCTCTAAAGATGACTGCACAAAGCCCAAGAAGCAAGCTGACCACCTCCTTGCAAGTCCTCATTTAGTGAGTTTTGGTGTGTGTGTACCCTGGACACCACTTGATTGGCCCCACCCACCAGCTGGAGGCTGGCTCTGATGCAGTATTGAGAGGCCGCTGTCTTCACTGCAGCCTAAGCCTACCTTACACGCTCGCTATCACAACTGTGTCCTACCAAGCTGTCACCACACAGTATTGGGAGCTTTCAGAACGTATCCTACTTGGCGACCCTTCATTATTACAACCGACTCTATTTTTTTTTTTTTTTTGCTTCCTCCATTTATTGGCCTGCTTCATTCCTTTCTCCCACATCCTGGTGGACTCATTCCTTCTGTACGCCCAGCCAGTTCCCTGCCTGCCCCAGTCTGGAAACTCCGCTCTGAATAGCCCCTTTCGCTGTCACTAAAGAAGACCCATGTGGATCATGGCAAGAGGGGCAACCCTGCAGCATCCCTCCCACCCCCTCCATCACTATCAGTATACGGGAAAAAGGAAAACAAACCATAGCCTGGCAGAACCCATAAGAAAGCGAGGTGATAGGTGGTTGAACGGATGCTCCCATGGAGTGATTACCTATCCACAGATGCTGATGATCTGAGGCTGAAACTCTCTCTTGGATTCACTGCTGCTCCTGCGAGAAAGAGGAGAAGAAATGCACTAATGGTGCTATACAACAGTGCCTATGATGGCCTTCGCTGCCCATTGACTAAATCAACCACGGCCTCAAGTGGAGGAGCTGCAGGCCACTGGGCCCACATGGAAAACTAAGGAGGAAAATTGTGTATCTCTTGCAAGGGGAAAAGGAGATGCTCTAAAGATGGCTTGCCCCTTTTAAGCTGTTGCCACCCACTGCTTCCACCCATTTTTCCTCCCTTCCTCCCTTGCCTACCTGCCTAACTGATTCCTGCTCCTACCCCCTCCCCTCCAATCCCACCTACCATCTCCATTTTGTAGCCTACCCTTCAGAGGGAAACGACCTCTCGCTCATGTTGTGGCCCTGCTCCCTAATGGTCTTAGTCACAGATATCTTAATATGTATGAAAACTTCCACAGGAGTAGCCATTTTTGTCTATAGCAGCAAAAAAATGACAAAAAGGTTAGTGATGTCTTATAGACTATCAAATGTATTGAGTCATGTGCTTTTAAGGAAAAGAGTTCACTTCATCAGAAGCATGAAGTGCAGTTAAGGAAGTAGATATAAATACATGACGATGGAGTAGATAGAAAGACAGATATAGATCTGATTTGTGATTTGTCTACACCTCCATTTGAGGTTGCTCAGTGTCAGGTTCTTGCAGTCTTTCCAGGCTTTTTCAAAATTAGAAACCAATATACTAAAGTGTGAATGGCTTCACAAATGCAATCATGTATGGAAACTAGCAAATACCACTCATGATCACAGTTTTCTGTGTGCAATTTTGCATTTATGTATGGAAAACTAGCAAATACCACGCATGATCACAGTTTTCTGTGTGTAATTTTGCATTTATGTATGGAAAACTAGCAAATACCACACATGATCGCAGTTTTCTGTGTGTAATTTTGCATTTATGAAGCCTTTTGCAAAAATATGCAAAATCGCTAATGAGCTGAAAAATTATAAAATTAGTTCATTAGTGATTTCACAGTAGCAAAATGTGGCATGAAAAAGTTTGCAAAAGTCTTTTTTGTTTGTTTGTTTATTTTTTATTTTTGTGAAACTTCACTTTACCTTTGGAGTTACAGTTGAATTTTCTTGTGATGAAGTCCATGGTTTCATGAAAACTTTATCACAAAAATTACCCCAGCATGGTACCAGCTCATTTTAGTGAACAATGTCACCATTTAATATATCAGACTCCAAATTAGGGCACCACACGCCAAATGAATTATCTAAAATAATGACTTCTTTTGCTGCTTTGAAAAGATTCATCTGCTTAATTAAAACAGCTGAAAGTATGTCAAGATAACTCATTACTCTAGTGCTACCCGCTAACCAAAGGACATTAATAAGACTCATGGGCAAATCTTTAAAAGTAAATTTTACTGATATTAGTTAATATCAACTGAAAACATTCAAGAATAATCTTTTTTTCATGACTTCAACCATCAGTTCATAACTAAGGCAAATATTGTAAACTTGTAATATGATTGCATTTCCCCAGAATCACTTAGGAATTCTAATATTTTCCAGTCTCTAGGGCAAGCCTTTTTTTGTTTTTACTATGTGTGGTTATTTATTTCATCACATGAGTGCTGATTAATATTTAATACATAATTTAAACTATGAAGATTTAGTTACAAATATGTAGCCCCTGCCCCAACGTTTCCTCTGAGCTGGACCTTATGTGGGAGATCAGGGAACCATGTTGGCTCCTATGCTCCTGGAAACTCCTAGCACGGGAGGGGGGGGGGGAATCAACTGGAACCGGCAGCAGCGAGGCAGAGGACAAGCTGAAGAGCTCTGCCCCTCCCCCCCTGAATGAGGAGGGAGTCGGCGTGGCACCAGATGCTCGCCCACAGCCCACCCGTCACCCGCCCACCAACAAGAACACCACAGCAGTGATGCCGAAGGCACTTGCGCCATGGGGCGTGTGCACGAAGGAGCACAACAAAGGAGCTTGCCCCTTTGTGCACCCCTTCGTGCAGACCCGAAGTGCTTTATTCTGCTGAACCCTGAACATAATTGCAACAATCATGGATCAGATGTGCTTCATTGAGCCTTTGCTAGGATGGAGTCTGTATGGAGAGCTAAGGAGTGCCCGAAAAAAGAAGCAAAGAAGGATCACAAACTTGGTCTTCCCTATGATAAGTACTAACCCTTCCACTATCTTCTTATGCTTAATGTTTATTCTCCTTCTATTAAATGTTCAGACTCTGTGTAAAAAAAAAAAAATCCCTTTGATCAATGAACTACTAGGAGATCTACACCCCACTATTTTTTGCATCTCTGAAACCTGGCTGAATGAAAAATATAATGTTCTCTTAAACCAAATTTCCCACCTTAATTATGAGGTATTTCATTTTCCTAGACCTAAACAAAAAGGTGGGGATTTATTAATAATTAGTAAAACAGAACTTAAGCTAGTACCTTACAAAGTAGAGATCAACCCTCCCTATGAAATAGCAATTCTAAAATCTCCTCGGCTAAACATAGGACTGTTCTATTGTCCACCAGGTATATTACAAAAAGATTGCTCACCACTGATTGAACAATTTCAAATCCAGATTCTACCTTAATTGTAGGAGACTTTAACCTATATGTAGAAAATACACCAAGAACAGCAGCCTGTGAAATGTTCATAGACACAATGGAAGCTTGGGTTGGTTCCAATTTGTTTCCAAAGCTACTCATAAAGCGGGACATATTCTAGACCTAATATTTGCCAATACCGGTAAATGTCTAATCAATACTTCTCACACCAGTTTACCCTGGTCTGATCACCAATTAATAAAGGTAGAAATAATCTTCCTCAACCCAATTCATAAAAGCATATATAATAATCGTACTTTTACCTTCAGGAAAAAGATAGATATAGAGGTACTTGCAGAAGCAATAGAAAAAAGACTTCTTGAACGACATTAAACCAATACCCCTTCAGAATTTGATTTCTGGGATCAGACTGTCAATGACATAGCTGAAAACCTTAGTCCTATCCAGAAAAAAACTATTAATGAAGAATGGAATAACTTTAAACATAAGAAGCCCTGGTACAATGATGATTTAAGATGCACTAAACAGAACCGTAGAAAAGTAGAGAAACAATGGTGGAAATGCCCATTGTCTGAATTCCTAGGAAAATATAAATCTCTCCTAACAAAATACTGTGCAGTAGCCAAAAAAGGAAAAAAAGATAACTATGCTAAACAGATTCATGGGGTAATATTTAATTCTAAACTGCTCTTTGATGTTGTTAAACATTTAATTAAGACCCATCATCCTCCATCTCGAGAAACTATAACTTCTCAAAGGCCGCTTGCAGTGAATATGCCACATCTTTTTTAGATAAAATCAATTGGTTAAAAATAAATTCCCTATCTGTTCTCCCACAAAAGCACCTAATGATTCACATGGTATGGTTGTGGTCCATGTTTGACAGAGTAACTAATCTTGAAATCTTGAAACTCACCCATGTGACCCAATCCCAGCCAATTCCTTGAAACAAATACTCTGTTATCACTCCGACAATCACAACCTTAATTAATCATTCTCTCTCAGAAGGAACTGTACCACATGGGTTAAAACAAGTTGTGATAAAGCTGATCCCTAAAAATAAAACTGGAAGAATTGACACTTGGGACAACTATAAACTAATATCCAATTTGTCTTTTCTATTTAAAATACTTGAAAAAGCAGTATTTTCCCAATTGGTAAATCATTTGGAAGACCAAGATATTCTCCTCCCAAATCAATTCGGACTTAGGAAACATCGTTCAACCAATGCATTACTCCTTTCTTTGACAGACTCTGTGTTACGAGGGTTTGATGCTGATGAATCCTATCTTCTCGTGCTAATTGACTTAGCCACATTTGATGCTGTGGACTATACCATATTGTGACAGCAGTTGATCAACATTGGAATTGAAGGCAGTGTTCTCAAATGATTCTCTTCCTTTTTATCTAATAGGACATTCCAAGTCAAATTGGGCAGTCACATATCAATACAGGTGTCCCTCAAGGCTCAGCAATCTCGGCAACACTATTCAATATTTCTAATGATCCCACTGTGCAAACCACTGGCAGATTTAGGAATTACATTCTTTCTGAATGCTGACGACATACAGTTTTATATTCTATTCTCCAAATCAGTAGAAAATTCAGTATCAAAACTTTCAACCTATATGAAAGCAATACAGCATGAATTATCACAACTTAAACTAACATTAAATCCTAAAAAGACTGACATCATCTGGTTAAGTAGAAACTATTTGATAGTAAACCACTAGCTCTAGACCTAGGTAATTTCCAAATTACTCCCTCAAATCAAGTACAGGATTTAGTTATCCAGCTAGGTGAGATCCTCACTATGAAAAAGCACATCAACAAATCAATAATACAAGTTATGCAAAGTTGCATATTATTACGTCAGTTGAAACCTTTATTAACTTTTGAAGACTTCAGAATTGTATTGCAAATTCTAATTTTCTCAAACCTAGACTACTGTAACTCCTTATTTCTTGGTTTTCCCACATGCCTCTTAAAATCATTACAAATACTACAAAATGCCTCAGCAAGGCTCTTGTTAAGATCCAGGAAATTCGATCACATTACACCCTCGCTGATTTCACTACACTGACTGCCAGTACAATCCCAAATCTATTTTAAAGTATTAACACTAATATTCAAAATCATTCATTCTTATAGCACCAATATGATGTGTGACATTCCAACCATACACACCGCAGAGAACACTAAGATCCCAAAATAAAGGACTACTGACTGTTCCAACAATACAGAGCACACACCTGACACATGCAAGAGATTGTGTGTTTTCCATAGCGGGCCCAAAACTTTGGAATTCTTTATCTGAAATGCTACATTTAATACCAGAAAGAAAGAGATTTAAATGTGAACTAAAACATGGCTATTCAAAAATACATACAACCTAACTTAAAACATCTGAATGTAGAGATGTACAGTAACAAGAAGGACAAGAGATACTAACTGATGCATGAGAAACAAATTAACGAAAGATTGTAAGAGTTTCAATACAATGTACAGAATAATATGTGAAACTTATTTTATTTTATTTTTGTACTTCATGTCTTATGTCCTTGATTTTTAATTAATATGTATTTGAACAATTCAATTGATAGATGTTAATGCCTGTTTATGAATACTTCCTATATAACCCATCATTATTTGCTGATTTATACCTATGAATTTCATTATTGTAAACCGTTGTGATATTTACAAGGAATGACGGTATATAAAATGTCCAAATAAGTAAGTAAATAAATAAATATTGCACATCAATACAGAAAATGTCCAGAACCAAAATCACAGATACAGTCACTGAAAAACCTGCACATCCTACCAGTAGGTACTCTTCATAAGGGACCCTCCCTGGGCACTTTCCCAGTGGTACCTGCAAATTTGCTCGCAGACTCCTCCTCAGTAGACACTGGGAGCTCTTGCTGATACTCTGCATCTGCCTTATGCTTTCCGGTAAGAAGCACCTCTGTGGGACTTACTCCCTGCAAAGCAGTCCTCCTGCTGACTCCCCGCAAAGAATAATCCTCTTTCTCCAAACTTCAGAAGAAATCTTTCTCAGGCAGAACAAGAGTAAGAGCTTAAAACCACTCTTCCTTGAGGACATTTCTTTGGATCTTCCAGATATCTCAAGGATCCACATTTGGAAATCCCCCCCCCCCCAAATATATATATATATATATATATATATATATATATTTCCCAAGTCCTCAAGGCTTGGGGTTCTAATCTAGGGCCCTAGCCACCTTCTCAGGACAGGAAACAAGACAGTCCTATACCTTGAAGAGACTTCCTGCCAAGAATTTCTCTCTTAGAAAAGAGAGGCCTGACAAACACCCCAGACTAAGGCCTGGATTCACTATTCTCACAGAGAATAGTGAATCAAGCGGTACCGGGAGGCGGGGGGGACGGGCCTGCGAAAGCTGGCAGTGATCGCACCACCACGGTGCGATCGCTGCCGGCTTTCGCACCCAATAGCACCGCCATGCTATTGGGCACGTTACTGGCAGGGATAAGGATTCATACCTTTCACCGTCAGCGAAGTCCCCCCAACGCCGCCCTGACTCCTCCCCTTCCGGTGCAGACTCCGCCCCGATCTAGGTATAGCACGCGAAAAGGGACTTCCCTTTTCGCGTGCGATCCCTTTAGAAAATGACCCCCTAAGTGATCTATTGAGTTTTGTTAAGCACATCAATCTCAATCACAACTCCCAGAGGGGAGCGCAAGACTTCTCTACTCCTCCTACTCTCATAACCTCATACATTCAAAATCTGCAGAGACTCTGAAACCTATTAGAAAAGGACACATTTTTTGACCCTTTCACACTTGTTAGGAGCCAGCCAGCTAGAATTCACGTACTACAATAAACATTAGAGATGTGAATCGTGTGCCAGATCGTCTTAATGATCAGATTCGGCTGGGGGGGGGGGGGGAATCTGATCGTTAAGATATGTGAATTGGAATCGTTTCCGATTCCAATTCACATCACTAATTTTTTTTTAGGGAGGCCCGCGCTGCTAAAAAAAAACAACCCACCCGACCCTTTAAATCGACCCCACCCTCCCGACCCCCCCAAAACCTTTTAAAGTTACCTGGTGGTCCAGGGGGGCCTCGGGGGGCCTCGGGGAGAGATCCAGGGGGGCCTCGGGGAGAGGAGAGATCCAGGGGGGCCTCGGGGACAGATTTCCCGTTCCCAGGCATCAGCTGTTCTAAAAAAAAAATGGCGCCGATGCCCCTTTGCCCTTACCATGTGACAGGGTATCTGTGCCATTGGCCGGCCCCTGTCACATGGTAGGAGCACTGGATGGCCGGTAAGGGCAAAGGGGCATCAGTGCCATTTTTTTTTTTTAGAACAGCTGATGCCTGGGAACGGGAAATCTGTCCCCGAGGCCCCCCTGGATCTCTCCTCTCCCCGAGGCCCCCCTGGATCTCTCCCCAAGGACCCCTGGACCACCAGGTAATTTTAAAAGGTTTCGGGGGGGGTCGGGAGGGTGGGGTCAATTTAAAGGGTCGAGTGGGCTTTTTTTTTTAGCGGCGCGGGCCTCCCTAAAAAAAAAAGGGTCGGGAGGGTGGGGGAGGCTAAGGGGGTTCGATTTAAAGGGTCAGATGTTTTTTTTTTTTTTTATCGGGCCATCGGTGCCATTTTAATTAGTGGCAGCCAAAATGGCGCCGATGGCCCGAGAGCGGGAGATCGCGCCGGGACCCCCCCCCCCCCCCCCCACTGGACCACCAGGTAATTTAACATTTTGGGGGGGTTCGGGAGGGTGGGGGGAGGGTAAGGAATTGGTTTTAAAGGGTTGGGGTGGGTTTAGGGGTTGTTTTGGTGTGCCGGTTTTCCCGCCCTCCCCCAAATAATTCCCGTGCCCTATTTAACGATACAATACAAATGCCCCTGACAATAAATTGCGGGCATTTGTATTGTATCGTGCACTCTAACGATTTAGGACGATTTTAAAATTATCTGACGATAATTTTAATCGTTCAAAAACGATTCACATCCCTAATAAACATCACAGGTATAGCAGGAAAGTATCCAAGTTAGAGAAACAATCTAACATATAATCTCACACCACAATTCATGTTTCACTTTGATGAATAATAAAGATCAAAACAATGTTTTTCTTTAGATATATACATATATAGATATATAGATATATATATATTTTTTTTTTTTTTTACCTGACTTGCTTCACTTCCTTGCGTATAGTTTTGGTGAGTGTGAATGTTTTCTTCTTGATTTTCTTGATGGCTACAGTTCTGCCATCGCTGAAGCAATGCAAAAGTGTAAAAGAAATGACACAGAATATTTCATCATATTCCATAAAGAAAATAAATATCTTGACGAAATCTATTCGGCAGTGTCATAGGCCACACAAAAAAAGGAATGACAATAAATTGAAAGAATGTATTTTTATGTATTTATAGATTTATAGCTCCCAAAAGGCTACAAGGCAGCTAACAAAATTAACAAAAATAAAATTGAAAGCAAACACAAATAATTACAGAAAAATAATCAATTCAACCAAGGAAATGATTGCAAGACCAACCAGGCCTTACATATTTTCCAATAACTTGCTAAATCCTTTATAGATTTCATGGTTAGTGGTAATGCATTCCAAAGGCATGGCCCAACACAGAAAAAAGCTCTTTGTTTTGTTTCCACCAAGCTGACGAGAAGAATTTTGAGTAGATATAAGATCAAAGCAATGCATTTAAATTTAGAAAACAAGTCTGTGATTCTGCACATGGAATAAAATCATATGAACCTTTTTTTTTTTCCAAAAAAATCCTTGTATGTGTGCTGCAGTCATATGGATTGTTCTAGTGACTGTACTTAAGCATAAGTTATCAGGGAAAGGAAGAGGAATGGAGAGGGAGCAGACTGGTCTAAATGGTCCTAATGAACCGATATGATATATAGAAAAAGAAAAATAATGATTCATGTAAACCTACTATATGCCAGTTTGGGTGAAAAACTGCTTCCTTGAAGTACTAACAGCTGCCGTGCAGGAGCTGAGGGCAGTGATACAGCTGGCATTGGAATCGCTGGCTGCACGGGGCATACTTATGCTGCTTCCCATTGTACTCTGCACCATGTGATCTGGAATACATGAAAAGTAATCACACGTTTACACAATGCAAGGAAGCATCTGCCAGAAGACAGAGTAAACTCCCAATCACGTTAGTACAGAAAGTTTGAGGTGTTTATATCAGAATCCCAGTTCATGCACACGCTAAGTGTTGAAATTTGGACCTAATCCTCATAAATCACATATGAAGATTCATAATCTTCATAATCACACTTTGGACCTAATCTTCATAAACGAAAGCCTCACCCCATCTTCCTCCATGACACGCTCTCCAGTCCCTTGGTCTGATCACAGTTTGATCTCCACAACCCTACAAAACAACCAAACCCCTCCCCAACCACAACAAAAAACCATGGTCCAATTCAGGAAACTATGCAACCCGGATATCGTCAGCTCGCATTTATCAACTGCATTAGGCCAACTAGACCTTTCGGATGCAAACTCTGCCTCCGCCTCTTGGCTCAAGATCACCAAAAAAGTAGCTGACCTAACCTGCCCATTGACCACAAAAGTCCTTCACACTAACGCGGACAACAGGAAACCCTGGTACACACCAGAACTAAAAGCCCTCAAACAAAAACTAAGAAGCAATGAACACACCTGGCGTAAAAATCCAACATCAACAAACCAGGCCACATATAAATCTCTCATGCACCGATACAGGATCTCCATTCTCCGAGCAAAAAAAGATTTCTTCTCACTGAAAATCCACCACTTCAGCTTCGACGCAAAAGCTTTATTCTCTTAAGTCTCAACCCTCACCAAACCCTCTCACGCGACTATTCCTGATGATCAAGCGGCCAGCAAAGCCTCAGAGCTTGCCTCGTACTTCAAGAAAAAAATCTCCAATCTGACAGCACCACTAATGGCCAACAAGGGGCTTCCTCCTCCCCCCCCCCTTACAATATGTCTCAACAACAGACCACAAGCCTGGAATCCTTCAAGCCTACCTCCTCCTTAGAAATAGAAAACGTGTTAAAGAAGCTCAAACCATCATCCCACCCCTCGCATGCTCTCCCTTCAAACCTTCTCATCTCCATCCCAAAAACCATTGCCAAGCCAATTGCTGAAATTATCAACTGCTCCTTAACACATGGCCAGGTTCCAGACCCCCTGAAACTTGCCATCCTAAAACCACTATTAAAAAAACCAAACATGTCTCCTGACGACCCAGCTAACTTTCGTCCTATAGTGAACCTTCCGTTCATCTCCAAAATCTTGGAAAAAATAGTTAATAAATAACTGTCGGAATACTTAGACGAAAACAATATCCTAGCCCCTTCTCAGTACGGCTTCCGTAAATCTCTAAACACAGAAGCCCTCCTAATCTCTCTAAC
Source organism: Rhinatrema bivittatum (assembly GCF_901001135.1). Lineage (NCBI taxonomy): Eukaryota > Metazoa > Chordata > Amphibia > Gymnophiona > Rhinatrematidae > Rhinatrema > Rhinatrema bivittatum. The sequence continues at coordinate 542,738,541 of NC_042615.1, read as the reverse complement.
AGACACCATCCTTCTCAATCTCGACAATAAACAACCTTGTCTGATCATACTCCTTGACTTATCAGCTGCATTTGATGCTGTGAACCACTCTATCTTCCTAGATCGGCTATCCTACATCGGCATTAAAGGCACCACACTGAACTGGTTCAAGTCTTTCCTCAAAAACAGATTCTACAAGGTAAAAATCAACAATAAAGAATCTCAACCCATCAATTCATCCCTGGGAGTTCCACAAGGCTCCTCCTTATCCCCTACCCTTTTCAACATCTACCTTCTTCCGCTCTGCCAGCTCCTTTCCAACCTAAAGCTAACTCACTACATATATGCCGATGATGTGCAAATTCTTATTCCGATTACATACTCCCTTCACAAAACCCTCTGCTTCTGGAACAATTGCCTTCAATCAATCAACCACCTGCTCTCAAGCCTCAACCTCATCCTTAACACTAATAAGACGGAACTCCTCCTCATCTCTCAGGAGGCCATTTATATTACTGCTAACAATATGCTTCCCACAATGCAACCTCCTCTATCCACCCAAGTAAGAAACCTCGGAATCATCATGGATAATCAGCTAAACCTAAAAAAATTTATCCACAACACCACGAAGGACTGTTTCTTTAAACTACAAGTCCTAAAACGGATGAGACCGCTCCTCCACTTCCAAGATTACTGCACAGTTCTCCAAGCAATCATTTTCTCAAAAATTGACTATTGCAACCCACTTCTGATCGGGCTCCCAGTAAATACCATCAAACCCTTACAGATGTTGCAGAACGCCACAGCAGGGATTCTGACTAAGACCAATAAAAGAGACCATATTACACCCATCCTGCGGAACTTGCATTGGCTCCCAATCAAGTTTAGAATTATGTACAAAGTCCTCATGGTCCTACACAAAGCCACCACAATTCTGCTCCACTGGCCCTTAATATCCCACTTCGTCCGCACTTACCTCCAGACTGGTAAGATCTGACACCCTCGTGGCCAGCCCCCCCCCCCCCCCCCCCCCCCCCCCGGAAAAAGCACATTAAGGAAACGAGCTCTTTCCACAACTGGCCCGCAGCAATGGAATGTTCTCCCACCAGAACTTCAGCGCGAACAATGCCCGATTACCTTCAAAAAAAGACTCAAAACCTGGCTGTTTGAGCAAGCTTTCCCTTAATTCATCCGCTCCTTCCAGCTCCACTCTTCAGAAGATTAGTTCCATATTCAGGTACCATATGTACAAGACACTTTCAGTTTCTCAGGTTCCTTAGACACAAGACTCTTTTCAGTTTTTAGGTACCCTAGGTACAGTCAATTTGTTCAGCTCTTTATCCTCCGGCTCTCCGGAAGAGCCCATCTTCTATTGCCCAGTTGATCCCAGTTAATGTATCCCTTGTTGTGATATAATGCATTCTTACATGCCAGTTCATGTTCTAATGTAAACCGAAGTGATGTGTAATTTTTTACATGAATATCGGTATATAAGAATGCTAAATAAAATAAATAAATAAATTCCCAAAGCGAAAGAGCAAGTCAGCATGTGGGATTTCATCTCCTGATAAGATCACCTCTTTTAGGAAGGCAGACTGGCAGATCGAGACATGACCTTCTGATCCATTCGTTGATAAAACTGCTTGTGATTTTAACTGCAGCTGCAGTTGAATTTAACTAATATTTAATGTTTATTGTTTTACATGTTTGGTTTTATGTTTTTAATTTATATATATTGTACGTATTATGGATGTGCTTTTACTTGTAATCCATAGTGAACCAAATTATTTTTTGAATGTGCGAAATATAAAAATGCAGAAATAAATATTCAAATAAATAAATAAACAAATCCAAGACTCATCACAACCATCAATCCCAATCTAATATTATGGCATCTCCTCAGCATGATGCTATAATTCATCATAAAGGCCACCTCAGATCCAATTTGGTAAAGATCCGAGCCCCTTGGAGGTGATCAAACAACTTGCTGATGAGGGGTAATGGGTATCAGTCTTTTTAGGTGATGGCATTAAGCCCCCTATAATCAATACAGGGACGTAATCCTCTGTATTGTTTCTTGACGAAGAAGAAGCCCACTCCTGCGGGAGAGTCGGAGGGTCTGATGAACCTTTTTTCTAGGTTTTCTTTAATATTCTCGGACATGGCTAGGGTTTCTGGATGAGACAATGGGTAGGTTCTGCCCTTGGGAGGCATCGTACCCAGCAGAAGTTCTATAGGACAATTCAGTTTGTGCAGTGGAGGTAATATGTCTGTCTTCTGCTTCAAGAAGACATCTTCAAACTCGGCTTACTGGGTAGGCAACCCAGTAAGGGTGGTGGACTTCAAGACGGTTACCACTAGAGATACTTGTCGTTAGGGGTGTGCAGTCGTTTGCAACGTATTGGCAATCTGCAACGTAAAGGGCCATATTCGTTGTATTCGTGGGGAAGCGAAATGTATCACGATTCCCACGAATACAATGAATCTTCACCGAATTATTTGCCGTCTAAAGGAGCGAATTTAAACAAACCCCCTCCCTCCTGACCCCCAAAGACTTGCCAAAACTCCCTGGTGGTCCAGCGGGGGTCCGGGAGTGATCTCCTGCACTCAGGCCATCGGCTGCCGGTAATGAAAATGGTGCCGATAGCCTTTGCCCTTACTATGTTACAGGGGCTATCGGCACCATTTTGAATACCGGCAGCCGACGGCCCGAGTGCAGGAGATCGCTCCTGGACCCCTGCTGGACCACCAGGGACTTTTAGCAAGTCTTGTGGGGGTTAGGAGGGTCCCCCAAGACTTGCCAAAAGTCCCTGGTGGTCCAGCGGGGGTCCTGGAGCCATCTCCTGCACTCGGGCCGTCGACTGCCAGTATTCAAAATGGCGCCAATAGCATTTGCCCTTACTATGTCACAGGGGCTACCAGTGCCATTGGTTGGCCCCTGTCACATGGTAGGAGTGCAAGATGGCGCCGGCCGTCCATTGCTCTTACCATGTGACAGGGGCCGACCAATGGCACTGGTAGCCCCTGTGACATTGTAAGGATTAAGGCTATTGACACCATTTTGAATACTGGCAGCCGATGGCATGAGTGCAGTAGATGGCTCCTGGACCCCCACTGGACCACCAGGGAGTTTTGGTAAGTCTTGGGGGGGTCAAGAGGATGGGGGGTTGAAGTTAATTAAATTTTAGCTGGGAAACGAATAAGAATGGAACGCATGAATGGATCGGGGCCCCCTCCTTGCCAAATGCAATGTATCTGCCCCCCACGAATACAAATACCGAATGTAATGTAATGTATGCGGTCCCTCTGCACATCCCTACTTGTCGTAGACTGGTCTTCTGGCAGTTGGGACCCCATTGCACCAACTGCAGGGAATGCCCATGGTAAGGCACCGTTCGGTGAGTGATGAGACTTGGAAGATGTTCCCCTTGGATGGATGTGATACAAAGGCTCACCTCTAGTGGCAGTAGAGGGATGTTCAGGATCTTGACGATGTTTCCATGAAGAAGGTGCCACTTGCCCCTGTGTCAACAAGGGCAGTGGTGGCGAAGGAGCGAGACTCGATGCCAAGGGAGACTGGAAGTAGAAGTTGAGGGCTGGTGACAGTAGCGTCCAAGCTTGGGACCCCCGCCAGGCCCAGGCGTTGCATTTTCCTGGTCAAACCGGGCAGGACTGTCAAAGATGTCCAGAGGTACCACAGTAAATGCAGAGACCTTCCTTTCTCCGACGAAGATGTTCAGTTGAAGACAGTCACCCACCGTTAACCTGCTTGGGTTCTTCAGCACACATTGGGCATGGAGTAGGAGATCGAAAGGCCTTTACTTCTAGGCACCGTTGCCGGAGTCGGTGGTCGATCTTCCCGGTGAGGGAGATCAGGTCCTCTAGAGATGAGAGAGTCTCACGCATGGCGAGGTCATCTTTGAGAGCGCTGGAGAGACCATCTAGGAAGATGGCTTGCAGACATTCCTCTTGCCACCCGAGTTCTGTAGCCAAGGTCCTGAATTCCACCGTGTACTCAGAGAGGGTTTCGAACCTTGACAAAGGTGGAAAAGGTTATGGCTGGCTACCGCTTGGTGGCCGGGTCTCCAAAGGTCTGCTTGAACACAGTGACAAACAAAGACAGCTGGGAGAGTATGGGGTTGGAGCGTTCCCACAAGGTAGAAGCCCATGCAAGAGCCTTTCCTTCTAGGCGGGAAAGGATGAAAGTCACTTTCGTGGTCTCCTTCAGGAATAAGAAGGGTTGCAGTGCAAATTGCATGAAGCACTGATTGAGGAAGCCTGAACAGAGGTGTGGATCTCCGTTGAATCGAGGAGGTGCTGGGAGAGCCAATGTTGCTCTGGGTAGCAAGGAAGCTGACAGGCCCACGGGATTGGCCAGAGCTGTATCTCGCAGCTGGGAATGAATCTCTTCAACCGAAAAGGCTAATGATTACAAGGCTCATCGATGGTCTTGGACAGTTGCGGCCAACCCTGGTAGGGCCCGGGAAGTGGGAGACTCTGCCGAGTCCATGGTCTTGGCAACCTCTTGCACTTGGAGGTGGACCCTTGTTCTGGAGCAGTGTAGGGTGGCTCCCTGGTCAGATCCAGGAAGCACCTGCCACCAGGTGGCGGAGCACAGGAGGAGACAGAGGCTAGCTGGAGCTTCACCACTGGAAGCCGTGGTTCCCCCAGGTGGAGCCCTTGGGGACCCGGGCCACTTGGACTTAGGTGGGCCTTGCAGGGTCTCCCAGATAGGAAGTATAGAGGTATGGCCACCAGGATCAAGGGTGCGTGGTCGATGTCTTGACTAGAGGCCTGAGGGATCAAGGAAGGCCAGTACAGGCATCGATCAACGTGGTCAAGAAGCAGGCAGAGATCAGTACCAGAGAGTCAGTCCAAGAGGTACTACCTGGGGGAATGTAGGAACAGATGGACACTGGAACAGGAGGATGCTGGAACAGGACTGAAACAAGACTGGAACAGGCGATGAGACATGGAAGCAAACTAGTACACACATGGTGTCGACCCGATTGCCAAAGCAAGAAAGTGCAGGCAGGCACTTCCTTTTGTAGTACGTTCAATCAAGGCGCGCCGCGGAGCTTGATCCACCTGTGGCCCTATAAGGGGCTGGGCGGTCCGCGCATGCGCACCTAGGGGCGGACCGATGCCACGGAGGATGCCGTGCCCCACCGTGAGGCCTGGTGCGCTGAGGAAGGCCTAGCGACTATCGCAGCGGTACGCTGGGGCCTGGAGGAGCTTGCAGCTGCTGCCGGAGAGGCCAACCCAGGACCTGCAGTGGAGTTGGAAAGGTGAGCAGTCCTGAGCACAGACGAGGCACGCAACAGCATAGTAATTGTTCGCACAAGGCAACAAAAATGCTATCACTGGTGTTGTATATTAGGGTAGTAAGAAGAGCAATTTTTATTTTGTATTTCATTTTGTTTTTCCACGAATTTTGTTTTGTTAAATGTTTATTTCATTTAGTTAAAAAAAAACCAAAACAAAATAAACATTTAAACAAAAAATCCAAAAATGAAAAAATAAAATAATTGGGGCCTCCCAGAGTCCCCCAAGCCCCCCACCTGAAACAAATGGCAGGATCAGGATCCTCTTCGGCCCCCACGTACCCTGTCTGTGGGGATCTGACATCAAGGCCGAGGCCGAGACCTAGGCCAACGCTGGGCCTTGCATAGGGTGTAGGCCGAAATCACAGAGACCTACCACAGCCTAGACCTACACTTCAGTCTCGGCCTAAGCATCAGGATGATCCTGACACCTAGGCCCAGGCTGAAGACTCAGCCTTGCGAAGGCCTAGGCTGCAGCAAGTCACGGCGCCCTCAGCTTAGCCCTATCCAAAGCCCAGGCTTTAAGGCCTGGACAACACTTTGGCCTCAGCCTGGGCCCAGGCCCAGCCCTGACGCCACAACCCAGTTCAGAGACCAGGTCCAAATGCCGCGGCCTCAATCCAGACACAGGCTGACACCAGAACCCAACCCAGAGGCTGGTCCGTAGCCTAGTGGTTAGATCAGTAGGCTAGGAGACCAGTGTTAAGTCCCGTTGTTGTTCCTTGTGACCTTGGGCAAGTCACTTTACCCTCCATTGCCTCAGATACAAACTTAGATTGTAAGCCCTCTGGAGATAGAGAAATACCTACAGTCCCTGAATGCAATCACTTTGAATCATTGAAAAAAGTATGAAAAGCGGAATATAAATAAATAAATAAATAAATACACATGGATCTTGGGCTAGGCCCAGTCTGGAGATTGAGTCCCATCAATGGGGCCTCGGCCTGGACCTAGACCCAAGACCGGGAACAGAATTGGAGGCCAGGTCCCGATCACTGGGCCTCAGCCTAGGCTGTGGCCTGGGCCCAAGCTCGACACTGTGACCTGGTCGAGAGGCCAGGTCCCAATACCTGGGCCTCGACCTGGGGAGAGCCCCAGACCTTGGAGCTCTCCTCTTCCATCTTCTTTCTTCAGCTCTGTAGCTGCACTGGAGTTAATTTACTCAGGCACATTCACTCTGGCAGACGGTGCCATTATGATGTACGTCAATGACATACATCAAAATGACACCACCTTACGGTTGAATATGCCAGAGTTAATTTACTCTGGCGCAACACCAGAGGATGATGTCAGTTGACTTCAAGAGCCGAAAATTGTAGACGGAAGAGAAGTGCTCCAAGGCCTGGACCTGATCCCAGGCCAATGCATTAGGTCCTAGCCTCCGAGTCGAGTCCCAGCATCAGACCTGGGTTAGGGCCAAAGCTCCAGCATCGGGACCCAGTCTCCAGATCAGGTCATGGCGTCAGGCCTAGGCTGAGTCCCAGGAATCGGGACCTGGCCTCCAGATGGGGCATGTCGAGCTTGAATCTGAGCCAATGCCCCTTGTGTATGGACCTGATCTCTGGACTGGGTCGCAGATTTGGACCTGGTATCAGGACCAGGACTCCAGGTCAGGTCCCAGCATTGGGACCCGACCTGTCTACCCTTTGGGATCCTGCAAGGATTTGGCCACTATTAGAAACAGGATACTGGGCTTGTTGGATCTTTGGTCTGACCCAGTATGGCAATCTTATGCATGGAATAACTATATGCTGTTCATGGTCTTCTATGTATCACATCTCCATGAAGTTACTGCATGCAAGTCATCTTCATTCGTGACTGCCTCTATATCAAGTTTTAAGTCCTTTATTAATGTCATTAGTACATAGAGCTTTCTAGACATTTCCCTTTTTTCCCATTTCTATACAAATGTTTAATGATTTAATTATCTGAGGGATTATACTTACCTGATGGATTTTGCCACCCTTCCTTGACAATCTTAAAACCCTCCTCAGGAGGTTTTCCAGTCTTTTCTGGAAGTCACTTCATCCCTTCTTCGATGGGTGGATATCATCTCTGCTCAGCAGTCCTTGGAATATCATCCTATAATCCAGGAAGCTGAAATGCTCATCAACACCATGTATGCAACCATTCATTCACCTTTAAAATGCAAACTTCTCTGTCTCAGCCTTTATCCTAGACTGAGAAAATTGAAGAGAATGTCACCTGCCCACCTATCTGCTTTATCATCTCTGCCAATGCCATGATGTCACTTTTGATATGTTCCAGGGGATACCAAGCAAAATTGGTAGACTTGAAAATTCTTGGCAATCTTTCCATGATGCCTCAGATCTTGGCACCCATCAGTCAGCACACCTCCTGAGACAGCATGTGTGGCCTGTGCGTCATCATCAGGCGGGATCTCGTCCACAATTTTACTAAATGAGAATTGCTTTAAATCGGTTCTGTTGCGCGTGGTCATCCTGAGCCCTTCTCCCAGCAATGTAGCGGTTATTGGTGCAGGAGGGTTTATTTCTTACCGATAAAATGCCTCTAAGGGAGAGTTGAGGAGCGGAGCTGTTAGATTAAGCGGCCATCTTGCGACGCTGCTCAAGAACGCCCCCGGCAGACATAAATTTCTGAGCGCAAAAATGTGCATATTGGACGCACAATATTCTTTTTTGCATTTGGGGTGACTAACTACTAGCCTCATCAACATGCATTTGCATGTGATGAGCACTATTAGTTTTCGCAGTGCATTGGATGCGCATTGTGGAGGCATTAATCCCCTTATAGCATAAGGGGCTGTGGATGCGCCTACACAACCCACATCCAACTGCAGGTTAAACAGTGTGCTCGGCTGAGCACACTGTATTGCATCAGCCCCTATGTTAGTTGCTTTGATCGCATCCTCAGACAACAGATTCCATAGCTTGATTGTGATGTGAATGAAAAGTATTTCCTATGATTTGTTTTAAATCTGCCAGTTGCCAGTTTCATGGATTATCCCCTATTCTTAGTATTGTTTGAAAGGGTAAATAATTGTTCCTTATTAACCTGTTCCACCCCACTCATGATTTTATAAATTTCAATCAAATTCAGTCCCAATTTTCTCTTTTTTTAAGCTAAAGAGTCCTAATCTGTATAGTTTTTCTCCAAAAGTGAGCTTTTTGATCCTCTTTATCATTTTTGTCACCTTTCTCTGTACCTTTTCTATGTCTGCTATGTGTTTTTTGAGATGAGATGACCAGAAATGCACACAGTACTCAAATTATGATCGCACTATGGATCTATACAAAGGCATTATGATATTCTCAGTTTTATTCTCTATTCCTTGCCAAATAATTCCTAACATTCCATTTGCCCTTTTGCCCACCACCACACATATTGAGCTGAAGATTATTATCCATGAGTATGTAAAGGTCCTTTTCTTGGGTGGTGACCCCTAACATGGAACCCTGCATCATGTACTTGAAGTTGGGATTATTTTACTTTGCACTTGTCCACATTAAATTCATGTATCTGCCATATAGAAGCCCAGTCTCCTAGTCTTAAGAGGCCCCTCTACAGTTCTTCACAATCTGCTGCCATTTTAACACCTAGAAACAATTTTGTGTCATCTGCAAATTTGGTCACCTCACTTGTCGTTGCTTTCTCCAGATCATGTATGATTATGCTCAATAGCACAAGGCCCAATACAGACCCCTGGGGCACTTTACTAATAAAATTTCATCATTCAGAAAAGTGACCAGTTAGTCTTACCCTCTGTTTCCTGTTTTTTTATCCAGTTACAGTGAATAATAGGACATTGCCTCTGATCCCATGTCCTCCCAATTTCCCAATGTGTCTCTCATTAGGGACTTTGTCAATTGCCTTCTGAAAATCCAAATACTCACCTTTGTCTCTATGCTTATTTACACCCTCAAAAAAACCTAGTAAATTTGTAAGGCAAGACTTCCCTTTGCAAAACCCATGTTGACTCTCTCCCGTTAAACCATGTCTATCTATGTGGTCAGTAATTTTGTTTTTAAATATAGCTTTGACCATTTTGCCTGGCACAGACATCAGGCTCACTGTTTCCCAGGTCATCTCTTGAGTCCTTTTTAAAAACTGGTATCATCCCTTCTTTTCAGAACACATTGCAAAAACCCTTATACCTCTCCTCTTTCATCCCACCCTATAACCTTCCTTGTGAACTTGATTCATCCAGCAAGTCACTATCTATGCCCTCCTCCACTTCCAACTCCAGTCTCCATGCTTTCTATCTTGCTGTGCCATGCATCTGAAATAGACTTCCTGAATTGATGCGTTATGCTTCCTTTCCAGCCTTATTCAAACAGTTTAAAAACCCACTTTTTTGAGGCTGCTTTTAAATCTTAACCCCTGGTTCTCCAGACCATATCCTTGTTGGTTTTAACCATTTTCCATAATACATGAAAATTCCCAAGTCTCTTATTTGTCATGTTTACCTGTCTTGAATAGATTGTAAGCTCTACAGGGAAGGGTCTGTATTTGTGCAGCACTGTATGTGTCTAATAGCATATAGCAGTAGAAAATAAAAATCACACCAACAAATACAGGTTTATATTTTTGAAAATTCTGCAGCATGTTTTGTCTGTGATAGCAATTTGTGCAGCATTTCAATGCATTTAAAGATAAAACTAATTGCTGTATTATTAATCAAAATAAATTGTTTGCACATACTTCTCGTTCCCTTGACTCTTCCAAACAGCTGCCACTGATCATTCTAATCTACTGAAGAAATCTGAAGAAGAATGGCAAACCTTGTTTAATCTGTGAGTATTCTATAATCCAACTTTCATCCCAAAACATCTTTTGCTTCTGGTACTGGAACCACTAAAGAAAAAAGAAATCCAGTCAGAGGGATATTTTAAAGCAAAACACTATGGGGCTGATATTCAATTGACAGATAGCCACATAAGTAGGACTTATCCACCTATCTAGTGGCTGCTGAATATCCGCACAAGTTCTGTGGCTGCTAGATAGCCGGATAAGTCACTGACCCCTAGATTCATCAAAATGCATTATTAACGCATTGATAACGCCCATGTTAAGAAAAAGGGGCATGTTTAGGGAAATGTTAGAATTACTGCACCATGCAGTAACTCCTGTGATAATCCCTATTTTTGAGTGAGAGAGACTGACTATCTACAAGGCCCACATAGTAGTGAAGTATTTATTTCTCTTTAGGAGGGCCATCTAATAGGTAAGGGTGAGGTGCTGGTGGTGCTTTACAATTTAGAGGCCAGTTTCTCATGTAGAGTGAGACGTATAAACAACACAGTACAGCTTGGTGAAGATTTGATGTCATTTGGAATGAAGTAAGTCTCACAACGATGAAATTTTGTACTATGATATCTCACTCTAGCTTAGAGTCCATCAAGCTAGAGTGAGAGAACATAGTAGAAATTTCATCTTTGTGAGGCTTTCCTCACTCTAAATATTGTCAAATCTTCACCAAGGTATACTGTGCTATTTGTACATCTCACTCTACATGAGAAACTAGGGATGTGAATCGTTTTTCAACGATTAAAATTATCGTCTGATATTTTTAATATCGTCTTAAATCGTTATAGAACACAATACAATAGAAATTCTAACGATTTATCGTTAAAAATCGTTAAATCGTGTTAGTGCGCACTAACGGGAGTTAGCGCGCACTAACAGAAAATGATACCAATTGACACTTTCCAGGTCAGTGAAGGTCAGTTAGGAATGAATATGTATTCCTATTGGCTGGCTGTGCTCTTATCTGTTGATGTTACCAAGGTTCCCACTGAGGTAATGGTTGGGGGGATGTGAAATGGAAACAGTTGGAAGCTTGACAAAAAAGGTAATGTGATGATCATCACTCATGTGACTAGAACTTGTTTGTTTATTATTTTTGTTAGCAGGCACGTGAAATGCCTAGGTAGGCAGGCAGTGCACCACTCCAGCAGTCACATCATTGCTTCCTGTGCATTGCATTATATGCACACATTGACTCCAGCTTGGGGACAAGGCAGGTCTCCTTTACTGCACACATTGACTCCAGCTTGGGGAAAATGGCAGGTCTCCTTTACTGCACACATTGATTCCAGCTTGGGGATAAGGCAGGTATCCTTTACTGCACACATTGACTCCAGCTTGGGGAAAAGGCAGGTCTCCTTTACAGCACACTGACTCCAGCTTGGGGAAAAGGCAGGTCTCCTTTACTGCACACATTGATTCCAGCTTGGGGATAAGGCAGGTCTCCTTTACTGCACACATTGACTCCAGCTTGGGGAAAAGGCAGGTCTCCTTTACAGCACATTGACACCAGCTTGGGGAAAAGGCAGGTCTCCTTTACTGCACACATTGATTCCAGCTTGGGGATAAGGCAGGTCTCCTTTCCTGCACACATTGACTCCAGCTTGTGGACAAGGCAGATCTCCTTTACTGCACACATTGATTCCAGCTTGGGGATAAGGCAGGTCTCCTTTACAGCACACTGACTCCAGCTTGGGGACAAGGCAGGTCTCCTTTACTGCACCCATTGACTCCAGCTTGGGTACAAGGCAGGTCTCCTTTACTGCACACATTGATTCCAGCTTGGGGATAAGGCAGGTCTCCTTTCCTGCACACATTGACTCCAGCTTGTGGACAAGGCAGATCTCCTTTACTGCACACACTGACTCCAGCTGGGGAAAATGCAGGTCTCCTTTCCTGCACACATTGACTCCAGCTTGTGGAAAAGGCAGGTCTCCTTTACTGCACACACTGACTCCAGCTGGGGAAAAGGCAGGTCTCCTTTCCTGCACACATTGACTCCAGCTTGTGGAAAAGGCAGGTCTCCTTTACTGCACACATTGACTCCAGCTTGTGCCAGGGTTAGGGCACTGTGTGCAGGAAGATCACAACATCCCTGGTATCAGGGTTAGGGCACAAGTTCTAGTCACATTGACTGATCACATTACTTTTTTTGTCAAGCTACCAACTGTTTCCATTTCCCATCCCCCATATACTGTCAGTGGGAACCTTGGTAACATGAATAAATAAGAGGGCAGCCAATAGGAATACATATTCATTCCTAAACTGAACTTAACTGACCTGAAAAGTGTAAAAAACGATTTTTAACGATTTTTTAACTAAAAAATCGTGCCAAAACACGATTCTTCTCCTGCCAGACAATTTCGATCGTTAAGATGATAGGGCACACGATTCACATCCCTAGTGAATAAACACTCACCCTGACCTCATTATACAGTGTCTGTGTAATGTTAATAATGCAAACCAGTTAGGGTAGATTCCTCCCCTCCCAGAGGATTTTACTGTCGGCACACAGGGGACCACATTTTTGCTTTTTTTCTGTAATGGATTGGAAAGAGACAAATTTAACACCAGGAGGAATGAATTTTCGATAATCTACTTATCAGAGTTGTGGCAAGACCTGAAGTGAGCTGTTAATGCAAGGAAGCCCCCATGTGTCACGAAATGGAAGTTGAAACAGTTATAGGTGGAAGAATGGCCAAAATTCCTTGAGGGTCGATGTGCGAGACTGATCAGTTACAGGAAATGTTTAATTGAAGTTATTGCTGCTCAGAAGGTGGTGCCACCAGTTATTGAATGAAGGGCTCGCAGACTTTTTCACACAAAGGTGCATTGTTTAATCTTTTTGCTGAATAAATATTCAAAATATCTCCCTTTTTGTCTGAGTTGTTGAATAGGGTTACCTGTCTCTTTTATCAGGGTTTAGATTAGGATCTATTCATGTTTTGAAAATAAATTGTGCTAAAATGCAGATCATCCTAGGCAGTTCACAAACCTTTTCTCAGTATTGTATATTTTATTATATACTAGCCGTTAAGCCCGTAACAACGGGCTACATTTTATAACATTTTTTCTGTCCATTTCCTTCCCACTCATTCTCCTTCCCACTCCCTCCTCCCCATTCTCCCTCCCACCTCTCCTCCCCATTCTCCCTCCCACTCCCTCTCACCTCCCTTCCCCTCCCTTCAGTCACTCCCCCCTCCCCCTCTCCTCCCTCCCCCCTCCCTTCAGTCACTCCCCCCTCCCCTCAATCTCTCCTCCCCCTCCCTTCAGTCACTCTCTCCTCCCCCTCCCCTCCCCTCCCCTCCCCTCACTCTCTCCCCCCTCACTCTCTCCTCCCCCTCCCTTCAGTCACTCTCTCCTCCCCCCTCACCTCACTTCTCCTCCCTCCCCCCTCCCCTTCAGTCACTCCCCCCTCCCCCCCCCTCACTCTCTCCTCCCCCCCTCCCTCCACTCTCCCACCCCCCCTCCCTCCTCACTCCCCCTCCCCTCACTCTCTCCTCCCTCCCCCCTCCCTTCCGTCCCCCCCCCTCCCCTCACTCTCTCCTCCCCTCCCTTCAGTCACTCCCCCCTCCCCTCACTCTCTCCTCCCCCTCCCTTCAGTCACTCCCCCCTCCCCTCCCCTCCCCTCACTCTCTCCTCCCTCCCCCCTCCCTCAGTCACCCCCCCCTTTCACCCCCCTCCCCTCACTCTTCCTCCTCCCTTCAGTCACTCCCCCTCTCCTCACTTCTCTCCTCACAGCTCATCCACAACGAAGATCTCCGGAGGTGGGGGCCCCCTCGCGCACCCCGCCGCCGCTCCTGCTTTTCGCCGCCGCTCCTTCCGCCACCGCTCCTGCTTCTCGCCGCCGCTCTTTCCGCCGCTCCTGCTTCTCGCTGCCGCTCCTTCCGCCGCTCCTGCTTCTCGCCGCCGCTCCTGCTTCTCCTGCTTCTCCTGCTTCTCGCCGCCGCTCCTTCCGCCGCTCCTGCTTCTCGCCGCCGCTCTTCGCCGCTGCCGCTCCTCCCAGCGCCATTTTTTTTAGGCACGCTCCGCTCTGACCGACGTGCGCGCATGTGCGGTAGAGCTGCTCTCTACTGCGCATTTGCGGCACGTCGGTCCGGGCTCCCTTATCTAGTAGATATATAAAAGCCCTGAGAACATTTTTACAGTAGGACACTAACACGGTTTCACTACTATGGCCCAGAACAGGCAAAGGGACCGTATAAGTTTAGAACTTCAATTTCTGGAATCAACAGAGCTTTAGTTTCTTTCTTTGACTAAAAATGCCCTTTGCAGCGTTACAGGAATCATGGTGCGTTTCCGACTGTTTTCTCTCTGCTGTCCTTGGCTGCTGCTCGCCCTAAAGAAATGCCAGTTAAAAAGAACAGAAACAAAATAAGAGTTTCAGCCAACTGCAGCTAAACCGGGACAAAAAGAAAAACACCCTCCTGTACGTCCCAGGCCACGATCCTGCTTTACCCAATGTGCTTTGCTAGGATTCTGACAGATTTGTGCATCTTTCGCCTCTGTGGACATACAACTCCCTTATAAGCCCTATAATTAAAAACGTGACAGTAGCAATCAAGGCTGATGTCACAGTGTTTTCTTTGATGTGAATTTGCTCAAATTCTCTCTAACAAGGCTGAGCACATGTTCCTATGGCTCCTAATGAAGAGATACATTTTGAGATACAGAAACAAAAGCATCTTGGGGGTGAGACATGGAGCTGACGTGGAATAGCCATTAAGCAGAATAGCCCTTGGAGGACAAAATAGAGTCAGATGCTGCCCTTTATGCCAGCTTGCATGAATTGCTGTGGCTAGAGCATGGAGCTGTGAAATATTAAGACACAAATTCCACTCCCTTCCCCATCAGATGCTATGTGGCCCCCCTTGTTACTTAATCTCCCCTGAGCCCAATATCCAGTGGCATGGAGAGCAGCAGAAGCTAAACCCTAACACTTGATTTGGCTAACTCTACCCCAGGGATGGGCAATTCCGGTCCTCGAGGGCCGCAAACCGGTTGGGTTTTCAGGATATCCCTAATGAATATGCACAAGAGAGATTTGCATGCACTCTGCCTCAGTCATATGTAAATCTTTTTCATGCATATTCATTAGGGATATCCTGAAAACCCAACCGGTTTGCGGCCCTCAAGGACCGGAATTGCCCACCCCTGCTCTACCCGGATATCTGGTGGCACTTATCCAGCTAACAGTGCTGCTGAATATACCCGAATAAAGTTATCTGGTTGAGGTTAGGCCTGGCCTTCACCCCAATCAGGCTTGTCTGGATATCTTGAGCCAGACAGCGCTGAATATCTAATGCAGTCTGGCTAAAGCTTTGCTGGGCCCTCCAAACTCCACCTCTTCTTATGCAGGTAAATTATCTGCCTGCTGAACTGGGGGGAGGGGGGGGGGGGAGGAGGGCGTTTGTAAAAACAAAGATTTATCCAGGTTTGAACATCGACCTCTCTGTGTTTAAATGTCTCTTGTGGTGGGAAACCCCACAGCCATGGGACAGCCTCTTGTACCGCACCACAAAGGGAATAAGAAATACGCTTCGTGGTTTAAAATAAATCTGGTTTCTGCTGAACTACTCGCACAAGAGATTTTCTGTGTCAGGTTTGCCATTTCTGGCTTTCTTTTTTCTTAAGCCTTACTACGCCATGAAACCAAGCCTGCCTGCACATCCCTGTCTCTGGTGCCTCTCTCTTTTGATCCTGTTAAACTGGAAGGGGTGGTGCTCCTCCTTCTGTCATCTGACTATCCTCAGCACCATACTACACTACTTTAATTAGTGGGTTTGTTTCGCTATCATTTAAGTTTGAATTCTGAACATAGGTAACCTCTTCCCGTCAGGGTCTCCACCCTCTATTTCTGAATCTCTCTCTCTCTCTTATTAGTCTGAAACACTTGCAAGGTGGCTTTCAAACGAGAAAAGAAAAAAAAAATCAGATCTGGTGAACAGCGGATGAAGAAACGGTCCGAGTTTTCCTGGCAAGGGGAGCGGGGAGAGAGTTGGCTCGTAGCTCTTCCAATAGTGAAGAGGAAGAAAAAAAAAAACCCCTTCAATTCAAAACATATGTCTGGAAAATAGGAAGAAAGAGTCGTTGTTGGAGTTCCAGAATGCACACTAACTTATGTGAAACCAGGCAGGCTCAAGAAAAGGAACTGCCATTTGGATTCTGCAAAAGAAGTGCTTGACAGCAGATACCAGCGAGTCCCTTCCAGCCTTCTTGTTTATTGTAAGCGTCGGAGAATTAGAATGGAGACGAAGATGGAAGAATTCTCTTCATTTTGACCCTGGCAGGTTCCTCCTGCTCAGATGGAACCAGGGCTGGGATCTGGCACCATGAACCTTCATTCGTGACTATTTTATATCTCCTCTCAACTAACTGTGGACCAGTTATTGCAGCGAAGGTCCTCGGCTGGGGACCAGGTGCCTGGGCAATCATGGGTCCTAAATCTGGCCACTAGGTGCTGCTATTGCACAAGGACTATAATTCCCTCTCCCTGGAGGTTGCAAATGGCCATAGTCTGGTGAGTAGAAGCAGCATGGGATCTATTTACTGTTTGGGATCCTGCCAGGTGCTTGCGACCTAGATTGGCCACTTTTGGAAACAGGATGTTGGCCTTGATGGACCCTTGGTCTGACACAGTATGGCAGCCTTTTATGTTCTTAAGTCAGGAATCGAATCTGGGTCCCTCCGTATGGCAACAGGTAGTACTGGCCACTAAGCCACTGGATCGGACTACACAGAATTAGTTTTCGATACATGTCAAACTGATAAACAAAGGAATTTTAAAAAAGTAATAATAATTAAGTGCAATCAACTAGGTTACAACATAACTGGAAGCTTTATGATGGGAGGCATTACTTTGTGTCTCTATCACCTGGGTGTGGTCTAATCCTATAACACAAACACCCTTGGTCTAATTACTGAAATAACACCAAGTCATTTAATATATATATATATATATATAGAGAGAGAGAGAGAGAGAGAGAGATTTGATATTCTGCCTTTTACCAATGTGGGCTACAACAGATTTTAAATCAAACAGTCGCAGTATATTAGTCGAGGATCCCCAGTGTACTATGGAGCCACATGCGGTTCAAACACTTGATCTGAGACTGTGAACCAGACAGGAGGGAGAGGCGCCAAAGGAGAGGGTATGACAAACGTGTGGCTGAAAGAGTCTTGTTAGGCCCGGCCATGGGGATGGAGAGGTGGGGGGAGGGAAGGGAGCATGTCAGGGGAGAAAGGGAAAAGTATCTGCAGCTGGGGAATCTAAAGGAGGTTATATTTGGGGGTCAAACATGTATCTAGATAAGGGAACATGACCCGGGGACTATGATTTTCAAGATATTGGGAGTTTCCAGATAATAGATCAGATAAAAGGTGCTGAAATAAATATCAAGATACACTAGCTCCTCTAAGTGGTCTCCAAGGTCTACCACCAGGTCCGGTTTTCAAAACAACAAAATACACAAATTACCGGGTTCCTTAAATCTCATGTCTAATGTACATAATGCCACCAATCCAAACAGCTAGAATACCAATGTCAATTTAATAACCTTTCTATAAGTAAATTTAACAATTGTAAAAAAAAAAAAAATAAATTAAGGTTTTGAGAAAAAATTAAACAAGATAAAGTACTGTTTTTAAGGAATGTGGAAAGGGAAAACCTGAGACTGCACCAATACAAAATTTAAAATGTTGTAGTTTTCAGGGAAGTATCGAATTTCTTTGATACTTCAATGCCTTCAAAAGAGACTTTATAAGCATCTGGACAGACGGCTTTATCCCGGCCCAAGAAAGTCAAAATCTTTAACGAAAGAACGCCAACAAGACCATGTTTCACTGTGATCCATGCTGCTTCAGGGCCCACGCTTGAGAAGACTATCAGCGACTGCCATCCGCTCTGACCTCCATGGGCGGTGCTATCTGAGGTTTTCCCTTTCCACATTGCTTAAGAGCAGTACTTTACCTTGATTAGTTAAGATTTTGAAAAAGAAGTAGTAAATTTAAAAAAAAAAGTTATTTATAGAAAGTTATTAAAACTGACAATGGTGTTGGGATTGTAATGTACATGCTGTACATATACCTGACAAATAGCAATTGGGATATATAATGAAAGCTAGACCTGTTGGCAGACCTCAAGGTCTGGAAGCAGACACTGTCTCAAATGCACACTGTGCTGACTTTATAGGATTAACTCATTCTATTTACATTCCTGCAACAAGTTGGCGTGTTTAAAAAAAAAAAAAAAAGCAAGCACTGAAAGTCTTTGACATTGGAACCCCATCCAGCTGTAGCCATTTCATTTTATTTATTCAGTCCTTTTGCTTTGTCTGACAGCAATGCAATGGTGTTTCTTGCACCACCGAAGATTTCAAATCCTCTGAAATCACCGAGCAACACACCCACACATACAACTTCATTTTAACAAAGTGACCTCCCATCCAAAGCATAGCTCAAAATGGCACATGTGGAGATTACCACAAATTTAAATCTGCATAGGGTAGCAACCAAAATGACCAATTAGTTCCAAATCATTGAAGAGCAGCATGTTTTCTAACTGCCTAAAGCATTCTGGGATTTATTGCCCAGAACGCTCAATAGGAAAAAAAAAAATGACAAGACAACCTTGAATGCTCTGGAATAAGAGATACATAAACAAGACTGGAAGAGCCTTTGTTAAGAGGGCTTAGAAAAGGTTTTGGTTAATCCATAATACCTTCCCCTACTAATCCTGAGGTTAGGCCGCCTGCTTAGTAAGAAATGAAATAAGATCAGTTTGCAGATTCTCCTTCCATGTGATTCCAAAGTTTTCAAACTAGAGAGACAGCGCGCAGCCTAGCAAAATTGGCAATAAAACTCTAAAGAGTTCCCGGGTGCTTTTGGTGTGGGATTAGTCGCAGGAAAGAAAGTTGCAGTCTCTCTCTGGCTTTCCACTGCTGCCCAGTAAGTACTTTAGGATCAGTTTTAAAACTTTCTGGCGCCCAGACACGCACATAGAAATGAAGGACATGTTGGAAACTATAAAATGACAGACTGCTATAGATAAATCAAAGATCACACCCCGATGATTTAAGATGGGCAGAGATCTGTGGTTGGCTCTCCTGAATTCCATCCTCACATTATGCTTTTAAACACATTTTTTGTGGTTACTCTCTGGGTTTAGGAGTTTTTGTGAGCTCCTAAATTTGAAGCCAACTTAAATAGCTTTTTAAAGATAGCCTTTGAGAACAGGACTTCTCTGCATGCACGAGGGTCTTGCGATATATAATGCTGAAGTGACACTACAAATCGATATATTACATTAAACCGCAACAGGACATCAGTAACACATCAACCCTTTGCTTCCTTCCTGATGTAATCCTCTGTTTATTTCTGTTTTCATACTCCAGTGTCCTTCTGCTTCTCCCCATCTCATGCTGCTCTTTGCAAGTCCATCCAGTAACTTGCACATGCCAGTTTACGCCACAATTACAAGTGCTTCCAGAAACAATTTCTGGATACATTTTTCAGATGGTCCGTAGGTCAATCAGGCCTACCCTACATAATTTTTCAGATGGTCCGTAGGTCAATCAGGCCTACTCTACATAATGCACCAAAGCCATATGCTATTATTGGGCTCATAGAATGGATGTGTCGACTTTTTCTGGGATGCAAGATAAAAAAAAATTCTAGGAACAAAGTTTGCAATATACTGCAATGCAAACTTTGGCCAGTCATTTTAATTATTTCCCTTCTTCCCTTTATAAGCCAGTGCAAGATCCTGCTGTGTGTCAGGTAATGCAATCTTGAAATACTTTTCAAAAACCAAACCAAAACCCAGATGATATTCTTGCTGTGGCAGTTGGTGGTTAGTGAGCTGACAGGGCAGCAGTCTCCAATACTTTCATTTTTTTTTCCAGTGATCTGGAAGCGAGCAGCAAGAACCAAAAAGCAAGAGCCGTGAAGCTGGCTAAAACTGCATCCTTTCCCAAGCAACAAACTACCAAAGGAGTGAATCCAGGAGAGGAAAGGCCCACCTGCTCGGACAAGGAGCTGCAACAGGGGTGCATGTTGATGCCCTAAGTTGCAGAGATAGCATGTCAAGAGGTCAGCTGACAAATCGGTCAGCGGGGCACCGTAGCATTTAAAGGCAGTGAAAGGCAGGTATGTCAAACCAAGGTGGTCGACTGGCAGTTGGCCAGTAAATGAAGTAGCATTATTTGGCGACATGTTTACTCTCCCACAGGACAGTGTCCAGTGGAAACCAATGACTGTGAGTCTTTCCATTTCAAGAAATATCTAAGAGCACTGACTGTACAATCAGTCAAGGGAGTTTCTTAATTTGGGGACTGGGAGTGTTACTTTGAACATAAGGATTTTTTCGTCACTTGAATGTTTAATTTTGTTAATTAGATCTGATTATTTAATTCAATTGATTCTTTGACTGACAATTTCATTGGCCACTTACTGGATCCTTGATAAAACTAATTACAGTGAATTCTTTGCAATTGTTCTTAGCCAGTTCGTTACAATATTTCACAAGTCTGAAATGGTAGTCGGTCACAGGTATCGAGATTAGAACATAAGAACATAAATTGCCATACTGGGTTAGATCAAGGGTCCATCAAGCCCAGCATCCTGTTTCTAACAGTGACCAATCCAGGCTATAAGTACCTGGCAAATACCCAAAAACTAAGAATATCCCACGCTATTGATGCCAGTAATAGTAGTGGCTATTTTCTAAGTCCACTTAATTAATAGCAGGTAATGGACTTCTCCTCCAAGAACTTATCCAAACCTTTTTTAAAACCCAGCTACACTAACTGCTCTAACCACATCCCCTGGCAACAAATTCCAGTGTTTAATTGTGCGTTGAGTGAAAAAAAGAACTTTCTCCGATTAGTTTTAAATGTGCACATGCTACCTTCATGGAGTGCCACCTAGTTTTTCTATTATCCGAAAGACTAAATAACAGATTCACATTTACCCGTTCTAGACCTCTCATGATTTTAAAGATCTAGATCATATCCCTCCTCAGCCGTCTCTTCTCCAAGCTGAAAATTCCTAACCTCTTTAGTCTTTCCTCATAGGGGAGCTGTTCCATCCCCTTTATCATTTTGGTCTCCCTTCTCTGTACCTTCTCCATCAAAACTATATCTTTCTTGAGATGCAGCAACCAGAATTGTACATAGTATTCATGGTGTGGTCTCACCATGGAGCGATAAAGAGGCATTATGACATCCTCCATTTTATTAACCATTCCCTTCCTAATAATTCCTAACATTCTGTTTGCTTTCTTGACTGCCACAGCACACAGAGCCAACAATTTCAAAGTATTATCCACTATGATGCCTAGATCTCTTTCCTGGACGGTAGCTCCTAATATGGAACCGAACATTGTGTAACTATAGCATGGGTTATTTTTCCCTATATGCATCACCTTGCATTTGTCCACATTAAATTTCATCTGCCATTTGGATGCCCAATTTTCCAGTCTCACAAAGTCCTCCTGCAATTTATCACAATCTGCTTGTGATTCAACTACTCTGAATAATTTTGTATCATCTGCAAAATTTGATTACCTCACTCGTCGTATTCTTTTCCAGATCATTTATAAATATATTGAAAAGAACGGGTCCTAGTACAGATCCCTGAGGCACTCCACTGTATACCCTTTTCCACTGAGAAAATTGACCATTTAATCATACTCTTTGTTTCCTGTCTTTTAACCAGTTTGTAATCCATGAAAGGACATCGCCACCTATTCCATGACTTTTTACTTTTCTTAGAAGCCTCTCATGAGGAACTTTGTCAAATGCCTTCTGAAAATCCAAATACACTACATCCATTATATACTATATCTATATGTTTATTAACCCCTTCAAAAAAGTGAAGATTTGTGAGGCAAGACTTGCCCTGGGTAAAGCCATGCTGACTTTGTTCCATTAAACCATGTCTTTCTAGATGTTCTGTGATTTTGATCTTTAGAACACTTTCCACTATTTTTCCTGGCACTGAAGTCAGGCTAACTGGTCTGTAGATTCTCGGATCGCCCCTGGAGCCCTTTTTAAATATTGGGGTTTCATTAGCCACCCTCCAGTCTTCAGGTACAATGGATGATTTTAATGATAGGTTACAAATTTTTACTAATACGTCTGAAATTTCATTTTTTAGTTCCTTCAGAACCCTGGGGTGTATACCATCCACTCCAGGTGATTTACTACTCTTCAGTTTCTCAATCAGGCCTACCACATCTTCTAGGTTCACCGTGATTTGGCATCTCCCTAACATCCTCTTTAGTAAACACCAAAGCAAAGAAATAGTTTAATCTTTCCGCTATGGCCTTATCTTCTCTAAGTGCCCCTTTAATCCCTCGATCATTTAACGGTCCAACTGACTCCCTTGCAGGCTTTCTGCTTCGGATATATTTTTTTAAGGTTTTTACTGTGAGATTTTGCTTCTACGGCCAACTTCTTTTCAAATTCTCTCTTAGCCTGTCTTATCAATGTCTTACATTTAACTTGCCAGCGCTTATGCTTTATCCTATTTTCTTCTGTCGGATCCTTCTTCCAATTTTTTAATAAAGATCTTTTGGCTAAAATAGCTTCTTTCATCTCACCTTTTAACCATGCTGGGAATCATTTTGCCTTCCTTCCACCTTTCTTAATGTGTGGAATACATCTGGACTGTGCTTCTAGGATGGTTTGGTTTTTTTTAAACCATGTCCATGCCTCTTGCACACTTTTTACCTTTGTAGCTGTTCCTTTCAGTTTTTTTCTATTTTTCTCATTTTATCAGTTTCCCTTTTGAAAGTTTAGCGCTAGAGCCGTAGATTTACTTACTGTCCCCCTTCCTGTCATTAATTCAAATTTGATCATATTATGATTACTATTGCCAACTGGCCCCAGCACCATTACCTCTCTCACCAAATCCTGTGCTCCATTAAGAATTAGATCTAAAATTGCTCCCTCTCTCATCAGTTCCAGAACCAATTGCTCCATAATATTGTCATTTATTCCATCCAGGAACTTTCTCTCTCTAGCATGTCCTGATGTTACATTTACCCAGTCAATATTGGGGTAATTGAAATCTCCCATTATTACTGCACTACCAATTTGGTTAGATTAGAGATGACAGAAAACTTGAAGGTTGTCTGGCAGGCCAAGTGTTAACTTCCACTGATTTATCCACCCCCTTAAACTTGTACATTAGAAAAATTGGCATAGTTTCTGATGCACTACAAAAACACATTAGGAATCCTATTTAAAAGGGAAATCCAGATTTCAACATATCAAAATATGGAAAAGAAATTCTGAATTCTTCAGACTTGGAAGCCAAAAAACATACCAATCTGTACAAACTTTCAGTCAATGTTTCGATATAAAATCTAATTATTTAAGCATTTCCCCCCTTGCTTGAGTGATCTCAGGATCACAGTGTCCAGCCTTTTCAAAAACTGCTGCACTTTTAACTCCTACTGTCATAATGTAATGCCTTAAATTTGATATTGCTTTATGATGTTTACGCTATGTAAATCTGAGGTTTCATTTTTTTTGAGATCCGCTTAGGGCAAATGTTGAAGTTGGTAAAATATTTAGTCAGATGATATGCTGTCTATAGTTGGTAAAGGAGCTTCAACGTCTATGTCAGCCTGCTGGAGTGAAATTTCACTAACTGATCTGCATATTCTAGAGCACAGAATTCAGAATTTGTGACTATTAGTTGGTGCCCAGAATTCCAAGCAGGACGTCAGAAGAGCTTTTTGCCAGTGTGGATAGAAGAAAGAAGGTGTTTAACATTTGAAAAAGAAAAAGAAGCAGCTCTGCTTTTAGGTGGCAGAAAATACCTCGGGTCGCTGTCAGCTCTCAGCAGTTTCAGTGTACGACTAAAATGGTAATTTATCAAGTTTTCTAGGCTTTTTGTACAATTCTGGTCGCCGCATCTCGAAAAAGATATAATTGCGATGGAGAAGGTACAGAGAAGGGCAACCAAAATGATAAGGGGAATGGAACAGCTCCCCTATGAGGAAAGACTAAAGAGGTTAGGACTTTTCAGCTTGGAGAAGAGACAGCTGAGGGGGGATATGATAGAGATGTTTAAAATTATGAGAGGTCTAGAATGGGTAGATGTGAATCGGTTATTTACTCTTTCGGATAATAGAAAGACTAGGGGGCACTCCATGAAGTTAGCATGGGGCACATTTAAAACTAATTGGAGAAAGTTCTTCTTCACTCAACGCACAATTAAACTCTGGAATTTGTTGCCAGAGGATGTGGTTAGTACAGTTAGTATAGGTGTGTTTAAAAAAGGATTGGATAAGATCTTGGAGGAGAAGTCCATTACCTGCTATTAAGTTCACTTAGGGGTAGATTTTCAAACTGCGCGATTTGGCCTACTTTTGCTGGCGCATCAGGCGCCAGCAAAAGTACGCTGGATTTTAGTAGATACGCGCGGAGCCGCGCGTATCCGCTAAAATCTGGGATCGGCGCGCGCCAGGCTATGGATTCTGTATAGCCGGCGCGCGCCGAGCCGCGCAGCCTACCTCCGTTCCCTCCGAGGCCGCTCCGAAATCGGAGCGGCCTCGGAGGGAACTTTCTTTTGCCCTCCCCTCACCTTCCCCTCCCTTCCCCTACCTAACCCACCCGCCCAGCCCTGTCTAAACCCCATCCTTACCTTTGTTGGGGGATTTACGCCTCCCAGAGGGAGGCGTAAATCCCCGCGCGCCAGCGGGCCGCTAGCGCGCCGGGACGCGACCTGGGGGCGGGTACGGAGGGCGCGGCCACGCCCCGGACCGCCCCAGGCCGTAACCACGCCCCCGGACCCGCCCCCAAAACGTTGCCAACACGCCCCCTAAACGCTGCGACGCCCGGGCCCGCCCCCGACACGCCCCCCTCGGAGAACCCCGGGATTTACGCGAGTCCCGGGGTCTGCGCGCGCCGGTGAGCCTATATAAAATAGGCTCACCTGCGCGCCGGTGAGCCTATATAAAATAGGCTCACCGGCGCGCAGGGCCCTGCACGCCTAAATCCGCCCGGATTTGGGCGGATTTAGGCGAGCAGGGCTCTTAAAATCCGCCCCTTAGAGAATAGCCACTGCCATTAGCAATGGTAACATGGAATAGACTTAGTTTTTGGGTACTTGCCAGGTTCTTATGGCCTGGATTGGCCACTGTTGGAAACAGGATGCTGGGCTTGATGGACCCTTGGTCTGACCCAGTATGGCATTTTCTTATGTTCTTATGTTCTTAACCCTGGATATGGGGAACACCCACTGCTTCAATGTTACAGTGATCTTCTGGGCTTGGAAAACTTGAGGACGTTCTGAGCGCTTGCTACAGGGAGACTGAATACTAACAGCACATGGTTTGCTATCTCCCATGACTGCAATGTGGGATTTACATTTTTTGTTGGCCTACATACTTTATCTTTCTTTAAGCATTAAGATATCCTAGGGAGGAGGGAAGGGAGGTAACATTCATACACACACATATGACGAGAATATTTAGTGGCATTTGTGTGTCTGTACATGTGTTAATTTCAAGATGTGTATACAAACGAATGAAGTGCTTGTCTGTGGGGAAGAAGGGCAGGTGAGCGAAGTGGTGTCAGAAGCACAGTGTTGATATCATTAAGGCATTCTGATTTAAGGACCACGATGACGGACAAATCAACCAATTCGTGTTTAGTGATGGTTTAGCACATTTTTGTGATCGCAATCTGAGTTTTGAAACAAGATCCTTACTCACCATTTTTGCATAGAAAATGATATGAGAACATACCCTCTCCCCCCAGGAGTCTCTTTCTTGTGAGGGTAGCTTGCATTTCAAAAAGGAGACTGCAGTCACAAAAAAGGGGCATAAGCCATGGCCCAGGATGTGGATTGCTAGGACAGAATAAAACTGGTCCATTTCAATTCAACAACCTATTCATGTACCTAAATGTTCTTCATGCAACCATTATAGCAGCAATTAAATATGTAGTACAAATCACCCTCTCTCTCTCTTTTCTTCTTTAGAATAATAAAATACAAGATTTGGTAAGCAGGATAGAAATGGCTTCCCAAAACCTGTCCCAAGACCTGAAGACGATTGGACAGAAATTCCTGAGTAAGATTCAGGAACTCCCTCAGTCAGGGTTCTTCAACATTATTGCGTTTACCATTCTTCTTCTGTTCATTGGTAAGTAGTGCTCCAGATACTAAGGAAAGGGTTTAAAGGGACACATGCCACCTACAGGCCAAGGACCAGATATTAAATATACTTAATTTCAAAGAAACAATTCAAAGAACATGTTCTCATAGATCAGTGAAGTCTGCTGTTTAGATGATGCCTTGGATTTTGATACGATTTGGTATTTTGTCTGCATGGATGAATATGTTCTTGGGAAATAACAGTCAAACTAGTTCTAGGTGAAAACATTTTAATGGACTAACTCAGTACATCTGGGGCTAATTCAGTAGCCTGGAGAGCATAGCTCGGGAAAGCTAGTCACAGACGTAATGAGTTAATTCAATATTTTGTTGACCTAATTTCTACATATTCACGTGAATTAACATTGCGACCACAAGATTTTGCTAGGGAAATAAGTAAAGGCCTCCATACACATCATGCTTATGCCACATTACAATTTTGTCTAGACTTTATTTAATGAACTCCTTTTTCTTATTAAACTCTAAACCAAAGCTCCCCCGCTGAATAATGCTATGAGCTTCCTGGGATATTAAGTTCCACATTTAGCCTCCCAGGAACTTTAGTGATCTTGCCCCTCTTCCAGCGGAGTGGAACTTGGCTGTTACTAGCATGGAAGGAAAAATGATCACCTCTCCCCCCACCACAATTCAGACAAAGGGACTGTGGAACTGGCTACCAGCAGCAGGTGTGATATAAGGAGAAATGGATGGTAGATCCACAATACAATGGGCACTGCCCAAATTTTATGCCCGAGGTTCAGTGGGAATGGCACAAAAGAAAGAGAAAGGAAAAGCTGCCCTGAAGAGCACCAGAGTGTATTACACGCTGCCGACACCACTCTGTGTGTTTTAGAGGGCAACTTTCAAAGCCATTTATGCAGACTAATAGTGATTGCCACGTGTACACTGGTTATCTGCAAGTTGCCCTACTTCAATTAAGGCCAACAGAACAAGGAGTGTTCCGCAATACTTGTACCATTAGCCTCATTTAGGGGAGGTGTTCTGGAGGGGTAGGGGAGGAGAATGTTTGGAACAGGATAGAAAACTAGCATGTTTAGATTATATTTTCAAGTCTACGTGCATTATTTTCCAAAGATGTTCTTACCTGGCACCAAGAGCAGTTGAAATTGTCCGAGTACTTGATATCCATGACAAATTTCAAAATGACTCTCACTTGCCCACAAACTTAAAGGTGATGCAGAGTCCTTGAGTAAAAAAGGCACCTACAGATTTGGTTCATGCGGAGAGTGTGAAAACTTCCCCCTTCCGCCCCCCACCCACCCACTAGCCCTTTCAGCTTGAGTTTATTGAACAGAGACAGCAGTAATGAAATTATCCTCTCACATTTCTGTCTCTAGATGCCCCAATATGAAGTTAACACAGGCAGCAGCATCTTCTTCTTGCTGCTTTGATGGCAATTAACCTCTGTTTGTTTCCAGTAAACCAGAGTTTCTCTTTGCATTTTAAACAGAAGCTGATCAATTGCTCTCTTCTCCCATTCCTCTTCCTAGTTGCCGTGCTGCTGATGGTTGTAATCGCCTGCAGCTACTACTGTTGCGGGGTTAATAAGAAACACAGGCTTATCAAGGTTGAGCGAACCCCGGATGTATGAAGACCCACAGAAGATGTTCCGAGGAAGCAGCTGGTCCTACCTGCATGGGCTGGCACTCAAAAGAACCAGCTCCCTACCACCGTCCTCCAATCACCACCGTTATGTCAGCTCATTCAAAGTCACCTTAGTAACACCATTCAACAGAAACAACTGGTGAGAGGGAAAAAAAAAACAAACCCAAAAAAACAGAGTCTCGTTGGGATGTCTGCCACAGTCCGTCTTTAGACCTCCCAAAAAAGAGACTGCTACTTTCTAAATGACTATGCGCAAAACAAAAAACAAACATTAACTTAGCATCCAAATAAAGAACTATAAAAAAAAAATGTTAAAGATACTGGAATAACTGCAAATAAAACCATATTTACATTTTCTTTGATGACAGCTAAAGAAAAGAACAAGCAGACACAAACTGTATGGAGGAACCAAGGATGAATTTTATATCTCTGTCTTCCACTAGTTACATTTTTCACTTTACTATTTCAATCCCTTATCATCGGATTTTTTTTTAATTATTTAAAGAGACTGGAAATACATTTTATGGACATGACAACTAAAAACAGGATCACCTCTTTCAGTTCTGATTGTGGGGAGAAAAACTACTTTTTTCAGGAGATTGCAAACTAAATATTTCTTTTGAGATTTGTTTTATGAGGAATTCCACAATTTATTGTTCCTATTGTGTACTGTACATTTGGCAGTACTTATATTTTTATTGGTAAAATGGAAGAATTTTAAAAATATAAACAAGTTATGGATGCTAAGATCATCCTGACAATGTAATTTACTATTTCAATCCCTTATCATCGGATTTTTTTTTTAATTATTTAAAGAGACTGGAAATACATTTTGGGGTAGATTTTTAAAAAGAGTGCGTTCGCGTACTTTTGTTTGCGCACCAGGCGCAAACAAAAGTACGCTGGATTTTAGAAGATATGCCGGCCCATAGGCCGCTGGCGCGCACAGACCCCCGGGATGTGCGTAGGTCCCGGGGTTTTTGGAAGGGGGCGTGTCGGGGGGCGGGACCCGATGACACGGCATTTCGGGGGCGGGGCGTGGCGTTTCGGGGGCGGGACCGTGGGCATGGCGCCGGCCCGGGGGCGTGGTCCAGGCCTTCGGACAAGCCCCCCGGGTCGGAGCACGGGGTGCGCGTAGATTTACGTCTGCTTCTCGCAGGCGTAAATCTACGGACAAAGGTAAGGGGGGGGTTTAGATAGGGCCGGAGGGGTGGGTTAGGTAGAGGAAGGGAGGGGAAGGTGAGGGGAGGGCGAAAGAGAGTTCCCTCTGAGGCCGCTCCGATTTCGGAGCGGCCTCGGAGGGAATGGTGACAGGCTGCGCAGCTCGGCGCGTGCAAGGCTGCCGATTTTGGGCAGCCGGCGCGCGCCGATCCAGGATTTTAGAAGATACGCGTGGCGTATCTTCTAAAATCTTTGTTTTAGAAGATACGCCACCTACGCATGGCGTATCTTCTAAAATCCTGGATCGGCGCGCGCAAGGCTGCCGATTTTGGGCAGCCGACGTCCGCCGAGCCACGCAGCCTGTCACCTTTCCCTCCGAGGCCGCTCCGAAATCAGAGCGGCCTCAGAGGGAACTCTACGGACAAAGGTAAGGGGGGGGTTAGATAGGGCCGGGGGGGTGGGATAGGTAGAGGAAGGGAGGGGAAGGTGAGGGGAGGGCGAAAGAGAGTTACCTCTGAGGCCGCTCCGATTTCGGAGCGGCCTCGGAGGGAAAGGTGACAGGCTGCGCGGCTCGGCGCATGCCGGCTGCCCAAAATCGGCAGCCTTGCGCACGCCGATCCAGGATTTTAGAAGATAACGCCACGCGTAGTTGGCGTATCTTCTAAAACAAAGATTTTAGAAGATAAACCACGCGTATCTTCTAAAATCCTGGATCAGCGCGCGCAAGGCTGCCGATTTTGGGCAGCCGGTGCGCGCCGAGCCGCGCAGCCTGTCACCGTTCCCTCCGAGGCCGCTCCGAAATCGGAGCAGCCTCAGAGGGAACTCTCTTTCGCCCTCCCCTCATCTTCCCCTCCCTTCCTCTACCTAACCCATCCCCCCGGCTCTATCTAAACCCCCCCCTTACCTTTGTCCGTAGATTTACGCCTGCGAGAAGCAGACGTAAATCTACGCTTGCCCCGTGCTCCGACCCAGGGGGCTGGTCCAAAGGCCTGGACCACGCCCCCGGGCCGGCGCCATGCCCACGGTCCCGCCCTCGAAATGCCACGCCTGCCCCCGAAACGCCGCGTCATCGGGTCCCGCCCCCCTGACACGCCCCCTTCCAAAAACCCCGGGACCTACGCGCGTCCCGGGGCTCTGCGCATGCCGGCAGCCTATGGAAAATAGGCGCGCCGGCGCGCAAGGCCCTGCTCACATAAATCCGGTCAGATTTACGCGAGCAGGGCTTTTAAAATCCGCCCGTTTATGGACATGACAACTAAAAACAGGATCACCACTTTCAGTTCTGATTGTGGGGAGAAAAACTACTTTTTTCAGGAGATTGCAAACTAAATATTTCTTTTGAGATTTGTTTTATGAGGACTTCCACAATTTATTGTTCCTACTGGGGGTCATTTTCAAAGGAGTTACGCATGTAAATGTGACATACTATCGTAGCAATTTTCAAAAGCTATTTACTCGAGTAAAGTGCACTTACTTGAGTAAATCCTATGGACAATTCAATGGCATATATTGTAGCAATTTTGAAAAGCCCACTTACTTGAGTAAAGTGTATTTACTCAAGGAAAAACCAGTTTTGCTCGAGTAAATCTTTTTTAAAATCTACCCCAAAGTGTACTGTACATTTGGCAATACTTATATTTTTATTGGTAAAATGGAGGCATTTTAAAAATATAAATAAATTATGGATGCTAAGATCATCCTGACAATGTCATTTACTATTTCAATCCCTTATCATCGGATTTTTTTTTTAAATTATTTAAAGAGACTGGAAATACATTTTATGGACATGACAACTAAAAACAGGATCACCTCTTTCAGTTCTGATTGTGGGGAAAAAAACTACTTTTTTCAGGAGATTGCAAACTAAATATTTTTTGAGATTTGTTTTATGAGGACTTCCACAATTTATTGTTCCTTCTGTGTACTGTACATTTGGCAATACATATATTTTTATTGGTAAAATGGAGGAATTTTAAAAATATAAATAAGTTATGGATGCTAAGATCATCCTGACAATGTCAGATCTTAAATCAATGATCTCTTCTAGTATTTCCAGTAGTTGCTGTGTTTTTAATTGAGCTGCACATTTATCTGTACAAGGGAGCATAAAAAAAGGCAGCTGAGCAATTTCATGGACAAAAAAAATACTTTAATGTATATTAAAAGGACAACAATTTGAACTCTTAAAAATTATACCATCAATAAATTTTGGAAACTAGCTACATGGCAATCACATTCAAAGACTTGAGGATCCAGTGGCCCTTAAAGGGGTACTTCACGTTGAAGTGCATTCCAGGTGTTGCAGAGTAACAACATAAAAGGGACCACAGTAAAATGATTTCTGTGCCATGCCATTGTCTAACAGAAATGGAGCTGTGATATTCGAGACAGGGATATCATCTTGCTGAAGTGAGAGACAGCAGGACAGGGAGAAAGCTCATGCCAAGATAATGGTGGAATTATGCCAACTGGGTAGCAAAGATCATTAGAGTCTGTGCACTGGTTGGCACCAGAATGAGACTAAATACAAGCCTATCTCCAGTACTACATGCATGTGCTTTATGGGTCTCATGCATTTTTTCCCCATACAATGTGCCTCTGCAAAACAATTCTGGATGTCTCAGGCTTTTTAGGGGTTACAAAACAACTAGTCTACCTTTCAGTCACACCCTCCTTTGCTCACATCTTTAAGCATATAAGAGGCAAAAAGCTTTAATCTACATCCAAAACCTGCACTAACCATTTTAAGGTGCAAGAGAAAAGGAAAACCACTGGATTTGTATTTTTCTATTTTCCTAAGTCATGAAAATGAAGAATTTGACTGTTTTCATACTACCTGTTTGATGAATGTAAATATTCTGAACTGTTTTGTATTGTGATAGAGATAAGATTGTATATAATAAATATCTGAAAGGTTGATGCTATCTGTTCAATTGTATTTTCCTGACTATTCTTTCTGGCTGTCAATAGCTTACTGAACTCAAGTCCTTTTAATGGCAGTATGTAGTATGGTAAAAGTGTTTTTATCTGATAATTTTCTTTCCTTGTGTCCTGCTAGACCAGGGGTCAGGAACCTATGGCTCGGGAGCCAGATATGGCTCTTTTGATGGCTGCATCTGGCTCGCAGACAAATCTTTAATAAAAAAGTAAAAATCTAACAAAATCCCCCACCCTCCTGACGCCCTTGAAGACCTCCAAAATTAATTTACTACAACCCCCATCCTCCTGACCCCCCCCCCCCCAAGACCTGCCAAAAGTCCCTGGTGGTCCAGCGGGGGTCCAGGAGCGGTCCGGGAGCAATCTCCTGGACTTGGGCTGTTGGCTGCCAGTAGTCAAAATGGCGCCGACGGCCCTTTGCCCTCACTATGTAACTGGGGTCGACCAATGGCGGCAGTAGCCCCTGTGACATAGTAAGGGCAAAGGGCCGTCGACACCATTTTGTTTACTGGCAGCCGACGGCCCTTTGCCCTTACTATGTCACAGGGGCTACCGCCGCCATTGATCGACCCCATTGACATAGTGAGGGCAAAGGGCCGTCGGCGCTTTTTTGACTATTGGCAGCCGACAGCCCAAGTCCAGGAGTTTGCTCCCGGACCTCTGCTGGACCACCAGGGACTTTTGGCAGGTCTTGGGGGGGGAGGGGGTCAGGAGGGTGGGGGTTGTAGTAAATTAATTTTGGAGGTCTTCAAGGGCGTCAGGAGGGTGGGGGGTTGTAGTAAATTAATTTTGGAGGTTTTGTGGGGCGTCAGGAGGGTGGGGGGTTTTGTTAGATTTTTACTTTTTTATTAAAGATTTGTTTGTGAGCCCTGGACCCTCGCTAGATCACCAGGGACTTTTGGCAGGTCTTGGGGGGGGGGGGTTAGGAGGATGGGGGTTTTTAGTAAATTATTTTGGCAGGTCTTGGGGGCGGCAGGAGAGTAGGGGGTTGTAGTAAATTAATTTGGTAGGTCTTGGGGGAGTCAGGAGGGTGGGGGGGTTGTAGTTAGTATGGCTCTCACGGGATTACATTTTAAAATATGTGGCGTTCATGGCTCTCTCAGCCAAAAAGGTTCCCGACCCCTGTGCTAGACCAATCCATTACCCTTTGGATTTCCTCATTCCTCAGCTGCCAGTCACAGAGATCACACACCCCTTATGCAATCAGTCTTTTGCATAAAAGGGGGAGTAGTCAGTGGCCCTGGTCAGCAGCCTCAGTCAGAGCAATCAGACAAGAAATCTCAAGTATGCCCTTTCTTTCAGTTCTTATTACATTTTTTATGATCGCTTGAGATCATCCCCTCCTCAGGGGAGGGCAAAGAGGGAGCATGGAGAGAGAAAGAGAGAGAAAGAGAATTGAGGGCTAGGCCCTTGTCCAAGCCTTTCTGTAGAAGGTCCAAGATTTGCAATACATCCATTTTCCATGGTCAGATTCCATTCTCTTGACAGTCCACCTCAAACAACCTCCAGATTCTGACATAGGCTAAGGAGATTAAGTTTTTACATGCTTTCAGCATTGTGGCTAGTATGGATATTTCTTGCGAGTATCCTGTTTTGAAGTCATACCTTCTCAAGAGCCAGACCATATCCCAAAGATGGAGAAGGTTCTCCTGTCTGTACCAGGCCCTGTCCTGGCTACCCCTGTTCTCAGGGTTGCCACACACTGTCTTATCAGGCCTTCTTCTTGGTCTTCTTGTTGCCGCCATCATTTTTATAGGTGGCCTTATCTTCTTTATCCTTCCTTTCGTATCAGTCACCAAGATGAGAATATTAACCGAAGACTGACCTTGTGTATCAGATGGAAGCAGGTCACTGTATCCTTGGATTCCACATTGCAATGACTGACTTCTAGGTCTGGCCTGCACCTCCTGACAAGATCCTTACAAATATCTTCTCTTCCTACCAGATGTCATACTGCTAACTGGGACCCAGACTGGGTTAACACATGTCTATTCTTGGGCCACGCATAGTCTTTAATCTTGGCCAGAGAATCCTCTGTAGTATTCTGATGACCCTCGATTGTGCTTTGTTCAATAGTTCTAGTGCTGCCTCTTTTAGCCCAGCTTAGATGGGCCAGTATGGCCAGAGATCAGAGTGTCCCTTGGGCACTCTGATCTCTGAGAACTGGCATATAATGTAGTATAAACAAAACAAGATATACAAAAGGATAGGTACATTGAAATATCTGAGTTCAAATCATAAAAGGAGACATCTGTAGCTTGAAAGCAGGAGAGATTGTCATAGGGGGAGATTGAATGTTAGAAGGCTATGGGATTATGCCCTGACACAGGCCGCTGTGTCGGGGCACTCAGCCATGCCCCCGGACCGCCCATATGCCCCCTGGCCACACCCCTGACCACCCCTTTTTGCAAGCCCCGGGACTTACACATGTCCCAGGGCTTGCGCGCACCGCCAAGCCTATGCAAAATAGGCTCAGCGCGCGTAACCCTTTTAAAATCTGGCCCATAGTTTATATCCATTGCACAGAGGTGTTAAATATGTATTAAATAGCATAGCTCAAACTGCTGAGCCTTGAGGCAGTCCAGTAGTAGTTTCAGGCCCTTGAGAATACTCATTATTAAACTCAATGCACTGATAATGGTTCACGCAAGAGGTAAACCACTAACACAGTTCCAGAGCTACCACATTCATGAAGGTGATGTAATAAAAGCCTTCACAGTCCTCCCCTATTTAATTTCCTTGCTTTTCGCCCAAGTTATACAAACCCTATTCTCTATACTTGCTTCACCCATTTTATGTTTTCCAGGTTATTTCTTCCCTGTTCTTTGTTTTATCCAGGTTATTATTCCCTGTTCATTGTAAAACAAGACTTTGTCTATGTTATTTTGCTGGTTGTAATGTAAACCGAAGTGATAATTAATCTTGTTAATTGAACCTCGGTATATAAAAGTTATAAATAAATAAATAAATAAATAAATAAATAAATAAAATTTTAAGATCATTGTGCATGCTGTCATTAATAGTTTGGCTGAGTAGCCAGGCTTTTAGGTCTTTTTAAAAAGATTTTATGTTTTCTTGAACGGTTAGGTAATGAGGTAACGAATTCCATAACTTTGGGCCAATGATGGAAATGGTTCTGTTTCTGGTGGAAGACAGTTTGGCATGTGGAAGTGATGGAATCACTAGTTGAAGTTTACTAGTTGTTCTTGTGCGTAGAGAACAATGGATATGTATGATGTCATCAAGGGCAGTGTAATCTGCTTTATAAATTGCTTCATGAAGTATTGAGAGAACTTTGAATTCTATTCTTTTCTCTATTGGGAGCCACTGTAATTGGTTGAGAACAGGTGTAATGTGTTCAGATTTTCTTTTACCAGTCATGAGATAAAATTATAATTCCAACCAATTAGGAAAATGTTATGCAAACAAACTAGCTTATTGGTGTGTAAATTGGATGTGGCTATCTATTTAATTTGGTGTGTATTTAATCTGGCAGTGCTCTCTGAGACTACTAGCAAGTCAATTCAAAACAATCTCACACTCTCCTGAAATATTACATATTTTATCTAAAATAAAGTTCTTTCTTAAGATGCCAGTGTTTAAGCATTTATTTATAGAACCATAACAAGGGTCCTCAGTCTGAAATGAGGCACCCTGAAGTCCCTGCTCATTCCTCTTAAATCTAGTATGGGCACATCATCTTTGCCCTTCCTTGGCCCCACAAAGTAAAGTGAACACACACTCTATCCCTTTCCTGGTGGCAGGATTGGAATTATTGCTTTAAGTCCTGTATCCTTTGCAGGGATGCTTCTACTACAAACACTCTGAACTTCCAAACATGGGGGAAAATAAAAAATAAATCTGGAGCTGGGGTGGCATCATTGTGCAAGTACACCTTTAAAGTTATATTTGGAAAACATTGGCTCACTAAAATATGGGCCACTTCCAAGGAAAGTAGAGTTAAATTGCTGCCTTGACTTACTAGCGGAGGGGCTTAGAATATTTTATTGGGCAGAGTAGCTACCATCCACAGCTTCAGGTGGGTTGGTCCTCAGCCTCTTGGCCCTACAAAAGGACTAGAATCTCCCTCTAGATACCTGTGACGTTACCAACCCAGCCTCCTTGCCCTTATGCTGGTACTTTTTTATTTTATTTTTATTTATTTATCGAGTTTTATATACCGTCGTTCGGTTTCGCCATCACAACGATTTACTCTTTTGATGTTTAACAGGATGTTTAAAAATTCACGTGCTTGTTAAAATATTTATTGTAGGCGTTATAAGATAGTTCGGTTGTTGAACTGTACAGGTTAAATTACGTGCTTTGGATTGGTTCTACATGTTTATATGGGTCGGTAGGGAGGAAGTTATAACAGAGTCATTGGCTGTTGGTAGGCTTTGGTGAACATCCTAGTTCTTTTTTGAAGGTTTTCTAAGTCCTCACATGTTCAAATGACCTCTTTCCTCTGCCTGCCTTTGTGGCTTGGTTTTGCCTAAGTCCTTTACTAGATTCTCTAACTTCACCAACAAGGAGCCCCCTCTCCGCTCCCAAATGGGAACTTACACAGACATTTATTTATTTTAATTTTTTATATACCGGCATTCGCGATGGGAGTCGCATCATGTCGGTTTACAATTAACAGGGTGTGACAAGAGGAGAAAAACTTAGAACATTAACATGTGATATAAGAAGAAATAGCAGTTACAATAAAACAGGGACATAAAGTAACTTGGAAAGTAAGGAAAGCGATAGAAAATTAACAATGTGATAAAAAGAGTAACAAGGTAATATACCGTATATAATAAATTTATATAATATAATATAATATAATATATAATATATAACATACCGTATATATAATATACCGTATATAATTCACGTGCCTTAGATGCTTTTATTTTATTTATTTTATTTATTTTATTTTATTTTATTTATTTTATTTTATTTATTTTATTTATATTTATTTTATTTATTTTATTTTATTTTATTTTTTAGATGCTTAGATGCCTTAGATGCTGAGTCCACTGCCCAATTATGGAGCCACAGTAGTCTTCTAATTGCCATCTCAAAGGCAATTGACCTTCAGGATAACTTGACCAGGTCATACAATATATGTGCCAAAAAGGCTACCGCCAATTCTCTGGTATTGTTGAACACAGCTTAGGGTAGCTTGAGCTAATAACTCCAGAAAATAGAGTCCTGAATTGTCATGTCCACTGTGGCGAAGGCCTGCTTTAGAACCGCCTCTGTCTTCCTTCCTGGGGTCCCTCAAGGCCCCCAGGAAGGAAGACAGAGCCGCCTTTGAGCCGCCCTGAGAGAAGTTCCATTCTGACAGTACCATCCATCTTAGGACCTCATTTAATGAAATAGTTCTTGTGGGCTTACTAATGACCTGTAAGATATAGGTTGCCCTCCGACATGTCCTCTGTTTTAGTGTTTGCTGTTTTCAAGGCTGTCTGAATGCTGGTGATGAAGTCTGCAAGTTCTTCCTCAAAGAGCACTGTCCTTCCTGAGAACTCCTGGGTACACGCGGCGCAGATCTGACTGCCAGCCATCCTTCTCCTGGAGTCTGGCGCGGTGGTCATACCAGGCAAATCCCTCCACTTCCACGTCTCCTGTGAGCAGTTAGGGGCTCCAGTTCTGTTCCCCAAAGATCCATGGTCTAGGGATTTTGCACTTGCCATAAAGCCCATCTTCTACATAGCACAGAAAGCCTGGTATATTACGAGGACAAAATCAGGGGAAAACCCTCTAGGGTGAACTCCTGCCGTATCCCTAAGCTGATTCTAGAACAAAGCCCTGCTATGAGTCTATCATACTGTTCCTTTGGGCTGCTTCAGTTTCCCCTTCCACAAGAGGAGCTACCGAGTCTACTTGTCCTGGAATGAGACCTTTTTTCCCTAGGGTAAGGGAAGCAGCATCCATCCATAGCTGATGTTTCACCCCTCCCGAAGCTCTTCCCCTACATGAGAAGAGATACAGTTATGCCCTTCCCAGGTGTCCACATCCGGTTTGCCATCACAAGATGGGCAGAAGGAGCCTACCTTACTGGGCACCTTCCAAGTGCCAAGGAGCTGCACCTGCAGCCACAGAGTATGTTTTCAGCTATTAGCGTCTCACTGTATCCAGCACAAATTGTACTTATATAGAGAATCCCCACAAATCCCAGCTCCAAATCCTCTGCCCAGATAGCTTTAGCATTTCTAAATAATTGTAGCAAGGTTTTCACTGTGCAGTTCAAGCACACTGCCAATAGTTAGCTATTCTAGCAACTGCATTTTTTTTTTTTTTTTTTTTTGCACAATGCGGTGCTACCGCTGGTGTACGGGCCTGCCTTAACCCCTGCTGCAGCTCGGTGTGGCCTACACTCTCTTCCTTTTCATGTGCTTCACCCTCTGGCTTACTCACCACCTACCTAATACCGCTGCTCAATGCTGCTGTGCTTTAGACCACTGAAGTCCTCGCTCATATGGTGTAGAAAAATTCTTGCTTTTACTTAGTTGTATTCATCTCAGTCTGAGCAAAGCAGAACACTCAACAACCAAAAAACGGGGGCAGGGAGTCAGAGACAGCGAGCGTGAGAGAGCTCAAGCCCCAGAACAAAACTCTTTTTGATAAAGGCAGGTCCCTCAGGATCACCACTTACTAGGGAAGGAAGTCAACCTAGGAGGGATCCTCAGACCCTCGCAAACAAGGATCCAAGCCCTAGGTACCTACAGCCAGAAAGAAATCTCTGGGAGACAGCTGCACTGGGAAAATCAACCCTGAGAGGTTGTTATCCCAGAAGCTAGTAAACTCCACCAGCCAGGGTGCAACTGATGAATCTGGGAGTAAACAATGAGTTATTCTACCCATGTTTGCAGCTACCTCTGCCTACTTTCCCTTTTATGCAAAAGAGTAACATCATAAGTGGGGTGTGACCTCTGTCTCTGAAAGCTAAGGAATGGGGAAAACCCAAGCAGGTCTAGCAGGAAGAAAAGGGACTGCTGCTCAGCCACCAGGCTGACCCTGCAGGTACACTTTCAATATTAGTGCTCGGATAGAAACTTGGATTCTAACCTTCAAAAAAATGTACATGAGCAGGCACGATTTTGAAAATCTAGAATCAAAAGTAAATATCATTGTGTAGTAAATAATGATTTCTCCTTTTTCAATGCAAAAATAAAAGAAAAAGAGGTTATTTGACTTTTCTTCACCTGCCAACCAATGGCAGTGCAAATGAGGTGCCACTTTCAGCCCATAAAAGGCTGACAGTTTCTCCAAAGCACGGGTGGGAGAAATCTTTTGGACCCAATAGCTGCACTGAGGGCCCAGTTCAGGTGTGTGGGGGAGGGGATGGAGCCAATGAAGGTCCCTCCTGAGTTTCATTCCAGTTTGAGGAGTTACAACTGCCCGAGAGTCAAGTGGCGACACCACTTCCAGATGTGGATGTCCCTTTCGGGCAGCAGGGACATGCTGTTGCCATTGTGTGTCGGGCGCAGTCTTGCTGTTGCAAGCTAGATCAAAGCCTCCCATGAACTGGATATGACCTGCTGGCTGTAGATTGCCCTCTTTAACATGCAGATTTTGTGCTTTTAGCTGTAAAGAATGTGAGTATAAAGTACACACATTCCCCCTGCTTGTAGATCCACAGTTAATTTTAAAATTGTCCCCAGTCTTAACATACCTGAAAAGAGTGATTAAAAATTCAAAATGAGCATAA
Source organism: Rhinatrema bivittatum (assembly GCF_901001135.1). NCBI lineage: Eukaryota > Metazoa > Chordata > Amphibia > Gymnophiona > Rhinatrematidae > Rhinatrema > Rhinatrema bivittatum. The sequence continues at coordinate 542,698,854 of NC_042615.1, read as the reverse complement.
AGTCAGATGTGAATGGAGACTGCTCTGAAGGGCTGGGGGGAGCTGAGATTTTGTGCCAGGGATTTAAAAAATAATTCAAATGCATATTGGAGTTAATATTTCAGGTTTCAGACTTACGAGAAACCACCTATGTCTACAATCAGAATAAACCTACCCTTCATATCAACATCCTCACAATTCCTCTCTGCTCCTCCTCCTGCATCAGGTCATGTGATGCACTCCAGTCCACCATCTGTCTTTCAAACACACACACACAAAACCTCCCCTAAATACAAAGGAGGCAGGAGAAATGGTAGGGATGAGGGCGAGACCAGAATCCAGCACACTGGGCATAAACCAAGCCTTTCAATAGCAACTATCGCACATAGAGCCTCTGACCTGCTAAGCCTCACCCACAATTCTGAAAGTGTCGGCCCTGCAAGGTAATAATTGACTAGGGCACAGACAGAGATTTGTTTCTGGCATTAGGAACTTGCAGAGGCTTTGCATATTTTTAACCAACAATTCAGAGAAAAGAATCCTCAGAAAGTCCGACTCTTCTGTGGAAAAAGAAAACAGCAGGAGCAAAAGATCATGAGCAAAGACATATCTTTAGGTAATAACAGAATGCTTCTTGTCTTTGATTGTTTTCAGTGGAATATGGCAGCTTTCCAAGCAGCTCCACCAGCCTGCAGTTGTCGTCTTTGACTCCTTGTGATGTACTGCTAATATGGTTGCTGCCATCACTTTGGACATTTATAAATCGGGGATCTGTGTCCAGCTACCTTGGAGTGCGGGGAGGAATGCTAGTACAAGGGTCTGCCCATTCAGCCTGTGCTTAAGCGGTGTCTGGCAGTCAGTTGTTTATTAGATTCTTATTTAAATGTTCTGCTCAGTTACAGCAGCTGAGCAATAACAGTTACTGTGTTCAGGGCTTGGGGGTAGAATCAATCAGGGGCGATGAAATGCATTGTAAGGATTCCAAACCAGCGGAGCTTTGTGAGCGTGAAATGAACTGCGTGGATTCCTTGGATCCTGAGTGGTGCCAGATGGAGGGAGAACCAAGATAAGCAGAGTGAAATCTCCAGCTTCGTAAGAAGCACTCAGTTTTCACTGGTTCACTTGGTAAATCGGGTTTTGTGGAAAGGGGAGGCTAGAGCTTAGAAACCAACAAAATTGCCTTTCACCAGCAAATTTCCTGGAAAGTTATTTCATCTAATTAATAAGTAAATAAATAAAGGTCAGAAGGAAAAATACTACATGTCCAGAGGGCGGTGGCAATTTGTATCAATACATGAATAAGTCACACCAGTTTTCAAAGCAATCTTACACGCGTAAGGTCACTTTAAAAATTCTCTCACCAAAACTACCGGGATACAATTACACTTGCTGTTAGGGATGTGAATCGTTTTTCAATGATTAAAATTATCGTCTGATATTTTTAATATCGTCTTAAATCGTTATAGAACACAATACAATAGAAATTCTAACGATTTATCGTTAAAAATCGTTAAATCGTGTTAGTGCGCACTAACGGGAGTTAGTGCGCACTAACTCCCAGTTAGTGCGCACTAACAGAAAATGATACAAATTGACACTTTCCAGGTCAGTGAAGGTCAGTTAGGAATGAATATGTATTCCTATTGGCTGGCTGTGCTCTTATCTATTGATGTTACCAAGGTTCCCACTGAGGTAATGGTTGGGGGGATGTGAAATGGAAACAGTTGGAAGCTTGACAAAAAAAGTAATGTGATGATCATCACTCATGTGACTAGAACTTGTTTGTTTATTATTTTTGTTAGCAGGCACGTGAAATGCCTAGGTAGGCAGGCAGTGCACCACTCCAGCAGTAACATCATTGCTTCCTGTGCATTGTATTATGTGCACACATTGACTCCAGCTTGGGGACAAGGCAGGTCTCCTTTACTGCACACATTGACTCCAGCTTGGGGAAAATGGCAGGTCTCCTTTACTGCACACATTGATTCCAGCTTGGGGATAAGGCAGGTCTCCTTTACTGCACACATTGACTCCAGCTTGTGGAAAAGGCAGGTCTCCTTTACAGCACACTGACTCCAGCTTGGGGACAAGGCAGGTCTCCTTTCCTGCACCCATTGACTCCAGCTTGGGTACAAGGCAGGTCTCCTTTCCTGCACACAATGACTCCAGCTTGGGGAAAAGGCAGGTCTCCTTTACAGCACACATTGATTCCAGCTTGGGGATAAGGCAGGTCTCCTTTACTGCACACATTGACTCCAGCTTGGGGAAAAGGCAGGTCTCCTTTACAGCACATTGACTCCAGCTTGGGGAAAAGGCAGGTCTCCTTTACTGCACATATTGATTCCAGCTTGGGGATAAGGCAGGTCTCCTTTCCTGCACACACTGACTCCAGCTTGGGGACAAGGCAGGTCTCCTTTACTGCACCCATTGACTCCAGCTTGGGTACAAGGCAGGTCTCCTTTCCTGCACACATTGACTCCAGCTTGGGGAAAAGGCAGGTCTCCTTTACAGCTCATTGACTCCAGCTTGGGGATAAGGCAGGTCTCCTTTCCTGCACACATTGACTCCAGCTTGTGGACAAGGCAGATCTCCTTTACTGCACACACTGACTCCAGCTGGGGAAAAGGCAGGTCTCCTTTCCTGCACACATTGACTCCAGCTTGTGGAAAAGGCAGGTCTCCTTTACTGCACACACTGACTCCAGCTGGGGAAAAGGCAGGTCTCCTTTCCTGCACACATTGACTCCAGCTTGTGGAAAAGTCAGGTCTCCTTTACCGCACACATTCACTCCAGCTTGTGCCAGGGTTAGGGCACTGTGCAGGAAGATCACAACACCACTGGTATCAGGGTTAGGGCACAAGTTCTAGTCACATTGACTGATCACATTACATTTTTTGTCAAGCTACCAATTGTTTCCATTTCCCATCCCCCATATACTGTCAGTGGGAACCTTGGTAACATGAATAAATAAGAGGGCAGCCAATAGGAATACATATTCATTCCTAAACTGACCTTAACTGACCTGAAAAGTGTCAAATTGTATAATTTTCTGTTAGTTTTTTCCGATTAGTGCGCACTAACTCCCGTTAGTGCGCACTAATCGGAAAAAACGATTTTTAACGATTTTATAACTAAAAAATCGTGCCAAACACGATTTTCTTCTCCTGCCAGACGATTTCGATCGTTAAGACGATAGGGCACATGATTCACATCCCTATGAGAAACTGGCCCCTAAACCACTACCAACACCTCACCTCAACCTATTAGATAACCCTCCTATAGAGATATAAATAGTGGCACACAGTGAGGCCCTCCCCTGAGGCTGTCTGTCTACTCCACTCACTCCTCTCCCCTTGTCCCATCTCCCCTTCTCCCTCCCAAGCCCAGAAATGGCCAAATGCAATTCTAAAAATTTATCACAATTGAGTTATGGCCATTTCAGGCATATCACACAACCTAACACCAGTAAAAAAGATATTTCCAGTGTTAAAACTGTGCGATAGCATGCATTATGCTATCTCATGGTGCGATATTGCCCCTCATTTTCCTAAATCCTACCCAAACTCCTCCCTGATCCCACCCCTCCCAAAAATTTGCATCCGCGCCATGCGTTAGTGTTCATATCGCATGCGTTTTGGTGTTAATGCATGGATAAAAGGTGGGTGGGCAGTGGGAAGATCGGGGTGGCATTACATAGCTGGATAACTTATCCATCTAAGTAGCAATATTGAAACTTAGCCAGATAAAGTTATCTGGCTAAGGTCTGGATTTTCTAAGGTCGCAGACCTTAGAAACTTCGGCATTAACGGGAAGGCAAAGCAGGGGGCGGGCCTGCGAAAGCCGGCAGCCATCACACCACTGCAGTGTAGTTATTCAGCGTGAAACTGGCGGCGATAAGGGTCCTTACCTTTTGCCACCAGCGATGTTTCCGCAGAGTCGGCCCCGGTGCCGCCCCGACTCCTCCCCTTCCGGGGCCGACTCCGCCCCCATTTAGTGATCACACACGAAAAGTCCCTTTTCGCGTGCGATCACTTTTGAAAATGCTGTATAAATAGGAGGCATATTCTGGGGTAGAATCTTTAAGATTTCAATGAAATATTTTTTAACCATTTATTTGTTTAATTTATTTAGGTTTAGATTTTTGGCACTTCAAAGTGTACATCAAAGTGGATTTCACAGGGTGAGAAGGTATTACTTCTAGGAAAGTTAGCAAAATGAAGATTTTTATATCTCAAGGAATTTTCAGGCATTTCTGTTCTTAAACGAAGAGAAACATTCTCTTTTATCAAACTATCCTGTATAGAAGATATTCCTGAAATCTGATTAGAAAGAGAACCCAATTGGGTTGCATGGTTAGCAGCATCAGTTGAAAATGTACAAAACTGAACTACACATCCCTCTAAAATACCTTCCACCCTTTGTAGGGAAGTAGCTAAATCTACTAAGGAAATATCTTTCTTAAGTGTAGGAATAGATTTTTTTTTTCTTGATACCATGATGAGGAACAGGAGTTAAACAAGAAAAAGGAGAGAAAACCATCGCTGCATCACCAACAACAGAATTAACTGTCGTAGGCTGAAGGTCTTTTAAGCACTGATCGCACCGCTGATGTCAGCCAAGGATCGCGGCACTCACCACCTACCCGAACAGTGTCGCTCAGGGCAAAGCAGTTGATGTTCTCTGCTGAATCTCTCCTCCATTTGCATCAATGGCAGCTTGCAGTCTTTTGTGATAATTGTAAATGAGGCCCTTTATTTTTTCATGTGGTAAAGCTGTCCATTTCTCTTGGCAATAAGTCCACACCAGCAGAAACCGACTGCAAAGGTTTTTATCGCAAATAGCGGCTCAGGCGAGAGAGAGAGAGATGCAAATATGTAAAGTTACTATTTATACCACTGTAAGAGGGGGCACTATTAACCTGGGGTGAGGTTTGGGGGATGGGGTAGGTTTTGGGGGCAGTTTTACATACACAGTCAGAGGTACGAACAGCAAAGTTGACATCAATGAAGAAGATTCTGTCATTTGGAGTGATCAAAAGTAGAAGAGAAGTTGATTTGTACAATATGCTCTCTACCTAGCTTGATTAGAGTGCATCAAGCTAGGTAGAGAATACATTGTACAAATAAATTCCTCTTTTACTTTTCATCACTCCAAATGACAGAAAATCTTCACTGATGTCAATTTTGCAGTTCATACCTTTGACTGTACGTGTAAAACTGCCCCCAAAACCTGCCCCCCCCAACCTCATTCCGAGTTAATAGTGCCCCCTCTTACAGCGGTATAAATAGTAAATTTACATATTGACCTCTCTCTTTCGCCTAAAACCTTATTTGCGATAAAAACCTTTGCAGTCAATAACACACAGCTAATGTAGGCACAACGCACAGAAAAAAGGTGTAGTTAGTTACTCTTTTGCATTTGATGTTAGGAGCCGCTTCATGATCATTAACTCTGCCCAAACTCCTCCCATTTGCAATCCAAATGTGACATTTTCATACTAATGTGCATTGTGCTATTTACCGCATGTGTTAGGACGTTAATGCTAGCATGAAGGCCCTAATGTAAAATGATAAATGACCCTGATAGTGTTCACGGTTGTGACCATAAAGTTCAATTTTGGTCTCATCCAAAGGAGACGAAAATCATAAAGGAAATACATTGCGCTCCCCTATGAGAAAAGGCAATACAAGTTAGGACTCCAGCCTGAAGAAGAGACAGCTGAGGGGAGATATGATAGAGGTCTTTAAAATAAAGAGTGGAGTGGAATGGGTGAATAGGGAACGGTTATTTGCTCTTTCAAATAGTACTAGGACAAGAGGGCACTCCATGAAGGTAATAGGTAGCACTTTTCAAACAAAATGGAGAAAGTGTTTTTTTTTCACTCAGCACACATTTAAACTGTATGATTTCTTGCCAGATGCTGTGGTAAAAGTAGTTAGTTAGCTTTGTTTTAAAAAGATTTAGACAAGTTCCTGGAAGGAAAGTCCATAAACCATTATAGCCATCTAGACTTGGGAAAGCCACTGCTTATTTATGACTCTGAGCATGAAGGATCGGATTGATACTTTGGGATTGTGCTAAGTACTTGTGACCTGGATTGCCCACTGTTGGAGCGACAGCACCCTCACCAGGGGCCAAAAAAAGTCTCAGTTCATTCTGACAGTACAATCTCAGCAAGTGCTCATTGCAATGAACTGAGTCTCTTTTTGCCCCCCCCCCCCCCCCCCCAATGCCAACACTATTGCTGCCAAAGCATCCACAGTGTCAGGCTTGGTTTCTCATATTTGATTGCCAGCATTCTTCAACTTCTGCTCGTGTTTACCAGTTTTTATCTCTGATGTGCGCCCATTGATTCACTGAAGCTGGGATTAACTAGGGCTATTTTGGCTCTGTTATCCAGTTTAAGCCACAGCACATGGCTCTCGCTGATGTATAATACCACTTCTCATAGATTTTGCTCTTAGATGTTTGGCTTGGAATCTATTTGCTTTTTTACATGATTAGCTATTGTCTCCCAATGCAGAGAGGTGAACTGGCTCAATTCATGCTTTCTTAGTGCTGGAAATGTAACTCCTAGGCAGAACTGGGGTAAAGTTTCCAGGGCTAATGTTAGCCTATGGGCAGAATTTGTTCTGTTGCTGTAACCTGTAGTCAGGATTAATGGGCAGAAAACATGCTTTATGCTGGCTTTCTATGCAAAAAATATGATTTATGCGCACAAGAAATGTTTTCAGCTCTGAAAACATTTTTGTGCACATAGATCATATTTTATGCATAGAATGCTCATGAAGCATGTTTTTTTGAGCGTAAAAGGATGGAAAGATGGCTTTTCCTCTGCTCAGCATAGCATCTTGTTCCTCGTCTGTAAACCTCTCTCCCCATTCTGAGTTAAAATATGATCTGTCTATGCAAAAGGCTGAGCACACATTTTAACTTGGATTTGCACACTTTTTAAACTCCCACTGTATTAGCATGTATAACAATAGTTATATTTTTTTTCTGTGCAGGTTAAAAAAAATGTGCGCTGAATAATCACTTATTAACATAGTAATGACGGCAGAAAAGGACCAAATGGTCCACCCAGGCCACCCAGAAAGCCTTCCACTGCAATATCCGCTGGGCCATGCAGGTCATCTGCAAGTCTCTCCCAAGGGTAGTCCCTGCAGTCACCCCCAACCCCCATGACAAGGGCAGCGTACCTTATTATATCAGGTTCAGAGCTAGCAAACAGAAGTCCTGCATCACAAAGTTGGAGGTGTTAACACCATTTGAATGCAGTATAACTTTGTTTTTCTACTTTGCAAATCTTTGCAGTGATTCTGTTGAATTTTCTGCTGACCCTAAATGGTTTGGTTTTTCTTCTTTCCCCACAAACACACACAAGTGAAACTGTGTGAATGCTTTGCAATCAGCAGAACTATAAGTAAACTGGACCCTTACTGAGGTTTTCTTTTGTTGTTTTACTGGGGAACTCCTGCTAAACCAAATTCCAATTGTTTTCTTTACATTTTCAGTTACTTTACTTCTGTATATATATTTATACTTAAAAGTTATCCTCTTGTTGCATGAGAATCCTGTGCAGATAGTACCATTACCTGCAATTTGCCCGGTGTAGATTTGTTGCATTTTTCTTCTGGATGGCAATGGGGTTAGGACAAATATTGCTTTGTTTACCTAGAGCTGTACATTCTGTGCGGTTTTCAAGAATCAGGCGAGAGGGACTGTGGAGCCCTATACGTGCGGGCGTGCGTAAAAGAAGGTTTTGGATTGTTTCCTCCTTCCCCCTCCCAGGCATAAAGAACCTGAATCCCAAATCTCCATTTCACTGTCGGAGTAAAGATACTTAATTGTACTATTTCTTTTGTGACACCACCCCCCCCCCCCCCCCCCCCACACACACACACCCCTTTCTTGGCTAAGAATATATATCCAGAGGGGGTGTTACACACCAAGAGACAAATATTTCAACAGCAGAAAATCTTACAAGCAGAACCGAAGGCGTAATGTTATTCGGTAAATATATCATTTCTCAAACTCCCCTTCACCATCCCTACCCCCCAAGCTGACTAGAAATTATACAAAATAAATGTTACTTAAAGCTTACCGCCACTGTCAGAATGAAGCCAGCAAAGATTAGGGATACCGGTATGGTGATTCCTAACCTGACATCCATTGTCAGGGGACAGTTTCCACAGTCAGCAGGACATGTAGCACATCCCTCCTCTTCTTCACAGACACCATTTCCACACACTAAATGCAATATACCAAATTCAGTGATTACAACTCCTTTTGCCCATTTTCAGGTCTGATTTAGAATATAAAGAAATCTGATCAGGATAAACCAACTGATTAACTGCAGCACACTCTCTTTATGGGGACAATGGAACAGATATGCCACTCCACTAACTTAATAACGAGAGGCCCCCCTGCCAATATTTTTCTTAATGACATTTCTTGACCCTTCTAGTAAAATGCTGCTGAAAGGCGCTCCACGTTATCAACTCTGAAATCAATGAATAACTCTTGATCAATTTTTACAACGGAATGAGATTTAGCTAAAAAGGATGAAGGCAGAGCCTGCAATGTATCATATTTTGAGGACGAGATTGGGAACTGAAATTTGTAAAACATTGACAGTAACTTTAAAACAAGCATGCGGGTGCCCATACATGTGTGCATGGGTACGCGAGCAAATAAACACGGGAATTTTAAATCATGCGCGCAAGTACGCCCATATGATTTAAAATACACTTAGCGTGCATATGTGTGCTCCTAATTTGAAGCATTTATTCAAGCAAAAGTAAAGCATGTATCTTCCATAAGGATTTGTCAGCTTTAACGAGCACAGGGAAGTGAATTTTAAAACATGCTCGCATGAAGGCAATTCCCAGTTTTACCCATTAGTCCACCAGGTTCCCCAGTCCGTCTCGATATCATTCGGACCTCTCTGGTTCTTCACCCCGACTCCCTCATGTAGTTGATCTAGGCCTAAACAGAGATTTTTGCAGACATTCACCTCATCAGGAGCAGAAGTAAACATATGCAGCTAATAGGCTGCCGCGCACTGCAGCAACCGGTTTTAAAATACAGAGTTATGCGCGTAACTGATGGCCCTGCCCCAGAATGCCTATACCCTGCTCCCAATTCCACCCCTTTCTTTTTTTGCTCGAGCATGCGCATATATGTGCATAATGGGGTAGATTTTATAAATCTACGCATGCGTGTACTTTTGTTCGCGCACCAGGCACAAACAAAAGTACGCTGGATTTTATAAGATACACGCATAGCCGCGCGTATCTTATAAAATCCGGGGTTGGCGTGCGCAAGGGGATGCTCATTTGTGCACCTTGCGCGCGCCAAGCCCTACGCGCGCTGCCCGTTCCCTCCGAGGCCGCTTCGAAATCGGAGCGGCCTCGGAGAGAACTTTCCACCCCCCCCCCCCCCGCACCTTCTCCCCCTACCTTTAATCGAAAAGTTACGCCTGCCTCTGGGCAGTAGTAACTTACGCACGCCAGCTGTCTGACAGCGCGGCAGGCCTCAACACAGCCTGCTGTGTTGGGGCACTCGGCCATGCCCACGGACCCGCCCACACACCCATGAACACGCCCCTGAGCCGACACCACGCCCACTGGCCACGCCCCCGACCATCCTTTTTTGCAAGCCCCAGGGCTTGCACGCGTCCCGGGGCTTGCGCACGCCGCCAAGCCTATGCAAAATAGGCTCGGCGCGCGCAGGGGCGTTTTAAAAGGGTTATGCGCAATGCGCATACCTTATGCGCGTAACCCTTTTAAAATCCGGCCCAATTTGTGGTTCTTAAAATGTGTGTTGCCCATGCACAATACTCACTTATATGGACCTTTCAGCGCAAGCAACACTTTTAAAATTCATCTAATTGTTAATAGGAGAAACAGGAGGAGGAGTAGCTTAGTGGTCAGAGCAGCAGGCTATGAACCAGGAGATCCTTGTGACCTTGGGCAAGTCACTTTACCCTCTATTTCCTCATTAGATTGTAAGCCCTCTGAGGACAGGAAATACTTGCAGTACCTTAATGTAATCCACTTTGAGGTGCTAGAAAAGCAGAATATAAAAATCTAAATAAATAAATAAGGCCTTTGCTAGGTGCCAGATAGAAATGCAATCAAAAGAAATGGACCAGATGCTGTAATTCAACACAAATGGCCTGTGTTGTAATTTAACACAAACTCTGGAGAATACTGGAAGAAACAATTTTAACTTAGCTTATTTGGTTCAGCAAGCATGAAATCACATTATAAATTCCTTTGGAACATTACTATTTATTTATTTAGAGGTTTTATATCCCGTCATTCCAAGTGAAAATCACTAGATCACCACGGTTTACAGCATCAGTATTCACAAATTAGAAATCACAGTTAACAGCAATAACATTCACAATTATTGGTGACTAGTCAGAGGGTAACAACACATTGAATGCTCATTGAGGTATGGTACTCGGGTGATAAATGTAGAGGATGGTAAAGTCTTTATATATCAACTGTTTTATGACTCTTGTTTTTAAGGTTTGTTATTTAGATAATAAGGGTTTGAGAAGCTAAGTTTATTTTGATAAGAGATTATGTAGTCTAACAGATTATGTAGTGTTATACGTGTTTTGGAACAGCCAAGTTTTCAGGTCTTGTTTGAATTTCTTTTTGGCTGTTGTAGTTCTTAATTCTTCCGGTATAGAGTTCCACAGTTCAGGACCTGCTATTGATAGCGTTCTTTCCCTTGTTTGGGACAAGTGGGATGTTTGCAATGTTGGTATAGAGAGGAGACCTTTATTTTGTGATCTCAGCATTCGTTGAGGTTTGTGTTTTTAAGTGATATTCTAAACAGATCATTATTTATGTTAATGTTATTGAATATGATCGTTAATGCTTTATATTGTATTCTAAATTGTATTGGTACTGTCCTCAAAGTAGGAGTGATGTGATCGTATTTTCTGGGGCCTGTTAATAGTCTTGCTGCAGCATTTTGCAGACGTTGTAGTGGTTTAATGTGTGGAAGACGAAGGAGCAAGGAATTGCAGTAGTCAAGGTTCAAGAATATCAGTGTTTGCATAACAGTTCTGAAGTCTGTGGTAGTCAGTAAAGGTTTTAAGTGGCTTAGTAGTCGCAGCTTGCTATAACCGGTTTTAATCAATTTACTGATATGTCTCTTCATTGATAAGTTCTCATCTAGTTGTACTCCTGTAGGTCGATATCTCCTGTTTACCAATGATGCACTAATTATGAATTACAATAGCCATGTACAGGCCAAATTCTGACAGGCCCCAGGCACTGTCATGCACAGCAAGAGAAGGAACTTTTACCCAAGTGAACTTTAAACTGCATTGCATCAGTGGAAACAAGAGGCCTTGTCTTGATACACTGAAGGCCTGTGCCTGTTTGTAAGTTCCTGTGCAAATAAAGAAACCAGACAGAAGAGACAATATGACTTAAGCCCTAAGCAGGAGTCATGGTTCAGCCAAAGCAGAGTGCAGAAGGTTATAAGACCCCCCCACCCTTGGAAGGAAGAGAGGGGCAGCCTGAGACAATGCTAACACTCTGACACACAGCTTGGCATACAGATGTGACAGTTCTCCCTCCCAAAGGAATGAGAGGGAGGGAAAGGACCTGGAACATGACAGACCCCTCCCGAAGTAATGGGAAAAAAGACCTGCAGTGAGGCAAAAGACCCTCCACCCACCACAAGGTTATGCATGAGCTTATGCATATTTATCAGCTGGGAAGTATAAGACAGGAGGTACGGAAGAGAAAAGGAAGGAAGAAAGAAAGGAACAGACCCACTGGGAGAGTGATCCTGGAACCAAAAGGGAGCAGGTAGGCAAGCAACAGACCCCCGGAGGAAGAGGAGGCACAAAGCCTGAACGCAAACCTGTTGAGGTGTCCCTAGAAGCGAAAGTGGGGCCAGAGGCAAACCAGCCCTCCCTGCTATCGAGAAGGGAGAATACTAGGTGTGGCCAGGTGATCGGAGAGAAGAGACCCCGGCTCAGGTGTGGAGAGTGACACAGAGTCATAGATGGTGAAGGGTGAGAACCAGTCCAGACAGCTGGCATACACCAGAGCCAGAAGCAGCCTCCTTCCTGCACAACCTGCCACTCTGCCAGCACTAAGTCCAGGAAGCAAGTCTCTCCCCTGCCCACATTCTCCAGCAAGAATCTGCTTCAGAGGTGAACAGAGGTATCTATCACCTGAAGTTGGAATCGTGGTAAGTTAGCCACAAGTATTAATACCTTAAGCAAGCTAAAGTTAATGGCATGTTTTGTAACCACCCATAATGCAAAACTTTCTTTAGGGAAAATTGGTGCTTAGTGGCCAGGATATTAGAGATAGGAATTGTTATTTTCTAAATGCTATATCTTTCCAAATCTGATAAATTAAATTCTATTTCTAAGGAGAATACACATCTTTTCCCTGACTTAGGATCACAAAATAAGGTGGGAGGACAGATCCCTGCACCCCTAAACCTGCCTACACTCCCAAGTCTCTTACTTGTGTCGATGGATCAATTTTGTAATTTCCTAAATCTATAGCAGGTGGTATTGGTTTTGGAGGGTTTCAGTTTAGCCATAGGATATCTGTTTTTTTGGTATTTAGTATGAGTTTAAGTTGTGATAGTTTTTCATTTATCTTTGTCATATATTTTGCGATTATGTTGCTGTGTTTTCTATCAATTTTGTTAGTGGAATATAGAATTGTAAGTCATCCACATAGAGGAAGAAGTTTAATTCAAGCTCTGTGAGTAGTTTGCATAATGGTAGCATGTAGATGTTGAATAATGTAGCCAACAGAGCTGATTCTTGAGGCACTCCAGTGTTACACTGAAAGGAGTCAAATATCTTGTCATCAAATTTTACTTGGTATCTTCTCTTGTCTAGGAAGGATATGAACCATTTTAGTACCGTTCTATCCATCTCAATGTTTTTCATCTGTCGGCATAGCAATTTATGGTCTACTGTGTCAAATGCTGCTATGAGATCAATAAGTACTAGGCAGTATGATTTGCCAGACATGAATCCTCATAGTATCGGGTCAGTTAATGATAATAGAAGGGTTTCCGTTGAATGTTTTTTTCTGAAACCGAATTGATTTGGATATAGAATTTCATGATCACCTAAATGCTCCTCTAGTTGGTTGAGAACTGTTTTTTCTAGTATTTTTGCTTGGAACAATAGATTTGATATCAGTCAATAGTTGTCCCAGTCATCAATTCTCCCTTCTTTATTTTTTACAGTTGGTTTTATGACTGCTTGCTTTAATCCTTTAGGTATCTGGCCTCCTCTTAGTGATAGATTGACTAGTTTGTGATTGTTGGTACAATTATTTGGTTTACTTGTTTCAGGGAGTTGGCTGGAATTGGGTCTTTTGGATGCACTGAAGGTTTTAATTCGTTGATTCTACTTATCTCCAGTTTTGATACTATTTCAAATGATGTCCACTTGTTTTTATAGTTGTACTTATTATCTCATCGGTTGTACTATATAACTAGGATTGCCCACACTGGAGAGAAAAATCTGAATGGACGAGCTGAATAAAATATTGAAGAGTGCCTTAACACAGAATAAGATACAAGCTATAAATCAGCTTGCAATTCCTGCACCATCATACAGCTTTGGAATAGTGGACGGGCCCCATAAATATCTTGGATGTAAAGCATCAGTGACTCATGTCAAGAACAGTTGTTTAACTGTCTTCACTCATTTTGCAGACAATATTTATCATGTTCTTTTCTCTTCCTGGTTAGTTTTGGCAGGGTCATTGGTAAACAGCTTGGTCAATTTGTTTTTACATACGGTATATCAAATATAATAAATAATAATAATAATAATAATAATAATAAATAATAACTGCTGTACTCCCTGTTTCTTCCCAGGGTATCTTAAAAATTCTTACACCATTCTTCTGCTTTTTGATCAGCTAATGATGCAGAAGGAAGCTTATCACAGCAAAGCGGGAAGACTGGAAAACAGACCAGGTAAGTAGCCACATGTAAAATGGATCTTGAAACTATTTTATTATAGACTTTTAATTCAATGATTCTGATATACAAAAAAGTTAAACACTTAGCTGAAATACTTAGCCAGAGGCACAGAAGAACATGGTAAGCCTGGTTCAAGCTTAAGTCTGAATATTTGTTGTTACATGTCATCAACATGTAATATGGCCATTATATTGGCACAAAAACTTTCCAGATTTTAAAGCATTTCTAAAGATCACAGGGAAGGTAATTTTATAACAGAGTTGGCACTCCCTTCCAAGTGACTAGCAGGGAAGCAATGATGGTGAATCACAGAATTGTGCTTCTGCTAGAAGGAAGCAATCAGGGAGGAGTAGAGCAGGGAAATGGTGAGGAGTCATTCAGCCACACTAGGGGGCCGATGCAATAAGATGCGCACTGAAAACAGGAGCTTGTACAGAGCGCCCGGGCATGCAGCCATGTCCACTGGGCATTCGATGCAGTATTTAAATAAGGGGCTGCGTAAAAAAGGGTGCGCTAGGGGATAATTGTGCATCCGCAGCGCTTATTTACATGAGGCACCCACAATTGCAATGGGCGCTCAATACGAGCGTCCATTTTTATCCTGCTTCTTCAGGTCAGCTTTTGTTGTTATTTTGCAGAGGTTACTGAAGTGTCTTATATTAAGTGCCCCTTGCTATGGGCATCTAAATTGTGCAGCCATAAGAAATTATTTTTTTTTTAATCAAGCCAATAAACATTTTTTCTCCACTGCAAGCAGTAAATTAGGTGTCACAATGATAGTAAGTAGGGGGGACCGCATTTTTCAGATTTCTCATGAGCCCTTGACTTGTGGATTGACTTAACACCACCTCTGGGACTGGAGTTAAATTTGTCATGTTAAAAAGTATGCGTTGGATGCCTAGTGCTTTCCTGCATCAGGAGATAATAGCTAATAACCTCAACTACATGACATTTACATGTGATGGGGATCTATTGGCTATGTATTTGTTTCGATGCATGTTTTGGACATGCTAATCTCCTTATTGTATCGGGTGCTAGTCTAGCGCATCAAAAATGCATGTCCAACCGCGCTAGCTGGGCGTGCTTTATTGTATCGCCCCCTCTCCCTTTGCTTGCTTATAAAACCCTCTCTGTGGCTTAAAGGAGAGAGAGAGAGAGAAAACCAGAATGGAAAGTTTTCTGCAGATTGGATGCCCAGCCATGTAAGGGCCAACTTTACTAATAGCAAGGAAGGATGTTCCCTGTGGGATTTTTAACCACCTTTTCTTGGTAAATGTGCCAGTGCTCAGAAGGTGATTGGTCTCTCTCACTGTGGTAGCAGGAAGCTCTGTAAGAACCTAGATTTGTCACTTTCCCCAATATTAAAGCCCCGGTCTGTACCTTTAATTGTAAAAAGAGATTTTCTGGGCTTCATTCTTGAATATTAAGATGGTAGCTTTAAAACAAACACGCAGGTGCCCATACATGCAAGAATGGGCGCGCAAGCGAACATACGCTGGAATTTTAATTCATGCCTGCATTTCCGCACATGTAATTTAAAATACACCTACCACGCATATCTTCCTTAAGATTTTGTTGGCTTTAATGTGTGCAGGAAAGTGGATTTTTAAACATACTCGCATGAAGGACATTCCCAGTTTTAGCCATTAGTCCACCAATTTGCCCAGTCTGTCTCAAGGTCATTCGGACCCCTCTGGTTCTTCAGCCTGTATCCCCATCAGTTGACCTGGATCCCTCCCCCTGTTGACATAAGTCTAAACAGAGATTTATGAAGCCTTACATCTCATCAGGAGCAGAAGCAAACATACGTGGCTAATAGGCTACCACGCGCTGCAGCTGCCGTTTTTAACATATGGAATTCACATAGTGCTCCAACTCTGCCCCTTTTCCACCCTTTTTTGTTTTGCTTGAGCACCCGCATATACGCGCCTAATTTGTGGCTTTTAAAATGCGTTGCTCACACGCACCCCAGATACTCACTTATATGGGCTTTTTAGCACAAACAAAACTTTTAAAATTTACCCCCAAGGATGTACCCTGTTTTGGAAGCTGTGCTACCTAGGGGTTGCATGACCATAAGTTAAAACAGGTGTTCTATTTTCTTAAGGCCAGGAGTCTGATTGAATTTGTTTTCCTGAGGTTTTTTCCCCCAGTGAATGCTGTCTTGATGCCTAAACTGCCTTTGACATCTCTGGGCCTCATCTATCCAGTGGATCCCTCACAAGCCCACAGAGTTTTAAAATCTGCATGTATATTGTGCATGCAGGCTTTACTGACTTTCTTCTCTATGCTATGAAAAGGTTCTAAATGTGTGAATTTAATTTTTTTTTGATTGATTGACATATTACTTTATATTACTTATGTAATGGATTTTATGTGTTTTGATGTGTTTGTTTACTGTTTCGGTCAGAGTTTGCTGTGTGTATGGTATTTAAAAGCTGGAAATAAAATAAATAAATACATACAGAGTATTTTCTAAGCAAGCATGCATATAAGTTCCTTATGAAAATCTTCATGTAATTGGAGAAGTACATGCACAAATTACATTGCACAAAGTTACACCTGCTCCAAGTAGATCATAACTTACGCGGGGTAACTAAAGTTACGCAAAACAAAGTTTTATGCATGTAAGTAAGTTACGTAAAACAAAGTTTTATGTATGTAAGTAATTTTGAAACTCAAGCCCAAAGTGTACCAATAAAATAAAATAATCAATGGTTTCATGCTTCTGTTTCCATGCTCTACATTAATATATATTGACCAAAAGAAAATTGGTTCTTACCTGATAATTTTCGTTCCTGTAGTACCACGGATCAGTCCAGACTCCTGGGTTTTGCCTCCCTTCCAGCAGATGGAGACAAAGCAAGTTTCGACAGACTCTGCCTTATATACCTAGGTGCCACCCACAGTCTGCCAGTATTACATATTGTCAAAGCAGAATGGTACCAAACCAAACTATATACAGGAATCATAAACCAAACTGGATCACTAACCCCAACTGCAAACCACATTCATCAACCAGGGTAACAAGAATAATCTGCAGACCCGAAGAATAAACAAATACAGAAAGAAGCGGACTCTCCTTTACCACTCTACAGCAATCAGGCAGGACTCTGGACTGATCCGTGGTACTACAGGAGCAAAACTTATCAGGTAAGAACCAATTTTCTTTTCCCTGTACGTACCCGGATCAATCCAGACTCCTGGGATGTATCAGAGCTTCACCTACCTGGGATGGGATCCGGAGGGGCCTGCTCTGAGCATATCTTCTCCAAAATTTCCCATATCTGGAGCCTGAACATCCAGTCAGTAATGCCGTGCAAATGTATGCAAAGATTTCCATGTAGCCGCTCTACAAATCTCCTGCGGCGAAATGTGAGAGCATTCAGCCCAGGAAGCCGCTTGAGAACGTGTAGAATGCGCCTGTAGACCTATTGGTAAAGGCTTACCTCGTAATAAATACGCGGAATTTATCGCCTCCTTGAGCCACCGAGCAATCGTGGTCTTGGATGCCATATTACCTCTTTTTGGACCACTCCAGAAAACAAACAAATGATCGGAAACTTGAAAATCATTAGTGACTTCAAGATAATGGAGCAAGATCCTGCGCACATCCAACTTCTTCAAGTCCTTAGAAAGGGGATCTGACCTAACCAGATCTGAAAATGACGGAAGCTCCACCGATTGATTCAAATGAAAGGTGGAAACCACCTTTTGGAGAAAAAGATGGAAACACCAGAATCCGAAATCCTCAAGAAAGGCTCACAACAGGACAGAGCCTGAAGTTCAGAAACTTTACGAGCCGAGGAAATCGCCACCAAGGATACCACTTTCAATGTATAGTCCTTTAGTGTGACCCAAGATAAAGGTTCAAACGGAGCAGTGCACAAAGCGGAAAGAACCAAATTTAGATTCCAAGAAGGACAGGGATGATGTACTGGAGGACGTAAATGTGTTGCCCCTCGAAGGAAACGAGAAACATCAGGATGCGCAGCCAACGGTAACCCCCCAATAGAACCGTGCAAACAACCCAAAGCCACCACCTGCATTTTCAAGGAACTGCACGATGACTTTAGCTAGCCCAGCCTGAAGGAAACCTAAGACATCCGATACAGATGCCCTAGTGGGCTCCACCTCCCGGGCATCTGGGGCATCCAGGACTCAAAGACCTTCCAAACTCGGACGTAAGACAGAGAAGTGGAAGACTTATGTGATCTCTACAGAGTAGCCACCACTGCATCTGAATATCCCTTGCTTTTTAGGTGCCGCCTCTCAAAAGCTACGCCGCTAGACAGAAGCGATCGACCTGGTCGAAACATACGGGCCCCTGATGAAGAAGATTTGGCAGACACCGAAACCGCAGAGGACCCTCTACTGCCAGGTTTACCAGATCCGCAAACCATGGACGGCGCGGCCACTCAGGAGCCACCAGGATCACTTCGGACGGGTGAGCCTCTACCCGCCTGATCACCTTGCCGATCAGAGGCCAAGGAGGGAAGACGTAAAGCAGTATTGTCGATGGCCACGGCAGCACTAGGGCATCCACCCCTTCTGCTCCCGTGTTCCTTCGGCAGGCATAGAAGCGCAGGGCCTTGGCATTTTTGAACGTCGCCATCAGGTCCATGCAAGGTGTTCCCTACCTGTTGCAGATGAGTTGAAAAGCCTTGTCCACCAGCTCCCACTCTCCGGGATCTAGATGATGTCGACTTAGAAAATCCGCATGCACGTTGTCGACCCCAGCTATGTGGGATGCTGCAATGCTGAGCAGATTCTGCTCCACTGCCACTGGACGGCCTTTGTACCTCCCTGGCGATTGATACAAGCCACCATGGTTGCATTGTCGGACAGTACCCTGACCAACTTCCTCTTGACGATCGGGAGGAAGGCCTGTAAGGCCAGCCAGACTGCCCTGGTCTCCAGGCGATTTATGGACCATTGCACCTCCTCAGGGGACCACAGACCCTGTACCAATTTTCGCAGACAAACTGCTCCCCAACTGGACAGGCTGGCATCCGTGGTGATCACTGTTCAGTCAGT
This sequence comes from Rhinatrema bivittatum, assembly GCF_901001135.1. Lineage (NCBI taxonomy): Eukaryota > Metazoa > Chordata > Amphibia > Gymnophiona > Rhinatrematidae > Rhinatrema > Rhinatrema bivittatum. The sequence continues at coordinate 542,679,837 of NC_042615.1, read as the reverse complement.
GGACTTCCCAGGTCAAATTGTCCAACAGAGTAGAAGTCATGGAACCGAGAACCTGCAAGTAATCCCAAACCATCGGAGGATGCTTGGAGAGTAACGCCCGTACTTGCCCTTGCAATTTGCCCACTCGATCGGAGGTTAGGAAAACTCTCTCCTGCTGGGTGTCAAACAAAGCTCCCAAAAATTCCAAGGACTGGGAAGGGACAAGATGACTCTTGGCCATGTTTACCACCCAGCTGAGCATAGTCAACAACTGTAATACCCGCTGGATCACTTGCTGAAAAAGTACATCTGATTTTGCCCGAATCAGCCAATCGCCCAAATACGGATGCACCAAGAACCCCTCTCTGCGGAGCTGTGCCGCAACCACTACCATGATTTTGGTAAACATCCTGGGGGCTGTAGCAAGGCCAGAGGGCAAAGCTTGAAACTGGTAATGCTGACCCAAAACAGCAAACTGCAGAAACCTCTGGTGATTCGCTCGGATTCCTACATGCAAATACGTCTCCATCAGATCCAGAGAGGCCAGAAACTCCCCCGGTCGAACTGACGCAATCACTGACCGCAACATCTCCATGCGGAAGCGCAGAATGCGAAGACACTGGTTGACCTGCTTTAAATCGAGAATGGGCTGGAAGGACCCCTATTTTTTTGGCACGACAAAATTAATGGAGTAACGTCCTTGACGTTGAGCGGACCGGGGAAACGGTACAATAACACCGAGGTCGAGAAGGAGCTGCAAGGTCTGCTTTACTGCCCCATGCTTTGCGGCGTACCCGCAAGGAGATATCAGAAACTGTGGGTGCGGACGGCGTGCAATATCTAATGCGTAGCCGTGTCTTATCACCAAGACAACCCACTGGTCCGAAGCGATCTTGGTCCACTCCTTGAAAAACAGATACAGCCTGCCCCCGACCATCGGAACCAAGGAGTGGACCAGCCACCCATCATTGGGTAGACTTTCCGCTGGGAGCGGACTGGGAGGCGCCGGGTCTACTGAAACGCCGACCCTGAAAGAACGGGGACCAGGCTTGCGGCCGAGCAGCATTTTGTCGAAAGGATGGAGTGGCCGTTTGAGGCGTACGCAACCTGCGACTCCCCCGAAAACGAGACCGGGATGAAAAAGATCCCCTGGACCGAGGTCTATCTTCAGGCAATTTATGAACCTTATTTTCGCCCAAAGACTGGATCATATCCTCCAGTTCCTTGCCAAAGAGCACCTTGCCCTTAAAGGGGAGAGACCCCAAATGGGCTTTGGAAGACACATCCGCCGACCAGTTTCATAACCACAACAAACGACGGGCCGAAACAGCGGAAACCATGGAGCAAGCGGACGTCCGAAGAAGGTCGTAAAGGGCATCCACACTATAGGCCACCACCGCCTCGAGGCAACCAGCCTGGCGAGCCTCCTCATCAGAAAGACCCTCATTTGCCAGCAGCTGTTGCACCCAGCAAAGCCCAGCTCGCAAAGCAAAAGTACTACACATAGCCACTCAAACTCCCAGAGCAGAGACCTCAAATATCATTTTAAGTTGCAACTCTAACTTGCAATCCCGTAGATCCTTGAGAGTTGTGGACCCCGTGACCGGAACCATCGTCTTTTTTGTGACCGTGGAAACCGCCGCGTCCACCTTTGGCACCCAAAGAATCTCCAATGCCTCCTCCGGTAGAGGATAAAGCTTGTCCATTGCCTTTGTAACCTTCAGCCCCAAATCAGGGGTGTCCCATTCCCTAAACAGGAGATCCATAGCTGAAAAATGGAATGGGAAGGAAGTAGGTGGACCTTGCAGGCCCAACAAAACTGGATCCATAGATCCGAATCGCGGTTCGGCCAGCGGCACCTCAATCCCTAATTCTGCCAAGATGGTGGGAATAAGGCGGCCCAGTTCCTCTTTGCGGAACAGACGGACTACTTTAGGGACATCACCCTCGACAGCCTGGGACCCTGGGCCAGCACTCTGCTTGAGGTCCCCATCCCCGTCTACCCCCCTTGGGGGCTGGATTGGGATATTCTGACCATCTGGATCTGCCTCCTCCGAGGACGTGTCTGTATCCTCCTGCGGAGGTAACGCCCGAACCGGGCACTTAGATTTGGCAGCCCCCCTTGTCCCTCGGACTGGGGCCACTTCTGAGGATGAGAAAGAGAGACAGACAAACTTCCCCTGTCAGACTTGTGCTTTTTATTAAGCTTCCTTTCTTTAAAGGCTTTGTGCATTAATAACACAAAGTCTGAGGTAAAAGATGACTCAAAATCATCAGACCCCATATCAGGAGTATCCCCCTGTGCAACTGGTATAGGCTGAGCAGGAGATTTAGGCCATGGAGGCAGCTGCTGTGGCGATATTGGCGGCGGGAGATTCCCCTTCCCCTCCGCTATCTGAGCCATTGGAGAGCAGGAGGACAAAATGGCGCCGTTTCCCGCGCACAGCGGATACGGCAGAGGAGAAGAGAGAGGCAGGGCTGCAAAGCCCATCGAAACGGTCCTCCCCCGTAGAACTACCCTGCCCGGGCTAACGGAGATGCCTTTGCCGCCGGGGATGCAGGCTGAACACAGCCCACCACTTGACAAACACCCACGAACGGAGCCGCAGAAAAGTAAAAGAGGAAACATCGCTTCAATTTAATGTTTAAATAAGCAAAATGTATTTTTTCTAACCTGTCACAGATCCCGCAGGCCCTGGCGCTGAGGCAGTCCCATTGGGGTGAGTGATCCGGGCTCCTTGGTATCACCCCAAGCTCTAGTGCACTGGTGGTAGAGTAGGGCCCTCAACCCTTAGCCTCAGTCGATGTGCACATCGGGAGGGATGGCCTTCTCGGGACCTAGCCAGCTCCCGGGAGCTAGCCAGAGATCCTCCGATCGAAGGACAGCTCCTCTTCCTGCTTCTTAACTTCTCTTCTTTTTTTTTTTAAACTTTAACCAAAAGGCTTAGCCCTAACTCCTCTCTACACTAGCTACCTTCTTTTTTTTTTTTTAAAGAACTAGTACAGACTGTGAGTGTTGCACTCCTACCATCTGCTGGAGACAGAGTAATACTGGCAGACTGTGGGTGGCACCTAGGTATATAAGGCAGAGTCTGTCGAAACTTGCTCTGTCTCCATCTGCTGGAAGGGAGGCAAACCCCAGGAGTCTGGACTGATCCGGGTATGTACAGGGAATAATCATTACAGAAGATATGCATCAAACAGTTGGAAAAAATGTAAGATTTCAAGTTATCATCATCACAAGGTAACTTATATGTCTTGCAGCAGTTTATAGATGATGTCACTGAATTTGATTTCAGTTTTAAAGTACATTTATCTTGTGATTTTTTTCAATTGTTCAAAATCTAAGATATACTTTATTGCTTTTCAGAGTTCTTATTTTTTTGTTTGTATTGTACCTATTGCAGGAAATACGGTGGTTTTGGCTTCCAGTGCCACCTGCATTGTTCCCACTCTGATGTGTGCAATGAGAGATGTCACACCTGCGTGGACCAGAACCACCTGAAATTAAAGAACATGTCATTACAAGAGATGGTAGTTTCTAAGGAAAAATATATTTTTTGTCCGTAACTTTTTGCACCAAAACTAACAAAAGTATATTATCAGCAACCCATCAATTGCACATTATTTTTTTCACTAAAATTTGCCACATAAAATGAACACAAATAAGATTAGATGTGAGGTAAATCTCAAATCAATTTTCAGAAAAGTGTGTTTGTGAGGAGCTAACTAAGTTTAAGTGATTGTATCCCATCTGGTCCCATCGCTTTACTTTAAGTTTAGCGATGGGACTAGATGGGATACATCCAAGGGTACTAAAGGAAGTTAGAGAAGTTCTGGCAGCTTCACTGACTGATCTTTTCAATGCTTCTTTAGAGTCAAGAGTATTTCCGGAGGACTGAAGACAAGCAGATGCGGCTTCTATGCAAAAAAGTGGAAGCAAGGAGGAAGGTGAGAACATGGTAGGCATACACATATGCCTACCATGCGTATGAGTGTTCCTAATTTTAAATGGTTACTCGAGCAAATGTAAAGGATGTATCTTCCTTAAGGATTTGTAGGCTTTAATGTGTGCAGGAAAGCGGATTTTAAAACATGTGTACCCCGCTACTTTTGTCAGTGACTCTCCCGCTACGGTGGCTAAGGTGGCTATTGGAATATGGGATTTCACTTGTTAATCTGGGGGCCACTAGATCAATAAGAGGGGCTGCAAGAGGAAAATTGTGCCCTCGCTCCTGTTGGGTCTTCTAATAACAGGAACCAGGGGACTGAAACCTACCCAACCAGTCTCCCAGGGGCAGAGACTGGTTGGGTAGTCTCTGCCCCTGGGAGACTGGTTGGGTAGGGAAGGCAGGGTCTTTAAAAGTATAATTTTCAGATATATTCAGTGTTAAAGAAAACAGTTTAACAATTTTGTTTACCAAAAAAGTAGTGTAAATCAGCAATTCAAATTCTTGTGAACTTTTGAAAATAACATTCAAAGCAAAAAGTACTGTTTTACAATACTGAATAGTATTAAAGAAATGCTTTCTCTATCTCTTTTCTTCCTAGGATTCTTATTCCCTGTCTGGTACAGGTCCTGCTAATATGGAATTCTCATCAGATAAGTATATGTAAATATGTCTTTATCACTGAACAATAAAGTTTGTTCCACTTGAATTAATGTGTATGTAAAGCAGATATTTGTTTAAGAGCGTATGATTCTTTTCTTATGCTTTACTTCACAGGTGTTCTGGTGTATTTCCTTGCAGCGGATATTAAAGGTAAGTACGTATTTTGTATATGTTCCTTTCTTTCTCAATGTTTCCTAATTTTGTCTGAGACCTTTAACACTGTTGCTTTGTCCTCTCTCTCTCTCTTTTGCTTTCACTGTGTGTATATCTGTACCTCTTGCTTTTTGATTAGTCTAGCTAGACACTAAAAGGTAGATTTTAAAAGCCTTGTGCATGCAAAAATGGCCATTTATGTGCATAAGTGGCCCGAGCGGGAGAGACACAAATTTTAAATAGCCAGGAAAGGCACATGTACATGAAAATGCAAAGGGCATTGGTATTCCAGAGGCAAAGCCTCCTTGTTAGGTGCAAGAGACCATCAGGAGAGGGGGAGAAAGAGAGAGAGAGAGAGCACACCACAGGACCTTTCTATGTACTAGCAGCAATGACATCCCTCCCCCTGTTGTCACCCAGGGCAGATTGCTCCCCCTTGCCCACCAGTATACCACTGTTCCTGACTACATTTAAATAACATAAAGATGTGTTCCCTAATTACTCTATCATGTCCTTTCATGGATTACAAACTGGCTAAAAGACAGGAAACAGAGAGTAGGATTAAATGGACATTTTTCTCAGTGGAAGGGAGTGGGCAGTGGAGTGCCTCAGGGATCTGTATTGGGACCCTTACTTTTCAATATATTTATAAATGATCTGGAAAGAAATACGACGAGTGAGGTAATCAAATTTGCAGATGATACAAAATTGTTCAGAGTAGTTAAATCACAAGCAGATTGTGATAAATTGCAGGAAGACCTTGTGAGACTGCAAAATTGGGCATCGAAATGGCAGATGAAATTTAATGTGGATAAGTGCAAGGTGATGCATATAGAGAAAAATAACTCATGCTACAGTTACACAATGTTAGATTCCATATTAGAGATGTGAATCGGAACCGGTATCAGTTCTGATTCCGATTCCGATTCACATCGTGAAATTTTTTTCTTGCAGTCGATCGGGTTTTTTTTTTATCAGCTGCGCCCGAGCTGATAACCAAAAAATAAAGCCAACTCTTTAAAATGAGTTTGTTAATATCCCCCCACCCTCCGGACCCCCTCCCAAAAATTTTTTTAAATACCTGGTGGTCCAGCGGGGGTCCCGGGAGCATTCTCCCGCGCTCGGGCCGTCGGCTGCCAGTAAACAAAATGGCGCCAATGGCCCTTTGCCTTTAGCATGTGACAAGGTATCCGTGCCATTGGCCGGTCCCTGTCACATGGTAGGAGCAATGGACGGCCGGCGCCATCTTTAAAAATGGCGCGGGTCCTTTCCTATTGAGAAACAATTGAGTCCTTTAGCATACAAACTCAGATGTCAGCAGGACTCTTTGAGGATTCACAACATATTCTATATCTCTCTATAAAAACTAACCATTCTATTTTGGCTGGGCTGACTTCCCCTCCAGACCACTGAAGTGGCCACTGAAGAAGGTACTCACTCAGTTCGAGGTACAAGAGATTCTAGAGTCACATAAGGTCTGAAATCAATTACAGTACTTCATTTCCTGGAAGAACTATGGACCTGAGAAAAATTCTTGGGAGCTAGCTGCTAATCTGCAAGCTTCCCAACTATTCAAGGACTTCAACAAAAGATTCCCCAGTAAATCTAGTCCCAGGAAAATTGGAGAGGGGGCTTCAGAGAGAGGTACTCTTACGTTTGGCTGGCTGCAAGGTCGGCCCATGACTAGCCATTCTCCTGGACTCACCCCCACACTGGCAGCACTGCTTCAATGTAGCAGGTATGCCATGATAACTCTAGAGGCCTCAGCCTCCGGCATGGTGCTAATGCCATAGGCATGTCACCTTCTTCTTGCCTTCCATGAATCCCAGAAGTGCGCATGCCAAACAGCCTTACTTAAACGGCCAATGGCGGGGAAACCCCGTGGCACCTGATGATGTCAGCAGGACTTCTATATTTGACTGCCCATGCCCCCTGTCGTTGCCTCAGCAACAGGTTTTCTGCCTGGCAGTGTGAATTGCTACAGCATTCCTGTGACTTCCAGCCTGTTCCTGAGTTCTTGATTCGTCTAGCCTCATCCAACCTTGCCTTCCAGTCCTGCCTTGTCCAGTCTTGGCTTCCAGTCAAGCCTCATCAATCCTTGACTTCTAGTCCAGCCTTGTCCATCCTTGCCTTCCGAGTGTAGTCCATGTACCTCCTGTTATGGGGAGTGCTGGGAGAGAGTTCCCCCTTAGAGGGAGTGTGCCCTTGGGCCCCTGGCATGATCCCGCACCAAGGGTTGTTGTAGCATGGGTGGCAGGAGAGAGCCCGACCCCAGCCGGACCTGCATGCCTCTGGAACCAACTGTGGAGTGTTGGTGATGAACAGTCCACCGACCGTTCCCGGCCGTTTCGGACCTGCTGCTAGGATGGCAAGAGGCAGCAGACCGGACTCAGGGCATGGGCAGATGAAGGTTCAATAACAGGAGACAAAGACTCGGGAACCATAGACTGTAGATGTAGACTCCGGAACATAGAAGGTTCAGACAGTAGAACGGTCCCTCAGGGTGCCCTACATAGCCAGTACCACTGGTCTGGTCATGGACTACCCTGTCCTACATCCGTGGGAGTGGAACCAGCACAGGACAACACAAATGAAGGTTCAGGAGCTGAAGACAAGGACGCAGGAACTGTAGACTGTAGACGTAGACTCAGAAGCTAGTGAGGTTCAGACATGGGCACTGTCCCTCAGGGTGCCCTATACAGCCAGTAACACTGGTCTGGTCACGGACCACCCTGTCCCACATCTGCGGGAGCGGAACCAGCACAGGAAAGGAAAAATGTTGCACAAAGCAGTCCAGGGTAATGTACTGCACAGCGGCAGTCTGAAGCAGGAGGCTGCACACCGGCAGTCTGAAGCAGGTTACTGCACACTGGCAGTCTGAAGCATGGTTGGAACATCAGGATCAGGAACAAACATCAAGGAACATCAAGAAACATCAGGACATGCAAGACACTGGACACCAAGCTGAAACAAACAACGAAGGCCTGACAGAGTGCTGGAAGATGAGACATCCAGAATCGTGTAACTCCAATGCAAGGCAAAGCATGAGTGCTGGAGCAAAGCTTTTATAGCCCAGGAGCAGGCAACTCCCTGGGAGGAGTCCAGATGGGCCGTCCCTCGCTGGCTCTATAAGAGTGGAGAGGAGCCACGGACCCACCCCTTAGGAGAAGGGCGTGGCCCACACCAGAGCATCCAGGCTGCAGTGGAACAGGCCTCGAGTAGACCCCAAACAACACTGAAGGCCTCGCAGGCTGTGGAGCAGGATCCAGACAATTGCTTAGGTGAGGCCCTGGCTTTGGAGCGGCCTCCAGAAAAAGGTGAGATGCCTCCTGAGGCACAGCTACAGGAGGAATCGTAACACCTTGTGTTTGAAGGTTGTTGACATGTGCTCCCCATCCCAAGTTGGAGGCATCCATGGTCAAGATGACTTGTGGAGTTGATTGCTGGAATGGGAGACCAGCTTTCAATGCAGTTTGATTTGTCCACCAGTGGAGCGAAAGGCGTAATTGGTGGGTGATTTGAACAGTGTACGACAGTGGTTGGAAAGCTTGGAACCATTGAGATTTCAAAGTCCATTGAGTTCTTCGCATGGCTAACTTCGCCATAGGGGTAACATGTACTGTAGAGGCCATGTGTCCTAGTAGCACTAGAAGTTGATGGGCAGAGGCAAACTGGCAGTTGGTTATTGAGTTCGCCAAGCATGCTAGATTGTTGGCATAGTTGTTTGGAAGAAAAGCTTTCGCCACTGTGGTGTCGAGGTCTGCTCCGATGAACGTGAGGAGCTGAGACAGCTCGATGTGGGATTTTTGATAGTTGATTAGAAATCCCAGGGAGTGTAATAGTATTATTGTACTTTTTAAGGCAGACAGAGCTCCCTGCCTGGATCGACTCCTGATTAGCCAATCGTCTACATAGGGAAAAATGTGAATGCTGTTTTTTCTTAGATGTGCAGCAGCCACTGCTAAACATTTTGTGAATACTTGAGGCACAGAAGTGAGTCCGAATGGCAGGACTCGATACTGGTAATGATGTTGGATGGAAATGGGTATGTGTGCATAAGCGTCTTGAAGATCTAGAGAACAGAACCAATCTCCCCGTTGAAGCAAGGGAAGGATGGTTTCCAGGGATACCATCCGAAACTTTTCTTTTTGAAGAAATTTGTTGAGATTACGGAGGTCTAAGATAGGGCGAAGGCCGCCTGTTTTCTTTGGAATTAGGAAATAGTGGGATAGAACTCTTTGCCTTGTTGAGACCGGGGAACTGTTCGATAGCCCTGGTAGTCAGCAGAGTTGAGAGTTCTACTTGAAGTTGAGATGTGATGACAGTGCTTGTCCAAAGTGAGATGGGTGGAGCATGTGGGGGTATTGTTTTGAATTTGAGCTGGTATCCCCAATTCAGTATGGCTAATACCCATTGATCATAGAAACATAGAAACATAGAAATGACGGCAGAAGAAGACCAAATGGCCCATCCAGTCTGCCCAGCAAGCTTCCCTCATTTTTTCTCTCATACTTATCTGTTTCTCTTAGCTCTTGGTTCTAATTCCCTTCCACCCCCACCATTAATGTAGAGAGCGGTGATGGAGCTGCATCCAAGTGAAATATCTAGCTTGATTAGTTAGAGGTAGTAGGGGTAGTAACCGCCGCAATAAGCAAGCTACACCCATGCTTATTTGTTTTTACCCAGATTATGTTATACAGCCCTTATTGGTTGTTTATCTTCTCCCCTGCCGTTGAAGCAGGGAGCTATGCTGGATATGCGTGAGGTATCAGTTTTTTTCTTCTCCCCTGCCGTTGAAGCAGAGAGCTATGCTGGATATGCATCGAAAGTGAAGTATCAGGCACATTTGGTTTGGGGTAGTAACCGCCGTAACAAGCCAGCTACTCCCCGCTTTGTGAGTGTGAATCCTTTTTTCTTCTCCCCTGCCGTTGAAGTTATGCTGGATATGCGTGAAGTATCAGTTTTTCTTTTCCCCTGCCGTTGAAGCAGAGAGCTATGCTGGAAATTCGTGATGTATCAGTCTTTCTCCCATGCCGTTGAAGCAGAGAGCCATGCTGGATATGCGTCGAGAGTGAAGTATCAGGTACATTTGGTTTGGGGTAGTAACCGCCGTAACAAGCCAGCTACTCCCCGCTTTGTGGGTGCGAACCCTTTTTTCTTCTCCCCTGCCGTTTAAGCAGAGAGCTCTGCTGGATGTGTGAAGTAACAGTTTTTCTTCTCCCCTGCTGTTGAAGCAGAGAACTATGCTGGATATGCATTGAAAGTGAAGTATAAGAATGGAGTGATCAAGCTAGTTGAAAGGCATCAGGAATAGAGGTGATGAGACTCCATTGGTGTTTGAAATGATGGAGTCGACCTCCTACAGGTAAGTGGGGCATGGGATTGATGGAGAGGCTTCTGTTCTCTTGATGTACTTCAAAAACCAGATGTTGGACCCATATGTGGAGTTGGCTGGGTTTTTGTCTGCTTTGGCTGGCGTGGATGTCCTCTTTGTGGTGGATGGTAGGGATGTGCCGAAGATCTAGGTGGATAGTACCTTCTAGGCCTATAGAAGGGCCTCCTGGCATCCCTTCTGGTGGGTTTTCGTACTGAAGACACCTGATCTGATGGCAATCTGGAGATCTGACAGAGTGACTCGTGGTGATCTTTTAGTTGGGAGACAGTGTCCTGAATTTTTTCTCTGAAGAGATTGTCTCCAGTACATGGGAGATCTGCTAGTCCCTCTTGGACTTCTAACCTGAGGTACAAGGCCTTGAGCCAAGCCCACCTCCGTGCACTGATTCCACCTGCTGACAAATGGGTGGATGTTTCAAAGGAGTCGTAGGCTGCCCGTACTTCGTGTTTGCCGGATTCGAGGCATTTGGCAATCAAATTGTTTAGTGCCAGCTGCTGTTGTTGAGGGAGATTATCAGCAATATTTTGAATTTGTTTCCACAAGTTTCTTTGATATTGTGTCATATACAGCTGATATGCCACAATCCTAGACACCAGCATGGATCCCTGAAAAACCTTTCTTCCTAAGCCATCTAAGAACTTCTGTTCTTTTACTGGTGGGGCAGAAAAGTATGGTTTTTGCTTCCTGGCTTTTTTCTGAGCCGACTCAATGACCACTGAGTGGTGTGGCAATTGTAGTTTCTGGAAACCTGGGGTATGTTGTACTAGGTATGTTGCATCTGTTCTTCTGTTTACAGCAGGTACAGAGCAAAGATGTTCCCATAATCTATGCTGAAGTTCCAGAAGCACTTCATGAATGGGTATGGCCATCACCTCCTTTGGTGCATCTACAATTTCCTTTATGAAATTTGCAAAAGATAGGTCCTCAGGAGGGGACTTCCTCCTCTCTTCTGGTGGAGAAGGTTCTGATTCTAAATCTTCGGTATCAGTGTCAGTGTCTACATCCTGCCAAGGACTATAGTGAGGTTGAAAATGTGATCCAGAGGGATCCAAGTTGTCTTTTGGAAGAGGATGCTTTGTTTTAGAAGCAGACTTTGATGGTTGACTTGGAATCTGCTTTGGCATCGGAGACAGAAAAGGCATCGATGGAGAATCGAAAGGCTTCGATGGCATCGATGGCCGGCATCGCCCGATGGACCGTATGTGAAGGCATCGATGGACTTGGGAGTGGCATCGAAGGTAATGTTAGTGCACGGGGGTGTTGAAGATCCGATGGCCCCAGGAAGGAGTCTGAGTCCCTTCCATCGTCCTCCAATGATCCTGGAATTGGAATCGAAGGAATCACCGGTGGATGTTTAGGCATCGATGGTGTCTATGGCTGCATCGGGGGAGCCATCAGTGGCATCAGTGTCAGTGCTGGAAAAACACCGATTAAGGCGTTGATTCTATTTAGCAGAGGTTGAAAGATCAATGGTTCTGGCATCGGTGCCGGTGTCGGTGATTGTACCGGTGCTGGCATTGAAGGAGGCTGGAATTTTTTAAAAACCTCAACGATCGCTTGTTGAACCATGGAAGTCACTTCTTCCCTGGAGACTGGGACTGGGTCCACTGTCACAGGAGAAGGTAAGACTGGTGCTACTGGCACTTCCACGACTAAGCGTGGTGGCACAGTCTCTAACACCAATCCCGGAAGAGAGCGTCTTGGTATCTTGGGTACAGAGGGGCATGGTGGCTCTAGTACCCGGACACGCTTTGGCATTGGCTCAATGTCCTTCGGTGCCAATGCGGATGCCGTTTCTTCTGATGGAACGGAGACAGAACGGTGTTGATGGCGTCTCTTTTCACGATGTTCGCTAGTGGATATCGATGAAGGCGCTATTGAAGATCCGGATGGGGCCGGTGACGGACGGTCATCGGCCTTTTTCTTTCCTCGATGTTTTTCAACAGAGGGTGATGATTTCTTTGGTGATGATGTCGAAGATTACAATGGCGTGATTTTTTTAAACAGCTCCTCCATTTTATCCAAACGGGCACGCCTGCCCTTTGGTGTCATCTGGGCGCAAGTTGTACAAGCACGGACATCGTGGCCTGATCCCAAGCATAAAAGGTACAATTTGGACATTTTTTGAATCCCGAGGCCATGATGAAAAAACAGGCTGGGTAACGGTCGATGGCCTGTGGTACCGTATAAAAAGGTGACCGGAATCGACCGAAAAACTTACTCAAAAAGTACTCACTGAATGGTATGTCGAAGGGAGACCCGAGTAGACAATTTTGTGACTGAAAAGTTATATTTTCCGTGAGGAAAAAGTGAGGGAAAAAACTCACAGAGCTCCTATCACGCAAGGCTAACAGCAACGTGGAAAAAAAAGAGACCCCTGTGGCTGAGAATATCATGGCATGCTGGGCATGCTCAGTGGGCTCAGTATGCCAGTCAAAAGTTTCTAGAAACTTTGACAGAAGTTTTCCGTGTCAGGGCTCCATCGATGATGTCACTCATATGTGAGGACTATCATCCTGCTTGTCCTGGGATAATAGTTGCTCAATCTGAAATCCATTTCAATATGATTTAGCTGTAGGTATGAATTCACAGGCACAGGCAAGACTACAGACCTTGAAATCAAAGGCACAATCTGCCTAGCCTGACAGCTTCAAAAAACTAAATGTACAGCATGCTTACAGTACCTCCTTTTGAATACAATGAAAGTGAACAAATATGTACCTTTGCCGTCCAGTTCATCTGTGCCATTTTGCCAGCAGTAGATATAGTATGTGTGAAAATCTGGCCATCATCTGGAATCCAGGGTCCGCAAATTCCACCTTTTCCCTTTAATAAATAAAACCCAACAGATTTATAAAAATAGCTCTTTAAATCTTAGAATGAAATCAAAACGGTAAAAAGCGTTAGCATAGAAAATTCTGTTTGATTTACTGAGGATCCTAATTTTATTTTTTTGGGGAGAGGTAGGGTAAAATAACAGCTGCCAGGGCTTCACTCATCTAAACTCATTTTGGCCTCTGGGAGTCTGAATAGCAGGAAATATCTGGGTTTTGATGAACAGCCACTCTTCATAAACTCAGCTACCAAGAAGATGGCACAGCTTCATCAAATCAATAACAACATAAAGAGAGGAGTGTTATAACAAGAATTACTTTAATCCCAATTTCTATCATCTCCAGGGATATCAGAAAGCAGAAATCATGAAAAATGTCACAGTCAGTGCTGGCATTAAACCAGACTGTACAATCATTTATCCTGGTTACACAAATATTTGACAAATGATCCAGGAAGATTCCTAGATGGGCATGTTTTATTTACCTATAACAGTCTTTTTATATTTTTTCAATTGCAGGTAAAAACAACAGTGTGATTCAGCATAAACAGGAAATGCCGGTGCCGATCAAGTTAAAAACTAGATGGTCCTGAAATTGATGATGTTTCATCAGGGGAACAAAATTAAACCACCCAGCTGTATAATGTGCTCTCTTCACACCACTGACAGTCTCACTGACAGGATGGGAAATGGAGACCAACCCAATATCAAATATTACCTGGAGATCCAAATAAATATAAATATATTTGGATCAGCCTGAAAAACTAGGAGCCCATAAAGAGCCCATAGGAGCCCATAAAGAGCCATTTTAGATGCTTCTTTGATGCTTCCACTCAGATAGGCCCACAAATACAGGCATTGTCTGGATAGCAAAGTTAGCCGATATATCCGACTAACTTTAGAGGTATATTCAATAGTACAGCTGCACCACTGACTAGAGCTAGCTATCTTAAAGCTAGCCAGCTAACTTATCCAGATAATTTTAGGGCAGATCCATGGCCTGACCAGACTTATCCGGCTAACTTTGAATATCAGAGGGGCCGATGCAATAAATATGTGCAGAAAGCGGGCGCTGACTGTTCAGCGCCCGCTGAACAGTCAGCGCCCGCATTAGCAAGGAGGTGCTAGAGTTGCTTGCGTGGCCCTAGCGTCTCCTTGCTAACAAGAACCCGATCGACGTTGGCCGTCCACTGGTTAGGAAAACCGACGCCGCACAGGAAACGGACGCTTGTCAGTTGAGCATCCGTTTCCTGCACCCAACTGCAGGTGTTTTGTTTTTTTGTTTAACTTTTTTTTTTTTTTAACTTTATTTAGTTTTGGTTTTTTTCCTACTTAATATCGCAACAATATTAAGTATTAGGCAGTACAGAAAAGCAGTTTTTTCTGCTTTTCTGTACCAGTTTTAGTAGCGCTCAGCAATTAACACCTGCTCTGGGCAGGCCTTAATATCTGATTGCTAAATGGGTGTCCTAAATGAACATTTTTTTTTTCATCGGGAGTGAATACGTAATAACCTCATTCACATGCATTTGCATGTGATGAGTGCTATTAAATTCCCTCCGTGTTGGCCGCACGTTGTAGAGGCGCTAATCCCTTTGTTGCATAAGGGGATTACATAAGGGGATTACTTAGCACCTCTACAACCTGCGTCCAACTGCGGGTTATACAGTGTGCTCAGCTGAGCGCACTGTATTACATCGGCCCCAATGTAGCCAGATAACTTAGGCCAGCTAACTCAATTCTTCCCAGTTACACTCCCGGAACCAACTTATTAGCCAGCTAGAATTTAGCCAGATAAGTGTCCAAATCTTCATTTAGCTGGATAACTTTCAAGTTACCAGGCTAAATGCTTTTGAATATGGACCTCCTACTTATTTAAATACGTTTGGCTGATTCAAGGTCAGAATGAAAGCCAACTAAGAACATAAGAATATAAGAAATTGCCATGCTGGGTCAGAACAAGGGTCCATCAAGGCCAGCATCCTGTTTCCAACAGAGGCCAAATTGGGCCATAAGAACCTGGCAAGTACCCAAATACCAAGAAAATCCCATGCTACTGATGCGATTAAAAGCAGTGGCTATTCCCTAAGTCAACTTGATTAATAGCAGTTAATGGACTTCTCCTCCAAGAACTTATCCAAACCTTTTTTGAACCCAGCTACACTAACTGCACTAACCACATCCTCTGGCAACAAATTCCAGAGCTTAATTGTGTGTTGAATGAAAAAGAATGTTCTCCAATTAGTCTTAAATGTGCTACTTGTTAACTTCATGGAGTGTCCCCTAGTCCTTCTATTATCCGAAATTTAAAATAACAGATTCACATCTACTCATTCAAGACCTCTCATGATCTTAAAGACCTCTATCATATCCCCTCAGCCGTCTCTTCTCCAAGTTGAACAGCTCTAACCTCTTCAGCCTTTCCTCATAGGGGAGCTGTTCCATCACTTTTATCATTTTTGTTGCCCTTCTCTGTACCTTCTCCATCACAACTATATCTATGATGGCTTTACTACCAATTCACCCCAAATCTCTTTATTCAGGTTGTGCTGAATATCCTTTTCATCAATCATAAAAACTTCCTTGATTGACCCTTTTATGATGGTTGCTATTCAAGAAACCCAAATATTTGCTAGTATTTCTGGCCCCTGTTATGACCGTGTGTGCAATAAAACAAATATTACTCAAGAATGATATACAGAGTTTATAAAATAGTCAGTTTAAGGAATAAAGCTATAAAAGAATGGTTTATAAGTGATATGGTAGACACATTTCAAATGACCATGCAATAAATCAAATGCTACTACATGGTCATGTGATCTTATTTGCTCAGTGAGAGCAATGCATTTCTAAATACTGACACAACGAATTGAATTCAGAAAACGTTATGTAAATCTAAAGTACTGATTTTGTCCTGGGTAAAAAATACTTTTGAGGAATGCCTTACATTCTACCTCTGATGTAGAACCTGATAATTCTCTAATCTACTATCTAAGCAATCCTGTAAGCAAATTCATATCCTTAATGATTCTGGTTTGTTTGTTTTTGTTTACTTGTTTTTTTGGTGCTCTCTGATAATATAACCCTTTTATTATTATATTGCCACTTTGTTGAAATGCCAAATTACATATTCGAGATATGAGGGTACTCACCATAAAAGCCAGGGGACAAGAATGAATGTTAGCATGATGGACGCAGCAGTTCTCTCCATTTGCATCTTTCCAGTTGGAAGGACACTCGTGTTCCTCACAGAATGTCTTGGCAGCAACAGCATTTCTAAACCAGATACAGCAGGAAAAAAAATAGGAAAACCCCCTTATAACAACTATTTATTGTCATCAGGATTTGTACAGTGCATACCAGAAGCATGGAGTGCCATACAGCGACACAAAAGAGGCCGTCCCTGATCCATAGAGCTTACAATTTAGCCAAGAAAGACAACAAAAAACAAATAAGAGGCTTTAAGTTAAGACAACAAGGCTATGACTGACAATTTATAGAAGAGGCAGCTTCTGAATACCATCAAATATGATATTTATTTTATTATTAACTGTATAAGTTGCACACAAAAGTTGCTTGTTAAACTGCACTGAAAGCAGCAGTGAGAGGTAAATCAGAAAAAGATGGAATCAAATTATTTTGTCTGTTGTTGTGTTTCTATCTTTCCATTTATTGACAAGAAATGAGAAACTAAATGCCTAACATCTGCAGTCACTTCTATGCACCGCCAAAGGGCACAGATCAAGATGTCATGAAAGAATTCATGAGCAGCAGTCTCGGTGGATACACTAAGAAGCCTAATTTTGACTAAATTTGTAGTGTATTTTATTGGACCACTTTAAGAATAATCTAAAAAGAATCTAGTCCATGAGCTTTCAAGACGAAATAGCTCCCGCCAAGGGACTAAATGTCTCCCTTTTCCCTTCTTTCCATAAACATGAAAAGGGAAAAATCCATTCAAACAGAAATGGATAAACAAACTAACAAATCACCATTCATAATACAAAGGAGTGTGGTTTGTGTTTTTTTTGTTTTAGAGTGTTTTGTTTTGGTTTTTTTAACTACTCATGATCCCCTATTTCAATTTTGCCCTGTTTGCATCTACTTGCTATTGTCCTCTTAAAGTGAATATAACAGGAAAGAAACCTTTTCTGTAATCTAGTCCAGGTTTTTCAGATTGCTAGTCTGGCTGTGGGAAAACTCTAGCAGGAAAGAGATGCTGAAGGTGCCGACTCATTTCAGACACCCCGGAAAAGCCTCTGCTTTTCTTTTTTAAAGTCAGGCTAGCGCGGCAAAGGCTGCCATAAAAGTACCAAGGAACCTTGTAACCCTCTAATCCAGGGGTCGGGAACCCATGGCTCGCGAGCCAGATATGGCTCTTTTGAGGGCTGCATCTGGCTCGCAGACAAGTGTTGCCATACTTCGCGGTTCCCCGCTGACCCAGCTGCTCCCCGGTCCTCCGCCGCCCGGGCTTAAAATGCTGTCAGCCCGGGCGGAACGCGGCAGGCCAGCTGGAATCAGCGGCACCGGCGTGCTCTCTTCTCCTCCCCCCCCCCCCCCCCCGCGGCCCGGAAGAGGAAGTGGAGAGCATCGGGTGCCTGCGCGGGAAGAAGAGACCACACTAGCGTGGTCTCTTCTTCCGCGCAGGCACCCGATGCTCACCACTTCCTCTTCCGGGCCGCGGGGGGGGGGGGGGGGAGGAGAAGAGAGCACGCCGACTGGAGTCATCCGGGTGCCTGCGCGGGAGTCATCGGGTGTCAGCCGGGTGCCAGCGCTGGAGTCATCGCGCAGGCACCCGATGCTCTCCACTTCCTCTTCCGGGCCGCGGGAAGAGGAGAGCACGCCGGTGCTCTCTTCTTTCCCGTCGATAGCAGGCTGAATTAGCCATGCTGTAATGGGACCTGTCCGTCAGGCACAGGAGGCGGAGCTTCCAAAGAGAAGTCAGAGCTGTGCTCTGAGGCTGCGCGTGGGTTCCCGCGCTGGAAAAACGACTCTCCTCAGTCTGTTTTTCCGCGCGCAGGAATCGCACGCGGAGCTTCACTTCTCCTCAGCTTCTATCTACAATATACAGTAAGAATGTCAACCTCACATAAAAAAGATAATCCGCGACCGTCAGGGTTCAAACCCTGCACCTGCGGTAAAGTCATGTCTATTACAGATACACATGACAGATGTTATAGATGTTTGGGCCCTGACCACGACATACCGAACTGTGAATCGTGTGGCCGTATGTCCCCAAGGGCACGTAGGATCCGGTCTGAACGTATGGACTCCCTTCGATCCCTACAGGACACTTCCAGAGCGGCATCGGAAACCAGATCCTCCCCGGGTCCCTCAATGTCTAACCCGTTACATCAAAGGAAAAGACATATTACCACCGACAAAGGTGACAGACCGCCAAAACATAAAAAACAAAATGTTCCGGTTTCTCTGCCTCAATTAACCCCACAACAATCTAATAAAAATAAAAATGGAATCCATTCAGGGAATTCTTCAGGGTCGAGGCACTCTTCCAAAAGGGGCTCAATGTCACCTAAACGGAAGAATTTCATACTGCAAACCAGTGGTAATGAAGAAATAACTAACCTCTCAGCCCAGCCGGCGCACAAGTTGCAAGGACGCGGCGCAAACCCATCTCCGCCTTCTCAGACGGCCCCCTCGACGTCGACTGAAACGCAATACAGACGGCACGGCACGGCGCACGTGACCCATCACGTCTCAGAAAGCAGGAAGCGCCGCGACCCAGGACGCAGTGACCAAATCAACCAGGGACGTACACAACGGCGCGACGCGGAGCGCGCACAACGGCGCGACTCAGTGAGTACGAAGCGGCGCGCATCAAAGGGAGCAGAGCGGCGCACCTCGGCGCCGGAAACTAAGCGGGACACGCCGCAGACACCACGCTTTACCGGCAACCCCACGGCGCGCCCGCACCTCGCCCGCAAGGAGCGAAGCCACTCAACGGGTTCAGGAATCGCCGCGAAGACAGGACAACCTCAGGCAAGTAAATTCCAACAGGGACTAGACAAGTCAAAAAACCGGCTATCCCTTAATCCGCTCTCGAAGGGCTTAAAACGCTTACTCACAGAAGGGGATACTAGGGACACCCCCTTTTTCCCGTCATCCCCATCTTCTTCAAAACCTTCAGCAAAACGACGAAGACTAGCTCAATCAGTAGCCCCTATATCTAATAAGACCTCTGGTGAAAAGCTAACCATGCCACCAGACACCAGGGATGCTTTTACAACCTTATCGTACGCTCTGGCAGGGTTCTACAACACGGTAACTAAGACGTACAACCTTCCCACTTCCCCTGGAGGGAGAGACCTCCCTTCTCCCGCCCATTCTGATACCTCCTCATCCAGGAGTTTGAGCCCGCATACAACGAACGTGGAGTCTAGATCACCTTCGACTCCTTCACCCATACACTTCTCTCCAGCTAAATCGGACAGGGATCTCTCCGATAGCGAACAGGGGGGGCCACCGGATTCTCCTAAAAGTGAACAACCCCCTCCTGACACTGATGCTACAGCAGACTCCTCCACTGGATACCCGTCAGATCCGGATTCGGAACATACTGAACCTCACTCTCCACCGGAGGATCTAACATACCCAAAATTTCTTGAAAAAATGGGTAAGGCATTAAACATCACAGTTCAAAAACTACCAGATCCTAGAGCAGAAACTCTGGATATTCTAAAAATTTTCGATACTCCTCATGAACCAACTGCGTTACCCCCGCACGCAGTGCTGGACTCTTTGTTAGAACAATCCTGGAACACTCCATTCACGGTTCCAGCGGTATCCAGGAAAATAGATATTAAGTACAAACTACAAAAGTCCAATTATTACTCTTCCACACAGCTTCCTCATACCTCTCTAGTAGTGGAATCAGCTATGGGGAAAGCTCGTAAAACGAAATTACACTCTGCATCGCCGCCGTTAAAGGACATGAAATCTTTAGACGATTTTGCAAAGCGGGCTTACCAGGGCTCTATGTTAGGTACGCGCATTCACCACCATCAATTCTATTTGGTACAATATCTCTATGGATGTGTACAACGCCTGAAAACTGAAACAGATTTCCCGACTCTCGACCCGGTCCAAGACTTAGAAGAAGGGATTAGACACCTTCTACGCACAATCTACGAAGGTTTTGACACCGCCTCTCGGGTTTCAGCGAGTGCTATTGCAGCGCGACGCCTGGCATGGCTAAAAGCAAGCTCCATTAGAGAGGATGTGCATACCAAACTCGCCAACCTTCCCTGCAAAGGAGATAATCTTTTCGGGGAAAAATTGCAAGAAACTGTTGCCCAACTGAAGGAACAATCTGCGGCGGTGCAATCCCTGACAACACAACCAACCTACCAACCGAACAGAAGATACTTTCCACAATATAGAAGACAACCCTTCCAACGGAGACCGTACCGGCAATACCCATCTTACCGAACACCGGCCTATCAACCTTATACCAGGCCAAACATTCCACTAACTCAACCTCGCAGAGGACGTGGACGTTCACAACGACCTCAGCAACAACAGCAGCAACAGCAGACGTCAGTTAAGCCTTCACAGTCTTTTTAGCACTTACTCAGCCATCACCACTTTCCCTGCAGGCGGGGAGAGTAGCCTTACATTATCATCAATGGACAGCTATCACTACGGACCGCTGGGTCCTCAGCATCATACAGCAAGGGTACAAAATTCCCTTTCAACAGCTACCAACACTTCCCCACCCCCCTTCCCGGGTATACCAAGACACCACGGGGGAGATGAGACAGGAGTTACAAAAGTTGCTACAACAACAAGCAATACAAATCCTGCCACGGAAAGCCTGGCACACAGGATTTTATTCCCCATATTTCCTCATTCCAAAAAAATCAGGGGGCTTACGTCCGATATTAGATCTTCGGCAGCTCAACAAATTAATACTCAAGGAAAAATTCAAAATGATATCCCTCAAATCGATCTTACCCTTGATTCATCGCAATGCATGGATGTGCAGCATCAATCTCAAAGACGCTTACACTCACATCCCGATGCACCCTTCATCTTGGAAGTACCTGTCTTTCCAAGCCCTGAATACCCATTATCAATATCGAGTGCTGCCATTCGGCCTCTCCACGGCACCCAGAGTATTCACCAAATGCATGGCAGTGGTGGTGGCACACCTTCGTCAGAAAGGGATCATAGTTTTTCCGTACCTCGACGATTGGCTCCTGATAGCATCGGACCCCAAGTTATTACACCACAATCTCTCACAAACAATCCTCTGCCTCCACAACCTCGGTCTTCTTGTCAACTACCAGAAGTCCAAGTTGCAAGCAACCCAGACCATACAGTTTATAGGTGTCATCCTAGATACAGTCAAACACAGAGTTTTTCTTCCCCCAGAAAGAATAGCGGTGATGAAAAACATATTTCGCAACTTACAGACATCGCCAAGACCAACAGCCCGCCAAGTATTGGTCGCACTGGGTCATATGGCGGCGGCAACTCACGCTGTACGGAATACACGTCTTCAAATGCGAAACATCCAATGGCACCTCCGTCGTCAATGGAAGCAACACTCCCAACCATTATCGTGGAAGATTCATATGACGACGGCAATGATCACCCAACTACAATGGTGGCTCCATCGATATACCCTAATGAAAGGAGCATCCTTCACCCTTCTTCCGCACAACGCAGTACTCACGACGGATGCCTCCAGGAAAGGTTGGGGAGCCCATATGGACACCTTCCAAACACAAGGCCTGTGGTCTCATGCAGAACAGTCCTTTCAGATCAACCTACTAGAGCTACGAGCGATAAGATACGCTCTACGCACCTTCCTTCCGTATCTCCAGGGTCGCAGGCTTATGGTCTATACCGACAACCAAGTCGCGATGTTCTACATAAACAAACAAGGGGGCACGGGATCTTGGCCATTATGCAGGGAAGCGATTTGGATATGGACATGGGCGTGCAAACACTCCATCCACCTCCAGGCCACCTACATTCCAGGGATAGCCAACGTCCAAGCGGACAGGCTCAGCAGAATTTTTCATCCACACGAATGGGAACTTCATCAAGAAGTAGCGGACTCCATCTTTCACCAATGGGGCCGTCCTGCCATAGACCTCTTTGCGACCGAACACAATCGGAAAGTAGGGAAATTCTGTTCAATTTGGCCCAGTCAACAGCGTCAAACACAGGATGCCTTTCTACTTCCGTGGTCACAACATCTCATGTACGCGTTCCCCCCTATTCCGCTGATCACACGTACGCTACAAAAATGCATTCTGGATTCAGCGCAACTAATTCTAATAGCACCGGCGTGGCCTCGCCAGCATTGGTATACACATCTCCTACACATGTCCATAGAGACACCCATTCGCCTTCCACTACGAATAGATCTACTATCGCAGAACGAGGGCACACTTCTTCACCCGCTTCAGAACTCTCTACACCTTACAGCATGGAGACTGAGCGGATCCTACTTGCAGAACAAGGTATATCATTAGTCGTTCAGGATGTGATTCTGCAATCACGTCGACCGTCGACAAGGAAAAATTACCATTTCAAATGGAAAAGGTACGTTATCTGGTGCACAGCTGAATGTTTAGAACCCTTGTCATGTCCTCCGGCCAAACTTCTGGACTACCTACATACCTTGTATACCTCAGGTCTAGCACCTACTTCGGTAAGAGTTCATCTGAGTGCCATTGCGTCGAGACACAGGCTCTACAAAGGGCAGTCCATTTCCTTACATCCTGCAATATCACGGTTCTTGAAGGGCTTAAATCACTTAAGACCCCCAATTGCAAAGCCACCAATACCATGGGATCTCAACATTGTATTGGAGCAATTGATGCACTTCCCCTTCGAACCTTTACAAACGGCTCACCCGAAATACCTCACGTGGAAGGTAGTCTTTCTAGTAGCCATCACCTCGGCAAGACGAGTAAGCGAACTACAAGCCTTGGTGCATTACTCACCGTACCTACAATTCTATCCACAGAAGGTAGTCCTTCGTCCCCACCCCACCTTTCTCCCAAAGGTGGTGACGCCTTTCCACCTAAATCAATCCATCGATCTACCTGTTTTCTTTCCTGAACCACATGCTTCAGAACAAGAAAAGAGATTACACACTCTGGACTGTAAACGAGCACTTGAGTTGTACACCTTGCAAACTCAATCTCCTACTCGTCCTTCCCAATTGTTTCTGACATTTAATCCAAGCGCCCCAGGGAAACCTGTGGCGAAAAGAACCATAGCGAGTTGGCTCGCCCAATGTATACAATTCTGTCACAACAAGAAGCATTGCACGCTACTTTCTAAACCAAAAGCACATCAAACAAGAGCGATGGCAACGTCCACAGCTTACCTCTCTAACGTGCCTCTTCTGGATATTTGCAAATCAGCTACGTGGGCATCTCTACATACTTTTGCTACACATTACTGCCTAGACCAGCACACGTCTCAAGACACAAGACTGGGACAGGCAGTTTTAAACTCTCTACTAAAGAAAACCAACTAGCTCGACTGACACACTTGGCATCACGTTCGACAAAAAAAAAAAAAAAAATTTTTTACGTGATGCAGAGCTTTGTACTCCCATTACAGCATGGCTAATTCAGCCTGCTATCGACGGGAAAAAGCAAGTTTGCTTACCGTAAACGGTGTTTCCGTAGATAGCAGGATGAATTAGCCATGCTGACCCACCCACCTCCCTGTCAGTCGTCTTTACGTGCTCACGCTTGCTATTTTACAGACTGAGGAGAGTCGTTTTTCCAGCGCGGGAACCCACGCGCAGCCTCAGAGCACAGCTCTGACTTCTCTTTGGAAGCTCCGCCTCCTGTGCCTGACGGACAGGTCCCATTACAGCATGGCTAATTCATCCTGCTATCTACGGAAACACCGTTTACGGTAAGCAAACTTGCTTTTCCCGCGGCCCGGAAGAGGAAGTGGAGAGCATCGGGTGCCTGCGCGGGAAGAAGACTGCAGCGCGGCTCGGAGGAAAATGAAAATCTTCAACCGCGGCCGATGGGACTCCGCCTTCGCCTCCGCGAGGGCTGAAAATGAAGGAGGTTAGCGTTGGGAGGTGGCTGCTGCTGCCGCGAGTTCCCGGGGGGGGGGGGGGGGAGAGTGAATGAGCGAGCAAGCATGTGTGTTTGAGATCCTGTGTGTGTGAGTGAGAGATTGCATGTATGTGAATGATTGATTGAGAGCCTGTATATGTGAAAGAGAGTATGTCTGTGATTGAGATCCTGCTGTGAGAGAGAGAGCATGAATGTAAGTTTACCATTGGGAACCTGTATGTGTAAGTTTGTAATTGAAAACCTGTTTGTTTGAAAGAGTATGTGTGTATGATTGAGATCCTTTGTGTGTGAGAGAGATCATGTGTATGTATGATTAAGAGCCTGTGTGTATAAGTAAGAGAGAGATCATGTGTGTCTGAGTCTGATTGACAGCTGGTTTAGGTGATGGAGCATGTGAGTATGTGATTGAGAGCCTGTGTTTAAATGAGAGAGAGAGAGCATGTGTGTCTGTGTGTGATTGAGAGCTGATTTAGGTGAGGGAGCATGTGAGTATGTGATTGAGAGCCTGTGTGTAAATGAGAGAAAGAGAGGACATGTTTGTAAGCATGTGAATGAGAGTCTGTGTGTGAGAGAAAAAGACAGCATGTATTTATGTGATTGAAAGCCTGTGTGTGTGTAAGCGTGAAAAGATAGACAGCATGTGTGTAAATGTGTAATTAAGAGCCTATATAAGTGAGAGAGAAAAAACATTTGTATATGTGAGTGACTGAGAGCATGTGTGTATAGGTGTGTCATTGAGAGCCAGTGTGAGAGAGAGCGCTGGTATGTGACTGAGAGAGGAGAAAGTTCCAAGCAAACCACCCCGCCTCCTGCTAATTCAGAACAATCTCAGGACACCTGGATATCAAACGTTCCCAGGTATGCAGAGCAAAAAAATTTTTGTATCCTTATTATTTTTCATTACTGGATCTTTGTGTCTGCTATTTTGAAATATTTTGTTGGTATCTGGAAATGTTTTATATGAGTTTTTAATTATTGGATATTCCACTCATCAGCTGTTTCGAAATATGTTCTTTTTGTTAGTACAGTTTTACTGCTGATGATTTTATATTTCTTGATTTGTTTTATAAGGATGGCTGATGTTTCTTTTTTCCTTTGTTACACTGCATACAGAGACTCTGGCTTGTTGCAGTTTCCAATTCAGTTTTTGTCTGCATGCTTCTTGTTATGCGTTTTGGTCTCTTTATTCTATGTTAGGTGAGGGACAGCACGTGATTCAGGTGAGGTTTTCTGCTGGCGTGTAGTTTCTGTGTAGGACTCTATAGCAGCCTGACTTGGTCCGTTTTCCTAATAGGAGATGTATTGGTGTCTTAAGGCCTGGTGTAATATTTTCAGAGACTTATTGTACTTTAAAAGTGTGATCTTACATAAAATGCACACATTTACTTGTATTTAGTTTTAAACATATTGTATGGCTCTCATGGAATTACATTTTAAAATATGTGGCGTTTATGGCTCTCTCAGCCAAAAAGGTTCCTGACCCCTGCTCTAATCCCATAGAGACTGCACAACCGAGCTTAAAATAAGTACTGGGCAATCCTTTTATTCATGGGAGGAGGTGTTTTTGAATAGGATTCTTCTCTGTTCACTCTGGAGCAGGAAAAAAAAAAGATTAAAAAAAAATGAATACATATACAAAAAGAAATCAGACAGGGGAAAAACATAGTGCCTTAGGGGGATACTTTTTCACTTTCTCATACAGGCCCCCTTCTTTTGGCCTGCCCACTATCCAGTAACATAATGGCCGCCATATTAGAAACTTTAAAAAAAAATGCTGGATGAGCAGGGCACCCCATTCCACACTGACTGATCTGGAAACTCCTTCATGGACATAAGAAAACAAGATATGCCATACTGGGTCAGACCAAGCCCAGTATCCTCCTGTCTCTAACAGTGGCCAGTCCAAGACACAAGTACCTGGGAAGTCCCCAAACATGAAACAGATCCCATGCTACTAATGCCGGCAACAAGCAATGGCTATTCCCTATTGATCAATATGGACTTCTCCTTCAGGAACTTATCCAAAGCTTTTTTTAAACCCAGCTACACTCGCAGCCTTAACCACATTCTCTGGCAATGAATTCCAGAGCTTTTGTGCATTGAATGAAAAAGAATTTTCTCCAATTTGTTTTAGGTTAATTCTTTGTTATTAATTTTTAGAATTCAATACAACACATTCTGAACGATGAGTAGATTCTGCATACCATCCTATAGATACAACATGACAGATCTTATCATTTACACCCAACAAATAACAGAGATCCAGAGTCCATCTGCTCCATCCCACACTAATCCTACCCCTTCTCCGATTTGTTTTAAATGTGCTACTTGCTGCATGGTGGTACTTCTCCTGCATATGGGAGCACACAAGTGAACTAAACAGTACCCCACACTCTAGTGGCCCACCTCCAGCCAACTTTTCTCTTCTGGAGAAATTTATCATTTGTTAGGGCCAGGAGCAAGTTGACTAGGCAATCCTGCTCTCCTGCTACATGGGCCCTGGACATAGTGCACCCATAAACAAAAGTACCCCCCCCCCCCCCCCCCCGACAGAGAACATAACATGTGTTGGCTGAATGCCAATCTCTCAGGTTAGGGTTCAGGAGTGTGTAAATCGGTCAAGCAAATGGTGTAGTACACCCAGAACCAGAGGCAGCAGGGACAGATAATTTTCTGAGCTGAATATGGAAACCATCCCCTTGGATCTCCCCTCTGTGACCCCAGTTGTCTATGCTGATATTCAACCTATATCCCAAATAATGTGCACATCAATATATATTCCAAACAATTAAACTTTTATTTCTGGGGATACCAGCAATCAATATTTACAAAATCGTTAAGGGATAGAAAATGTCACTGATTTAAACAGGGTTCACAGGTTTTCACAACCAAAATATACCTTCAGTGATATGAAGTTAACAGTTACACAAAACTATTACAAAAGTCAGAGAATTTCTTCTTATGTCTCAACAATGCTCTCCAATACGCCTCACTCCTACTCCAAGAAATATATTGCTCATATTTCTTCCTTTATTCTCAATTCTACATTGACAGTATCCCAACTCCACCATCCACTAGGGTACGTAAACTTCCTTTTAATACCGATATCAGTTTTAGATACGGTAGTACTCACTCGTGGACTTCAGGATACCTTCTCTCTTAAGGATGCAGAGTTACTGGACCTAAACACCACATCTCTTCTGCAGGCAGTATCCAAGGACTTTCCTGGCATCCTCAGCACACTCCTCTCTCTACCGTAGCTTCTTCTCTTTCTCTTTTGGTTCTTCATGGGTTGTGAGGCATGTTATATCTTCTATATCTGCTCTTAGACCCAGGTCAGGTCCCTTGGTTGTTTCCCCGTGGGAGGAAGCACCACTTCAGCCTCGGGCCTTTTCCCTTGAGGGTAAATTATTTCACCCTATACTCTGCCATCTAGTGGCTGTTCATAGAAATCGTCTACATAAGAATGTTCTTTCTACCAAACAGTTTACAACCTTCATTAGCAATGTACAAGACCCCAGGAACAAATCAAGGCCTCCCCAACCCAGACCTCTCTCCCAGACCACACTCCAGAGTCAAAGGGCCCATCTGGGAGGCCCGTTACACTAATAAATGAGGAGAAAAAGCCAACCAAAACTTAAAGAACAGGGGTTTCAAAAAACTAAGGAATGAAGTCAAATGAATGCATAACCAAAATATATGAAACACTGTTTCCTCCTCCTCCCCGCCATAGGGACAGAAGGGGAAAATACTCCACCTTTAGATGAAGGAAATCCATTTATTAGGGAGCAGCTCTGGTGGTCTGAAAAGCTTTTCTTGCTGCCTAGAAGGAGAGAGATACTAAGGGAGTGTTTGGTACACATCACTCTGCGAGAGCTTCTAATTCCAAGAGAAAGGCTAGGAAGGCCTGGTAAAGCCTCTAGAGAAGAATCCTGCAAAACCTCTTTGTAAATATACTCTGGATACTCTGAGATAAAAACAGAGGTAAACGATTACTAGAAGACCAGGGTTTTCTGGAAGAACCCCTCTATCTGGGCAGGGCTAAGGACTGCTAAGCAGACAGTATACTCTTTGCAGAGTATTATTGCCAGGAAACTGATTACCACCAGCCAGCCTGAGCCAGAGATTGAACCACTGAACCCGGAGCGAGTGATCTAGCTTCCATGGTAGCCCCTGTCCCACAGTTAATAGGGCTTAAATAGTTCACTTGGGAGTGCTAAGGCCAATTGATAACCCATGCTGCAGGGTTCTTTTCTGATAGCAGAAAAGGGTTGCTTTTTTTTAAAGTTTCTTTGGCAGGGGGTTGGAAATCTTCTGACACTTTCCCGGTAAGAAAATAAATCCTTTAATGGAAAAACTGAGGCAGATGAATAAGGTCAGTAATGTGCCCACTGAAGAATGGTACAATCCATACAATAAAACAAAAGACATTGCACAGTCCAAAAAGATACAATCACTGCACAGTCTTCACACACCAGAGTTTATTCTTTCTCCACTACCCCACTAGCTCTGAGGAACTCTTAGGAGAATGGGTCCCTCCCTGAATTCTCTTTTTGTGGTACCTGCTTCCAGCTGTGCAGATTCTCTATACTCCAGTAACCACACGGGAACACTCTGCTGATCCCTTCTAAGCAGCAACTCTGAAAGTCAATCTCCAACCCTGGCAGTCAGGTTGGCTCTAATCAGAAATTCACTCTACAAACTTCAGTGAATATGCAAGGAGTATGGCATTAAATCCACTTTCACTATTTTTCTCAATCTCAGGCTCTTTTTTTGAACCCAAAATAATCCGTCTTCTCCTGGAAGGACTGAGAGATCCGACCCTTAGCCTCAGCCATTTCCCCAGAATGGAAGAACCTGAACCAAAATGGGCTGCTAATTTTTTTTTATAAAGTCAATCCTTTATAAAAACCTTTCCAGGGAAGCAGCAGGAAGCACACTCCTACTATCTCTGACTTCATACATTCAGTATCTGTGAATACTCTATGTAGTAAGGAGCAGTTTACTGACAGTGTTACATACTTTGTAAAGCTGAAGTGAAACTTCAGTTGTTGTCCCTGTTTTCCACTGCTGAAAAATTTGTTTTCTTTTTTTATGGTTGAAGACTGCTTCAGATAAGAACATAAGAACATCAGATATGCCATATTGGGTCAGCCCAAGGGTCCATCAAGCCCAGTATCCTGTATCCAACAGTGGCCAACCAGGACACAAGTACCTGGCAAGTGCCCAAACATTAAATGAAGAGATCCCAAGCTACTAATCCTTATTGATTAATAGCAGTTTATGGACTTCTGTTCTAGGAACTTATCCAAACTTTTTTTAAACCCAGTTACACTAACCGCCATAACCATATCCTTCTGGCAATGAATTCCAGAGCTTAATTGTGTGTTGAGTGAAAAATAATTTTCTTTGATTTGTTTTAAATGACCTACTTGCTAACTTCATGGACTGCCCCCTAGTTCTTGCATTATCCGAAAGAGTAAATAATCAATTCACATTTACTTGTTCAAGTCCTTTCATGATTTTGTTGACATCTATCATATCCCCCCTCAGTCGTCTCTTCTCCAAGCTGAATAGCCCTAACCTCTTTAGCCTTTCCTCATAGGAGAGCCTTCCATTCCTTTATTTTGGTTGCTCTTCTCTGTACTTTCTCCAGTGCAACTATATCTTTTTTGAGATGCGGCGACTAGAATTGTACACAGTATTCAAGGTGCAGTCTCAACATGGAGCGATATAGAGGCATTATGACATCCACCATTTTATTCACCATTCCCTTCCTAATAATTCCTAACATTCTGTTTGTTTTTTTGACCGCCATAGCACACTGACAGGGTCATTCTTTATTCTGCAATGGGCTGTTATCCCGTGCATTAGGGCCTTATCACACAATAAGGCCCTACCGCACGCGATACCAGCCGCATAGTGGCTGTATTATTCTAATTAGGGGAAGGGGAGGAATGTGGTCAGGATTTGGGCGGAGTTATCTCCCGGCTGTGCTACAGGAGATAATGTGTCACCCCGTCCCCTTTTTTTTAACGATACATCATTCTGCTATAAATATAGCAGAATGATGAATCAAGAGGTGAGTGACAAATTCAATGTATTATCCGCTATGATGCTTAGATCTCTTTCCTAGGTGGTAACTCCTAATGTGGAACCTAATATCATATAACCACAGCAAGAGTTATTTTTCCCTATATGCAACACCTTGCTCTTGTCCACATTAAATTGCATCTGTCATTTGGTTGCCCAATCTTCCAGTCTCACAAGGTCCTCCTGCAATTTATCACAATCTGCTTGAAATTTAACTACTCTGCATAATTTTGTGTCATCTGCAAGTTTAAGAACCTCACTCATTCCCCTTTTCAGATCATTTATAAATATATTGAAAAGCACCAGTCCAAGTATAGATCCCTGAGGCACTCCTCTGTTTGTTTTTACAGTGGAAAGAGTTAGACAATTTAATCCTACTCTCTGTTTCCTGTCTTTTAACCAATTTGTAATCCACGAAAGGATATCGCCTCCTACTCCATGACTTTATAGCTTTCTTAGAAACCTCTCATGAGGGACTTTGTCGAACACCTTCTGAAAATCCAAATACACCACATCTCTCAGTTCACCTTTGTCCACATGTTTATTCACCCCTTCATAAAAAATGTAGGAAATTTGTGAGGCAAGACTTCCCTTGGGTAAATCCATGCTGACTGTGTCCCATTAAACCATGTCTATCTAAATGTTCTGTGATTTTATTATTTATAACAGTTTCCACAATTTTTCCTGGCACTGAAGTCAGGCTCACCGGTCTATAGTTTCCTGGATCGCCCCTGGGGCACCCTCCAGTCTTCAGTTACAAAGGACGATTTCAATGATAGGTAACAAAATTTTTAC
Organism: Rhinatrema bivittatum; assembly: GCF_901001135.1. Classification (NCBI taxonomy): domain Eukaryota; kingdom Metazoa; phylum Chordata; class Amphibia; order Gymnophiona; family Rhinatrematidae; genus Rhinatrema; species Rhinatrema bivittatum. The sequence goes on along the minus strand of NC_042615.1, from coordinate 542,648,892 downwards.
TTATAGTTCTGAAATTTCAGTTTTGAATTCTTTCAGAACCATGGAGTGCACACCATCTTGTCCAGGCAATTTACTACTCCTTAGTTTGTGAATCTTCCAGGTTCACCATAATTTGGTTCAGTTCATCCGAATCATCACTTTTGAAAACCATCTCCAGAACGGGTATCTCCCCAACATCCTCTTCAATAAACACTGAATCAAAGAATCAGTTTTCTCTTTCCACAATGACCTTATCTTCCCTAAGTGCCCCTTTAACCCCTTCATCATCTAACGGACCAACTGACTTCTGTGAAGGTGAATATCTGGATACCTGGAGAGCCTGAACCTTGGACAGTGTTAACATTTCACTCTTGCCAACTTTTACCCTTGCCCTGCTCTCACCCTGGTGATAGATTTTTGAGATGTATGAGAAGGGGAAACTTGTGATTACAAAGGAAAATAGACGTTACAAGCAATACTCATTGTTCCCTTTTTCACAAAAAAAAAAAAACGGGGATCCGCGGGAAAACAAGATTTTCCCGCAGCCAGACGAACCCGAAAGCGGGAACGATTGGGCACTCAATTCACATCCCTTTATAAGGAGGTAAAGAAAGCCTGAGAATTTTAGAGAAGGCTAACATATTTGCTAAGGCATGTGACTACGTTATTACGTGGCACTCCTTACCTTCTCCCCAGGATAAACATATAAGAGAACTGATTTTGGGATATTGCTAAGTTTTTATTATGAGTTTCAAATTCTCTCTTAGGGCCTCATTTTCTAAAGTATCGCAGGCCTGCGATACTTTAGAAGATGAGGGGCGGGGGGCCGAAACGGGGGGCGGGCCTGCGCTAGCCAGCAGCGATTGCACCGTTGCGGTGCGATCGCTGCCGATTTCGCACCCATTAGTGCCACCATAGGAGGTGTAGCTATTGGGAGCGAAATATGCAGCGAAAAGGCACCTACCTTTTCGCTGTCCGCGGCGTCGGCGCAGAGTCGGCCCCGGTGATGCCCCAACTCCTCCTCTATCCCATTGGCTATCCTCCTTCCACCATGTCTTTGAGATGCCAGTTAAGTCCATGTCATCATTCATTGCTATATACTCTAGCATTAGCATACGAACATTTCAAAGTGTGTATTTTTTTGTTTGTATTAACATTCTGCTTTTCTTTTGTCAGGGATAATTTGGAATCTTTGAGCTCAGGTGATTCTTTACTTATAGGCACATGGATTACTTTTCTTATTATTGGAACCTCTCTGTTGGGATGCCCTAACTCTAATGCTTCATTAGTATCCTTCGAAGATACATCCCTCTCTAAACCATGCTCTGCTGAGCGACTGCCAGTTTTCCCCTTACAGCATCTTTTAAGCTAGAACAATTTCCTTTTTAAAGATTAGCACCAGCAGCCTGGTTCTACCCTGGTTAAGGTGGAGCCCATCCCTTCAGAAAAAAAAAAAAAGACTCCCCTTTCCCCAAAAGGTTCCCTAGTTCCTTACAAAACTGAATCCCTCTTTCTTGCACCATCGTCTCAAAAAAACCTGCTTGGAACTGTTCCATTGTGTGGCTGAGCTGTCTTGCTAGTTATTTCACCTAACCCGGACTGTTACAGTAAGTTTTGATAATCTGTAGAATGACTCACCAACTTTATTAAAACTAGCCTGTAATTCAGAGTCAAATGTATTATTCACTGATGGCTTGATTTGCCCAAATTAGTTATAGAGAAAAGTGTATGGGTAAAAATTATTTCCTATGTTTCACAAATAAAATTAATAGCATCCTATCTTTGGAAAAAAAAACGGTTTAAAGGTCCTGCATTGCTTATAAAAGTCACAAAAACATCTTTATGTGCCTTTCTCGACTGACCCAACTTGGAATCGCAAAAGGCATTACCACAATATATTACAATATGTCCAGAAAACTCAACGTCCCTTTCCCAATATTAAATTGTGAAGAAGATAGCCCAGCAAGTCCACCTCTCTGCTCTGGTTAGTATTTTTCATATTAATACAGATCTAGGTCTTAGAAATATGTACAGATTGGAGTTGTACTTATAGTTCATATGTTCTATATCTGCAACATTGTGTGCATTGTTTAGTCAGGGGATTGCTGAGGATTAGGTTAGTTAAGTATTCATATTTTATGGTTGCATCTAATCTAATTTGTTTTAAATGTTATGCTTTCCATAAGGATTCTACAGGTACTTGGCTCCTTGTCCAGTAGGCCCCTTCCTTCTCAAGAACAAGGAAGAGGAATAACTAAACTCAAACATGACCTGGTAAAGCAAGAAGGGTTCACATGGCTACCATGATCCATAGGGCCATCAGTGGAGAGTGTTCTTCACCTATGCAACTAGTATATGTCTTTTATTTTCCATGCAGTGCTGGGGATCGGTTATGCCAAGGATATGCACTGCTTGAGTAGATGAGAGATGCAAATATGTAAAACGATTTGTACATATGTAGAAAGGTGCATGCATTACAACTGTGAGTGCATGAGGTGTAACAGAATGAGTGTGTGAGAAAGAGAGTCAAGACGTGAATGAAATGAAAATTAGATTTAGAACAGTCAAAAAGAGGCTGTGAATGCTGGCATTAAACTAGACCACAGGAGTTTTGTCAAAGGGGAGCACTGGGAACCCTAAAAAGAAAAGCTGTATTCGATTTTTACAAGCAGTGTTTAGAAATCTTTAGGTAATCTTTAAACTTAGGGGAAAATGGGTCGACCCTGCAGCTCAGTTCTAGTACTGCACACTGCCACGCAGGAGATCTGGGTTCAATTCCCCATCTGGCAAGACTTGGGCTGCTGTAGAGGCATCATTAACAGCCCCTGTGAGGAGGGAGTCTCAGCTGTTGCTCAATGATGACACCTAGTGGCCAGACTTAGAGATCAGTGTTGGCTGCTTTTTCTGGCTTTGCACTGTCACTGCAACGGCTGGGCTAAACTAGGTGGGGAATATAAAAATAGGGTAAATATTCCCTGGGTAGCAGCAAATTAAAGCAAATGATGCCACGGCCCAGCAGAGGCAGGATCTGGTTAAGTTGTGAGCCCAAAGAAGCAGTAAGAAACTTCCAGGCCAAAAAAACAGAACAAAAAGGCACTTTAAAAATGGAAGGTCAAGTCCCTCATTTTCAAAGGTAAAGTGAAGACATTTTCTCTATTTCAAAATTGTTCATGGGTATAAAATACCCACAAACTTTGCACTTTAAGTTATGTTCAGTAGAAGATAACTTATATAGATCTGAAAATACAATCTGCATGCATTATTTTCCTTCGCTGCCTTAAACATGCCTCTGGGAATGCTCCTTGCAGCCCAGCTAAAATGGAAGGCACTATAGAAGACCACACGTACTGTCAGCCAGATCGATGGAGGGCAGTTTTCGGACAGCCACAATTTACTCAAGTGAATGGCTTTGAAGGTTGCTCTTTCTATGCCTACAGATAAAATCTTGATTGAGTAAAGCTTTCATTAGTCTAAACTGGCTTTGAAATTGCCCTAGAGGGCACTGGGGGCCTCGGTCTGAAATCACCATCAACTGGAACATGAGAGCACAAATCCCCTATTCAGGAAGTGGAATTGTCCTGTTCATGAAAAAGTGAGATGGGCTGTCTAGCAAAAGAAAGCAAGTGAATCACATTTTTTAATATTAGGATGGACATTTATTACCATAATTCAGTGACTGTAATAACAGTGATACTGTCTGTGATAGGAAAAAAATGTTTTTGCTTTCTGTTACTATGCTTATAATTAATGGCATGATTAGGGTGATTTTAGTCATCATATCCAAGAAAGCTTTTTTATGTATAGATGCATGCCCCTAGCTCCTGCCATAAAAGTTTAAAAAAAAATCTTATTTGGTATTTTTTAAAATATATTCTCATTGTGTGTGTGTGTGTGTGTGTGTGTGTGTGTTGTGTGTGAAAATCTACAAGCTGAGATGCTTGCTATATTCTTCTAAAGTGGAAACTGCATATACAGTTCATTAGAGTGCTTTGTTAAAATCTCTGAAGTGGATAAAATAATCCTTTTATTTTGGATTTCAATTCTTCCAGGATGGGGAAAAGAAAGCTTTTTATTATACACATTTTAAATGCACGTCAGCGAATAATCAAAATCTCCAAAACAGAGATTATGCTTCTGAAACTGGGACAGTGGGACCCTGATAATTCTCTGGCAGCAAATGTGGATTAGATTCTAGGAGAAGACCCAGACGGGGATTATAATATTCCCTACATTTTCAATACAGTTGATAACCTAAATAGTAGAAAAAAGAATTAACTCATCCACTATTTGGATTAATGGAAAAATTCAGTGTGCTGTGATTTTCTTTGACCTGTGAAATACTCTTGTGCCAATATCATAATGACATAATCTGTCACATATATCAATTGATGGTCTGCATGCCACTTGATTGTGAAAGAAAAATGCATATCTTTCAAATTTTTGAAACATGCTATAAATTTTGATGTGGGCATTTGTCCATTTGTCACAGGAACTGAACAGGTAATAGTGCTGAACAGCCCATGTGAGCTATGGATAGATATAAACTTGCATATATATTATATGGCTCTTTAAACAAGCATACCCTGACTAGTCCGCCTCTTTCCCCCTCCTTGATCCTCCCTCCCTCTTCCACTGAGCCTGTATAAAATTTGCAGTTTACTGTACAGAATATTTCTGTTATCTTGTTTATCTTGTTCCCGTATTTGTTACATAATTTAGTATCATGTATTATTTACCCTTTATGCATCGTTTGCACATTTTTTCAGCTCCTTTGGCCCTCTGTCTGTTCTCTCCCCTTCCCCCCCCCCCCCCCGTTCCCCACTATTGTCGGTATATAAAATCCTTAAGTAAATAAATAAATATATATATATATATATATATATATATATATATATATACTTACTCAAAAAAAGTACCAAGGGCAACAGAGCTATTAAAGAGACTATCATAAGTGCAAAAGGACAGTTTCGCCCAACTTGACTGGACTATCCAACGAACCAATTTTTTCCTTTTGTTTTAAATCATAGGTCTCATAAATGTGTCCACAAAAACTAGAAAAAATGTTAAGATTTTTTAGTGCATATTTTCCGTATATCATTTATAGTCCCATAAACTTTTTAAAAAATCTTTCAAAAGAGAAGATTACTTATCTTTTCCAAAGCAAGTACATATATTTTCATTAATTTCTTCTTCTTTTTAAATGGAGATGCTAATTGAGAAATATTTATATCATGCCATGAGATGCCCAATGCACTATGCATTTCGATCCTTCATCAGGGGTAATATATTTTGTTAAGCTTGAGTTGTGGACCCTAGGGCCGACGGGAGGATGGAATTCCTTAGGAGGGCAGTCCGTAGGTTCTCTCATCGGGAGGTGAGGCAGAGCAGAAGATGGGACCAGCTGACCCTTGGCACTGGAGACTGAGGCCGCAGTGGAGACTGATGAAGAGACGAGAAGAGGAGCTGTGTCTTCACCCCTGGAAGTCTGCGGTCCCCCCAGGAGGAGCCCATAGGGACCCAGACCGCTGGGACTTAGGCGGACCTTTGAGAGGTCAGGTGTCGGTGCAAGGGCTGACTGGAGCTTCGCCCTGGAAGCCCGTGGTCCCCCCGGGAGGAGCCCGTAGGGACCCAGGCTGCTGGGACTTAGGTGGGCCCTTGGAGACGGTAGTCTTGAAGGAGTCCTAGGTCAAGTGCCAGGGGGGTCAACGCTCACCAGTCCGAAGTCGTGTACCGGAGAATCACCGCTTGCCAATCCGAAGTCAGGAACCAGAGAATCACCGCTTGCCAATCCGAAGTCAGGAACCAGAGAATCACTGTAAGGCAGGGGTGGGCACTTCCGGTCCTCGAGGGCCACATACCAGTCTGGTTTTCAGGATATCCCTAATGAATATGCATGAGAGAGATTTGCATGCACTCTGCCTCAGTTGTATGCAAATCTATGTCATGCATATTCATTAGGATATCCTAAAACCTTGACAGGTTTGTGGCCCTCGAGGATTGGAATTGCCCACCCCTGCTGAAGCCAATCCGAAGTCAGGAACCAGGAACACCAAGACGAAACAGGAACCAGAGTCCAAGCACAGGGAACTCACCAAAGCAAGCAGACTAGACAGCATTGGAGGACGTTGCCAAGTCACTGGATGAGCAGAGGAAGCTGCCGTTTATACTTCCCCTGCCCTGGCTGATAGAGAACAGGTGAAGTCATTTAAAGGGATTGGGTCCCTTTAATTCTGTGGAGGGGGCGTGGCCTCGTGCCTAAGAATGGTGGTGGCTATTTTGGATTTCCCCCACGGAGGGGAGACGTCGCTGGGGGGAAGCAGGACGGCTTCCCCTACAAAGGGCAGCGCCGGAGGCTGCGCGAGCCCGGCAGCCCGAGTCGGAGCCCTCCCCCGGGGCTCCCGTGGCGAAGGAACGCCGCAAATCAGGTAGGGGGACGCGGTCGTGGGGCATCACAGCCACGGAACACAACATATTTCTTCAAAAAAACACAAAAAAATAATTAAAAAATATCAACATTTGAATATATCACTTTTTCAAAAATAGTTACATGACGGTATTAAATGTTTTACTCTTTCTCCTCTCACAACAAGATGGCGCCTACAACAAACACTCCAGCACTTCCATGTTTTATTACAAAAAAGACCAATCAAAAAAGATACTTGAAGGGCCAATCAAAATCTGAGATGTGAAAACAGCCAATCAGAAAAGGCTTTATAAAGTCCAGCCAACAAAACAGAGCTTAGATCAAAGCATGCCAATCAATAGTTTAATTCATTCCCAACGGGCTATTGTATTCAATTTATAAATCCATTGCTGTTCTTTCAAATTCAAAACAGAAGCAATATCACCTCATTTTCTTGTTTGAATTATTGAATACATAACCGTCCAGTAGAGATCCTCAAAGGTATGATTATACTGGAGACAGTGTCTTACAATCAGGGCTTCTGTTTTCTTTAAATGGATTTGACTCCAATGTTCCCTTATCTATATTTTCAATGAACGAGAAGTCCTCCCAATATACAAAAGTGGACAACTGCATTTAATAAAATAGATTACATTAGATGTATTTCGATTTGTAGAATGTGCATGTTTGAAAATCTTCTTTGACTTTGGATCTTCCCATGTTTGACCTGTTGGAGAATTTGCACAAATGTCACAATTATTACACACAGTATATCCCAAAATTTCAAACTGTGAATCTTCATTAATCAGTCTAGGTAAGTCAGCTCGAATCACCATGTTTACAATATTTTTACCTCTTTATATTTAATAAGGAGAGGTTCAGAGAAAATTGTATTTAGAGCCATAATCCCCCAATGTTTTCTTATACTTGCTGCCACCAAAGCAGGTTTAATTGAATAAGGTAGAATACAGGTAAGATGTGTTAAGTCCATTTTTTTCCAATACTGAAGTAAGGAATCATGATCAGAATATAATGTTCTTCGGTAGGCTGTCTTTATTATAGATAGCGGGTATCCCCATTAAACTAATGTGCGTGATAAAATTCCCACCTGTCACTTAAATTCCTCTATAGATGAACATGTTCGTTTTAAATGAAAAAACTGACCTACCAGCAGACCTTTTTTGAAGGATATAGGATGGAAGAACTGAAGCTTCAAATAATTATTTGATCTGTATCCTTCCAATGGAAAGTAGTTGACAAACCGTCTACCATTTTCTGAATAATCAAATCCAGATAAACAATTTGTTGAAAATCAACAGACATTGTGAATTTCAAATCATTGTCAGCTGAATTAATCCACTCATGAAACATTTTTAATTCTTCTACAATAGAATCCCAAAGAAAAAATAAATCATGTATATTCCGGACCCACAGTAACACCTTAGAAAAATAGGGCGAAACATATACATGATTTTCTTCATATTCAGACATAACCAAATTGGCCCCAGATGGAGCTGCCGAGGATCCCATAGCTATTTCACTTTTTTGAATAAAATATTTTCCATCAAAAGAGAAAAAATTATTTCGTATTATCAATTTAGCTATATCCAATAGAAAATAAATTGGGATTCGTGATGGTTTAACTGACTTCAAAGAATCGCTAATAACTCTTATTGCTGAATCATGGGTAATATTTATTACTTGTTACTAATAAACAATTTGATGATAAATTAGGTAAATTCTTTATTTTATTCAATACATTGGTAGTATCTTGTACATAGGACTTCATTTTTAATACATGTGGTCTAAAAAATTTGTCTAAAAATTTGTCCCATTACTAGCAACGATTAGTCTCACTGGAGGATTCTTTAATGTTTTGTGAATCTTCAGTACCCCATACATCTGGCATCCATGGTACATAAAGAAATTGACACTCTTTCATTGTCAAAAAAGGTGACATCAGATTTTTAAAGGTGTTCAACCAATAATTGCATATCTTTTGTTGGATCTTGTTCTAGACTCACATAAAACTGTTGGTCTTGTAATTGTCTAGACAGCTCCGAACAATATTCAGCACGATCCTGAATTATGATTCCTCCGCCTTTATCGGTGGGTTTAATAGCAATCTGTGAGTCAGAAGCCAGATCTTTAAGTGCCAACCACTGTTCTTTTTTCAAATTGTAATGTGTCTTAATAGCAACTGTGTTTATTTTGGAAATATCTTTTAATACCAAATTTTGAAAGATCGCAAGCTTTGCATCAAATGGGATAGATGGAATCCACTTAGATCTAGAAGATACAATTGATGAAGATTCAACTCATTCTTTATCGGGCCGATACAGTAAAGTCCACGGGAAAGCGGACGAACGCCCGCTTTCCACGCGCACAGGACACTCTCCTGTGCGCGCGATATAGTATGCAAATTAGGTTCGGTGGTAGAAACAGGTAAAAAGAGGCACTAGGGACACTAGCACGTCCCTAGCGCCTCTTTAGGGACAGGAGCGGCAGTTGTCAGCGAGTTTGACAGCCGACACTCAATTTTGCTGGCGTCGGTTCTCGAACCCACTGACAGCCACGGGTTCGGAAACTGGACGCCAGCAAAATTAAGCGTCCAGTTTTCAACCCGTGAGCCACGGGCCTACTTCAATTTTTTTTTTCTTTTTTTACTTTTTTTTACCCTTCGAGACCTATGACTTAATATTGCCATGATATTAAGTTGGAGGGTGCACAGAAAAGCAGTTTTTACTGCTTTTCTGTGCACTTCCCTGGCGCCAGCAGAAATTAGCGCCTACCTTTGGGTAGAAATTGTGTGTAATAATTGTTGCATTTGTGCAAATTCTCCAACAGGTCAAACATGGGAAGATCCACAGTCAAAGAAGATTTTCAAACATGCACATTCTACAAATCGTAATGCATCTAATGTGATCTGTTTTATTAAATGCAGTTGTCCACTTTTGTATATTGGGAGGACTTCTTGTTCATTGAAAATACGGATAAGGGAACATCAGAGTCACCTCCGTTTATAGAAACAGAAGCCCCAATTGTGAGACACTGCGTCCAATATAACCATACCTTTGAGGATCTCTATTGGACATTATTGATTCAATAATTCAAACAAGAAGAGGAGGAGATATTGCTTCTGTTTTGAATTTGAAAGAACAAGAGTGGATTTATAAATTGAATACAATTTCCCCATTGGGAATGAATGAAACTGTTGATTGGTATACTGGAATTTATAAAGCCTTTTCTGATTGGCTGTTTTCAAATCTCAGGTTTTATGGCCCTTCAAGTATCCTTTTTGATTGGTTTTTTTTTTGTAATAAATCATGGAAGAGCTGGAGTGTTTGTAGATGCCATCTTGTTGTGAGAGGAGAAAGAGTGAAGCATTTAATGCCGGTATGTAACTATTTTTTTAAAAGTGATAAATTCAAATGTTGATATTTATTAATTATATTTTATGTTTTTTTGAAGAAATATAGTGCCCCTAATGAAGGACTGAACACATGTAGTGCATCCTTGTTGTGAGAGGAGAAACAGTGAAACATTTAATGCTGAAATATATTACCCCTGATGAAGATCAAAATGCGTAGTGTGTTGGGCATCCCATGGCATAATATAAATATTTCCTCATTAGCATCTCTGTTTAAAAAGAAAGAGAAATTAATGAAAATTATGTACACATTTTGGCAAAGATAAGTAATCTCTTTTCTCTTTTGAAAGTATTTTAAGTTTATGGGACTATAAATGATAAAAGGAAAATATGCACTAAAAATGTTTTAAAATGTTTCTAGTTTTTGTGGACACATTTATAATTTAAAATAAAAGGGAAAAATTTGTTCCCTGGATAGTCCAGCCAAACTGGATGAAACTGTATTTAGCGCTTAAGGTTTCCCACTGATGATGGTCTCTTTAGTAGCTCTGTTGCCCTTGGTTCTTTTTTGAGTAAGTTTATTATTTCACCTGGGTTTTGTTGAGTTCTTTTGTTGTAACTCTTTTGGAGTATATATTATACCTAGCCATTCCTCATAAAAAGAACCTTCGAGAACATTGTGTCACCTTCCACTGCCCAAGAAATGTGCTCATAAACTCTTTAGATCATTCTTCATGTTAAATAGCATTCAAACTGCATTTGGATTACAAGTTTTGGAGATTTTTAGTTTTTTTTTAGTTTTGGTTTTATTGTATGTTGTTTTGATTTTGACTTTACTTTAACTTTTTTTTTTTTTAATGCTGTGAACTTGACATAATGCCCAGCATCTTAAGAGGCTGGAAGATTCATAAAACTAATAAAAAAGTCAATTCCTGTATTTGAAATTGCCTTAAAAAAATAAAAAAGATTTCCAAACCAGAAACTTAACAACCTTTACTATATATGGAGAGCTTCTGCTCGGATGGGATGATTTTTCTGTAGATCAGCGCAGCAATGCACTTTTATTTAGTCAATAAAACTCAATGAAAATAGATTGGTGAAGGCATTCCTGTACCTGTGAGAGAGGATTCCGTTCTCCACAGCATAGTGGTAAAAGTGATCCGAGGCAAAGACTGCATACGTTACGTTGAAGGCCTGCCCGCTAACCGATTTTTCCGGTGGTCTGTGAACCCAGGCCATTTCCAAACCTAGGAATGAGAGATAAGTTAACATCGGCAGTACATTTATTTAGTCTCTACTACACTTCTCTATACCTGCTAAGGTATTTGGTGACAGGGAATTAGACTTAACTGATATTTCTGGATCACAGAATCATGATTCAAAAAATAAAAGGTCAGCTCCATCTGGATTTTTCCTTCAACACTTCTCCACCTCTTCCCAACTCAGCCCAGTTCTCCCCCTCCTCAACAGCTGTTCTTTCCCTTTTCCCCTTTCTAATCTAGCCTCTTTCTCTTCTCCCCAAAGATGTCCTTCCCCTTTTCCCTCAACTGATATGAGGCAAAGGAAAAAAAATAAAAAAAAACAGCTCATCTCCATCTTTCTTACAATTGACCTTTCCTTCTCCTCCCCAACCAACCCTGTCTCTTTCACTCCAACCAAAAGTTTTAACAGTAGGGAGAAATAAGCTTGTAATATGAATAGCATACATGTGGTTAGTATGGATGTGAATCGTGTGCCCAATCGTTTTAACGATCAGGTTTGGCTGGGGAGGGGGGGGGAATCTGATCGTTAGTGATGTGAATTGGGATCGGTTCCGATTCCAATTCACATCACTAATTTTTTTTAGTGAGGCCCGCGCCGATAAAAAAAACCCCACCCTGACCCTTTAAAATTACCCCCTTACCCTCCCCCACTCTCCCGACCCCCCCCCCCAAAACGTTTTACACATACCTGGTGGTCCAGGGGGGCCACAGGGAGCGATCTCCCGTTCCCAGGCCATCAGCTGCGCTAAAACAAAATGGCGCCGATGGCCCTTTGCCCTTACCATGTCACAGGGTATCCGTGCCATTGACCGGCCCCTGTCACATGGTAGGAGCACTGGATGGCCGGCGCCATCTTTAAAGATGGCGCCGGCCATCCAGCACCATCAGCGCCATCTTTATGAGTGGCAGCCAATGGCCCGAGAGCGGGAGATCGCTCCTTGTGCCCCCTGGACCACCAGGTAATTTTAAAAGGTTTGGGAGGGGGTCGGGAGGGTGGGGGAGGGTAAGGGATTGGTTTTAAAGGGTCGGGTGGGTTTTTTTTTATCGGGCCATCGGCGCCATTTATATTAGTGGCAGCCAAAATGGCGCCGATGGCCCGAGAGCAGGAGATCGCGCCGGGCCCCCCCCCCCACACACACACTGGACCACCAGGTAATTTAACATTTTGGGGGGGTTCGGGAGGGTAAGGGATTTGTTTTAAAGGGTCGGGGTGGGTTTAGGGGTTGTTTTGGTGTGCCGGTTTTCCCGCCCTCCCCCCAAATAATTCCTGTGCCCGATTTAACGATTTTTTACGATAAATCGGGGGAATTTGTATTGTATCGCGCACTCTAACGATTTTTGACAATTTAAAAATTATCTGACGATTTTTTTAAATCGTCAAAAAACGATTCACATCCCTAGTGGTTAGTGCTGCGTGGCTCAGGTTTATTAGTCAAAGCCAGAAGAGAGTTTAAGGTTTCCTGTTTGGGGATGCCATTGAAATATGTAGCAGGACTGTGTTCCTTCCCCCACTCCCCACCACTGCCTCCTCCCCCAATTCCTTCCCTCTCTCTCCTCTCACAGCACTAGGCTAGTAACATGGACATTTCTCCCAAAATGTAGTGCAAAATGGAGCGTTTTAAAATAAATGACAGGTTTTACAGAAGAGTTAGCAGGGAAGATATCAGAAAGCACAGCAGAAAAGGGCTAAAGCACAGCAGAAAAGGGCTAAAGTACAGTGTTATCGTGAGTCACTCAGAAATTTAGATGATGCGGCATATATGTTTTTTAAATAAAACAAATACTTGTGTGACCCTAGCACAGTGCTCTAATGAAGATATATTTAAAGCTGAATGCATTAGAAGATCTTGTCTGCTGACGATTAGCAGTGTGCATTCATTTAAAATGAAATAGAACATGTCAACAACATATCTTATTTTATTTTAATGTTTTTAAACCAGAACAAAAGAAAAACCAATAGCATTTTACTGGTTTTACTTTCATCTCATTTTGGAAAAAATAGTGAAATAAAGTCCTCTGAAACTGACCCCGAGGCCAACCAGAGGCATCCTTTGGGCCTCCCCGGGACCAAAGTCTAATCCCAATATTTAGCTGAGGCCTAGGCCTAAGCACAGCAAAAATTAAGCCATTTGCTTGAAGGATGTCACAGAGACATCCTCCTCCAGAGTGGACTGCACCATTTTGATATATAGCTGTAAATTTCAATGGCCGTACATCTAAATGACACCATCCACTCCAGAGGAAGGTACCACAGTGACATCATTGCAATGCATCATTCAAGCGAATATTTTTGGAAGAACAAAGAAGAAAGAAGACATTGGAAGGCTTGGTTCTGGGCCTCAGTGAAGGGACCAGGCCTCAGGCCAGGCCCCAGAATTGGTCCTAAGCTTCAACAATGGGACCGAACCATGGGCTGGCCTAGGACCCAGTGACGGGATCAGGATGTGAGCTGGGCTCCAGCACCAAGTCTTGGCATCTTGGGCCTGACTCAAAGATTACCTAGGGCTGACCGATGTCATTTGAAATTGGACAACCCATGACCAGGAAGAAAGTAGGAATTCTTTCTGCCCCTCAGAATCTGCATGGAGGGGGTAAGTGGGGGCCAGGGTAGTTCCTAGCCCCAGCACATTTTTGGGGGGTGGGTGAGATGAGGTGCAGTGGGGCCTGAGGAGGCCCTGTTTTGTTTGTTTGGGGTTTTTTTCTGTTTATTTCATTTCTGCAAAAGATAGACATGATACCAGAGGGGAGGGAAAATTCAAATCAAATTTTTGGAGCCTATACACCCTTACTTAGTATATAGAAATGTGTATCAGCTAGGCCACAGTTTTAATGGGGCTCAAACCTACATTCTGAGGCTCATAATAGGATTATCAAGCAATTCTGGTCACTGCATCTCAAAAAAGATATAGCGGAATTAGAAATGATACAGAGAAGGGCAACCAAAATGATAAAGGGGATGGAAAGATTCCACCTATAAGGAAAGGCTAAAGAGTTTAGAGCTCTTCAGCTTGAAGAGATGGCTGAGGGGAGATTTAATAAAGGTCTATAAACTAATGAGTGGAGTAGACTGGGTAAATGTAAATTAATTGTTTACTCTTTTAAAAAATGCAAAGACTAGGGGACATGCAATGAAGTTACTAGGACAAATAGGACCGAGGCATACCTAAAGTATTTGGCACCCGGGGTGGATTCTTCCTTTGGCACAAATACCCTGCCCCCCATATATAATTTTAAAATGTCCTAAACATCAATAAAATATTTCAAAGCAGTCACATCAAATAACACCCAATAATTAAAATAAGGATTTTAAAAATCTTCTGCTCTCCATATCTGTCATCCTAAGATTGTCGTAGACTGGGGGCATGCATGCACACACACAATATGCGACCTCTCTCTCACACACACACACACACACAATATGTGCCCTCTCTCTTGCACACACACACATACATGCTTGGTGAGAGATAGAGGGAACATGTGTGTATATGAGAAGAAGAGATAGAGGAAGCGTGTGTGTGTGTGTGTGTGTGTGTGTGTGTGTGACACACACACTTCCTCCGTGTCTCTCTCACAACACAAACATGCTTCCTCTATCTCTCACCCACACACACTAACACACACACATATGCAAACAAAATCTGAACTGGAAACCTCAAGCCAGATTCTGTATGGAAAAGCAGATCATCACTATTCCTCAAAACAATGCAATCAAGAAATATAAATCAATCACAATAGTAAAACCATTCTAAAAAATTATACGTACCAAAACAGTAGATGAATAGAATTACCAAACACTAATAAAATATTTCAAAATAACATACACATCACATCGAATAATTACAACTAACAAGGATAAAATTATTTTAGATTATCCGTTTATTATATACGATATGTTCCTTGTAAACCGCCTTCCCGGCGATAGTTATCTCTGTTAAATGTGAACCGGAGTGATATGTATTGTATACAGGAACTTCCGGTATATAAAAACCAAAAATAAATAAATAAATAAATAAATAAATAAAATATCTATCACTTTCCATAACTGGGAACTTCAGATTTATAGTCATCCTGAGTTTGTTGTAGATTGGAGGAGAACACACAAACTTTAATCCCTCTCACACACATAAATACAGGCACCCATGCACATGCGCAAGCACGCTGTCTCACAGACACACACACACACACACACACACACACACAGGCACCCTCACACACACACACACATATACAGACACCCTCTCATACACACACAAACAACCTCTCATACACACTCTCTCACAGAAACCCACACAGGCACTCATGACTCACACACACAGGCCCATTTATACACACACACACACACACACAGGCACCCTCTCATACATACACATACAGACACCCTCTCATACACACTCTCTCACAGAAACTGACACAGGCACTCATGACTCACACACACAGGCCCATTTATATACACACACACTAACACCCTCTCATACACACACACACAGATACCTTCTCATACACACACACACAGATACCCTCACACGCACACACACACCTTCACACACAGATAGGCACCTTCTCATCAATATACACACACACACAAACACACTTATACCCTCTCAAACACACACACACCCCTCCCCTGTCATACACACACAAACACACACTCTCTCATACACAGGCACTCGCTCTCTCACACACATTTTGGACCTCTTCTTTGGCAGCTAGCTGCAGAGCAGGGCCGCTTCTTCTGCTCCGGGAAAAGGCCGGCAGCACTGCAGGGCCTCGCTTTTGCTGGCAGGGAGTAGGAACCCCGCCAGCATGTTACTTCTGTGTGCCACCACGAGACCGCAGCAATGTCACCCCTCCCCGTTATCACCCGAGGCGGACCACCCTCCCCCTCCTTCCCCTTGGTATGGCTCTGAAATAGGAGAAAATATTTTTTTTACTCAACACATAATTCATCTCTGGGATTTGTTGTTAGAGGATGTGGTAACAGCAGTTAGTGTAGCTAGGTTTAAAAAAAGGGTTGGAGAAGTTCCTGGAAGAAAAGTCCATAAACCATTATTAGGGTAGACTTAGGGAAAGCCACTGCTTATTCCTGGTATAAGCAGCATGGAATCTATTCCTACCACTGCTGCTACTTAACATTTCTACAGTATTACTTGACATACTCAGTTCTGTACAAACAACATCGAAGATACATTCCCTACCCAATTTAGCGTGCAATCTAATCATATAGGTCAACAGATAATTGTTAAAATTAGTGAATGAGGCTAAAGGCAAACTAACAGGGTTAAGATTTCAAAACAGCCTCAGAAAGGTGAGTTTTCAAGTGGGATCCAAACAACGTGAGAGAGGGTATATGACGCACCAGCCCAGGAATTTCACCCCAAGCACATGATGCAGCCAAAAATTAATATAACACAGTTTTTCATATTTCCCCTAAAAGATTTCAAAAGAGAAACTGCATGTATTTGAAAAAGCCATGCAGTCTGTGTTGGAACGAGCAGTGATTCCCACAGACCTGGAGACATTAACTAGTCAGACTTCAGCATTTCTTAAAACATAATTTTTATTCACAGCTTCAGTCATATACACAAAAGTAGTCTTCCTTTACCTTCAGACAGACTCCCTCTAACCACAGTTTGTAATGCTTCAGCTCAGTGTTTGAACACAGTGTTACATTACAGGAGCTGCCTTCCTCCTGAAGACCTGGCCTGGTCTAATGATCTTTTTTACATACAACAGGAACCCTCATATAATAATTATTAGCTTGTACAAAACAGTTTTCAAAACATCTTGTATTAATATCTCAAACATAGAACATACACACACATTATATATCATGAAGCTTTATTATTTGAATTACATCATCATCAAAATGTACATTTTACATATATTAAGAACATAACATAAGAAATTGCCATGCTGAGTCAGACCAAGGGTCCATCAAGTCCAGCATCCTGTTTCCAACAGAGGCCAAACCAGACCACAAGAACCTGGCAATTACCCAAACACTAAGAAGAACCCATGCTACTGATGCAATTAATAGCAGTGGCTATTCCCTAAGTATAATTGATTAATAGCCATTAATGGACTTCTCCTCCAACAACTTATCCAAATCTTTTTTGAACCCAGCTACACTAACTGCACTAACCACATCCTCTGGCAACAAATTCCAGAGCTTTATTGTGCGTTGAGTGAAAAAGAATTTTCTCTGATTAGTCTTAAATGTGCTACTTGCTAACTTCATGGAATGCCCCCTAGTCCTTCTATTATTCGAAAGTGTAAATAACTGAGTCACATCTACTCGTTCAAGACCTCTCATGATCTTAAAGACCTCTTTCATATCCCCCCTCATCACATCGGATAAGAAGCGGTGGATATCACCGTTGGAACTTCGGACTGACTCTGTGAGGTGATAATAACTGTTTTAAGCAGATCGTGGTGAATTACTATTGGAGGTAAGAATGGTGATTTATGGGTGATGGTGGCCAGAGTTATGTGTGAATATAGGTAATGTGATGTGGGTAGTTATGTATGCCTTTGTTTTTAAATATGAGAAATCGGCAATTGATGGTTGTGAGAAACTTGTTGAGTTTAACGGTGGATATTTTTTAGAAAAACATGAGACATCTTAACTCCGGAGAAATGTATGAGTAAAGACTGGTAATATAAACATTCAGAATATGGTAGTAAGATAAATTGGATAAATATTATATTATATATCATTGTACAGGCTGGTACATTTTTTTTTTGTTCTTGATGAGGGAATCTTATAAATGCACAGAAAATGAATATGCTCCTTTTATTTCATTCGTGTTCATTCTCCAGTTTTTTCTGTCCTTAATTTCCTGGCTACTCTAGCCCCCAAGTTTAATATCCTTGTTATTTGTATCTGCGCCTCGGCCTTCTTGTTATATGGTTTTGTTAAGTTAACCCTAAGTTTGATGTAAACCGGCCTGATATGAAGCTTGTCATGAAGTTCGGTATAGAAAAATGTTAAATAAATAATAAATAAATAAATAAAGTAGTGGTGGTGGACATGAACAGGTATTTTACAGCGGTGGATTAAGTAAGTTATACGTGAGAGGTACTGAGAGAGTTTTATTAAAATTTAGTTGGGTTTGATGTGTTCTAATATTGTCTTTTTTTCTGTCTATTGAAGTATCTGTACAAGTTGGAGAAGTCAGCTCAGAGATGAGGTTGCAGTGTTAATTATCCCCTGAGGAAGCTTAAATGCGAAACAAGGGACCTTGTAGGGTGATCTATCTACATATTGAAGATCTGAGGGGAGAATTTACTTGGGTGATATAGCCACATATTGAAGATCCAGGGGAGAATTTACCTGAAGAAGCGTGAATAACCTACATATTGAAGATTTGAGGGGGAGTATTCTCCTGAGTGTTGGTAAAATCAGCAAGTGAAAAGATATAGTGATAGACAATAACACTGACTCTCCTAAAGAGTAATTTTGGGAATAGTTGGGATTATTTTATGTGGGGGATTGAGTGAATGTGATGGATGAATGGGGTATGTTTTAATAAGTGTATTTGGGTGATACTGGCATGTCCTATTGGTGAATATATGGGGAAACTTTATAGGAAGTGATGTTAATAATATATGTAAAATGTACATTTTTATAATGATGTAATTCAAATAATAAAGCTACATGATATTTAATGTGTGTATATGTTCTATCTTTGAGATAATACAAGATGTTTTGAAAACTGTTTTGTACAAGCTAATAATTATTATGTGAGGGTTCCTGTTGTGTGTAAAATTGTTTATTGGGGGACCTAATACCTCTGTGTATTTACTGGTCTAATTATCCCCACCTAGATCCCAGCTCTTATTCTCCAGTCTCCGATTTCATCCTCTGAGCCCTACCTGCCCTGCAGGATCCTGCCCATAGAGCATACTCTCCTTAGTGGACCAGGCATCTAGCCTGGTCCTGCACAGGTACATAGGGGAACACTAAGGGCACTGCCTCACAAACCCCTCTCCTCAGCTTGGACCCATCAGGCCAAGTGCCCCTACTTCTTCCTGGATCCCAGCCAGGAGAGTCCAAGACTCTCAGTCCCCTTCCTCTGGCTTCCCACTAAATATGCTTGGGAACAGGCAAGCTCACCAATATCTCTTAGGGTTACCCTCAACAGCATCATGACCACCACCCAGTGTGGCATTCATGCAGTGCACATCCCCAGTCCTTTAATTAAGTCCTTTTCTGACTCTGGGTTCAAATTCCACTCCGATGGAGCTTTATGGACCAACTGGAGAACCACCAGTGCTGATTCCTCAATTACCAGCTGCGCCCGCTTCCTAGCTTTTTATATCTCTGATGGAGAGCCTCTTCTTGGCTCATCTGTATCTTCAGTAGCTGGAGTCTCCACAATGCCATCCTCTGGGCTCTACATGGTCTCTTCCTCCATATTCTCCATAGCGCCTCCCTCTGGGACCTCTGTGGTTTCCTCTTCTGTATACTCTGCAATACCTCCCCTGGGCTCTCCACAGTCTCTTCATTTGTAAACTCTGCAGTGCCTCCCTCTGGGTTCTCTATAGTCTCCTTATCTGTAAACTCTGCAGTGCCTCCCTCTGGGTTCTCTGTAGTCTCCTTATCTGTAAACTCTGCAGTGCCTCCCTCTGGGCTCTCTGCAGTCTCCTTATCTGTAAACTCTGCATTGCCTCCCTCTGGGCTCTCCGCAGCTTCCACCTCTGTATACTCTGGTTACTCACCCTGCCTATTGCTGGCTCCTCCACAGCCTCACTCACTAGGGTTTCCAGAGCGCCAGTCTCTGGGCTCTCCATGGCATCTCTCACTTGCGTTTCCATGCCCTCTTTCTCTGGGCTTCTCATGGGAGTTATCTCTGGGCTCCTGGTAGTATTTGAGCACCATACAGGGTCTTCCTCAGGACCTCCTGTAACACCGACTTCCAACGTCTCAATTCTGCCTCCTCCTGAGCAGTCTGTGTTGCCCTCTCCATGGCTCTTTGTGACCCCTTTCTCAGGGTTTTTCACAGTCCCCTTCTCTGCGCTTCTCACAGGAGCAGCCCCTGGACTCCCAGTAGTGTCTAAGCACCCTACAGGGACTTCATCCAGACCATCTCTAGAACCATCCTCTGGACAATCGGGGTTGCAGCCAGCTGGCCATTCTGTGGTGCCCCCTCCTGGGCACTCTGTGTCACCACTTTATGACAAGGCCACAAGGTTTCACTCCAAATAGAAGCTGACCACGTCGTGGTGTATTTCCTGGGCCTGATGTGCTCAGCCCAAGCCCTCTGACTTCTTGCACGGCTTTCTTGTAACTTTCTATCTCCCTACTGGAGATTCCGGATCTAGGCTCGCCAGCTTCCCTCATACTCTCTGACTGCTACATTCTGGCACTGCTGTATCCTGGCTGCTCCACTCCAGATTTTCTCACAGCTGCACACCTTCCCTGCAGAGTGGCTTGCTTGCTTGAAGAGAGCCCTGCCCTGTTTCCATTCACTGTACTCACAGCCCACTCTGGCAGCTTTTCTAGGGCCAGACCCTGTTCAGCACAGCCCTTCTGCACCAATATTCCTTCCTCTTCTCTTTTTTTTTTCAAGGCAAAAAAAAAAAGAAAAGGTTTAAAAAGCCTGAAAACCAGCAATAACTAAATCACTTTTAATTCCCTATCTACCTCCAGCCGGGCTTCTCCTGTTAGCCAGTACAAACTTACCACTTCCTGACTGTCCCTCCAACCAGCCCATGCACAGTTTCCTCTCCACCCGAAATTTTAAACTGTGGGGTTCTTTTTCGTTTCTTCAGTGCGGCTTCTGAGTCACGCCCATCCACACAAGCTACTGTGATCTGTGCACCCCTGCACTCCATACTTTGTTTTAGAGCCACAGGCCTTCTTCATAATTCTTTACTCCAAACAAACACTTTCTTGGAGGCTGGGGGGGGGGGGGGGGGAGGGTTTCTGTGCAAAGCTTTAGAAAAAATCCCATGCATTTTACCATATGTGGGAACGAGTGGCGATTCCCACAGGCCTGGAGTCATGAACTAGTCAGACTCCAGCCTTTTTTAAAACATAATCTTTATTCACAGCTTTAATCATATACACAACAGTGGACTGCCTTTACCTTCAGACAGTGTACTCTTTCTACTCACAGTTTTTAATGCTTCATCTCAGCTCAGTATCTGGACAGTGTCACATTACAGGAGCTGCCTTCCTCCTGGAGACCTGGCCTGGTCAGGTTATCCCCACCTGGATCCCAGCTCTTATTCCCCAGTCTCTTGTTATGCCCTTTGAGCCTCACCTGCCCTATAGGATCCCGCCCATAGAGCATACGCTCCTTAGTGGATTTAAGGTAGACCAGGCATCTAGCTTGGTCCTGCACAAGTACATAGGGAACACTAGGGGCACTGCCTCACAGTCTGGTGTAGCAAAAAATGACAGAAGTCAGGTGGCACCTTATAGACTAACCAATTTATTGAAGCATGAACTTTTGAGGACAGTGTCTATAAGGTGCCACCTGACTACTGTCATTTTTTGCATGTATTTCAGTGACATTAAATAATCTAAATTGTGATACAGAAAATTTTCAAAGTGATTGTTTTAGCATATAACTAATGGAGCATTTATTGTATTATCTTATATAAAGTATTGCTTTAAAACAAACAAGCCTGTTCCTTCAGATTACCCTCCTTCTGTCGGGGGGTTGCAGACATTTATGGCATCTAACTTTTAACTTAATGTTAATTCATGTGAGGAACTGTAGTTAGATAATAACCTTGCTATATTTATTAAACACTCGCCTTTCTCATGAAACAATACGACCTTATGGGATCCTGCCAGATACGTAGGACTTTGACAAGTCACTGTTGGAAACAGGATACAGGGCTTAATGGACTTTTCATCTTTCCCATTAGTCAAAACATATGTTCTTATGTACTTATCCTCTAACCATGCACTGAGTGTGTAATATGTGGTCTGCAAACTGCAGTCAGTGATCAGAAGCACTAATACATCTCTAATTATCTTATATTCCCCTTGGTTCGCTAGGTTTAAAGTTGGTCAATCTGTGGGAGAGCAGTTCTGAAAGCCAGTTTCTACGCAGGTAAAACACTTTTTACAGTTGGCAATCCGTTTTTTTGAAAATTTCCCCCTTTCAATGCATTCTGATTTCTGGATTATGACTGAAAAATAAATCCTGAGTATAAAAAAAAACCACAGAAGTCTCTGTTCATGTTGGGGGATTGAGACTGTCACGTAGATTAATTGTAGGAGCTAAAAATGGCAAGTCTGTAAATAGAAATATGCTGGCAAATACCCAGAATCACAAGCCTAAAAAAATCCTCCCCTCTCTGCTCCTCTGGATTCAGTTTCTTGCTAAAAGCATTGGATGGCCTCTCCTCAGACCCTTCCAGTGCAATCAATGAAGTAACTCCGCGGCAGGACTCCACCACAATGCACCACAAGAAACTGTGATGAGTGGAAAAACTGGGAACACTACCTCAGCCACTGGAAAGTTGTCAAAAACAAGTAAGCATGTATTTACTGCAAATTATAGACTCAAAGGAGAGATTAAAATAATACATTAAGGAATAATGGCAATAGGAAAGGCATATCCAAAAGGAACACTGCTACCTGGGAATTATAATGCATTTGGATGTTACGGAGAAGCCCCTGTTATGCATTAATTCTTATGTGTGCTGAATTCAAAGCGTAGCAGCTGGGTAACAATTAGCTGCCCGGCTATAGTTATCAGTTCTCCTGACAAAAGCAAAGAAAAAAAAAGCCTTTCAAACAATTACAGCATGCATTTGACTACCTATATATGTCAACAATATTTCATATTTCTGGCAGTGGAATGTTTCTAAGATGAAAAAGTGCACCAACGTCTGCTTGCCGGTCTCAGGCCAAACCTTGTAGGTATTGACTGTAGAAGCTGAATGTTGCTG
Source organism: Rhinatrema bivittatum (assembly GCF_901001135.1). NCBI lineage: Eukaryota > Metazoa > Chordata > Amphibia > Gymnophiona > Rhinatrematidae > Rhinatrema > Rhinatrema bivittatum. The sequence continues at coordinate 542,625,965 of NC_042615.1, read as the reverse complement.
CTAACGTTACTGTTTAATATTCTCTCTCTCTCTCTCTCTCTCTCTCTCTCTGAATAGATAAATAAAAAACCAGTTGAATGGCTCAGTGGCAGTGTTGTACACTACCATGTGAAAAATGCAGACTCGATTCCCAAACTTGGCTTCTACTTCGCAAGCTGGCGGAGGAGGGGGTAGATGGGGGAATTCCTCCTCATTAATGGCAGTACCAAGCGGCTAGGTTTTTTTTGGTGTGTGCATGCATTACCAGCTTCCAAAGGGAGATGCAGTTTCTCACTGCGATGGCTTGGGCAACATGGAAAGGTTTGAGGACAAAACAACCAAACAAAAGGAATTCAAAATAAAACCCTGAATCTTTGCAAATGAAAGCTTCTAGCCCTGTAGAGGCTAGTTCTGATTGAGGTGGAGGCCCAAAAGACTAGGAAAAAATTCTTGGCAAAAAGGTAAAAATTAAGAAATGTAAATATTGAAACTAATTTTTTTTTTTTTTGGGGTGGGGGTAAGATTTTCGACTTATTGAATGTCCTTGGCAATAGGCTTCATTACGGGTTTACTTTTCTTTCAGCCTGCAGGATCTGAGGTTTGGGCATGGGCAGTTTGCTGACACAGAGCCTGGAGCTGTCCTGAGAGTGACCAGGTCAGCCGTATGCAGGAACACACTGCCTGGTTTCTTCAGAACATCGCCTGTCACCATCACGGGGTCTGTCTTTTCTGCATCTGTAGAAATGTACCTCTCACCCTGTCAAGGGTAGAAACAAACGTCGTTTAGTCTCCTTCAGGAGGCCTTCCTCAAAGAAACAATTTGTCAGGATGCTGGAACTGGAGATGTGAACTGAAAGTTCAGGCTGCCTGGCCAGAGAGAGATTTCCTTCGAGCGCTGCCTCAGATATTGGGCATTCAGATTTTCAGCCTTCCAAGCTGAAAGGCTTTTCACGTTTGCCTTTTTTTTTTTTCCAAAGAATACTGCCATGTGCTACCAATTTCTCTTTCTTCAAGTCATTTTCAGTTTGCCAGTAAAGATTGTAAAGAAATTGTTCTTTTTCCTAAACATAACCATGCTTCCACCTTGTAGCAAACACTGTAAAACTAACCAGCAATCTCTCAGGTTCCAGTGCTGTGTGTCCCACCGTCAAGTGTATAAAGATCAACAACATGTTTCTGAGGATTAGGTATCAGTGAGTAATTTCTGTTATCATTTACACCTATAAATTCTCTTCTTAATATTTTTCGATGGCAGGATGTTTCTTTTTGCTTTCTTCAGAATTGTTATGGATGATTATTTTGTCTTAGCTGTTTTAAGGTGCCTCAGCATTATTATTATTATGCAATTTTCCTTTTGTTATTTACTGATTCATTCTCTCTTACTTATTTTAAAAATCATTATTTGGGGCTTCTTTTAAAAAAAAACAACAAAAAACAAACAGAAAAATCCCTCCAGTTGCAGGTTTGCCTCAGACTCACCTCCACAGTCCATCATATTGAATTCATCGGGTTTCTCCAGGGGCCAGCAGTCATAGTCCGTGTTATCTAAATCGTGCCATGCATCAGTGCTTACAAGAAGAAAGACCTGAGAGGAACAGATAACATTTGGCATGCCTCCTGTTTTTACAAGTACTTTTTTTTTTGTTAAATCAAAAGACAAGAATTAATTTATCTCCTCTTTCACTCCAAACTAACAATCTCTAAACCAAGAATAGTTAACAAACTGACAAGAGTTGGGGTTTTTTTTCTCTTTCCCAGAAAAAGCCTCTTTAAAAACAAGGCTGTGTTCATCAACCCTCCAATATGACCCAGATCTCCAGCTTGTGCAAAAGAAGGGAAAAAAACAAAAAACCCATTATGATTTATTTTCTTAATCTCGGTTATGCGTTGTTGCCTTTCTGGAACACAGATACTTTTTTCTTTTAGCAGTTTTCATTTTAGATGAATAGATTCTGCTCACCTACCAGTAAGCTCCAGATGATGCAGAGCACCCCTACAAGTGTCTGAGAAGCTGACATCATTCCAAGACATTAATAAATCACAAGAAACAGGATAGTAATGATGACTTGAGGAGTTTTTTCCCCCAAGAGAGCTCTCCACCTTGGTTTCGATGCACCCGCTCCAGATGTGCTTCCAGCTGTTGCTGAGGGGGGAAAAAGTGTGATTAGCTGAAATGGTGGAGTCCTTAGGAGGTAGCTGGGTCAGACCTCACTCCCTTCAGCCTTTTTTTTTTTTTGCTAATAACAAATGACTTCCCTTCAAGCAGTCAACAGGAGGGAAAGATGAGAGATAATCTCGGGTCCCTTTACTATATTTCCTACTGTCAAAGGCTCAAAAATACATTCCTGATTATTAGGTCATTAATTACTTCAGTCATTTAGAATTATTCATGATCTTGTGTTTAATTCATAGGAAGCATTTTATTTTCTTCATGCAACTCGTATTATGTTTATGATTATTGCTTTCGGTACTGTTTGGAATAAATCTTAGAATTGTTATGTTTAGGTGATTTTCTTTTTTTTTGGCTATTGACTTTCGTTGTTAGTAATTTTAAAATAATTATATCCAAATATATTTGTTCCTATCCCTCAACTTGCAAATTTGCATCTAAATCATCGCCACAAGTCATCATATTGAATTTATCAGGTTTCTCCGGGAGGCAGCTATCACGGTCACTGTTATTAGAACCAAAGGATCGCCAAAAGAGAAAGACATAAGATTAAAAAATTAAATAAAGGAATGCTTCTAGTACCTTCTTTTAAGGAGAGAGTATTTTGAGTATTTTTGCACTTTTCTTTTTAACCTGACAACTCGATCCCAATCCTTTACTCCACAGCAGTGCCTTACATGCATGCCCCCACCATCCTAGGTGGCGCTCTGCATGAGCACCTCACCAGCTCAAAGCAGCACTACCCATGATGCAAAATATGCACATTACAAGGCGAATTTTAAAAGCCCTATGCACACCAAAATCACAGGATGCGTGAATATGTCGCACGCTGAACGGATTTTAAAAGGTGCCTGGATACGCGTATATCTCCCGCCGCATGTGCAAATGAAAATTTTCCAGAAAGGGGAGAGTTATGGGCATGGTCTGGGGGGAGGGGGGTCATGAGCATTTCTTTAAACTTGAAATCAGTGCATAAATTCTTTTGCGCACTCGCGTGCGCCGGGATCCCATGCTGCGTAACTTTACTTCTGCTATGGATGACGTGTAAGTAATAAAATTAAAAGATCTACACAGGATCAGCAGGGATTTAAGAGTCGGGTCTAACGGAGGGGAAGGAGGGCTATTAAACTAATGGAGTTTGGAAGTTCTATCCTTTAACGGGCGAACTGGGAACAACCTGGGAAAACTGTCAATGATGTCAGTGCGCGTATCTTTAAAAATTGTCCCACATAAGCAATAGAAGCGGGATTTGTGCGCCCAAGCACGCACCACTTAAATTTGAGTTCACATGTGTGCACGGTCAGGTTATTTTATAACATGTGCGCATATACGCACATATGCACATAGTCACGTCCCGCGTGACCGTGCGATGGCTTAAGTTACCGTCTAAGTATTTGTGGAGATTTTCCATTCCTGACCTAGCCCTGCCCACTTTGACCAGCACTAAGGAAAGGGGGAAATTTTTAAACTGCAAGTACCTGTGCAAAAAAACCATTTTGAAAATCGCCCCCTAAGTTGGAAGTATTGCAATCAGTGTAAGGTCACAGCACCAGCTAGGGAGGTCTGTTGGGGCTTGCGTTCGGTACCCATCAAATTGACTAATCCAAACTCAAGCATACAGGGCCAAAGATCTAATCATGTAAACCCTGAAAGGAAACATTGGATGGGGAGATATGATAGAGGCTTTAAATGCTTGCAAAGTATCAATGCACAGGAGACAGGCCTCTTTCAATGAAAGGGAGGCTCTGGAATGAGGAGTCATGGGATGAGGATGAAAGGGGGGTAGAGTCAGGAGTAATCCAAGCAAATATCTCTTTACAGAGATAAACAACCTTCCAGTTGAGTTGGTGGAGAGGAGGACAGTATCTAAATTTTAAAAACCATGGGACAAGAACAGGGGATCTCTGAGGGAGTGGTAGGGATTAAAGAGCTGAGTAGTTGCTGTGGATGGGCAGACTAGATGGGCTGAATAATCTTTTTCCGCCTGTAAATTTATCGAACATGTGCAGGCCTGCATGCACCAATACTGCCTTAAATTGTTTGCCTAATGGGGGACCATATTGTTTTTTATATTTTTAACTGTATGGTTGTCACAAGATTGCCTAGTTGCCACTTTGTGTTACTACTATTGCTACTATCAGGGATGACATCAGCACTCACTATAAAAGGCAGCAGTTCGTAAAGGTTCCTGCATGGACCTGTCAGCTTGTTTATGATGAGCATTACATAGAATGGTGTCAGAGGTCTTAATGAACGGTACCACAGCCAGTGCTTTCTTTGATCGACTTCCATGCTCACTGAGTTAAAGCTTGATAGGATCTCCCCTTTGGTAAAAAGTGCTACCTCAGATTCTGTAATTTGTTAAATTAATTCACAAAACAAATACAAAGTGGGCTACACAAGAATTTGCTGTGCAGTCTATAGCACAAAACGATATGATAAAGAAGTACTACCGATGCAAAGTCTCCTTATCACACATGGGCAATAAATGCACCTTTTTAAAACATTTACCTAAAGGAAAAGTCCTCAAAATGTCATTATTATTTTTTGATACATTTAAAAATCTATACAAAAAGCTTGTGAACACAAATCTCAAGTACAGCAAAGCCATAATCCTCACAATGTGTGAAGATACTTAGCTTGTTTGTATAAACAGACTGAGATTTAATGTTCTTTCATTTGTTTTCCCCATAATTACCGGTAATACTTGATCTCTTTCCAGCCTCCTTCAATGAACATTGTACAAAAGTAGTCCCCCTTTTTTCCCTGTTTCTATCCATGTATCTCTTAAAAGTATTATTGTGTCACTCTTTGACTTCCTTACGGGCCGATACAGTACAGTGCGCTCTGATGGAGCGCACTGTTAACCCTTTATTGGACGCACGTTTTCGACACGCTAGCATTACCCCTTATTCAGTAAGGGGCCGAAAACACGCTTCCAACCCCCCGAACCTAATAGCACCCGCAACATGCAAATGCATGTTGATGGCCCTATTAGGTATTCCCGCGCGATTCAGAAAACAAAATGTGCAGCCAAGCCGCACATTTTGCTTTCAGAAATTAGCGCCTACCCAAAGGTCAGCGCTAATTTCTTCAGGCACCGGGAAAGTGCACAGAAAAGCAGTAAAAACTGCTTTTCTGTGCACCCTCCAACTTAATATCATGGCGATATTCAGTCAGAGGTCCCGAAAGTTACCAAAAGTAAAAAGAAAAAAAAAAATTTTGAAGTCGACCCGTGGCTCGCAGGTCAAAAACCGGACGCTCAATTTTGCCGGCGTCCGGTTTCCGAACCTGTGGTTGTCAGCAGGCTCGAGAACCGACGCCGGCAAAATTGAACATCGGCTGTTAAACCCGCTAATAGCTGCCGCTCTGCGTCAAAAGGAGGCGCTAGGAACGCGCTAGTGTCCCTAGCGCCTCCTTTTGCCTGTTTTTACCGCCGGGCCTAATTTGCATAGTGAATCGCGCGCACAGGAGAGTGGCCTGTACGCGTACCAGGAGAGCTCCCGCCGACTTTACTGTATCGGCCCGTTATTTCTTTAGAATATCTAAAATATGTTTTTGGTACCTTGATTCACTGCCTTAGAATTCAAGTGGGTCTGAGAGAGTATGAGGGACTGTGGACATAAATTCTCACACCTCAGTTCCACATTTGGCCTTCTAAATTTGGAAATCTTGGCATGAAGAAGTTTTATAAAAGGGTGGAGGAATAAGTGAATTTTTAAGTTACCGCCTATCTCACGATTAAATGTATTATATGTACCTTGTTACAGATCTTGTTTCAGATTTATAATTGCTGTGCAAACCTGAAGGTCTAAGAGCTTAGCAAAAAGTGTGAATATGCTGCCATCTGCTGGCATTTTATAGAAATATAAAGTGTGTTTGAGATAAAGAAGCTAAAATGGCTCACATTTAGGGATAAAGTTTCAAAGTAACCTATGCAGTAAAGCTTTGTATTTTCATTATGGGTGTCAATACAAAAAGATTTTGTGTCATTTTTTTTTCTTTTCCATTTTCCCATGTGTTTTGTCCATTTTTAGTACATGGTATTTTTTTTACATGCACATTATTTTGTAAATAGCATACAGTAAAACAATTTAGTGCATGCTATTTGTTGCAATATGCCCACTGTAAAAAATGGCAGGCTCTAAAATGACATAAGGAAACAAAACAAAATTTCATTTCATTTTGTGTTGTTTAGAATGGGAAATAGCACAAAACGAAACAGGGAATTTCCTAATGCATGCTAAGGCCTCTTTAGTGAACATACAATATAGTATGCTATTCACTAAAAGGCAAATTTTAAAAGCCTTATATGCACCAAAGCTGGGAGATATGCGCAGATGTTGCACCGCACAAATCCTAAAAAGCACACGAGTACGCACGTGTCTCCTGGAACACACACACAAAATATTTTTCAAAAAAGGGACGGCCATGGGCGTTCCGAGATTTCTCAATGAAATCTGTATGGAAGCATGCGCCGGGGACCCCTACAGCGGAACTTTACTTCTGCTATGGATGGCGTAGTTAACGGGGGTGGGGGGGGGGGCAGTTAAGAAGTCCTATCCTTGAACTGGGTGAACTGGGAATGAATGGAGGAAACTAGTAATTACGTGGGCATGCGTATCAAAATCCCCCTCCCCCCCAAACTTTCACGGTAGAAGCAGCATTTGTGCACACATCCATATAAAATTGCACGCAAAGGTATGCGCATACAGCCTATTTTATAATCATGCATGCATATACATGAGGTATGTTATAAAATGACCGCATCCATTAATGCGAGCCGGCATACCTGCATACATGTATGCCCGCGCGGCTGTTTAAAAGTTACCATCCCTCCCTCTAGAAGGCATGCAAGAAGTGAACGCCATCTTAAATAATAAAAAAAGAAACGGAACTATCATCAGGAGGTGAGGGGAAATGGGTGACTGCGATGTGTGACCATGCCCCTCCCCCGACGTCACTGTGAGCTCCGGCGGCAGTTGAAAAGCGCCTCACCATCAGGCGCCAGCGAGCGGGGAGGCCACCCTCCATCCTGGGCCCCCGCAAGAAGTGAACACCATCTTAAATAATAAAAAAAGAAACGGAACTATCATCAGGAGATGAGGGGAAATGGGTGACTGCGCTGTGTGACCATGCCCCTCCCCCGACGTCAACTCTTTGTGCTTCATTTACTATTTTTTCTTTTACGTTTTCTATTAAGTAACCTTTTTTCAAGTTCCTACGTTATGCCTTTGTTAACAATTTTATTATAAATGTTCTCTGTATTTGACTATGGAAATATTTTTTCCTGCTTTTTCTGTTTTATGTAAACCGGTATGATTTGCATTTTAATGTAAGAATGTCGGTATATAAAAATTATAAATAAATAATAATAAATAAACTGGTCCCTGAAGAAATTAGCATGTACACACTAAATTTAAAATGAAAACTGAGAACCAACATGCAGATATGATATAACATAAAGACCCTCATAATAGGCACTACTGGCTCAAACTTGAATGGCCTTCATTTGCCTTATATTTAATCATAAAGCTAGTCCTTGGATGTAGCTATGCACAATATTTTTAAAGCAAATTTTCAACATTTTTGTAAGTCAACACAATGTTGTACTATTGGAGTTTTTGGTGTTGAGACAACTCTGGTGTTCTGTTAACTGAATCCACAGTTCTAGTGGTACATCCTATAAATATTTTGCGACAAGCACAGATGACTGTGTAAATGACAAAGTTAGATATACAATCAGGTATGAAACTTCTCATCAGATTGCTCCTGTGTCTCTCTCTCTCCATATTTAGGTCCTCAAGTCTCCTCTCACTGGGCTCTGCCCACTTATACCATATCAGCAGTGACTCTAAAATGTAGCTTCTATTGCCAACTGAACGGATATTTGAACAGTGCACTTTATCTCCCTATTAGTCTGGCTCTTGGGTCAGTGAAAAATCAACAGTTCTTGATTTATTTTTGTCAACCATGCAAAGCCCTGAGCCCAGGGTCCTCTGAAGCCCAGCCTGGGGGGGGGGGGGGGGGATTTGGCTCTACCCACCTAGCCCACATCAGCAGTGACACCTAAACATGGCTATTGCCACTAACCTTAGTCCTGGGGGAATTCTGCACTTCTGCAGAGTGCAGAATTTGCACAGAATTCTCCCCCTGTGCAGAATTGCCAAACTCTCTCACAAACAAACAAGCACCCTCAAATACACACAATCCCTTTTTCATATGTGAATCTGAGGGTGCTTGTTTGTTTGTGAGAGAGTGAGCCTTTGTGAAGGGATTGTGTAAGTGTGAGAGAGAGCCAAATTCTGCACAGATAATGGCAGCACAGATCCCGGTGTGCCGCTAGTGGAGCACGCACTGTTTGTGGAAAAGAAAGGCCCCGGCATGCCGAAGGCCACATCCCGCTCACAGCAAGATGAAGGCCCCCGGAGAGGTGGGATGTGAGAAAGCAGGGGAGATGAGAAGTTGGAGAGAGAGAGCAGAGGGGGATGCTTGAGTGTGGGTGCCAGAGAGAGGGAGCCTATGCGAGATTGTGAAGGAGTATGTATGTGTGTGAGAGATTGGGAGCTGAATTGTATGAAAAAGGGATTGTATTTGATAGTGCTTGTTTGTTTGTGAGAGACTGAGCCTGTGTGAAGAGATTGTGTATGTGTGAGAGAGAGCCTGTGTGAAGGGGTGTGTGAGAGAGAGGCATAGGTAGCCTGTGTGAGGATGTATGCGTGAGAGAGAAAGGGAGTCTGTGTGGGTGTGTATGCAAGAGAGAGAGACCCTGTATGAGGGGATGTGTGTGTGCGAGAGAGTGAGGGCGCTTGTATGAGGGGGTATGTATGTGCCTAGAGAGATGGAGCATGTGTGTGAGAGGGAGAGGGACAGACGGAGCCTGTGTGAGGGGGCAGTACTGAGAATGGGGTCAAACTCTGGGAGTGGAGATAGAGTGGAAGGGGTTGAGCCTAGAGATGGAGGTAAGAGATGCTGGCAGGTGGAGGAGTTGGGACCTGAGAGGGCAAAGTGGCCAGGGGACTAGGAAGAGAGTGTGAACGGGACACTCTTACAGAGAATTTCTAGGGAAATTCTGCTCAAAATATTTAAAATTCTGCATCTTTAAGTAATAAATGTTTTCTGTATTAATTTAAAATGTAATTACTTAAAAACAGTCATGTATATTGTGTTATTTTGACCAATATAAAGTATGCAGAATTTTGCAGAATTTTAAGTTTTTGGGTGCAGAATTCCCCCAGGAGTATAACCTGCAGAAATGTGACCTCAATGAGCTGAAGGAGGAAGGTCAAAGGAGGGTCACTCCTTTGCAGGCTCCCTTGGTGGTCAGTTGAGATGATTCAGTTCTATTATTTATTTTACTGATTTGCTGTTATATCTTAGTTTTTAGGCCAATATAGTGTGTACTGTATCCTGGTATCAGTGGTGGAATCGGCTGTATAGATATATAGGGGCAGATTTTCAAAGGGTTACGTGCGTAAGATACGTGCGTAACCCCCAAAAAGCTGCCCCTGCCTGCCCCTGCGCACGCCGAGCCTATCTTGCATAGGCTCGGCGGCGCGCGCAAGCCCCGGGACGCACGTATGTCCCAGGGCTTGCAAAAAGGGGCAGGGGTGTGGGCGGTCCTGGGCGTGGCCTGAGCCTCCAGGTACAGCGGCCATTTGCAGCTGTGCCCGGGATCGCGGGCCAGTCGTCAGCTGGTGCACATAAGTTATGCCTGCCGGGAGACAGGCGTAACTTCTTCAACAAAGGTAAGGGGGTGGTTCTAGGTAGGGCTGGGGGGCAGGTTATGGAGGGAAAGGGAGGGGAAGGTGCGGGAGGGTGGAGGCAGGTGGAGGCAGGCTGCGCGGCTCGGCGTGCGCAAGTTGCACAATTGTGCACCCCCTTGCGCGCGCCGACCCTGGATTTTATAACATGTGTGCGGCCTCGTGCGCATGTTATAAAATCGGGTGTAGATTTGTTCATGCCGGGTTGCACGACAAATCTGCGCCCACGCACAGGTTTTAAAATCTGCCCCATAATATTTACTTACATTTAAGAATTGCTTCTATGAAACCATCCAAAGTGATGCACAATACAATTAAAACCTTATAAAGCACCACCCCCCTTAAACCACAAATAATCCGGCTCGCTTCCCTGATAACCACCTAGCCAAGACACCAATCACTTCACCTGAATTGCTGAATGAAATAACCAAGCATGGATAGAGAGAAGTATAGTGCCACCTGGAGAACTAAAAATAGGCAATTACTCTACAGATGCTGGGTAGTTTATCCACAAGGGTTGCTGACAATATCTTTTACAAAGTTAACCCGATTGATCCAGAGGAAGAAACGGGACTTCATTTTTTTTAGAAAGCCAATGAAAGAAATTGTGGTTTATCCCTATTTTCTCTTTTTAAGCAACAGTTGAAAGCTTGGATATTTATATAAGCTTTCTAGATTAATTTTTGATAGGGAATTTTTAAGGGAGGCTTTGTATTATCTTGAGATGGTTATTTTGTTTTATGTTGGGATTGATATTGAAAATTGCATGGGTATTACTTTTACAATTTGTAATGTTTTTAGATGCTGTAAATTCTTCTGGGTTCCCCATGAAAATCTTTTAATGTTGTAAACTACTTAAGGACTAGATTATGGTAATGAGGTGGATTAATAATGACGACGACCACTTCTCGTTGTTGTGTTTGTGGCATTGTGGACCCTTGGTTGCTGAGGAGATGACTCCGCCCATGGGGAGGGACCCTGTGGGGAACCACAGCGATAGGCTGAACTCAATATAGCAGACACAGGATGGATGGAAGGCTTTATTGTACTGCTGTAGATAGATAATTTAAGCAGGAAGGTATGGCACTGATATCCGCGAGGTGCCAATACGTTCAATAGGCTCAGATATAGAATCTCACCCAGATGTTCACGATAGGCGGGAGCCCGCAGAGCAGGTAATGCCGTGGCTGGTGGGTGGAGTTGGAGCACCAGATCATAGAGGTACTCAGAGGAATGTAGGCGTCTTCCTGATGATGAGATGTGGGACTGAAGGACTGTTGTGCAGGATATATAGGCTAGTAGGCCCTCGAGGAGCGAGAACCTGATAGTCCGATATCCTGAAATGTAGAAGAGAGAGAAAGACCCCCGAGAAGCGGTTGTCTAGTTAGTAGAGAACCCCGCAGGGTAGTTGGAAGCAAGAGACCTCCGAGGAGTGGGTGTCTAGAGCTTCTAGAGGAGTGAGGCCCTTGCAGTGAAAGCAGCATCTAAGCGTGCAGCTTAGAGGGGTCAGAGTAGCTAAACCAAAGTCCTTGCTAGCTCAAAGGTGGTAGCGAAACGGAGGCTTGATATACCCAGAGGCATTGATGTCATGTGGTGGGGACCCCCCTGAGGTTCCCGCAATGACGTGTATTTGAGGGTAGGAGATGTGCGCGCCCTAGGAGACCACAGGAGTGAGCATGGAGGACTGGAACACCCATGCTAAGTTGGAAAAGCCGAGGCCTGAGGCACTCGGCACCGGAGGCAGCCATCTTTCCTAAGGAGAGAGAATAGGGAAGAAAAGAGGTAAGGCAGAGCGGTCACAGCCGTCTGCGACCCACGGACGCAATAGTACCCCCCTTCAAAGGGCCCCCTCCAAGACCTCTTCCAAGTGGTATGGGCTTACATGGATGTGCCAGGTGGAATTGGTGTATCATCTCTTTATCTGTAATATTGGCTAGTGGTTCTCAGGAGTTCTCCTCTGGACCATAGTTCTCCCCTAAAATGAGATACTCCCATGTCTTGCCTCTTTTACGTACATCAAGGATGTCATCTACGGCATATTCGATGTCATCTTCTGTATCCAGACTAGTAAGTTCTAGGTCTTTCCTGGAGAATTCAGAGAGCATCACTGGCTTGAGTAGAGATACATGAAATGCATTGTGTATCTTCATTGATGGAGGCAGTTTTAGACTGTACGTCAGATTTCCTAATCGCCGAAGGATGGCAAAGGGTCCCACATAGCGAGGTGCAAATCTTGCTGAAGGAAGCTTAAGTTGAAGGTATTTGGTGCTTAACCAGACTTTGTCTCCAGGCTGAAACTGAGGTGCCTTTTGATGATGAGCATCATAGATTCTCTTTGCCTTTTGTCCTGCTTTGAGGAGAAGCTCCTTTGTCTGTCTCCAAAGTTGGGATAATTCTGCTGCAGTAGCCTGTGCAGCAGGAGAGGCAACTGACAATGGAATTGGCAGAGGAGGGAATGGTTGTCTTCTGTTTACAAGCTGGAAAGGGGAAGACCCCGTCGAGGTAGCAGGATGCAAATTGATGGCAAATTCAGCCCAAAATATAGCCCAGTCGTTCTGTCTAAAATTGACATATGATCGCAGAAGTTGTTTCAGCATTCTATTCATCCTCTCAGCCTGACCGTTGGACTGAGGATGGTAGGCAGAGGTTAAGTCCAAGGCGATGTCAAATTTTTGACATAATGCTCTCCAAAACTTTGCAGTAAATTGCACTCCCCTGCTAGATAGGATATGTTTAGGCATCCCATGAAGACAAAAGATGTGTTTAATAGTTTTGCTATCTCCATAGCAGAGGGTAATCCTGATAGCGCTACAAAATGTGCCATTTTAGAGAAATGGTCAACCGTGACCCATATAGTGTTATTCCCGTTGGATAATGGCAGGTCCACTACGAAATCAGTAGCTATATGGGTCCATGGTTCATCCGGCGATGGTAGAGGCTGTAATAGGCCCCAAGGACGCCCGGGTGGTGGTTTTGCTTGGCACAGACAGTGCAGGAACCCACAAACGCTTGTACATCCTTCTTCATGGTTGGCCACATAGTATCTTTGCAACATAGCTAGGGTATGACTCTGTCCTGGATGGCTTTCCAGATGGGAATCGTGGGCCCACTTCAACAGCTTCCTCCTTAAATTTCTTGCCACCACCATCTTCCCGGTGAGTACCGTGTTGGTGGCTGTGAGAACCACTCTTTCGGGATCAATGATATGACGGGGTTTATCCGGCACATCCTGAGGTGAGAATGATCATGACAGGGCATCAACCCAAGTGTTCTTCTCCCCTGGACGATACTTCAGAAGGAAGTCAAATCTGTTGAAATCAGAGACCATCTTGCTTGACGGTGGTTGAGTCATTGAGCATGTCGAAGGTACTCCAGATTCTTGTGATTGGTGTATACTACTATTTGGTGTTGTACACCTTCTAGCCATGGACGTCACTCTTCAAAAGCCAGTTTGATTGTGAGAAGCTCCTTGTCTCTAATCCCATAATTTCTCTCAGCAGGTGAAAATCGCCTTGAAAAGAAGGAGCATGGATGGACATAAGAGCATAAGAAAATGCCATACTGGGTCAGACCAAGGGTCCATCAAGCCCAGCATCCTGTTTCCAACAGTGGCCAATCCAGGCCATAAGAACCTGGCAAGTACCCAAAACACATTGGATTCGCTATACTGACTTAGAGCCTCCCCCACACTAACATCTGATGCGTCAACCTCAACGATGAAAGGACGGTGTGAGTCAGGATGGCGGAGACATGGCTTCTTCTGAAAATCCTCTTTGAGCATCAGAAAGGCTGAGATGGCTTCTGGAGGCCAATTGGGAGGGTTGGCTCCCTTCTTGGTCATAGCAGTTAGAGGGCCTGTAAATGATGAATAGTTTTTAATATCGGATCGGTAGTAATTGGTGAAGCCCAAGAAGCAATGCAGTGCCTTCAGGCCTGGGGGTTGAGGCCAGTCCCGGATACTCTCAAGTTTCTTGGGGTCCATTTGAAACCCGTTCTTAGAGACAATGTATCCCAGGAAGGGTACAGCTTCTTTGTGAAACTCGCACTTTACAAGCTTTGCATATAGGTGGTACTCACGCAGGCGTCATAGGACTTTAACATCCTCCTGATGGCTTTGCAGATTTTGGGAAAAGATCAGTATATCATCAAGCTATACTACTACGCATTGATAAAGTAAGTCATCAGGTTTTGAAAGACTGCAGGTGCGTTTCTTAAGCCGAAGGGCATGACGAGGTATTCAAAGTGTCCATCACGGGTGTTAAAAGCAGTCTTCCATTCGTCTCCTTCTCAAATATGCACGAAGTTGTAAGCTCCTTTAAGGTCTAATTTGGAGAATATTTTGGCTCCTTGAAGCCTATCGAACAGTTCAGAAATTAAGGGCAGGGGGTACCTGTCCTTGATGGTAATCTCATTCAGACCCCTGTAGTCGATGCAGGGGCGTAAGGTGCCATCCTTCTTCCCTACAAAAAAGAAGCCTGCACCAGCAGGAGATTTGGAAGGTCTGATGAATCTCTTTTGTAGATTTTCTTGTATGTAGGTAGACATAGCTTTAGTCTCGGCTACTGAAAGAGGGTAAACTCTTCCCTTGGGAGGTTCTGAATTTGGCTTCAGATTTATGGCACAGACAAACTCTCTGTGTGGCGGAAGAAAATCAGCTGCTTGCTTCGAGAAAACATCCTGGAAGGAGGCGCATTGTGGAGGTAAGCCAGGTAGTGAAGGAGTAGCGTGCATGCAAATGAGAGGTGAAACTTCTGCAAGACACCAACCATGAAAGTCTTGTCCCCACCGGGACGGTTCCAACGTGGCCCAATTAAATTGTGGCATATGGTCTTGAAGCCACGGTAGCCCTAATACTACCGGATGCATGGCTTTTTCCAATACTAGAAATGAAATGGATTCTGAGTGTAGAGCTCCAGTGCGCAGGGTGGTCAAAGAAACTTCTCCAGGAAGTGGTTCTTCATGGATAGAGGACAATAGCAGAGGCTTAGCTATTGGTGTGGTAGGAATCCGTAGATGTTCAACTAAGCGTTTCAGAATAAAATTACCTCCAGCACCGGAGTCAATGAGAGCGAGAGTCTGAAATTCGAGACCTCCACAAAGCAGAGATACTGGTAAGGATAATGGAGGAGTAGGAGAGGTGAGGCCCAGGAGAAGTCCTCCTGCAGATCCCAGGCCGGTCAGTTTCCCGGACAAATGCGACAGGTTTGGACAGCGTGGCCCGACTGGCCACAGTACATGCACAACCCCATGCACTTGCGAAAATGTCTCTCCTTGGCAGGGCTGGTGCAAGGGTATTAGGCACCCTAGGTAAACCTTACAGTCTGGCGCCCCCTCCCCAAACACAATTTTAAATTATGCATTTATAACATATGTTACATGAAAAATGACATTCTAAGGTAAAATTAATATACAAGTTGTTGTGATAATTTCATGCACTGTTGTGATGCCAACAAGAAAACTTTGCATCTTGGAATTCATATGGCATCATACCTATTGTGATATATTTCAGCATGGTCCTGCCGTATGAACACAGTACTATTTGCCAACACTCAAAGAATAACAACCCCACCTATGAAAAAGAATACCACAAATATTACACCAGAATCTAAAATATCAATACACCTCCTATCCGGAAAATAGAACAGGCCAAGCTACTACAGATCCCTACAGAGAAACCACATGCTAAAAGAATGCTTCATCTCAGTCTTTGCATGCAGATCACAAACCTTCACCAAATACAGAATAAAGCCACATAAAGTATAAATAGAAATGTGCAGACAAAAACTGAACTGAAAAACGCATCACGCTAGACTCTATACAGTGAAACAATGGAAAAACAAAAATTTCACCATTCCTCGTGAAACAAATCAATAAAATCAAGATATATAAATCATTCATCATAATTATAAAATCATACAAATAAAATAATTTCAAAACAGCTGATGGATAGAATACCCAATAATTAAAGACATGCACATTTTGAAAGCTTTACCAAACACCAATAAAATATTTCAAACAGCAGACATATCACATACTACCCAATAATTAAAATGGTAGTCAATCAAGAAAAATGAACTTAAAAAGCCACTTTTACTTACCCTCTCTAGCAGTTCTCCTACTCCTTTCCCTTGCAGAAGTAGCAGTAGCTGCTGAAGCTGTCCTTAGGGACCACAACCAGTCTCTTCTCTCTCTCACACACACACACACACACACACAAGCACACACATACCAGTCACACCCTCAGGACCAGTTTCTGTCTCTCACACACCAATCATCTCCCCAACCAGTCTCTCTCTCTCACACACACACACACACACACACACACACACACACACACACAAGCACACACATACCAGTCATCTCCCTGATCAGTCTTTCTCACACATACACACATCACCTCTCTGGTCAGTCTCTCTCAATCACACAATGCTCTCACTCTCTCTTACTTACACACAGGCTTTCAATCACACACATGCTCTCTCTATTTCACTTACACACAAGCTCTCAATCACACACATGTTCTATCTCACTTACAAACAGGCTCAATCACACACATGCCCTCTCTCACAGCCACAAGCCAGCCAAAAACATGCTCCATCTTTCTCCCACACACACATTAACACACACAAGCACCCTCCCTGACTCACATATACACCACACACACATACAGAAGCGCCCTCTCTGTCTCACGTACACATTACACTCTCACAGATACACCTTGCTTTCAGACTTACTAAAAGTGAAAGTGATGCTCCCAACCCTTAAATAAGAAAACCACATTCCTATTAGAAGGTGAAATGACACCCTTCCATCTGTCCTCCCAAGGGACAGCCACCCACACCATACAGCTTCTCTTGTTTTCACTTTCAGGCAATAAAGCAAGTGTCTTTCTTCAAACTATCAGTCGTATGATTATTCATGTGGGAGATATGGAACAGAAAGACATCCTTAGTCAGCTTCCCTTTTAAATGGGAAGATTCCAGTCTTAGTCATTTAAAAATATATATTTTCTAAAGGCTTAAAAAAAAAAAAAAGCAAAACCGTTTCAGATTGGAACTATTCTAGACTTCATGCTTAAATTATGCTTAAAAAAAAAAAAACCAAACCCCACCTGAAGAATATGTCTGATTAAGACAACCACGATTACCCAGACACCTCTGCTCTACGGTAGCTTGGCAAGAGGTGAATGACCTTTGGGTGCTTTTCTGAAGCATGACTTGCAGAAAATCTCTGAGACAGATTTGCTGGCAACAAAAGGAGAGAGGCCTATTTTAATGGCCACATTTACTTCACAATGCAGGGATACTTGTTCTGCAGGAAAACCAGGATGCAAGCGTTTATCTTGCAGATGCAACAGAAACCAATGTGAAAAGGAGATCTTGTGAGGTGACAGTTTTGAATGAATCCTGGTGCCAAGCTCTATTCAAGACCCAGACTGTGAGGTGTTTACAATAAACAAAGAAGAACAACAGAAGACAAGAAGAGAATACTTGCATCAAAAGCCAGCATGATACAGGAACTTGTTTACAGTGGGAGGAGAAACAGGGTTAGAAGAATTCTTAGTTGAGGGAGGTCCTCACAAGCATTTCCTATACAGGATAGATTGTCATGACAACGGTATCATGTGTTTGTGGGCGGTTACACTTTTCTGGAAGCTTCGAGAATGTTGTATTTTGATTATATAAGTCAGAGCATGGCAGAGATTCAGGGAGATGCTACTTATTACAGATAGAGGGCAGATTGCATCTCACAAGAACACTTGTCGTTGCCTCTTTTTTAAAAAAGCCAAAATAAACTAAATTTTAAAACCTCTTGCTGAATTGCAGTGTTCTTGTGCCCTAAGCTATGAGTCCCAAAATTAGACATTTTGGCGACCCAGATGGGACTTTAATAGCTGTTGTTATTATAATTATTAATTATTAATAAGCTGTAGTATTACTTTTGGCGGACGAAAGTATACTAGGTTCTTGAAGGGTAAAAATTTGGCTTGCCGTTCAAAGATTGAGTTACCCAGGTAGACTGGAGGTTATCCCGGAGAATTATGAGTTCAGAGCAGATGTGGAATGAAGTTGGATCCATTTTGTGAGTATGTAACAAGAAAAAAAAAAAAAAAAGGAAAAATCTGTAAGTAGCAATGTTTTTATTTTATTTGTTGTACAGTGTATATAGCTTGTGTGTTATATCAGGTTTAGAATACTTTTTGCACAATGTTCTTTAATATATGTTAGGGAGACAGGACATGAGTTGATGATTTGATTAAAATCAGATAGAACAGTTGAAAACACAGAGGGGTAGCCAGCACTAGTCAGTCTGGGGTCTTTTGTTCTTAGACCGCATGGCTTGCGCTCAAGCAGTTTCACTTTCACTTTCACTTTACATCTGGGGAGCGGCTGAGTAGAGCAGTTGTAAGTGTGTAGATTCAGAAGGAGAAAGAGGGAATAAGATACAATTGGTAAGTTGAAAGTTTTATAATTAGTATGATAAGGTGTTTTTCGTTAGTGGATTTTTACCAAAGTTTAGTTGTTAAACAAAAACAAATGCGGTGCTTTTAAAACTAGAAACTGCATGGCTGGATATTATAGTTTACAGCTGTCTGTGATCAGAGGTACATAAATGCCTCCAGTTTATTTTAGTCTATGAGATTTATTGTTATCAGTTCATATTTAAGTTTGCTTTGGAGTTAACGTGTGATTGCTGTTAGGGTATCATTAACTAGAGAAATGAAGTTTTTCAGTTTTTTGGTGTTTTGCTTCTCCCCCCTCCCCCTCAAGGTACAGGGCTGACTGATGTAGCCATGGCTGGCCGCAAGGACTCTTATGTTCACTGTAAACGTAGAAAAAGAATAACCAGCCCAGCAAGCTTCTTAGTTGTTGGTTTTAATTCCCACCATTAATGCAGAGATGCTCATATTTGCTTCTAAGTTTTTAGAATTGTGTGATTAACGAGAGTTTATTGTGAAGAGTTTTTAGCATTATGTGCAGGGTGTGTTATTTCATTTGGTAAGAACGAAAGCATGAACCTGTGTTTATTTAAAGCCATTCATAATTAGATTTGATTTATCATTGGAGAGGGATGTATGGTTTTTTCTTTGGTCAGGGGTATAGGCAGAGAGATAGAAAGGAAAACAATCTATAGATATACTACAAGAGAGCGACTCCATTTTAATGAAATGATCTGTTTAAGGGTTTTATCACTTAACAAACCTATTCATTGAGTGTAACAGTTGTTTGGCGGGAGAGGAGGTGAACCCCCCTTTAGGAATGTGTTTGAGAAGAAAGGAAAAAAAAAACACCTGGGAGTGAGTCACTTTTAAAATGGATTTTACAGTTCTGCTGAGAGGTTTGAGGTTTAAGTATGTTATAGGACAAAGTGCAAAGGTGATAGAAGAGGGACTAATGAATTGATCTGTTTAATGTGAAAACAGAAATTTGTGTTGAAAGTATGGGGAAAGTGAATATTAGGGATGAGAGATGAAGTAATGTTAAAGAGGGAAGAGATTTAGGAATATGCAGAAGGCTGTGTACTGAGCAATATAGATTGTTTTGGGTAAAAGTAGAAAGTCGGTTGCATTTAATTGTGTGACGATAGGATTTATTTTAATTTAAACACAGGACAGAAATAAACGGACGGTATGCAGCAGTAAGGATGATAAATATTTCTCAGTTTTGATTATACCTCAGTAGCTGCTACCTTTTAGAAGAAAGGAAATGAATTAGGTTGCTTGTTTTGAAGGGAGTTCAGGTATTGGACGTTTGTATTGTGGACTGTTTAGACGATATGTAAAGGAGAAAGATTGTGAGACGGTGAACAGCAGAGAGTTAAGCAGCTATGCCTATTATCTATTTATATGCCAGTAAGAAAAACTTTTGGTTAATGTATATTAATATGTGCCATCCTTTTATTTTGCAGACTTCCAGACTTTTAGCTGATATGTCTGTGCTTTTGGAAATGATTCGTATTTCTATTTAGGGTATTTGCAGGATTTGGTAGTAAGAACTTTGTGGAACATATGCATATTGGATGGAAATAGAATGACTTCTAATTAAGTGCAAAGTTGTTTGTTTTAAGTTTTTCTTTTAGAAGGCGAGTTAGGAGTTTACAAGCATAGGAAAACAAAAAGAGATTTTAGATTTGTAAAAGGAAGTAGCTCTTATCACAGGGGACAGCGCCTCCTAGGGGTGGACCATCAGAGAAAGGAAAGTAGCTTTATGACTGTTTTTTGCTGAATTAAAGTATAACAGTAGTTTGACTTTTAAAGAACCTGTAATGTCATTTTTAAATTTAATTTTAATCATTATATTAACTGTCATATATTAGATTTCTTTCCAGGGTACCAAAGCACACAGCGCATCTGTCTCTGTTCTATGGGAGATGAAGATCAGTTTTTTCCAGTTTGATTCCTTTGCAATTTTTGAATAGATCTATTTTAATTTTCATCCTGAGTTTTTGTTTTCTTTTGTGGATCGATCCAATTCTTTTATATTTTTAAAATACGTTTTTCTTTTTTGAGCTCAAATGTTTGTCATGTTGTTTGTTCTATGTTACATGTGTACAAGGAGGAATGAATGAATGCATGTATTATGTGGTCAGTGCTGTGACATATATGTTTTAATGTACAGTTTGAGTATTTATGTTTGTGGTCTGGACCATTGCATGATGTTTTGAAATAATGTGGGGATTATTTGGCAACTTAAATATAGGGAGTACGTGACATAAAAGTATTTTCTTACTACTTAATCGATTTGTTGCACTTTTATTCAGGTTTGACTTCATACACATGCATCTAATCTAAGGAGCTAAGAGATTCTGCCTTGACATCATCACTGAATCCTACTAAAAGAACTATATACGCACTTGGTCACAGACTTTCTTACATATTATATGGACTGCAAGGCGTACAATTTATACCTGATTTTTGTTTCTTTCTATGTTTTGTGGGAATGACTTTATGCAGAATTTAGGTTTTTTCATTTTCTGTCAGCACTTAGGTGTTCAAGTTAATAATATTATTTGAAGTGATGCTGTTTTTATTAGTTTGTATGTTCCAAGTTAAGTAATATTTTCCAGTCTTAGATTTTATAATACTTATATGCTGACTCAGTTAAATGCATATGTACTAGGTTTTTCTATCTTTATCTATGGAAGCTGCTTTGATCACATAGAGGGTGATGTGTTTCATTGTGATTCAAATATGATAATTCAGGGTTCAAGAGGGAGATCTCTTTATATTTCTCTTTCACACCAGCCTAAGTTATAAGCTATTTCTATTCTTTTGTTTTGCAGCTTGCACTTAGGGTAATCACTTTGCTGATCTTTAATATCTCAATATTCTATCTCTTATTCTAATGTTTTTGCTGAACCCTTCTTTGAATATCTTTTCTTATGACACTATTTACTAGATTTTACCTAATGACTGTTTCACTCTCTTTCACAAAGATTTCTTTTCTCCTTGAAACAAATACAGACCTTACACATGAGGAGTTCTGCTATAGGGATCTGCAACATTCTATTACTATATCTTTCGGTTTATTAATTGCTCATTGTTTTTTTCTTCTTATCTTGGTCCTTTCACTATAAACTCTATTTGTGACTTATAAGCTAGTGGGTTTCTATTTAGGATTCCAAAGGGGAAGATATAATTTTCCTTATTTCTGTCTTTTATTTATATGACATTCCTTCCTTCCCTGTGTAAAATTTTACACTGATGGTTTATCAATTTTGCAAAGTACATTAGTTTGTTTTAGATTACATAATATGTTAAAGACTTTCTCACAGAGTTAGCTTTCATTTATTTTTATGATTATCCCCAATATATTTAGACTTACCATCATTTGAGAAGGGTATGAGCCCCATTTCCCCTAGAAGTATCTGAAGACGAAGCAGTATTACTAGCCATCATTTACCTTAATAATTAATACTTGCCCTACACAGCTGTATTATCTCTTGGATATATGACTGCCACAAGTGAATTAGGACTGTCCATACAGTGAGTGCTTTCACTGCTACAGGTTGTTGTCCTAATACTGGATAGCACTATAAATACCCTACAGAATTAGTATGATGTTTCAGACTTTTGCTATGCCTTTGCCTATCATGCATATGCTTTTGTATTTGATCTTCCATCACTACAGCATATGACTAGAATATGTCTTATGCTTTGCAACACTTTTACATCATGTATGCACAACACAGTATGAGTTTTTCTATAGATTCTTGGTTTTCTTCTATGTTATTGGTTTCTTTACTTTTCTTGTAAGGTGCATTGATTATATCCCTGTTTCCCATTTTAATGAATATTATCCTGGGTAGTTGTTCACAACAACAGTATTCATTGAAAAGATTTGCCCAGTATACCTAGTATTATATGAGAAACACAGTACTTTCATACTAGTCTCTCTGTGTACTTATCTTTACATGTTATACCACTATTATGTACTTACTTGATTCTGAAAGATAACATATGTGATCATGTTATTATGAAGTAGGTCCTTTTTATAATGCAGGTATCTGTATAGCTCCATTATAGAGCTAATAGCTACCTAGTGAAAATTAGTTTTGATGTTATTTTTTTTGATTAACTAGTGAATGCTTGTGAGAGTATCATTCATATTAATTAGGAATCTAGAGGGACATACACCTATGCACTACACCTGATAAATACCAAGGTTAGGGGTTAGGACACATTTTAAGTTCCTCTGTCATGGCTTAGCATCGCAGACTGATTGATGTGACACCTATCCATTAAAGGTGTCCCATAGAGGGAAATGAAGAATATGTCTGATTAAGACAACCACGATTACCCAGACACCTCTGCTCTACGGTAGCTTGGCAAGAGGTGAATGACCTTTGGGTGCTTTTCTGAAGCATGACTTGCAGAAAATCTCTGAGACAGATTTGCTGGCAACAAAAGGAGAGAGGCCTATTTTAATGGCCACATTTACTTCACAATGCAGGGATACTTGTTCTGCAGGAAAACCAGGATGCAAGCGTTTATCTTGCAGATGCAACAGAAACCAATGTGAAAAGGAGATCTTGTGAGGTGACAGTTTTGAATGAATCCTGGTGCCAAGCTCTATTCAAGACCCAGACTGTGAGGTGTTTACAATAAACAAAGAAGAACAACAGAAGACAAGAAGAGAATACTTGCATCAAAAGCCAGCATGATACAGGAACTTGTTTACAGTGGGAGGAGAAACAGGGTTAGAAGAATTCTTAGTTGAGGGAGGTCCTCACAAGCATTTCCTATACAGGATAGATTGTCATGACAACGGTATCATGTGTTTGTGGGCGGTTACACTTTTCTGGAAGCTTCGAGAATGTTGTATTTTGATTATATAAGTCAGAGCATGGCAGAGATTCAGGGAGATGCTACTTATTACAGATAGAGGGCAGATTGCATCTCACAAGAACACTTGTCGTTGCCTCTTTTTTAAAAAAGCCAAAATAAACTAAATTTTAAAACCTCTTGCTGAATTGCAGTGTTCTTGTGCCCTAAGCTATGAGTCCCAAAATTAGACACACCTGGCATCAGTATCTTAAATTTGTGATTTTGCTGAGATGAACATTTTAAATACTTTAATTTATTTTTTTTTTGCTTTAGTATTTGTCTCTACGCACTTTAAGTTAAATTTTATTTTCCAGAAGAGGGATGCTTAAAATTCAGAATTTCATCTTTCATCCAACTTTTCAAAAGTTGCGCTACCAGCACAAAAGTTGAGGTATATGTATTATCACATTTCATGTTTTTAAACTGACAGATTCCTTTCTCACATACACACTACATACACCCACACATGAATTCCATTCCTTTCTCACATACACACACACACAAAGAAGCTCCATTCCTTTCTCACATACACACCACATACACACACACACACACACACAGAAGCTCCACTCCTTTCTCACATCACATACACACCACATACACCCACAGAGAAACAGACACACACACACACAGAAAGAAGATTGGTGCAGCTGGAGACTTCGGCCACGTGATCACCTAGACCAGAACACCGGGGGAAGCCTGATCCCCAAATAGGCCAATCTGCCCCTGGCGCTGGTGGCCTTCGGTCCCTACCATGTGACAGGGGCTACCGGTGCCATTGGTTGGCCCCTGTCACATGGTAGGGGCTAAAGGTCACCAGCGCCATTTTGTTTAGTGGCAGCCAAGGCCCTGGGAGTGGCAGATCGCTCCAGGCCCTCCGCTGGACCACCAGGGGGGTGTCGGGAGGGTGGCACTGGGGGGAAGGCAGGGCGAGTTGGGTGCTGGCAGAATTTTGAAAGGGCACTTTTTTTCCTTTCAAAATTCTGCTACCTGCCGCAGTGCCCCCTAAGTCTCAGCACCCTAGGCACAGGCCTAGCTTGCCTAGTGGTTCCTCTGGCCCTGCTCCTTGGAGGTTAAATGGCTTCAGCCTAGTTGCAAAGTCTCTTCCTCCTCTAAGGTTGCAGATGGTAAACTGGAAGCAATAGGCACAGGTTTAGAATGGTTAACACCCACTGCAGACTTTCGTGCACTCTTAGCCTCCTGAGTACGGTTGCGGATACGGCGATCAATTCTCCTAGCCAGTTCCATCAGGGACTCAAGGGTTTCAGGCAAATCACGAGCCACTAATTCATCCTTTAAGCGAGAGTTGAGACCCTCCATGAATATGGGACATAAGCATCCAGTATCCCATTATATAGTTCATTTGCTAGAGTCTTAAATTCAATAGCAAAGTCTGTAAGCAGCTTGTTACCTTGCTGAAGATTGAGCAAGGCAGATCCAGCAATGGTCTGACGAGCCGAGTCATCAAACACAGACTTAAAAAGTTTTAGAAATCCTGGTAGGTCATTCAGGATAGGATCTTCATGTTTCAATAATGGTGAAGCCCAGGCCAGGGCTCGTCCTTCTAGGAACGACAGGATGTAGGTGGTTTTTGAAGCTTCAGTGGGAAAGAGGGTAGACTGTAAAGAAAAATGCATGCTGCATTGATTAACAAACCCTCTGCACATCTTGGCTTCACCCGTAAAGCGGATAGGTGTGGATAAAGGTACAGTGGTCTTAAGGGTTACCACTGGTGACAGCAATTCCTTCACAGGAGGAGCTGAAGAATTCAGTTGAGCATGTAACTGATTGAAGGCAGTAGCTAGGCTCTCCAAAGACTTTTGTTGATCCGTGATCCACTGGGCTAGGCCAGGGAAGGCCTGCAGGGCTGTGAGCTGAGCCGAGTCCTTGGAGTTAGCAATCTGTTGTGTTTGTGGTATTGTGGACCCTTGGTCGCTGTGGAGATGACTCTGCCCACAGGGAGGGGCCCCGTGGGGAACTACAGCGATAAGCTGAACTCAATATAGCAGACATAGGGTGGATGGAAGGCTTTATTGTACTGGTGTAGATAGATGATATATGCAGGAAGGTAAGGCACTGATATCCGTGAGATGCCAATATGTTCAACAGGCTCAGATGTAGAATCTCACCCAGATGTTCATGATAGGCGGGAGCCCGCAGAGCAGGTAATGCTGCAGCTGGTGGGTGGAGTTGGAGCACCGGATCATAGAGGTACTCACAGGAATGTAGGCGTCTTCCTGATGAGATGGTGGGACCGAAGGTCCGTGTGCAGGATACATAGGCTGGTAGGCCCTCGAGGAGCGAGTACCTGATAGTCCGATATCCTGAAATGTAGAAGAGAGAGAAAGACCCCCGAGGAGCGGTTGTCTAGTTAGTAGAGAACCCCGCGGAGCGGGTGTCTAGAGCTTCTAGAGGAGCAAGGCTCTTGCAGTGAAAGCAGCGTCTAAGCGTGCAGCTTAGAGGGGTCAGAGTAGCTAAACCAAAGTCTTGCTAGCTCAAAGGTGGTAGCGAAACGGAGGCTTGATATACCCGGAGGTATTGATGTCATGCAGTGGGGACGCCCCCGAAGTTCCCGCCATGATGTGTATTTGAGTGTAGGAGATGTGCGCGCGCACACACGCACCCTAGGAGGCCATAGGAGTGAGTTTGGCGGACTGGAACGCCCATGCTAAGTTGGAGATGCCAAGGCCCTCGGCACTCGGCACTGGAGGCAGCCATCTTTCCCAAGAAGAGAGAATAGGGAAGAAAAGATTTAAGGCAGAGCGGTCGCAGCCGTCTGCGACCGATGCACGCAACACTCGTTCTATCTACTCCCTCAGGGGTTTCCACTCTGTTGCAGATGCTAGTGTCAGCCCCAAAAATAAACTTTTCCTTCTAATCCCTGCGCAATATCAATCACAAAGATATTAAACAAACCCGATCCCTGGGGCACTCCATCTCTCTTCTCAGAATGACTTCCATTTACTACTAACCTCTATTATCTACATGTGTATATATGCAGCATGTGTGTTATATACATAGATAGACCTTATCTGGTAATGAAATGTATTCAGTCCCCTTGCTTAGTGACCTACATGTGATATCACTGATTGGGGAGCCAGAGTTATGGAGTTCAGGGGGCAACAGAATAGTGACTGAAGGTCTGCAGAGGATGGAAGAGAAGTAATACAAGTTGTACATGGATGGAACGGACGTGGTCAGAATTCTGTAGAAGGAAGTATTCAGCGGTCCGTGGAGGAGGCAGGGGCACTAGTATTAATAGTGCCTAGGGGTGGCAAAAGCCTAACCTGAGTGGTTGCACCATTTTGAATGGAAGAAAATAATAATGGCACCAGTCTCAGGCTACTGGTGCTATTTGAAATAGAAGCAGCAGCAACCAGGGATTGCTCCTGCCCCATGAAGATTTAAACAGATTCTAAAGACTTCATGGGTTAAGAAAGGCTGTGGGAGGCTGGGAACATCAGAGAAGGGCACAGGAGATGTTTTCTTTTCCAGGAGGGCAGGAATCAGACAATTTGTTTTAAATAAATGAAGGATAATAAACAAAATTGTTTGGTTTTATTTTATTTTAAAAATGAAGTGAAATGAAAGGATGTAAGAGACAGATATAGGCAAGACAAACCTTTAAGTGGCAAGCCTAGGGTCAGGCACAACAATTCAGGGTTCTCAATAGCAAACAACAAGATCCTGGCTTACATTATGCAGGCAAAACAGAAGATACAGGATAAGGCACTTTTGCATGCCTGTAAACAGGGTTCTCCCTAGACAGCAAGATGAATTAGCCATTCCCTATGGGTGATGTCCTCCGACAACATGGACACAGACTCATCTCTCAAAAGCTCAGTAAAGCTTTACTGAGCATGTGCAGGAGTTTCTATATGCATATGCTGCCTCATGAATCCCTCAGTCTGTTCCAGAGCTTAAGCTTTAGAAAGGTAGTTGACTCTCCAGAGAGGCAGGCTGCTATTAGGAATGGCTAATTCGTCTTGCTGTCTACAGAGAATTCTGTTTACAGGTAAGCAAACTTGCTTTCTTCGTCAACAAGCAAGCATGAATTAGCTATTATGCATGGGGAGTTTCAAGCTGAGGGTTGTACAGAGAGGAAGCATTTATTTAAAGCAACCAGGGTCCACCAAGTGGAGAGTCAACTACTAGTGGAACAGGCTATGCAGAACTGCTTGCCCAAAGTTACTGTCTCTTTGAGACATAAGGGCATAAGAACATAAGAAATTGCCATGCTGGGTCAGACCAAGGATCCATCAAGCCCAACATCCTGTTTCCAACAGAGGCCAAACCAGGCCACAAGAACCTGGCAATTACCCATACACTAAGAAGATCCCATGCTACTGATACAATTAATAGCAGTGGCTATTAGAGATGTGAATCGTGTCCTCGATCGTCTTAACGATCGATTTCGGCTGGGAGGGGGAGGGAATCGTATTGTTGCCGTTTGGGTGTGTAAACTATCGTGAAAAATCGTTAAAATCATGAGCCGGCACACTAAACCCCCCTAAAACCCACCCCGACCCTTTAAATTAAATCCCCCACCCTCCCGAACCCCCCCCCAAATGCTTTAAATTACCTGGGGATCCGGCGGTGGTCCAGAACGGCGGCGGTCCGGAACGGTCCCCTCAATAGAATCGTGTTGTCTTCAGCCGGCGCCATTTTTCAACATGGCCGCCGCAAAATGGCGGCGGCCATAGACAAAAACGATTCGACGGAGGAGGTCGTTCCGGACCCCCGCTGGACTTTTGGCAAGTCTTGTGGGGGTCAGGAGGCCCCCCCAAGCTGGCCAAAAGTTTCCTGGGAGTCCGGCGGGGTTCCGGGAGCGATTTCTTGCCGCGAATCGTTTTCGTACGGAAAATGGCGCCGGCAGGAGATCGACTGCAGGAGGTCGTTCAGCGGGGGTTCCGGACTGCCGCTGAACGACCTCCTGCACTCGATCTCCTGCCGGCGCCATTTTCCGTACGAAAACGATTCGCGGTAAGAAATCGCTCCCGGAACCCCGCTGGACTCCCAGGAAACTTTTGGCTAGCTTGGGGGGGCCTCCTGACCCCCACAAGACTTGCCAAAAGTCCAGCGGGGGTCCGGAACGACCTCCTCCGTCGAATCGTTTTTGTCTATGGCCGCCGCCATTTTGCGGCGGCCATTTTGAAAAATGGCGCCGGCTGAAGACAACACGATTCTATTGAGGGGGCCGTTCCGGACCCCCGCCGTTCTGGACCACCGCCGGATCCCCAGGTAATTTAAAGCATTGGGGGGGGTTCGGGAGGGTGGGGGATTTAATTTAAAGGGTCGGGGGTGGGTTTTAGGGGGTTTTAGTGTGCCGGTTTTCCTGCCCTCCCCCTTCCCCCGATTTACGATTTTTTAACGATTAATCGGGGGAATTGGTATTGTATCGTGGCCCTAACGATTTTTTGACGATTTAAAATATATCGGACGATATTTTAAATCGTCAAAAAACGATTCACATCCCTAGTGGCTATTACCTAAGTAAACTTGATTAATAGCCGTTAATGGACTTCTCCTCCAAGAACTTATCTACATCTTTTTTTAACCCAGCTACACTAACTGCAGTAACCACATCCTCTGTCCAAACAGTATGGGATGTGAAAGTATGCACAGATGACCACATAGCCACTTTGCAAATGTCTTCAGTAGAAGTGACATTGAAATGAGCCATGGAAGTCGCCATGGCTCTCACCTGATGAGCCTTGACAATGTCTATAATCTGGAGGCCAACCGACTCATAACAGTGCAAAATACAGTCTGCTAGCCAACTGAACAGTTTGTTTGAACAATACATAATATGATCAAATTTGAATTGATGACTGGAAGAGGGACAGTAAGCAAATCCATGGCTCTCGTGCTAAACTTTCAAAAGGGAACTTTGACAAAATGAGAGAAATAGAAAAAAACTGAAAGGAGCAGATACAAAGGTAAAAAGTGTGCAAGAGGCGTGCTCATTGTTAAAAAAATACCATCCTAGAAGCACAGTCCAGATGTATTCCACACATTAAGAAAGGTGGAAGGAAGGCAAAACGATTACTGGCATGGTTAAAAGGTGAGGTGAAAGAAGCTATTTTAGCCAAAAGATCTTCATTCAAAAATTGGAAGAAGGATCCAACAGAAGAAAATAGGATAATGCCTAAGTGTTGGCAAGTTAAATGTAAGACATTGATAAGATAGGCTAAGAGAGAAATTGAAAAGAAGTTTGCTGTAGAGGCAAAAACTCACAGTAAAAACTTTTAAAATATATCCAAAGCAGAAAGCCTGTGAGGGAGTCAGTTGGACCGTTAGATGATCGAGGGGTTAAAGGGGCACTTAGAGAAGATAAGGCCATTGCGGAAAGATTAAACAATTTCTTTGCTTTAGTGCTTACTGAAGAGGATATTGGGGAGATACCCGTACCAGAGAAGGTTTTCATGGGTAATGATTCAGATGAATTGAACCAAATCATGGTGAACCTAGAAGATGTGGTAGGCCTGATTGACAAACTGAAGAGTAGTAAATCACCTGGACCAGATGGTATACACCCCAGGGTTCTGAAAGAACTAAAAAATGTAATTTCAGACCTATTAGTAAAAACTTGTAACCTATCATTAAAATCATCCATTATACCTGAAGACTGGAAGGTATAAAAAATAGAGATGTGAATTGTGTCCTCGATCGTCTTAACGATCGATTTCGGCTGGGAGGGGGAGGGAATCGTATTGTCGCCGTTTGGGTTTTTTAAATATCGTTAAAATCATTAAAATCGTGAACCTGCACACTAAAACACCCTAAAACCCACCCCGACCCTTTAAAATAAATCCCCCACCCTCCCGAACCCCCCCCCAAAATGCCTTAAATTACCTGGGGGTCCAGCGGGGGTCCAGAACGACCTCCTGCAATCGAATCGTGTTGTCTTCAGCCGGTGCCATTTTGCGCCGCCATTTTGCAAAATGGCGGCGCAAAATGGCGCCGGCCGTAGACAACACGATTCGACTGCAGGAGGTCGTTCCGGACCCCGCTGGACTTTTGGCAAGTCTTGTGGGGGTCAGGAGGCCCCCCCAAGCTGGCCAAAAGTCCCTGGGGGTCCAGCGGGGGTCCGGGAGCGATCTCCTGCCGCGAATCGTTTTTCCGTACGGAAAATGGCGCCAGCAGGAGATCGCTTGCAGGAGGTCGTTCTGTACCCCCGCTGGACTTTTGGCAAGTCTTGTGGGGGTCAGGAGGCCCCCCCCCCCAAGCTGGCCAAAAGTCCCTGGGGTCCGGGAGCGATCTGCTGCCGCGAACCGTTTTTTCCGCGATTCGCGGCAGCAGATCGCTCCCGGACCCCAGGGACTTTTGGCCAGCTTGGGGGGGCCTCCTGACCCCCACAAGACTTGCCAAAAGTCCAGCGGGGGTCCGGAATGACCTTCTGCAGTCGATCTCCTGCCGGCGCCATTTTCCGTACGGAAAAACGATTTGCGGCAGGAGATCGCTCCCGGACCCCCGCTGGACCCCCAGGGACTTTTGGCCAGCTTGGGGGGGCCTCCTGACCCCCACAAGACTTGCCAAAAGTCCAGCGGGGGTCCAAAACGACCTCCTGCAGTCGAATCGTGTTGTCTACAGCCGGCGCCATTTTGCGCCGCCATTTTGCAAAATGGCGGTGCAAAATGGCGCCGGCTGAAGACAACACGATTCGATTGCAGGAAGTCGTTCCGGACCCCCGCTGGACCCGCAGGTAATTTAAGGCATTTTGGGGGGGTTCGGGAGGGTAGGGGATTTATTTTAAAGGGTCGGGGTGGGTTTTAGGGTGTTTTAGTGTGCCGGTTTTCCCGCCCTCCCCCTTCCCCTCCTCCTTCCCCCGATTTACGATTTTTTGATGATAAATCGGGGGAATTGTTATTGTATCGTGGCTCTAACAATTTTTGACGATTTAAAATATATCGGACGATATTTTAAATCGTCAAAAAACGATTCACATCCCTAATAAAAAAGGCTCCATGGCGATCTGGGAAACTACAAACCAGTGCCAGGAAAAATAGTGGAAAGTGTTCTAAATAAAAAAATCACATATAGAAAGATAAAGTCAACATGGCTTTACCCAAGGCAAGTCTTGCCTCACAAATTTGCTTCACATTTTTGAAGGAGATAATAAACATATAGATAAAGGTGAACTGATAAAGGTAGTGTATTTGGATTTTCAGAAGGCGTTTGCAAAGTTCATCATTAGAGGCTTCTAGGAAAAGTAAAAAGTCATAGGATATGTGACGATGTCCTTTCGTGGATTACAAACTGGCTAAAAGACAGGAAACAGAGAGTAGGATTAAATGGAAAATTTTCTCAGTGGAAGGGAGTGAGCAATGGAGTGCCTCAGGGATCTGTAATGGTACCCGTACTTTTCAATATATTTATAAATGATCTGGAAAGAAATACGACGAGTGAGGTAATCAAGTTTTCAGATGATACAAAATTATTCAGAGTAGTTAAATCACAAGCAGATTGTGATAAATTGCAGGAAGACCTTGTGAGACTGGAAAATTGGGCAACCAAATGACAGTTGAAATTTAATGTGGATAAGTGCAAGGTGATGCATATAGGGAAAAATAACCCATGCTATAGTTACACAATGTTAGGTTCCATAATGAGAGCTACTACCCAAGAAAGAGATCTAGGCCTCATAGTGGATAACACATTGAAATTGTCGGTTCAGTGTGCTGTAGCAGTCAAAAAAGCAAACAGAATGTTGGGAATTATTAAAAAGGGAAAGGTGAATAAAACGAAAAATGTCATAATGCCTCTGTATCACTCCATGGTGAGACCGCACCTTGAATATTGTGTACAATTCTGGTTGCCGCATCTCAAAAAAGATATAGTTGCAATGGAGAAGGTACAGAGAAGGGTGACAAAAATGATAAAGGGGGTGGAACAGCTCTCCTATGAGGAAAGACTAAAGAGGTTAGGACTTTGCAGCTTGGAGAAGAGATAGCTGAGGGAGGATATGATAGAGGTGTTTAAAATCATGAGAGGTCTAGAATGGGTAATGTGAATCGTTTATTTACTCTTTTGGATAACAGAAAGACTAGGGGGCACTCCATGAAAACATGTGGCACATTTAAAACTAAATCGGAGAAAGTTCTTTTTCACTCAATGCACAATTAAACTCTGGAATTTGTTGCCAGGGGATGTGGTTAGTGCAGTTAGTGTAGCTGGGTTTAAAAAAGGATTGGATAAGTTCTTGAAGGAGAAGTCCATTACCTGCTATTAATTAAGTTGACTTAGAAAATAGCCACTGCTATTACTAGCAACGGTAACATGGAATAGACTTAGTCTTGGGGAAATTGCCAGGTTCTTATGGCCTGGATTGGCCACTGTTGGAAACAGGATGCTGGGCTTGATGGACTCTTGGTCTGACCCAGTATGGCATGTTCTTATGTAACACTGCCATTCTCAATCTATTGGGATCAAAGGACACAGTTGAGAAGCTTGACAATGAAATTAAATCCTTCTTGACTGATACTTAATTTCACACTGTAGACAAACAGGAGCTGACCTTCTGGACAGTAATCTTCAATATAGTCTCAAGAACGGCATATAGCTGTATTTCATTAAAAAGGTCAAATTATATATTAAATTTTATTTTTATCATTTAGATTAAATACTGAATTGTTTTTGCTTTGATTTTACATTTCAGTTCATATAGTTTATATATTTAGTGTATGCTGTTGGTCTTTAATTGCCTTGTGCATTACAAATGGTAGAATTAAATTTAATCAGATTAAATTACAGGTGACCCTCCTTTCAGTTACAAAAAAAAACTAGAAAGAAAAGTGTTCTTATAATTCCTGCCAAATGACCTGCACTAGTTTGGCGAGTGAAATAGTTTAAACTATCTAATAAATAAACTATAATAAGCAACATTATGGTATACTCAGAATGTTGGAGATACTGGAAATATCATTCAAAATGTAGTCTCTTGGTTTCTGATGATATATTTATCTATCTATATTTCTTGATTTCCTATGTGCTATTTTAATATGTATAGATTTCAAGCCATAACTGTACTACATGAACTGAATATGCATTGTACTTGTGTCCAGAAATATTGCTGGACATTAAGAAGACTGGTCAAAAATGACTGAACTCTTTCCTCTTGCAGGCTTGAAGGCTGTGTTGGAGCAGATGAAAAAAAGATTGTGTATTTAAAAGAAACTGTCCTTGAGGCCTTCAACTACAAAATTCTAAACTCTTTGAAAGCAAGGAATGAATAAAGCTTCCCCTGATAGCTATGACTGCTACAGTATTTTGATACTATAAGTTCACATAAGGACTGGAGCAAAAAACGCTGGTAAAACAGAACATATTTAATTTGTTTGTTGTTGTTGCTATTGGTTATGGAATGCAGAGTTCTAGTAGCTATCCTGGTTCTGAAGAAAACTTAATTCTTTGTAGATTGTAATACCTTTTATTGAACAAATTAATAAATCATCTAAAGTAGTGGTTCCCAAACCTGTTCTGGAGGACCACTAGCCAGTCCTGTTTTCTGATTATCCCCAATGAATATGCATGAGAGATTTGCATACACTGCTTCCACTGCATGCAAATTTATCTCATGCATATTTGTTGGCTATATCCTGAAAACCTGACTGTCTGGGGGTCCCTCAGGACAGGTTTGGGAACCTCTAATCTAAAAATATTTAAAGGAGTTCAGAATCTTTCTGCTTCTAACCACATCCACAAATGGGATTCTCCAGTTCACATCTGGCAGGTTAAATTCTCCTACCACAATCTCCCCTTTCATTCTCACCTTTGGGAAGTTTTTCACCAGATCTTCTACCTCTTGCCATAGATTTGGAGACTACCCTGATGTAGATGGAAGTGTCATCTTCTCTTTCCAAGAAAATACCACAGCACCTCCTCCTTTCCCCATCCCCCTGCATTTCACTTGCTTTGATATTAGTTTTTACGTAAAATGTTACTCCATTCCCTCTTCTGCCATTCCTAACCGGATTGGGGCTCGGTATGGCTCTGCCCTATTCATTGAACCACATTTCCATGTTAACAATAATATCTAGGTCTGCTATTAAGGCTTGAAGGTCTAGAATTGTATTGCTTAGACCAGTGGTTCTCAACCGGTGTGTCGCGACCTGGTGTGTCACCACACTTCCTGATCCCCCACTGACCCAGCTACTCCCCCTACCCGAGCGAAATAGGTCCTCCACCCGGGATTAAAATTCTGATAGCCCGGGCGGAACGTAGCAGGACTATCTTCTTCCCAGCATGCTCTCTTCTTCCCGCCCCCCCCCCCCCCATGGCCCAGAAGAGGAAGTGGTGAGCAGCAGGTGCGTGCGCGGGAAGAGACCAAGCTAGTGCAGGCAGCGTTGGCTCAAAGAAGAGAAGAGAGGCACAGCCTGAGGAATAAGCAGTGTGGCTCAGAGAAAAACGAAGAACAACGTCAACCCCCGTGGCCGATGGGACTCCTTTCTCCACGAGGGCTGAAAGTGAAGGAGATTGCTGCTGCCTTTAGGGTTGGAAGTGGAGGAGGCTGCTGCTGCCACTAGTTCCGGGGGGGGGGGGGGGAGGGAAGAGAGTGAGTGAATGAGCAAGCATATGTGTTTGAGATCCTGTGTGTATGTGAGTGAGACAGCATGTATGTGAATGATTGACAGCCTGTATATGTGAAAGAGAGTGTGTGTGTGATTGAGAGCCTGTGTGTGAGAGAGAGAGCATGAATGGAAGTGTATGACTGAGAACCCATATGTAAGTTTGTGATTGAAAACCTGTTTGTGTGAAAGAGTATGTGTGTGTGATTGAGATCCTTTGTGTGTGAGAGAGATGATGTGTATGTATGATTACGAGCCTGTGTGTATAAGTAAGAGAGAGAGAGCATGTGTGTCTGAGTGTGATTGAGAGCTGGTTTAGGTGAGGGAGCATGTGGGTATGTGATTGAGAGCATGTGTGAAAGTGAGAGAAAGAGACAGCATGTGTGTCTGTGTGTGATTGAGAGCTAGTTTAGGTGAGGGAGCATGTGGGTATGTGATTGAGAGCATGTGTGAAAGTGAGAGAAAGAGACAGCATGTGTGTCTGTGTGTGATTGAGAGCTGGTTTACGTGAGAGAGCATGTGAGTATGTGATTGAGAGCTTGTGTGTAAATGAGAGAAAAAGAGAGACCATGTGTGTCGGTGTGTGATTGAGAGCTGGTTTAGGTGAGGGAGCATGTGAGTATGTGATTGAGAGCCTGTCTGTAAATGAGAGAAAGAGAGAGCATGTGTGTTGGTGTGTGATTGACAGACTGTGTGTAAATGAGAGAACGAGAGAGTACATGTGTGTAAGCATGTGAATAAGAGTCTTTGTGTGAGAGAAAAAGACAGCATGTATGTGTGTGATTGAAAGCCTGTATGTGTAAGCATGAAAAGGCAGACAGCATGTGTGTAAATATGTAATTAAGAGCCTATATAAGTGAGAGAGAAAGAGCATGTGTATATGTGAGTGAATGAGAGCCAGTGTGAGAGAAAGAGAGAGAGAGAGGAGAAAGTTGCAAGCAAATCACCCCTCCTCCTGCTAATTGAAAACAATCTCAGGGCACCTGGATATCAAACGTTCCCAGGTATGCAGAGCAAAACATTTTTTGTATCATTACTTCTCATTATTGGGCCTTTGTGTCTGCTATTTTGAAATATTTTATTGGTATCTAGAAAATTTTGATATGAGTTTTTAATTATTGGATATTCCACTCATCAGTTGTTTCAAAATAATCTTCTTTTTGTTAGTATGGTTTTGCTGCTATTGATTTTATATTTCTTGATTTGTTTTTCAGGACTGGCGATGTTTCTTTTTTTCCTTTGTTACACTGCATACAGAGACCCTGGCTTGTTGCAGTTTCCAGCTCAGTTTTTGTCTGCATGCTTCTAGTTATACGTTTTGTTTTCTTTATTCTTTGTTAGGTGAGGGTCAGCGCATGTGATTCAGGTGATGTTTTCTGCTGGCGGGTAGTTTCTGTGTAGGGCTCTATAGTAACCTGGCTTGTTCCATTTTCCTAATAGGAGCTGTATTGGTGTCTTAAAGCCCGGTGTAATATTTTCAGTGTTGCCTTTTCTTAAGTAAGGTGTTTACTGTTTGAGTGTTGGAAATTGGTGCTGTTTTGGTGGGGGATGTTTACTATTTATGCTATTTCTGTTCAGACAGAATACGTATCTTTCCCTTGTGTCATTCTTAACAATAAAAATAATACCGGGCCTTTATTTTTTATTTCTGCCCTGAATTGTAGTGAGCAGTGTGTCACAAGCGTGAGCATGGTCAGTCAGGTGTGTCATGATGGGAAAAAGGTTGAGAACCACTGGCCTAGACTATCTGCATTTATGCTTATAGCCTTCCAGCTATTTATTCTTGCATTGACTGCATTCTATATAGCCTCATACTTGCTCTTCTTCTCTCCTCTGTTGCTAAAGAGTAGCCTTGATAGATACTCATTTTTATATTTTTCTCCACTATCCTAGATTATTCTAGCAGTAAAACGTATTATTAATTAGCTCAGATTGTGTTTCAGGGGCCTATGTGTTCCCCCAGGCTCCCAGTCTTTTAGATTGGATTTCCATTCTATTTTATGATCCTCCTCCCCATCACCTCCCCCACCCCCCAAAAAATATTACAATTCTGGAGCTGGGCCTGCTGAAACCATATTGTTTTTACCACTTGATAAAATCAGTATACTACTGAAATAGTGATTCATACGGAAAACACTCTTTTTACGATGTATTCAGTGATTTTTCAGTTCTTTAGTAACATGCACTGCTCCAGACTATCACCACAGCACCATACCAAACAGCTCCTAAAAATACTTGCTCTTGCACCCACGATTCCTTATCCTTTTTTCTTTCATTGATGCCATTTTCACTGAAGATCCTTGAACTGTTGAGTGGGGGGTATCCAAAGGGATACAGCTATTCCTTCCTCTACATACATTAATGCATCTCTACACTTAAGAAAGTCACTATCAAACTGAAACCACTGGATAGCACGTGTTTGTCTGGCCAATGACTTTCAGATCCTTTTAGCTGAGAACAGTGGCATAGCAAGAATTAATTTTTTGGGTGGGCACAAGGTTAACATAGGTGGACTGTAGACATGCAGGTCCGAGACCTACTAGTTGTATTCTTATTGATAAATAATGCTATATACTGCTCCCTACAATGGCTTTCTAAGTAGTTTGCATCAGCCATTATGCATCATTTACCTCAATTATTTCAAGCACTTACCAGCATTAAAAATTCCTTATTAATCTGTATTAATTTATTTTATATTTATTGCAGTTTATAAATGCACAAGTATATCGTGTAAAAAGCAAAGAAAACAAACAATCAGATCCAATCAATCATGTAATAAAACAAAAATGAATGTATTCTTTCATGAATCCTATTTGCAGAAAGCCAGAAATCATCACAGCTACAATAAAATATCATTAATCATCAGAACAGGTGCAGAGCAGAGCTAGATGTATGTTTTCACTATTACATAATTGGTTTACTGAATCTCAATAAAATATAATACACAAAGAAAAAGAAAGAAAAGAAAATTAGTCAAGACTAAAAGCAGACAATCAGGCATAAGATTTAAAAGCGGTTTCAAAGAGATGGATCTTTAGAGATGATTTAAACATGGCGAGAGAAGGAGGATGACCCACCAGTTCAGGAAGACTATTTCAAGTACACGGTGCAGCCAGGTGGAAAGCATGGAGTCTGGAATTGGCAGTAGTGCAGAAGGGCACAGATAGGAGTGACTTATCTGATGAGCGGAGTACACGAGGAGGGGGTGTAGAGAGAGATAAGAGAGGAGAGGTAGTAAAGTGCTGCAGAGTGAAGGCATTTGTAGGCGAGAAAGAGGAGCAGATAGGGAGCCAATGCAGTGATTTCATGATGTGAGCATAGCGACTGGTGAAAGATAAGTCACGCAGATGAATTTAGGACAGATTGCAGTGGAGAGAGACAGCTTGCTGGGAGTCCTGTGAGGAGCATGTTGCAATAGTCTAAGCAGAAGATGAGAGAGTGGATAAGATTTCTGGTAGTGTGTTCAGAAAGGAAAGAATGGATTTTAGCAATATTATAAAGAAAGAAGCGACATGTTTTAACAGTGTTTTGGATATGCATAGAGAAGGAGAAAGAAGTGTCGAAGAGGACTCCAGGGTTATGAGCTGATGGGACAGGGGCAACGACCATGTTATCCACAGAAACAGAGAAAAGAAGAAGAGGGGAGGTGGTTGGGGGTGGGGGGGGGGGGGAGATAAGGAGCTCCTTCTTGGCCATATTGAGTTTAAGGTGGTGGTGGAACATCCAGGAGCAATGTCAGATAGGCAGGCCGAAATCCGGGATCTAGAACCTTGCCATACCATACAGTCACAGCACTGACTCTCAGGATTCAAATAACAGCAACCTTATGAAAAAGCAGCAATGCAAATACTACACCAGGCCCTAGAACATTAATACATCACCTAGGGGAATAACAGAACAAGCTGGACTACTACTACAGAGAAACTACACGCGAGGAGAAATGCTGCATTTCAGTCACAAACACAGGCAAAACAGAGACCGATCTTTACCTAATATAGAAATAAGGACCACAAATTATAAACAGAAACAAGCAGATAAAAACCATAATAGAAAGCCTGAGAAACTAGACTCAGTGGCATACTGAAGAAAGAGCAAAATATGAAAATATAACAAATCTACATTCCCAAAGATGGCATATTCAAATTGCTAAAGTCTCAAAATATATATATTTTTTTTTTTATCTTTGTTGTCTGATCTTTGTATTTTTCTAATCAGCTGGTCCTCGTCTCTTTTCCCCATTTTTTCCATGTTGCTCATTTCCTAATTCCTTTTCAGTGTCTCTCTTTGCCTACTGTCTTCTTCCCTTCCTCCCTCACATACATGTTCTCTCTCACAGACTCACCCACACAAGCTCTCACTTTTATATGCTCTCCCCCCTACACAAGCTCACATTCTCTACACACATACACACATACACACTCTTTCACACATACACACACACACCCCCCGAGGCTCCCATTCTTATGCACACAGAGATGCACACCCAAGCTCCCATTCTCACTCCCACACACACACATTCAAGCTCCCATTCTCAACCCACCCACACACACAGGCTCTCACATAGACACACATACATGCACACACAAACAGGCTTTCAGACACACACAGGCTCTCACTCATTCACACATACATACAAGCTCACTGTTATCATCGGCTGTGGTGAGATGAGCTTCACCATGGCCCCAAGGTCCTCCTGTTATCGTCAGGCTGTATGGCAGCAGGCAAGGCCATGGGCTGCCGGTGGAGCCAGAGCTGCTGCCGGCCTCCCCCGGGTGTGCCTGACCTTGCAGCTCTGGCTCTCCTCTTTGCCCTCGTGGGGATGGGATCCTGAGACAGCATTGCTCCAGCAGGCCTCTTCTGGTTGGATGGGCCTGGGTCCAAACTGGGTGGCCAACTGCCCACCCAGGCCCACTGGTTGAGAGTGAATGGATTCTAAAACTCAGTTTCTCATGGAACAGTCTTCTGCTCGGTGTCTGATGATGTATGTACCTGTATGTGAACCGTTTTGATCAATTTTATTTTGTAAAAGCGGTATACAAACATTTTTAAATAAATGAACAAACAAAGTCAATGCGGCACCATGTGCAATCAGAAGAGCCAGAGAACAGATGCAGACTAGGCTCTAGCTGAATATTCAGGCGCTTTATTAAGTCACAACAGAAAAAAACAGTCTGCATGTCTTTGCAGCTTATAAACAACTAAGCAATATAACTTACAGTTTCTCTGTCTTGGCTTTTCCTAAGGTTCCTCCTGTTTCCCCGGGGACTTCCTGGGCCTGGCTAGATACGCACCTTCCCAGGGCCTCCTCCCGGACCAGGATTCCCTGTTGTCTGGGGCTTAAGATAGACTGAGCCAGACATTTGGATCCAGTCCCTTAAGGGATTCTGGAGTTTTCTTGTGTATACCCCTTCACAGTCGACTATAGATCATAATGCACAGAATGCAGATAAAGCACCTAAATGTTTTAACATAATAAAAATATGAATATTGTGATGATTTAAATACATTCTTGCCATGTGATAGACAGGAATACAGTATTGATTCATTCTCTGGAACAAGCATTTTCCTTACATTGAAAAGTCTCAGTAGACAGCATTGTGGTTGGCAGCATGGCACTTTGCTAGGTCAGAAAGCAAGCATGTTTAATAATCATATGAAAGGTGAAAAAGATCTACCGTAAGTTAAAAAATGTTTTCTTCTTCTAATTTCCTTCCCAAAATAACATTCTCCCAATAGCCAGATCTGACTTTGGATCTGTGTTCTTTTTTGCTGCTTTAAAATTCCCTTGCCCAGGTCTCAGCTTGTCAAAAGCTGCTGTATGTAGTCTCTTTGTACACCTGTAAGGAGTGCCAACTAGAAACACCCATAATTACATCCTTCAGAAAATATCTGAGGAAAAAAAAAGTTAGCTTTCCATAACACAGTGTTCTATTCACTTACCACAGGTTGTTGGTTTTTTTATTATTGCAGCTAGTTATTTATTGTGAACAGTTGAGTTTTAGTCTGTCCTGTTAAAAATAGTGGATATACGGGAAAGGATATGTTTAAAGCATACTATAGACCAGTGATGGTGAACTCCGGTCCTCAAGTGCCACAAACAGGCCATGTTTTCAGGATATCTACAATGAATATGCATGAGATAGATTTGCATACAATGGAGGCAGTGCATGCAGATCTATCTCATGCATATTCACTGTAGATACCCTGAAAACCTGGCCTGTTTGTGGCACTCAAGGACTGGAGTTTGCCATCAGTGCTATAGACTATTAAACTCATCTGGGACATGTGCATAGCATTACACACAGTATGGTAGCACTAGCCACTTTTTCTTAATAATCAAGATAATTTTCTTTATGCCTTTCCTTAAATTGTTTTTAGCTATAAATACCGTCCACTTAAATTTGTGCATTTATTTGGTTGTTTTCTCTTCCTCTTTTTTTTTGCCTTCTGTATACAACGGGTCAGTGAGAGGCTCTTTGGAGCGTGCTGTAGGTCAGACTGGGAGGGGGGTTGCATTTTATTACACCGTTTTCATTAAACATTTTGTTTTCCACAAAAACAAATCTCATCAACCTGTGTGGGAGAAGAGAACACCACAGGCTATTACATTAGCATACAGTTCATTCATGAGCGAGTACAGCAAAAACTCAGGCAGGAGAAAGGGAGGGATCGCTAGAAGAATTACTGAAATGGAAGCATAGCACCCAATCGCTGTGTGTACCATTGTAGACTAATGTAGAACATGACAGCTGATAAAGACCATACAACCCATCTAGTCTACCCAGTCTCATGTCTCTACAGAGGCCTGGCTACCCATTCATGCGCGTCTTTCACGCAAACCAGTTTGATGCTGTTCAGAAGAGGGAGTTGACAACTTGTCAGAGGGTTAGCCTGCACAGCACATAAACTTTGTAAGCAGGTTGACTTATTTAAGCTGACACTCTCTAGTCTGTTTGATACAGTTCAACATTAGTAGCATGATAGTGAATTTTCTAATGTCACATATCTTAGCATTGCATGATTTAGCCAGCAGCAGGTACCACAATCTCACTGTCATCATAGGGTATATAAACTAGACAGTCTTCTGTTCTTGGGCAGTACAACAAAGACTTTTCTTTTCTATCCAGACAAGTTTTCAGGGGCTGTGGACAGGCTAAGGTGGTGGAGATTAAAATGTCTTCATCTGATTGTCCGTTCCATTCTAATCTAAGTAAATACATATCTTATTTTGTATACAAGCTTAGAAAGAAAACAGTTTGAGATAAGGCTGAACCATGCTGGTCTCACAGCCTAAGATCCTCTTGGGATGCCTGGAGAGGGCCATATCCACAAACTCTGTAAAACAAGCTCAGCACAACAGAGAAGGAATCTGACAAAACACATTCGTAAACAAAAAGCTGTGAAGTGCAGCCGTCTTGTGTCCCAAAACAACAAAAATGGAAGCTACCACTGCTGTTGACAGTAGGGCAGAAATTATGGAATGAAGATCAGAAGTCACAAGCTCATTTAGGGACTTAGAAGGAAATACTGAGAAGTTAAAAAATGACTTTCAAAAATAAATAAAGGAATTAATTTGGTTGACGAGAAAGTTGGCAACCTAGAAGACAAACTAATGGCAAAACAGTGCAATAGTTTGTTTGATATTAAAAAAAAACTGTATTAAAAAGAAAATGTGGCCTCTCAACAACTTTACTGTGTATTGTGTGTGTGTTAGTATAAGACAAAGTTGAGTATTTGGGGAATTCAT
This sequence comes from Rhinatrema bivittatum, assembly GCF_901001135.1. Lineage (NCBI taxonomy): Eukaryota > Metazoa > Chordata > Amphibia > Gymnophiona > Rhinatrematidae > Rhinatrema > Rhinatrema bivittatum. The sequence goes on along the minus strand of NC_042615.1, from coordinate 542,583,412 downwards.
GTTTTGGTCCTGGATCCTGATGATGTAATTCTAACCATGCTTTAGTGTTCATATTATCTCATATTTCATATGTATTTCCCCTCTTCTTTGGCCAGTTATGACATTTATAGTCTTTTGTTTTATAATATAAGAATTTTGGGATTTAAGATTTGCTGTAGAGAAAATAGGTGATATGGGAGGGATTATGGTGGGGATGGATGTAAGAGGGTCTCTAAGTTGTATTTTATGATGACAATTTTCCAAAACGGTTATTACATAGAGCAGCTCTAATTTATGTTTCTTTACATTCTGTTCTGTTCTGTTAATTTAGAGGGGGTATGTGGAATAAGGGAATTTAATATTCAGTGTGGAATTATGGTATCTTGTTTTGCACCCTTACTTATCTGCTGAATGTACTTGGTGTCACTGGGTATAAAAGTTACCTGTTTATACGTTTGGCAAATTATGAAAAAATTAATATATAAAAAAAAAAGTTTATATCAGGCATGGTCATTGTTTAAAAATATCATCCTAGAAGCCTAGTCCAGGTATATTCCATGCATTAAAAAAAGAAGTGAAAGGGAAACCTTACAACTGCTGGCATAGTTTAAAGGTGAGGTGAAAGAGGCTATTTTAGCCAAAAGAACTTCTTTCATAAATTAGAAAAAATAATCCATCTGAGGGATATAGGAAAAAGCATAAGCATTGGCAAGTTATATGTAAAACATTGATAAGGCAACTAAAAGTGAATTTGAAAAGAAGCTGGCCTTAGAGATAAAAACTCAAATAAAAACTTTTATAAATGTATCCAAGCAGGAATCCTGTGAGGAGTCAGTTGGACTGTTAGACGATCGAGGGGTTAAAGGGGCACTTAGGGAAGATAAAGCATTCATGGAAAGACAATGAATTGTTTTCTTTTTGTTTTTATTGAAGAGGATATTGGGGAGATAACCATGCTGGAAACTATTTTTATTGGTGATAATTCAGAAGAACTGAAACAAATTACTGTAAAGCTGGAAGATGTAATAAGATAGACTAAAACTGTGAAGGATTTCAAAGGGGCATGGGATAAAGACTGTGGATCAATAAAGGCTAGACTCGGGAATGAAGAGAAGAGCCATGGGGGTGGCTTGCTGGAATGGTGGCTACTACCTGGTGATTACTACCCTTACTCAATAAGCCTTCACACGGTTACTGCAACTCCAACATTGCTCTCTGCTTCAACAGCAAGGGGAAATGTGGAAAAGAGGATTTGCATTCGGACAACAACCAACAAGGACTGAATTACATAGTCTGGGTAAACAAATAAGAGTGGGGGGTAGCTTGCTTATTGGGGCGGTTACTACTCTAAACCAATTAAGCCTGATACTTCAATTTGAATGTATATACAGCATTGCTCTCTGATTCAACGGCAGGGGGGAAAGTGGAAAAGAGGATTTATATTCAGACAACATCCAACAAGGCATTGATCTGTGCAGTCTGGGAAAACAAGCTTTGGGGTAACTTGCTTGATGCGGCGTTTACTACCCTTAACCATTAAGGGTCGGATTTTAAAAAATGTTATGCGCACCGGGCCTATTTTAAAAAGGCCCGGTGACACGCATAAAGCCCCGGGATGCGTGTAAGTCCCAGAGCTTTACTAAAGGGGCGGTCCAAGGGTGGGGAAGGGGCAGGGCCAGAGGCCTCAGACAGAGTGGCCATTGCCGCTGTTTTGGAGGATCGCATGCCAGCAGGCTGCTGGTGCGCTCAACTTGCGCCTGCCCGGAAGCAGAAGCAAAAGTTAAGTCAAAGGTCAGGGAGGTTAGAATAGGGCTAATGGGGGGAAAGGTTAGGGCAAGGGGTGGGAAGGTCAGGCTAGGGCGAAGGGAAGTTCTCTCACAGGCCGCTCCGATTTTGGAGCGGCAAGGAACACAATTGTGCACCCCCTTGCGCGTGCCAACCCCCAATTTTATAACTTGTGCGCATCTGCGTGCTCAAGTTATAAAATCAGGCGTACATGTGTGAACGCCGAATAGCGCGCACACATGTACACCTGCGCGAACCCTTTTAAAATCTACCCCTAAGCCTTATGATTCACCTTTGATGCAACTCCATTACTCTCTGCATCAATGGCAAGGGGTGCCAGGAAATTCGAATCAAACAGTTATAAACAAGGGCCCTGAACTTGGTGATCGGTGAAACAGGTAAGTATGGGAAAATAAGTGTGGGAGCTTGCTAGGCAGACTGGATGGGCAGTTTGGTCTTTTTCTGCCGTCATTTCTATGTTTCTATAAGATTGACAAACTAAAGAGTAACAAATCATCTGCACCAGATGGTATACACCTCAGAGTTCTGAAAGAACTCAAAAATCAGATCTATTACCGGTAGTCTGTAATCTATCATTGGGATTATCCATCGTGCCTAAAGAGTGGAGGATGGCAAATATAATCCTGGACTTTAAAAAGGGATGCAGGGATGATCTGGGAAATTATAGATCAAAGAGTGACTTCAGTGCTGGGAAAAATTGTGGAAACTATTCTAAAGAACAAAATCACAGAACTGGAAAAGAATGGATGTGGTTCCTATTCATAAAATTGGAAGTAAGGAGGCTGGGAAGTACAGTCTGGTTAGTTTGACCTCTGTGGTGAACAAACTAATGGAATCGCTGCTAAAACAAAGAATAGTGCAATTTTTGGAATCCAATGGATTGCAAGATCTGAGGCAGCATGTTTTTACCAGAGGTAAATCTTGCCAGACAAATCTGATCAATTTTGTTGATTGGGTGACCAGAAAGTTGGATCATGGGAGAGAGTGTTAGATGTAGTGTATTTGGATTTCAGCAAGGCCTTTGACATGGTTCCACACAGAAGACTTATAAATAAATTGTGTGCCCTTGGTATGGATCCTAAAGTGACTGACTGGATTAGAAACTGGCTGAATGGGAGGTGAAAAAGGGTAGTGCTAAATGGAGTTTTCTCTGAGGAGGATTGACTCAGGGATTTTTTCTTGGACTGGGCTTTTCAATATTTTTTTGAGTGACATAATGGAATTACTATCAGAAGGATTATTGTCTGTGCTGATGATACCAAAATTTGGAACAGGATGGACAACCAGGAAGGTGTGGAAAACATGAGAATGTTTCTAGTGAAGCTTGAAAAATGGTCTAAGGTCTAGCAGCAGGCCCGGCACAACCAGGTGTGCAAACTGTGCAACTGCATAGGGCGGCACACCCGGTAGGGCAGCGGCTGTTACGGAAGGGGGCCCAGGAAAGGTATCATCAAAAGGCCTATTTAGCCACTGGTGGATCCCATCCCACTGACAGCGGAAAAATACAGAGGCCCATGCAGCCACCGTCAGCAGAGGCAAAACACGTGGAGCTCATTCTGCGATTCCTCCTCTTGTGCTGGCTGGCCCCATAGTACTCAATACTCACGGTGTTACTACTTCCTACTTCCTCCATGATGCAAGAGATGAGCATACAGTAAGTGTTAGCACTGTTGAGTACCACGGGCCAAACTGCACACATGGAGAAGTTGCAGGAAGGATGCTTATAGCTCTGCGACTGACAAATCCTGCTCTCTCCCAAGGAACGAGGCATCAGGTGGCAGCAACAGCAATAGAGACCTGTGGATCCTGCCTGCATAGAGGTTGTGTGTGAATGAAGCCTGCCTGGTGAGGGGGGATGGGTGTGTATGTGTATGAGAATGGAAATCTGCCTGGGGGAATGGGTGTGTGTGTGTGTGAATGGGAATCTGACTGGGGGGATGGATGTGTATGTGAATGAAAGCCTGCCTGGGATGGATGGGTGGGTGGGCTGTGAATGGGTTCCTGCTTGAGGTGGGAGGATGGTTGGGTGTGAATGAGAGCAAAACATTTTTGCCACCCCCACTAATCCACGACAAGCTCAAGGTGACTGGAAATCAAAGGTTTTCAGGTATGGGAAGCAAAGTATTTTTCCCTTCTTGTTTTAATTATTAGGTGTTTTATGTGTCTGCAGGTTTGTTTGTTTGTTTGTTTGTTTATTTATTTATTTATTTATTTAAAATTCTTATATACCGCACGAATAAGGCAGGTATCTGCCCATCTAGGCGGTTTACAACATAACACTCATAAAAATAGGACAAAACAATCACATTAAATACAGTAGGTACATCAGATCTAGTAATGATTCAGCAAATTGGGTTACTAATTATTGAATGCTTTAGAAAAAAGATGAGTTTTCAGTTTTTTCTTAAATTCGTTATGATTGACTGTCAATCTTATGTGGTCAGGTAAAGTATTCCACTGGATTGGGCCAGCCACAGAAAAAGTACGCTTTCGAGTTAAAGTCAGGGTTGCTGATTTGACTGAAGGAATTTCTAAAATGCATTTGTCCATCGAACGGAGTTGTCTTGAAGGTTTATAGATACGTAATAGTGAACAAAGCCAGACAGTATTTGTATTATAAAGCAGGCTATGGATCATAGTTAGGACCTTATAGATGATACATTGGGTAATCGGAAGCCAATGTAATTGTTGTAGTATTGGTGTTATATGTTCTGATCTTGGCAAGTTGAAAATGGTTCTGGCAGTCACATTCTGAACAAGCTGCAGAGGGTGTATTGTTGATAAAGGTAGACCTAAATATAGAGAGTTGCTGTAATCAAGTTTAGTTAAAATTAGTGCTTGTGTTATAGAGCGAAAATCAGCTGTCGTTAATAAAGGTTTAAGTTTTTTTAACATAAGGAATTTAAAGAAGGATTTTTTTGACTGGATCCGATATGTTATTTGTCATGGATAATTTCGAATCTATAATCATGCCTAAATTTTTTACATGGTTGTTTATAGGAATGATCTGGTTTCCAAACATGAAAGATTGTGGAGGTTGAAGAGCTGAGTCTGGTGCAGTAGATAAGTATATTAATTCGGTTTTTGAAGCGTTGAGTTTTAATCTATTGTGAGATAACCAGGTTTTTATGGTCGTTAAGTAGAGGTGTAATAAAGAAAAAGTGTTAGACCAAGAATTTGGAAATTTTTAAAAAATTTTATATGGGTTCTTATATGGCAATATTCTTTATATTAGTATAGCTTATTATGATTGATTTATATTTCTTGATTTTATTGTTTGATTTATGAGGCTTGGTGATGTTTCTGTTTTACCATTCATAATATACAGAGTCAAGCTTATTGGAGTTTCCAGTTCGGTTTCTCTCTTCACATTTCTATTTATATGTTATGATCTCTTTATTCTCTGTTTGATCAGGTTCTATCTCTGTTCTCTTTGTGTAAGCAGGTGAGGTATTTTTCTAGCATGTATAGTTTCTATGTAGAAATTTAGCGCAGACTGGTTTGTTCTGCTTTCTTAATAGGAAGAGTTAGGGCCTTGTGCAATATTTGCCTTTTCATAGATAGGGTTGTTCCTGTTTGAGTGCTTGCAGTTAGTACTCTTTTGGTATGGGATTTTTACTATATTGTTGGCTGTTCAAGGGCCAAACCCACATCTCTGACACATTACAATAGTACTATATGGGTTCAAAGTGTCCTTTTCTGCAGGGCTTTCTGGTTGGTGACACAGCAATGCAGATTTTTCTGTACAACAAAGTGGTGCCAGCTACAGGGCCCAGCCGGCATCAATACTATTGTGTACCAGTAGGGGAAGGAGCACCTGGGGATCATTCCCTCACAATTTAGAAATTCTGGACCTGTGGATGGGGTAAAATAGGTTCGGGGGAGTATATTAACTTTCATAGTTTTGATTGTCAGAGGGAGCAGGGCAGTTTTTTGGTTGTGGAAGGGGGCTTGGGACAGTACATAAAACTGACCGTTTCTATTGTGTGCTGAAACAACAGGAGTCAGATGGCACCTTATAGACTAAGCAATTTACTAAAGCATGAGCTTTCGAGGATCATCCACTTCATCAGATGTATTGTGTGTTGGTTATTGGGGAAAACAAAAATTCTGTGTTAAAAAAAAAAAAAGATAAATAACGGGGGGGGGGGGGGGGGGCAGCACAGCAATTTTTCGCACAAGGCAGCAAAAATGCTAGCATCGGCCCAGTCTGGCAGCTAAGATTTAATGCTAAAAAGATGCAGAGTACTGCATTTAGGATGCAAAAACGAAAGGGAAAGGTACGGTATTGGAGATGAAACTCTTCTAAGCACAAAGGAAGAGCGGGATCTGGGGTTAATTGTATCTGATGATCTTAAGGTGGCCAAACAGGTGGATAAAGCAATGGTAAAAGCCAGAAAGATGCTTTTACCATGCTTAGGAAGAGGAATGGTTGGCAGAAATAGGGAGGTGATATTGCCCCTATATAGGTCCCTGGTAAGATCTCACTTGGAATACTGTGAACAATTCTGGAGTCCGCACCTTCAAAAGGATATGAACAGGATGAAGTCAGTCCAGAGGGACACAAGGCTACTAAAATGGTCAGCGGTCTTCATTCTAAAGCAGATAGGGATAGGCTTAAAGATGTAAACAGGTATACCCTAGAGGAAAAGCGAGATAGCGGAGCTATAATAGAGACATTCAAATATCTCAAAGGTTTCCATGTGCAGGAGGTGAGCCTTTTTCAACAGAAAGGAGGCTCTAGAAGGAGGGGTTCATGAGATGAGGATGCAAGAGGACAGACTCCGGAGTAATCTTAGGAAATATTTCTTTACAGAGGGTGCTGGATGCATGGAACGGCCTCCCAGTGGAGATGGTAGAGACAAAAACAGTATCTGAATTCAAGAAAGCATGCGATAAATACAGGGGATCTCTAAGGGAGTGATAAGAATTATAATGCTAAATTAATTGAATGGATGAGCAAACTGGATGGGCCATGCAGTCTTTTTCTGCCATCATGTTTCTACATAGAAAGACATGATTTAATGGAACACAGCCAGCATATATTTATACAAGGGAAATCTTGCCTCACCAATCTGCTACATATTTTTGAAGGGGTACATTTTTTTGAGGGTGTAAATAAACATGTGGATAAAGGTGATCCAGTTGATATAGTGTATCTGGATTTCCAGAAAGCATTTGACAAAGTCCTTCACGAGATACTTCTTAGGAAGTTAAAAAGTCATGGGATAGGGGGCAGTGTCCTCTTGAGGATTGCCAACTGGTTAAAAGATAGAAAATAGAGAGTAGGCCTAAATGTAAATTTTCCCAATGGAAAAACATGAATAGTGGAGTGCCCCAGGAATCTATTCTGGGACTACTGCTTTTTAATAAACGACCTGGAAAAGGAAACAAGTGAGGCTTTGCTGATAACACAAAATTATTCAAAGCTGTTAAATTGCAAGAGGATTGTGAAAAATTGCAAGAGGACATTGCTACACTGGAAGATTGGGCATGCAAATGGCAAATTAAATTTAATGTGGACAAATGCAAAGTGATGCACTTAGGGAAGATTAACCCAAAATTATAGCTGTTCAATGCAAGATTCCATATTAGGAGTCACCTCTTAGGTAAAGGATCTAGTGTCATCACTGAAAATATGTTGAAATCTGCTCAGTGTGCAGCAGCAACCAAGAAAGCAAATAGAATACTAGGATTAGGAAAGGAATGGAGAATAAAACAGAGAATATCATAATGCCTCTGTATCACTCCATGGTGCGACCTTCAATTGAGTATTGTGTGCAGTTCTGGTCACCACATCTCAAAAAAAGATATAACAAAGTTAGAAAAGGTACAGAGAAGGGCAACCAAAATGATAAAGGGGATGGAACAATTCCCTTATGGAGAAAGGCTAAAGAGGTTAGGACTCTTTAGCTTGGAGAAGAGACAGCTGAGGAGAGTAATGATAGAGGTCGATAAAATAATGAATGGAACATGTAAATGCTAATCAGTTGTTTACTCTTTCAAAAAGTACAAAGACAAGGGACACACAATGAAGTTACTAGATAATACATTTAAAATTAATAAGAGAAAATATATTTTTTTAATTTAACGCATAATTAGACTCTGGAATTTGTTGCCAGAGGATGTGGTGAAAGCGATTAATGTAGCTGTGTTTAAAAAGGTTTGGATAATTTCCTGGAGGAAAAGTCCATTAACCAATAGTAAGGCAGATTTGCAGAAATCCACTGCTTATTCTTGGGATAAGCACCTTGGAATCTAACCCTTGGGATCCTGCCAGTACTTTTTCCAACAGTGGCCAAGCCAAGTCACAAGGATACTGGGCTTGATGGACCTATAGTAAGTCTTATGCTCTTATGGGTAAATAAACATGTGGATAATGGTGAGCCGGTGAATGTAGTATATTTGGATTTTCAGAAGAAGTTTGACAAAGTGCTCCATGAGAGACTCCCAAGAAAATAAAGAGACAGGATAGGAGGCAGTGTCCTTAGGTGGATTGCAAACTATTAAAAGATAGGAAACAGAGTAGGACTAAATGGTCAGTTTTTTCGTGGAGAAGGGTAACCAATGGAGTGCTTCAGGGACCAGTGCTTTTTAATACATTTATAATGATCTGGAAAGGAGAAAAAGTGAGATGATCAAATTTGCAGATAACACAAAATTCATCCGAGCTGTTTAATCACAAGTGGATTGTGAAAAATTTCAATGGGATCTTGTAAGACTGGAAAACTTGATATTCAAATGGCAAATTTAATGTGGACAAATGCAAAGCGATGCACGAGGATAAGTAACCCACATTGTAGTTATACGATGTTAGGTTCCATATTAGGAGTTAACGACCAAGAAAAGGATCTGGGTATCAGAGTTGACAATACTTTGAAATCCATGGATCAGTGTGCGACGACAGTCACAAAAGCAAACAAAATGTTAGGAATTATTAGGTAAAGAATGCAGAATAAAACAGTGAATATCATAATGCCTTTGTTCACTTCATGGTGAAACCACACCTGGATTACTGTGTGCAATTCTTTTCTCTGCATTTCAAAAAAGATACAGGTGAATTGAAAAAACTACAGAGAAGTGCAACCAAAATGATACAAGGGATGGAATGGCTTCCCTATGAGGGAAGGCTAAACAGGTTAGGGCTGTTCAGCTTGGAGAAGAGACAGTTGAGGGGGGATATGACAGAAGTCTATAAAATCATGAGTGGAATAGAATGGATAAATCTAAATTGGTAATTAACTCTTTCAAAACATACAAAGATTAGAGGGTCTATATTTAGGACAAGTTATCCAGCTAAAGTTAGCTGGATAATTTGTCCCATATATTGAGTGGGATAATCATCCCACTGAATATAACCAGCCAAAGTATATCCAGCTACATATAGCCGGATAATGAAAACATAACCAGGTATGTTTGAATATAGCTGGTTAAGTTATTGTTAAGCTTACGTGGAAGTTTACGCTTCCAGCGCTGCCGCTGTCAGAGCAGTGCTAGAAACACCGCTCTGCAGGGCTGAGGGTCCTGAGGGTCCCTTGCTCCCGGCACAGATAAAAAAAAGGTATTGGTTAGGATGGGGAGGGGAGGGGGGCAGGCACCATGATTCTTTGTTGTGGGTGGAAGGGGGGGGGGGGGAAGCGAGAAGGCAGCCAGTCAGCATGTTTACCTCTCAGGACCGGGGACTGTATGCCGGGCGCTTCAGTTTTAAAATGTTTTGGGGAGAGGGGGGTGGATAGGGGTAAGAGATGATGGCCTGGCAAGGCTTTCGCATCACGCTTTGGGGGATTGGCCACCCTCTGATCTGAACCAGTTATTTTATGGAGTGACAGCACTACTTAGCCAGATATCTTTTAAAGATATCTCAATAATAGGGATGTGAATCGTTTTTTGACGATTTAAAATATCGTCCGATATATTTTAAATCATCAAAAATCGTTAGGGCCACGATACAATTACCAATTCCCCCGATTTATCGTCAAAAAATCGTAAATCGGGGAAAGGGGGAGGGCAGGAAAACCGGCACACTAAAACCCCCTAAAACCCACCCCGACCCTTTAAATTAAATCCCCCACCCTCCCGAACCCCCCCCCCAAATGCATTAAATTACCTGGGAGTCCTCCGTAGTGGCGGTCCATGGCTAAATCGGGGGAAGGGGGAGAGCACGAAAACCGGCACACTAGATCGTGAGGTCTTCAGCCGGCGCCATTTTTCAAAATGACCGCCGCAAAATGGCAGCGGCCATAGACGAAAACGATTCGACGCAAGAGGTCGTTCCGGACCCCCGCTGGACTTTTGGCAAGTCTTGTGGGGGTCAGGAGGCCCCCCCAAGCTGGCCAAAAGTTCCTGGGGGTCCAGCGGGGGTCAAGGAGCGATTTCCTGCCGCGAATCGTTTTCCGTACGGAAAATGGCGCCGGCAGGAGATCGACTGCAGGAGGTCGTTCAGCGAGGTCCGGAACCCTCGCGAGATTTCCGGACCTCGCTGAACGACCTCCTGCAGTCGATCTCCTGCCGGCGCCATTTTCCGTACGGAAAACGATTCGCGGCAGGAAATCGCTCCTTGACCCCCGCTGGACCCCCAGGAACTTTTGGCCAGCTTGGGGGGGCCTCCTGACCCCCACAAGACTTGCCAAAAGTCCAGCGGGGGTCCGGAACGACCTCTTGCGTCGAATCGTTTTCGTCTATGGCCGCCGCCATTTTGCGGCGGCCATTTTGAAAAATGGCGCCGGCTGAAGACCTCACAATCTAGTGTGCCGGTTTTCGTGCTCTCCCCCTTCCCCCGATTTAGCCACGGACCGCCGCTACGGAGGACTCCCAGGTAATTTAATGCATTTGGGGTGGGGGATTTAATTTAAAGGGTCGGGGGTGGGTTTTAGGGGGGGTTTTAGTGTGCCGCTGGACCACCAGGTAATTTAAGGCATTTGGGGGGGTTCGGGAGGGGGGGGATTTAATTTAAAGGGTCGGGGGTGGGTTTTAGGGGGTTTTAGTGTGCCGGCTCACGATTTTAACGATTATGACGATACTTTACACACACAAACGGCAAAAATACGATTCCCTCCCCTTCCCAGCCGAAATCGATCGTTAAGACGATCGAGGACACGATTCACATCTCTACTCAATAAGTAGCATGTTATCTTGCCACACAAGGCCGGATAACTTTCGACCTGCTCAGAAACTGCTAAATTCTAGCCGGATAAGGGCTGAATACAGCTGGGTAATAGCATGGGATCTACTTGCTGTTTTGGGATCTTGCCAGGTATTTGTGACCTGGATTGGCCACTGTTGGAAAGAGGATACTGGGCTTGATGAACCCTTGGTCTGACCCAGTATGGTAATTCTTATGTTCTTAAGAAGGGAAGGGGTAGGGTGAGAAGGGAGCCTTAAGAAAGCCAGAGAAAAATGTAGAGAAGATGGAAATGGACATATAGCAAATTCTGGAGGCAGGCCAAAAGGTCATGGACATGAAGAACTAGTGGAGGAGACTCTCTCTAGACAAAGATATGAATGGAGAAGTTGTCAAGGTAAAATTTCTGTAAGAACACTTCTGTGGGTGGTTGTAGATGTAGCTGAAAGAAAAGGGAAGTTATAACCTTGGCTGCAGGTTCCTGAGAACCAAGCCCACAAGGCAAAGTGGTAGTTGGACTACATGAAGGAGAAACTGTGATGTGTTTTAAAGAACGTCTTTGCTACTTAAAGTGTTTGCTTGACAAAAGAGAGAGAGTATTACTACATTGATTCTCACTCAAGAAGGGAAAATGTCATTCCCGGCTGCATCTGAAACAGAGGGTGGGCCTCTAGGATCCTGAAGTTTGACACCCTAGAGAAGGAATGGGGTAAATGCATGTGCTAAAAACTGGAATTTTCCAGAGTACTTTGGTGCTTTACGTCTACAAAATGGGGTATGATTACCTCAGAAATACCTTGGGAAGGAATGGGGAGGCTCTGGGGGAAAAATGGTCTATTTGCTCACCAGGGATCTGAAAAGGCTGCTGGGTTGTGAACGGCTGCTAGTCTCCCATTTCTCAAAGAAATGAAGCCAAGACATCTGCAGCGAAGGAATGGGAAGACGTCAGAATGTTGCTAGAGGAAAAGTTACAGGCGAGATGGAACAATATTAAACTTAGTATTGTGTATATCAGAGGCTAAAAGGTACCACCTCCCTCCCCCTCACAATAACCAGGCGGCATAGAAAGATGTAATTTTTTTGTAAACTATAGAACTAAGGTTTACAAGTTGGGATAAGTTTGTTTATGCTTCTACAACTCATATTTCTTTTTCTATATTTCATATTTTGATAATTATCCAATGGGACATAAAACCTGTCAACAAGGACTGCTGTATGAAGAATGCACACATGGACGGTAACTTTCAAAGTGGTGCATGGGCGCGCATGTGCACGCATTCATTGGCCCGTGCCCAGGGACGCGGCTATTTTATAACATACGTGAGTATATGCGCACATTTTATAAAAAAGCCTAGCCGCCCGCACATGTGCTTAATTTTAAGTGGGCATGTGCCTGAGCACGCAAATCCCACTTCTACCATGTAAGTGGGGAGACTTTAAAAAGCACGCACACCATTGCCACAAAAACCAGTTCACTCCCAATTCACCCAGTTAAAGGATGGCCTTCCAAACCCACCTAGTTTAATAGTCTTCCTTCCTCCCCCCCCCCCCCCCCCGACAGCCCCACCTTTAAAACTCAGCTGATGTGCTTAAGATTTTTTTGTTTGTTTTATCGCCTCCACATCATCCATAGCAAAAGTAAAGTAATGCGGCAGGGGATCCCACCGCATGCCAGTGTACGTATGTATTTAAGTGCAGATTGCACTTTAAAATCCTGGAACGCCCATGCCCTGCCCAGACCATGCCCACGACCCCACAGCAGGAAATACACGCATACCTGAGCAGCTTTTAAAATCTGCTCAGCGTGCAAGAGCCCAACATATTTTCACATCCACTAATTGAGGCACGCATCAGGCTTTTAAAAATCACCTGATAGTGGTAAAATGTTAATCAATATTGGATGGAGCAATTCTCTAGAGGGATCTTTTTTCCATTTCTTTATAAGTAGCATTTTATGCATTTTATGAGGTACTTTTAATTTTGTCAAAAATAAGCAAACCTGTATAAGTCAGGGCTCCTAAAGCAGCAGGTCTCGAACTCCATGAAGTTAGATAGTAGCACATTTAAAAAATATTGGAGAAATTTGGAGAATTCCAGAGCACAATTAACCTCTGGGATTCATTGCCAGAGGTTGTGGTTAAGGAAGGTTTTGTAGCTGGGTTTAAAAAAAGGTTTGGGTAAGTTCCTGGAGAAGTCCACAAACTGCTATTCATCAAGTTGACTTAGGGAAAGCAGAGTTGCTTACCTGTAACAGGTGTTCTCCCAGGACAGCAGGATGTTAGTCCTCACATATGAGTGACGTCATCAGACGGAGCCCTGTCACGGAATACTTTTGTCAAAGTTTCTAGAACTTTGACTGGCACACTGAGTGCACTGAGCATGCCCAGCATACCATAATCCCTGTGGTCACAGGTGGGGTATCCCTTCAGTCCCGTTTGTAGCAAAAGGTGCAAGCGAAAAAATAAAATAATAAAACGGTTTCAGACCAAACTCCACGGGGTGGCAAGTGGGTTTCATGAGGACTACATCCTGCTGCCTGGGAAAACACCTGTTACAGGTAAGCAACTCTGCTTTCTCCCAGGACAAGCAGGATGGTAGTCCTCAAATGTGAGTGATTCGCAAGCTACAGGCTGACTCATTTGAACCAACAGCACACAACTTGTGCAACAGGCACAACAACTGGTGTACTGTTGGGAAAAATGAGGCAGCCTGAAAATCACAGCAGATGGATGTGGAAGGAGTTGGGACTATACTGGAAATAAGTTATTCAAGATGGATTGGCCAAAGGCAGAGTCTTGACGTCATTCCTTGTCCAGGCAGTAATGTGCTGCAAATGTGTGGAGAGAGTTCCATGTTGCAGCTTTACAAATCTCAGCAATTGGAATTGAACGATAGTGTGCTACTGACATTGCCATGGCTCTTACTGAGTGCGCCTTCACTCGTCCCTGAAGGGGAAGGCCTGCTTTCTCATAGCAGAATTCAATACAGTCTGCTAGCCAGTTGGAGAGAGTTTGTTTGCCCACTGCAACTCCCGGTTTGTTTTTATCGAAAGAAACAAAGAGTCGGGTGGATTTCCTATGGACTGCAGTGCAGTCTAGGTAAAATGCAAGTGCACGTTTACAGTCCAAGGTGTGTAAAACTCTCTTGCCCTGGTGAGAGTGAGGCCTTGGGAAAAAGGTGGGCAAGACTGATTCAGGTGAAAGTCGGTTACCACCTTGGGAAGGAAATTAGGATGAGTACGGAGGACCACTCTGTCATGGAGGAACCTTGTATAGGGTGAGTATGTGACAAGTGCTTGTAACTCACTGACCCTTCGAGCAGATGTAATGGCTACTAAGAAAAGTACTTTCCATGTAAGAAATTTAACATCACAGGAGTGCAAAGGCTCAAACAGGGAATGTGTGAGTCTTGTAAGTACTAGGTTTAGGTCCCATTTGGTAACTGGTGGCCATGGAGGGGGCTTAAGTTGTAGTAGGCCCCTCATAAACCGACTCACAAGGGGTTACACTGTTATTGGGGCATCCCCTACTCCCTTGTGGTACGTTGAGATGCCACTGAGGTGTACCCATACCGAGGAAGTCTGTAGACCAGAGTCTGAAAGGTGTCAGAGATAGTCTAATAGAGACGGAGTGGGGCAGGAAAAGGGGTCAATACCTTTTTGCATGCACCACATGGTAAATCTATTCCACTTAGAAAGATAAGATTTCTGTGTGGAAGGCTTTCTTGAAGCCAGTACGGGGCTATAAGTATCATTGATCTCCTATCCTGTTGTTGCTTCACGAGAGTTTTGGCTATTGGTGGTATTGGAGGATATGCGTATAGGAGGCCTATGTTCCAAGGGCGAGCGAAGGCGTCCATGCTAACGTGTTTTGTTGCCTGTGCAGGGAGCAGAATCTGTCCACTTTGTGATTCAGTTCGGATGCAAAGAGGTCGATGGTTGGTTGACCCCAGCGTTGGAAGATTTTGCTCGCTACACAGCAATCCAGAGACCACTCATGGGGATGGAAACATCGACTGAGGCGATCTGCTACTATGTTCTGTATGCCTGCCAGATAAGTGGCCCGGAGATGCATAGAGTGTGCAAGGGCCCAGGCCCAGATTTGCGCAGCTTCTTGGCAGAGCAGATAAGAGCCTGTGCCTCCCTGTTTGTTCAAGTACCACATTGCAACTATGTTGTCTGTCTGTATGAGAACAGTCTTGTGTGAAAAGCAGTCCTTGAATGCATATAGAGCATAACATATGGCTCGAAGCTCTAAGAAGCTGATTTGAGACCTTGCTTTGAGTTGTGTCCAAGTAACTTGAGCTTGAAGGTTAATCACATGAGCTCCTCAACCCAAGTTGGATGCGTCCATGATTAAGGTCACTTGAGGAACTGGTTGCTGAAGTGTAGACCTGTCTGAAAGTTGGCTCTGTTTGTCCACCAGAGAAGTGACAGATGCAGCTGGTAGGTTACATGGATCAGGGATGAAAGAGTTTGAGTGGCTTGGAGCCACTGAGATTTCAAAGTCCACTGAGTTATTCTCATGGCTAGCCTGGCCATAGGAGTGATGTGGACCGTGGAAGCCATGTGGCACAGCAACGTGAGGAATTGATGGGCTGAGGCTGTTTGGTATGTGCAAAGAGATGTAGCCAGTTTGGAGAGTATGTCTGCACGTTCATTGAGCAGGAAGGCCTTTGCGACTGTGATGTCCAAATCTGCTCCGATGAAGGTAAGGAGGTGAGATGGAATCAAGTGGGATTTCTGGTAATTGATCAGAAATCCTGGCGAGTGTAGAAGATTCGTAGTGAGCTTTAGAGAGTTGAGAGCTTCTTGCTTGGATCAACTCTTTATTAGCCAGTTGTCCAGGTAAGGAAACACGTGTACAGTGCTTCTGCATAGATGTGCGGCAGCCACTGCTAGGCATTTTGTAAACACTCAAGGCGCCGAGGCCAGACCAAATGGCAGAACTCTGAATTGAAAATGTTTGTGACCCACTATGAAGCACAGGTATTTGCAGTGATGTGGGAATATGGCGATATGTGCGTAGGCTCCTGAAGGTCCAGAGAACAGAGCCAACCTCCTTGTTGTATTAGGGGAAGCATAGTGCCAAGAGACACCATCCTGAATTTTTCTTTTTGAAGAAATTTGTTGAGATTGCGGTCTCCGCCCCCATCCTAGGGGCGGTCTCCGCCCCTAGGATGGGGCGGAGACCGCCCGATTGTTTTGTAATCAGAAATAGCGTGAGTAGAAGTCTCTGCCCTTCTGTGTCCAGGTGACGGCTTCTACAGCCCTGGTTCACAGAAGGGTGGAAAATTCTGATTCTAGAAGCAATGTGTGGTCTTTTCGGGACCACAGTGGATTGGGTGGAGAGTCCGGGGGTACTGTGAGGAGTTTAAATGGTATCCCTGGGCTATGATGGATATTAACCATTGATCTATTTTTATGATTCTCTAGAAGGGTCTCTTTTTTCTGTTTTGTGTTTGATGGGTTTTATTAAGTACTTTTCATTATGTTACAAATATTTAAACATATATACATACAATTAGGGTCAAGTGGGTCCTTGAATCACTAGCTGTGGGAGCAGCAGGCTGGAGCCCTACAGAGAGAGCCAGGCTGGCTGTGGAGAGATGGGAAGTTGTATTATTATTATAGGCAGTGTTAGCCCGTTTTGGGGGTTGAGATTTTTGGTTAATAAAAATTCCACTCCCTCCACAGTAGTAACAAGGCACCATAGAAATATTTTTTTTTGTAAATTGTAAATATTGTGTAATTTGTTTTGTGGGGGGTGGGGGGGGGGGGCACAGGAAGGGGTGCGGGTTATGCTTCAACTTATTTTTCTTTCTATATTTCGTATCCATAGGCAGTGGCAGTAGCACTGCCTACAGTATATATGGGATTGGGGTTTTTGGCTAAAAAGTGCTTTTCCCCCTCCCCCCGTAATAACAAGGCAACGTAGAAAGATGGAGGTTTTTTTGTAAACTGTAGGATGAAGGCTTACATTTGGGGGTTTTTGCTTATGCTTCTACAATTCAGATTTTTTTTCTACATTTCATATTTTGATAATTATTCAATGAGAAAATTGTCATGAAACTTGTCAACAAGGATTGCTACTATGAAGAATATACAACCTGTGAAAATGATTTAGGGAACATTAGATGGGATATTTCTCTAGAGCAGAGCTTTCCAAAGTGTGTGTCGGGACACATTAGTGTGTCGCCTGTAGTGTGGAGGTGTGTCGCCCGGTCCACAGGGCCGGCGGAAGCAGGGAACTATATCAGGAAGATCGGCGGGCAGTGGTGGAGCTTACATCACCACGGCCCGAAGAAAAGGGTCACGTTCACTCCTCCTCCTTCCTGCCTGTGCAGCCCTGGAAGAAAAACGTTGCCGGAGCCGCGTGGGCAGGAAGGAGGAGGAGCATCTGCTGCGTACAGAAGAAGAGCAGCATTAATGGGCCGTTGCGGATCCCACGTCGCGACGGCCCGAGAAGAGGAGGAAACCCGATAGCAGGGCCGCTGCGGATCCCATGTCACGGCCAGGGAAGATCAGGGCCTCTGAAGAGCCCATCCTTCGGCAACCCGTGCAGAGGGACAGCATGTGCCAGTGAGAGCCTGTGCTTGAGCAAGAGAGCATGTAGGAGTGAGAGAGCCTGTGTGTGTGAGAGTGAGACAGCATGTGCACGAGAGAGATAGTATGTATGTATGTATGAGAGAGTGGCATGTGAGAGTGAGAGCTGTGGATGTGTGAGATTGCATGTAAGTGAGAGCCTGTGTGTGTGAGAATGTGTGAGATAGCGTGTGAGAATGAGAACCTGATTGTGTGTTTGAGGGAAGACAGATGGAGAGAAAAGAAATAGAAAAAAAGACCCTGTAAAAGGAATTGGCAAAAAAACAAGAAAGGAAAGATGGGAAAAAAATCCTGTGACCAAACGATTAGAAAACTAAGATCAGACAGCAAAGGTAAAAAAAAAAATTACTTTTTAGTGATTGGCACATGTAATCTTTGGGAATGTGCAAGAGTAGCACTTTCTCTATGCCGATCTCACAATGTACGAGATCAGCATGGAGGAAGTGGAAGCCTGCAAATATTTATTATGAGATAGGTTGTGTTGTGAAACATTTTATTTATGTATATATTTAAGGAAACATACATAAATTGTTGAAATACATTTTGTTCGTTTAACCTTTAACTTCTGGTTTGCTGGTAGACTGAATTACTGTGTCACGAAATTAGGTTTGTCTAAAAAGTGCGTCACCAACATGAAAAGTTTGGAAAGCTCTGCTCTAGAGTCTAGACGGGTCTTTTTTCTGGTTTTTGATATGTTGTGTTTTTTGATGGGTTTTATCAGGTATTTTACATTTTCTGTCATGTATCTCCTGTAGAAGATATATAAAAGGCCTGCATTAGTCACTCTGTTGTGTCAGTTTGTAGCCCCCCCCCCCCCCCAAGGTGCCTGGAACAGTAAAAGGAGCACTGTGTAGACAATATGCTCTGTCTGCAATGCCCCGTTGCTCTGGCTTCCACACAGGTGGGCAGACACTCATAGGTTCCCACACACATACACAAGCTTCCACACACACAGGCAGATACAAATACACAGGCTCCCCTATACACACACTCACAGACTCCACCCACACATGCACAGACACTGGCTCACATGCATACACACACACACACACACACACAGGCTCCTCCCACAGGTTCCCACAAACACACCAGCTCCCTCACATGCACATATATACATACACTCACTCACGAGCTTCCACTCACCCAGACATACACACACAAATGCACATACACACAAATGAAACTACTCACAATCAGGCACTCCCATACACACACACGCACACACAGGTTCCCTCATACACACATGCATGAATACACATACACACAAATGCATTTGCATACCATACCTACACACAGGCTCCCATGTACATACACACACACATATGCCCAAAGGTTCCCGCACTCACACACACAAACACTTATACACACACACACACACATACACCCCACTCAAGGCTTTCACTCACCTAGAGCTTCTTCAGCTATGGCCAGACCCATTCTTCATTTAATGCAGTGTGGGGTCCTCGGCAGCTCTTTTCTTCTTTGGCACTGTGGAATGGGGTCCTACAGTGGCCCTAATCCTCTTTGGCTGCCACGGGATGGCATCCGCGGTGACCATCTGCAGGCCCCTTCAGCTGTCGCAGGATGGAGTCCCATGGCGACCATATTGTCAATGTAATTTGTAGAGGTTCTCTATGTTTCTATATGCCTTCTGTTAATTTACTTAATAAAATAAAAAATATGTATCGCTTTCACTTTTGTTCACTTTTAATCTTTATATCTATTACTGATCACAACCTAAGTAATGCCAGGCACTTTTTGCCACATGGCACATGCCACTCGGACCCCAGCAGGAGATGGAGGATGCACTAGAGGCATGTTGATGCTCTCTCCTCCTCCTCCAGTGAGTGAACTGGGACAAGTGGGGGCTTCGTGGGGTGGTGAGGGAGTGAACTAAGGTGAGAGTTTCATGGGTGTGGAGGGGGCAGCTGGAATAAGAGTTTTGTGAGCTGTGGGGAAGGAATGAACTGGGATGAGAGTTTGTTGGGGAGAGAAGTGCACAGGAGTGAGGGGTTTGCGAGAGGGAAGGATTTGATTTGAGTGAGGGGTTTGTGAGTGACACCAGGTAAATGAGAGATATATAATGAAGGAAGAGTAAATAAACTGAATGGGGATCGTGAAGGGGAAGATGACATGAGATACGGGCCAAATTTGATTATATATCTAACTAAAAACAAGATGATTGAGTACAAAATTCAACATTTTTGCCACTGTGATTAGGAAATGCAAATAAAATCACCATCTGAGTATGCAAGCATTAAATTACCTTTAAACGCTTCAAAAAAGGAATGGACTAGTGAGAAAAATACTCTAATTAGAGTAAAATACATGAATATATAATCCTCCGCCATTTAACTAAGCATATATAAGATTCAGGCTAAGAAAAATGCCAGCAATATTTGTTGAAGGAATAGTAAAGCTCTGAAAAAAAAAAAAAGGAACAAGGAAAAAATGAAAACCACATTTGTTACCATATGGATATTACATTCGTACATCGGAAGAACTACTAAAAAATTTTATCTGGACCACTGACTGATGGAGACTTTCCCAAGCAGGTGTGTTAGTTTCCCTGCAGAGGACAATCCAGTTCCTTCAGTCACCTGGATTCATAATCAACTTTGCTAAGTCGAACCTTGATCCTACCCAAATAATCAAATTTATTGGGGCATGGATAGACTTATTAAAGGAAACATAGAAACATAGAAATGACGGCAGAAGAAGACCAATCGGCCCATCCAGTCTGCCCAGCAAGCTTCACACTTCTTTTTTCTCATACTTATCTGTTTCTCTTGGCTCTTAGTAACCTTTGGTTCTATTTCCCTTTCACCCCCACCATTAATGTAGAGAGCAGTGATGGAGCTGCATCCAAGTGAAATATCAAGCTTGATTAGTTAGGGGTAGTAACCGCTGCAATAAGCAAGCTACACGCATATTTATTTGTTTACCCAGACTATGTTAGTCAGCCCTTATTGGTTGTTTTTCTTCTCCCCTGACGTTGAAGCAGAGAGCTATGCTGGATATGCGTGAAGTATTAGTTTTACTTCTCCCCTGCCGTTGAAGCAGAGAGCTATGCTGGATATGCGTGAAGTATGTTTTTCTTCTCCCCTGCTGTTGAAGCAGAGAGCTATGCTGTATATGCATTGAAAGTGAAGTATGCATTGAAAGCCACATTAACTATCAACAAATATTGAATAAGCCTAATAATTGGTAATACCTATAGCCTTTGAACTCTCCGTTAATTTTACATACTCTTACCCACCCCTGGGTTTTGGTTTTTTTTTAATTTGGAGATGGTAGCCCTCCATCCTTCCGTTCCGTGAAGGTGGAACACCAACCACTGGCCACTGGCATCCCGCTCCATGAATGCCTCTGTGGCTACTGCCGCTCCGTGCAGTGTTTTGCTGCCTCTTTATACACGTCCTCTAGACCTGATGGACCTTATCTGTTACTCTTGGCTCTTAGTAACCTTTTGATTCTATTTCCCTTCTACCCCCACCATTAATGTAGAGAGCAGTGTTGGAATTGCCTCTAAGTGAAATATCTAGCTTAACTAGTTAGGGGTAGTAACCGCCGCAATAAGCAAGCTATACCCATGTTTGTTTGTTTACCAAGACTAAATAATTCAGACCTTGTTGGTTTTTTTCTGTATATAGATCTACTTTTCTTCATTCCCCCTGCCGTTGAAGCAGAGTTATGCTGGATATGCATTGAAAGTTAACTATGAGACTTTCTCCCCTGCCGTTGAAGCAGAGAGTTATGCTGAATATGCATTGAAAGTTAACTATGAGTCTTTCTCCCATGCCGTTGAAGCAGAGAGCTATGCTGGATATGCATTGAACGTGAAGTACCAGGCTCATTTGGTTTGGGGTAGTAACCGCTGTAACAAGCAAGCTACTCCCCGCTTTTTTTGTGAATGCAAATCTTTTTCCACGTTTCCTCTTGCCGTTGAAGCTTAGAGCAATGTTGGAGTCGCATTAACCGTGTGTATGTTTATTGAATAAGGGTATTATCTCTAGGCAGTAGCCGTCATTCCCGCGAGCCATCCACTCTTCATTCATGTCCTCTAGACTTTATGGATCCACAGTGTTTATCCCATGCCCCTTTGAAGTCCTTCACAGATCTGGTCTTCACCACTTCTTCCGGAAGGGCATTCCTCTCATTAGAATGGGGGTTTTGTCTTTGAACCTTGATCCAGAACTTACTACAGCTGAATCAGATCCCGGCTCAAGAAGTCCTTGCTGTCCTTGGGCAAATGGCAGCAGCAATGCATGGGATCGCCATGACCTGCCTCAATAAGAGACTTCTCCAGTGGGGCCTTCACACCCAGCGGGATCAACTACTTCAGCCCATGTATGCAGTGGAAGTTTCCGTGGAATCAAAAAATCTCTCTCCTTTGATGACTAGATCCAAAGATGCTGGAGACAGGCACTCCTCTTTGAATTCTACCTCATCAGGTAATGCTAGCAACAGATGCATTCACTGCAGGTGCGCTGCACACACAGACTCCTTCTGAACTCAAAGGATCTGCTCAGTGACAGACCATTTGTTTCAGGTCAGCCTTATGGAACTATCATACAGATCATTCGACACAGGTTGAGGTTTTCTCACATACCCTTCAGGGGAAAAAAATTCTTATCCAAATTGACAATCGAGTAGTACAATTCTACATGAACAAACAAGGGGGCAGAGGGTCTTCGGAGCCTCTGCCAAAAATTTCTGAGAAATTTGGATTGGGCTCACAATCAGAGCCTTTCTGCAAGCAACTTACCTTCCAAGGATCTCCAACATGTTGGTGGATTGTCTCAGCAGAGTTTTTCCACACTCACAAGTGGTCCTTAGACCAAAGTGTGGCAAACAGGGTCTTCAAACTCTAGAATTGCCTGTCAATAGACTTGTTTGCATCAGAGGACAATAAGAATGTTGAAAGATTTTGTTCTTTTCTTCAAAGCAAACACAGATCCTCTCCAGAATCTTTTCTGCTCAGGTGGGATGCAGATCTGCTGCTGTATATTCTCATCATGGTCTCTGTCTATGGAAGTTGAGAACATTGTGATTTGGGCCATGAAACTATCTACCTGAAGAGTGCACAGTTTTAAATAGCTACATTTTTCATCCGATGGCAGATGGGTTCCCTGACCCCATTTAACTGAGCTCCAAAGGGTCTAATTTCAGTGCTTGCTCTCTCTCATTTCTTTGGGCCTTATTATGTCATAGGTCAAAGCGCATCTCATAGTATTGTTGCTTAATACCATCAAGTACATGGAAAGCCATCCATCTTCTGGTTTCAAAGTTCATGAAAGGCTTGTGGCAAACGAGACCTCCACTTGCCAAGGCAGCAGGGGAGCTTAATGTCATCCTGGTGCAGCTAATGAAGTCTCCCTATGAACTGTTGGAATCAGCTTCCTTAAGGTTTTTTACCTAGAAAATGCTGTTTCTAGTCACCATTACTTCAGCTGGAAGAATGAGTGAACTACATGAATTGGTTCATTACATTCCACACCTGCAGTTTTTACTCAACTGGGTGGTGCTCCACACTCACCTCAAATTTCTGCCAAAAGTGGTTTCAGCTTTTCATTTCAATCAAGCCATTGTTTTACAAGACCACATGCACCTAAAGAGAAGGTCCTCCATACTGGACTGTAAAAGGGCCTTGGCATATTATCTAAAGAGAATTCAACTACATCAGCAAGCTTCTCAACATTTTGTCTCCTAAGACCCTAAATGTCTGGGAACAGCTGCTGCCAAGTGCATGTTGCCCAACTGGCTAGAAGGCTGTATTGTGGATTGCTATGCTTTGGCTGGCCTCCAGATCACAGACTATCAAAGCTCATCAAGTAAAAGTCATTGCTACCTCAGTGGCTCACCTAACAGTCGTGTACATTGAAGACATCTGCAAAGCTGCAACTTGGTCTTTAGTTCACATCTTCATGTCCTATTACTGTCAGACAATCTCTCTAAACGTGACAATAGCTTTGAGCAAGCAGTTTTGCAATGCCTGTTTGCCCAACACTTCATTCTCCACAAAGAAGGTTGTGGGGGGAGAAGGGGTCCAGGTTGGTTTTTCAGTAAGTACTCTGCTATGCAACCCTCAGCTTGGCTCTTCCCATGAGTCATAACTTATTCAGCCCTACTTGTCAACAGAGAAAGTGTGTTTGCTTATTGTAAACAATGTTCTCCATAGGCAGCAGGATAATTTAGCCATGCTTTACACCCAGCCACTTTCTGGAGAGTCAATTACCTAGTTAAAGCTAAGCTCTACCATTGACTGAGAGGGTCATGACGCAGTCGCAAGCATGCATAGGATTTCCTGCTCATGTTCAGTAGTAAAACTTGCTGAGCTAGAGAAATGGGTCCATTCGGAACCATTGAATCATGTCACGCACATGTCATAGCTAATTCAACCTGCTTCTATAGAGAACCCTGTTTACTAAAAACAAATTTGCTTTTTTTTCATTGTTGCATTGTACACAGTACGGCTTTTTACAGTTTCCAGTTCAATTTTTGTCTGCACATTTCTTTCAGCATTTTATTCTGTATTTTGTGAGGCTCTGTCTCTGTGCTACATGTGCAGCTAATGTGAACTATTCTGCTACTGTGTATATTCTGTGTAGGAATCTATAGTAGTCTGTCTTGCTCTATTTTACAAATATATGGTGTATGGGTATTTTAGTGCCTGATGCAATATTTGCAGTGCTGCCTTTCCATAGGTAGGGTGGTGGTTGAATGCTGGTAGTTAGTGCTGTTTTGGTATGGGAGGTTTACTATATCATAATTTTAATTCAGTTTACTCATGACTTTCTAAAGGCCAAGCTCACACATATTACAATAGGCCTAACATCATATGGGTTCCAAGTATCTTTTTTGCAAGGTTTTCTAGTTAGCAACACAGCAGCACAGGTAAACATAATACATATTTTGATATTTTTACCTCTGAAGAATGTACTTTGTCTTTTCATATAAAATATTATATATGCTTAACTGTAATTATATGAGGGGGTAGTGTGAAACGTTTAAGGCTTACCTAGGGCACTTAATCTTGCACCAACCCTGAAAGCATGCATCAAACACAGACCCCCTCACCATTTACCCATCTCCAACTTCATAAGAACATAAGAAACTGCCATACTGGACAGACCTAGGGTCCATCAAGCCTAGCATCCTGTTTCCAACTAGGGCCAATGCAGGCTACAAGTACCTGGCAAGCACCCAAAAGCTAAGTAAATCCCACTCTACTGATGCTAGTAGTAGCAGTGGCTATTTTCTAAGTCAATCTGATTAATAGCAGGTAATGGACTTCTCCTCCAAGAACTTATCCAAACCTTTTTTAAACCCAGCTACATTAACTGCACTAACCACATCCCCTGGCAACAAATTCCAGAGTTTAATTGTGCATTGAGGGGTAGATTTTGAAAAACTGCGCGATCGCGTACTTTTGTTTGCGCAGCAGGCGCAAACAAAAGTATGCTGGATTTTATAAGATACGCGCGTAGCCGCACGTATCTTCTAAAATCCCGGATCGGCGCGCGCAAGGCTGCCGATTTTGGGCAGCCGGCGCACACCGAGCCGCACAGCCTGCCTCCGTTCCCTCTGAGGCCGCTCCAAAATCGGAGCGGCCTCGGAGGGAACGCTCTTTCGCCCTCCCCTCACCTTCCTCTACCTAACCCACCCCCCTGGCCCTATCTAAACCCCCCCTACCTTTATCCATGGATTTACACCTCCCGGAGGGAGACGTAAATCCACGCGTGCCGAGACCGGACCCGGGGACGGTTCCGGAGGGCGCGGCCATGCCCCCGGAATGACCCGCCACGAAACCACGCCCCCGACACGCCCCCTTCCGAAAACCCCGGGACCTACGCACGTCCCGGGGTTCTGTGCACGCCGGCGGCCTATGGAAAATAGGCGCGCCGGCACGCGAGCAGAGCTTTGAAAATCCGCCCGTGAGTGAAAAAGAACTCTCTCAGATTAGATTTAAATCTGCTACATGCTAACTTCAAGGAGTGCCCCCTAGTCCTTCTATTATCCAAAAGAGTAAATAACAGATTCACATTTACCCGTTCTAGACCTCTCATGATTTTAATCACCTCTATCATATCCCCCCTCAGCCTGCTCTTCTCCAAGCTGAACAGCCTTAACCTCTTTAGTCTTTCCTCATAGGGGAGCAGTTCCATCCCCTTTAACTCCATCGCAATTATACCTTTCTTGAGATGCAGCGACCAGAATTGTACACAGCAATACAGAGGCATTATGATACCCTCCATTTTATTCACCATTCCCTTCCTAATAATTCCTAACATTCTGTTTGCTTTTTTGACTGCTGCAGCACACTGAGCCAACGATTTCAAAGTATTATCCACTGTGATGCCTGGATCTCTTTCCAGGGAGGTAGCTCCTAATATGAAACCTAATTTCGTGTAACTACAGCATGGGTTATTTTTCCCTATATGCATCACTTTGCACTTATCCACATTAAATTTCATCTGCCATTCAGATGCTCAATTTTCCAGTCTCAAAGTCCTCCTGCAATTTATCATAATCAGCTTGTGATTTAACTACTCTGAATAATTTTGTAGCATCTGCAAATTTGATTACCTCCCTCATCATATTCCTTTCCAGATGATTTATATATTGAAAAGCACAGGTCCAATACAGATCCTTGAGGCACTCCACTTGTATCCCTTTTCCACTAAGAAAATTGTCCACTTAATCCTACTCTCTGTTCCTGTCTTTTAACCAGTTTGTCATCCACAAAATGACATCACCACCTATCCCATGACTTCTTACTTTTCTTAGAAACCTCTCATGAAGAACTTTGTCAAATACCTTCTGAAAATCCAAATTCACTACATCCACTGGTTCACCTATATTTACATGTATATTAACCTCTTCAAAAAAATGAAGCAGGTTTGTGAATCAAGACTTGCCTTGGGTAAAGCCATGCTGACTTTGTTCCATTAAACCATGTCTTTCTATATGTTCTGTGATTTTGATATTGTGAACACTTTCCACTATTTTTCCTGGCACTTTCCGGGATCTCCCCTGGAGCCCTTTTTAAATATTGGGGTTACATTAGCCACCCTCCAGTCTTCAGGTACAATGGTGACTTTAATGATAGGCTACAAATTTTAACTAATAGATCTGAAATTTCATTTTTTAGTTCCTTCAGAACCCAGGATGTATACCATCTGGTCCAGGTGATTTACTTCTTTTCAGTTTGTCAATCAAGCCTACCACATCTTCTAGGTTCACCGTGATTTGGTTCAGTCCATCTGAATCATTACCCACCAAAACCTCCTCCTGAACAGGTATCTCCCCAACATCCTCTTCATTAACACAGAAGCAAAGAAATAGTTTAATCTTTCCGCGATGGCCTTATCTTCGCTAAGTGCCCCTTTAACCCCTCAATCATCTAACAGACCAACTGACTCGCAGGCTTTCTGCTTCGGATATATTTAAAACAGTTCTTACTGTGAGTTTTTGCCTCTATGGCCAACTTCTTTTCAAATTCTCTCTTAGCCTGTCTTATCAATGTCTTATATTTAATTTGCCAGAACCTATGCTTGATCCTATTTCCTTCTGTTGGATCCTTCTTCCAATTTTTTAATTAAGATCTTTTGGCTAAAATAGCCTCTTTTACCTCTCCTTTTATCCATGCCGGTAATCATTTTGTCTTCCTTCCATCATGATGGTATTTTTTTTTAACAATGTCTACGTCTCTTGCACACTTTTTACCCTTTGTAGCTGCTCCTTTCAGTTTTTTCTAAACTATTTTTCTCATTTTATCAAAAGTTTCCCTTTTGAAAGTTTAGCTCTAGAGCCATAGATTTACTTACTGTCCCAGTTCCTGTCATTACTTTAAATTTGATCATTTTATGACCACTATTGCCAAGAGGCCCCATCACCATTACCTCTCTCACCAAATGATGTGCTCCCCTTAGAATTAGATCTAAAATTGCTCCCTCTCTTGTTGGTTCCAGAACCAATTGCTCCATAAAACTGTCATTTATTCCATCTAGGAACTTTATCTCTCTAGCATGTCCTGATGTTACATTTACCCAGTCAATATTGGGGTAATTGAAATCTTCCATGTTTACTGTACTACCAATTAGGTTAGCTTCCCTAATTTCTCTTAGCATTTCACTGTCCATCTCACCATCTTGGCCAGCTGGACAGTAGCATACTCTCACTATACTCTTCCCTAACATACAAGGGATTTCTACCCATAAAGATTCAATTGTGCATTTAGTCTCATGCAGGATCTTTATCCTATTGGACTCTATGCCATCCCAGACATAAAGCACCACCCTGCCTCCCAGATGCTCCTGTCATTGTGATATAATTTGTTTCTTGGTATAGCACTGTCCCATTGGTTTATCCTCCTTCCACCATGTCTCTAAGATGTCAATTAAGTCTATGTCATCATTCACTGCTATACATTCTAATTCTCCCATGTTACTTCTTAGACTTTTGGCATTAGCATATAAACATTTCAAAGTGTGGTTTTGTTTGTATTTTCATTCTGCTTTCTAATTGATAAGGATAAATTGGAATCTTTTATCTCAGGTGAGTTTTTAATTACAGCCACTTGGAATACTTATCTTTATTATTGGAACCTCACTGGCGGGATGCCCTAATTCTAATGCATCATTAGTATCCTTTAAAGATACCTCTCTCCGAACCATGCGCTGCTGAGCGACTGTCGGCTTTCCCCTTTGTTCTAGTTTAAAAGCCACTCTATCTCCTTTTTAAAGGTTAGCCCCTCAGAGGACAGATACTGGGGAAAGCTGGGAGGCAGATGGGTGTTACCAGCTTCCTAGAAACATTTTTACTGATGCTGTATCTGTCACTCTTCTGGGAACCCTAACCTCTAACCTGTCTCCCCCCCCCACTTCCCAGCATTTCAAATCACAGAAAAATCAAAATGTAAATTCCAAATAGGACTTGCACTTTGCCTTTTGTGGGTGGAGGGGGAAGCATCATCTCAATCCTCGCCTCAGGCAACAGATTGCCTTAAACCACTCCTGAATGTATGTGTATATGTACATTATATATATACATACAGATAGACAGACACAAATCCAAATTTATAGGTGTTTAACCCATCATGAGTATTTTACTAGCTCCAAAAAGGAATCACACAGTGAAATTTGTTTTGCATGAGTTATTCGATGAGATGATGACATTTTTCAATTTTCTGCTCCTCTCAGGGTCCATCTAAATCAGAGCCAGCCTGTTGGGCTATGGCACCATGAGCCTTCATTTCCAACAGTCTGGATCCTCCCCACCCCCATTATAAATACCCGTGCACCTGAAATCTGGCCAGACTCTTTTCCCCATAAGAGGCTGTGAATGCTGTCTCCACAGAATCCCCAGCCTTGACTGACTCAGCAAATAGAAGACCTGATCTGGGAAAAGAGCCCATGACCTCTGCAATCATGTCAAAATTAAGCCTACAAATTGCCAGGAACCATATAAACAGAATCAGAGGAGACAATTTCCAAAGGAATCTAGACTAGGAAACCCTTGCCTAAGATACGTAAATTTTGGTTTACCAACCACTTCTGATTAGTCATACCTACTGATGTTTCTTAGTTCAGACAGTTCTTCAAGATCAGTGTTTCAGGTTTTATAATTCTGATTTCAAGTAGGTGTACATATTTCAAAACTACACTGTGCTACAAAGTAATGCCTCATGAACACAGTACTTAGTAACAGCAAGAATCCATCAGTTCATTAAGACAATGGGACCTCATCTTCAGAGGCGAAATGTTCACTCAGTAACAACCCAGGAGATAAGATGGGTTATACTATAATGCTTATTAGTTGTAGAATATTTTCTCTGCTGTGAGGTGTACATATTCTAAACAAAGACAATGGCAAAATCACTTCAAAATTCAAAGCTAAGTGAGAATGTAGAGGGCCTACATACTGTCTCTATTGAGGTCATGATCATTATACAGGCCAAATACTTTTCCAGGGTTCAGTGGAAAAGTCAGGTGGATATCTTTTTTAAAAAATTAGCTTCGGAATATTCACTAAACCCTAAATATCTGTTTATTCACTCTTTTCAGGCTTACCAAATTTTAGTATGATCTTTTTGCAAAAGTGTATATTCCATTATCATTCTGAAATCTGAAGTGACTCAAAAGCACAAGTGTAACAGGACTGTTGAATGGTTATATAAAACAAAGTAAATGTAGATTCATGGAGTACTTTATGGTTATAGGATTCAGTAAGCTTGGGTACCTTTCATTGCGCTGACTAGTGAAAGTATAAGTAGTTTCTCATGTGCCATGAATAGTATCAGGTGATGGCTCGTAGGGCCTTATTCAAAAAGGAATTTCCCATTCAGTGTATATATGCAAAAAATCTTTATTAAATAATGCTTTCTACCAAATTAGCCCAGATCTGAATTGGTGATCATGAGAGGAGAGACAATGTAAATATGTAATTCATGTTTTCCCCCCATAGATCCAACATATTTAATTTCCCACTATTAAATCTCAGTGAAGCAAAGAAAATGGACATCAACAGCATTCTAAGAAAACAAATAGATTTAAAAGAGCACACTAATCATGTTTTATTTAACTCATTCTAACACTGTTTCTTAATCGTACAACTAGACAATATTGTATGCGTAATCGAGGGGTGGCAACAGTGTTGGGCATGTCATACAAAAACAAAGTTTACACTAATTAAGGGAGACACCAAAACTGACATTTTTCTTAACACCATATCATTTTAGAATTGTCAACCTCTTAACTTGTTCCTAGTAAGACTTTGGAGCAGATAATCCTTATTTCCTCCAGCAAAACAATCAACCTGTAGAAAGGCAAAATGAAAAACATTAATTGCTGCCATTTTAAAAGGCCTGAAACAATTTTGGTTTTGGAGAAAAGATTTAGCAGCACGTATACTATACCTCTTCGCCGTTCCTGAAGTAATAGAATGCTGGTAAGCCTGTGACATTAAATTTTGCAACAAAATCATCCTACAAAAAAAAAAAAGAGAGAAACATTGCATAAAGCTGTTCCATTGGCCAGCAGACTAGGTTTCATCAGCCTCATCAGTACCACCATTTGTCTCCAGATTCCTCAAGCACTAGTCAGGGTTAGGACACTACTGCACAAAATGAAGAAAGAGCACAACCTGAAAGTAATAACACTTAAAAATATCAGTCAATGTTGACGAGCTAATGACTCATCTTTGTACTGGATTGTTCAAGTATCTAATCTGATTAGTCATTTACAATCAGATTAAGTTTCTAGACATCAGTTTAACGTACAGCAAGTCTCGTTGTCTGGAATTTGACATATAGACAGCGAAGACATGCTATAATGGAAATTTGCTCTGTTTAATGTTTCCCCTTCAAGCTTAATGATTAAGAATTTGTAAAGAACAAACATCAAAACTGAAAACAATTAAAAGAAGGAAAACCACAACAAAAGTTGGGCATCATAATTAGAAGGGGGGTAAAAAAAGTGAAAAACTTATCAGGGATAAAACAAAGTAAAGATGCCAGAGAGACTGGTTTATCCAGTGAGGGCAAGCAAGAAAAATGTTCTAAAATGGTATAAAGAACATGAAAAAGGGCAAAAAGTCAAAAGTGACTGATATAATAGCTATACTCTGCGGGAGGTAAATTTTATTTGACAATAGCAATATGGTGGTATCTCTGTGGATGCATATGGGAACGCATTTCCAGATTTTTAATGGAAATCAGTGGGAAATAGTTTTAATATATGGAATTTCAATATAAAGGCAAACAATTACAGGAATATCTCCCTTCTATATATCGAGGGATTGCTATGGTAATTATAGCATAGCATTTGATTTTTTTTCTCAGTAATAAAGAACTGTTGCTTTTCTCCCTTTTTCCAAACTGAAATTTATTTTTTAAACTTAAACTAAACACCTTGCAGGCAGCAGAAGGGGCCTTCTAAAGGGCTCTCTTCATACTCTACCTTGAGCAAAAACCTTACTAAAACAGGATGAGGCAGCAGTGTATTAAAATGACATTTTTGTTGAAGCCTCTGGAAATGTTAACAATTTTTGTCACCAATGTTAACTGGTAAGGAAGTAGATGGAGTGGTGCTCCTTCCTGAAGAAGGAAGGGATCTAGCCACCATTGTAGTTCCTGTTTCATTTTATGTGAAATATTCACTTTGTTTAACTGTGGTTGAGTTGGTCCCATTGGGGGTGGAGGCCCCAATGCAGGAGTTGTATATGAAAGTGGATTAGTGAAACTATGTTACTTGTTGCTTCCATGTGGCCCAGAATGGCTAGTACTTCCCTGGCCATTGAGTGATCTGTGTCCAACAATCTGTGCACAAGGGACCCGAGATCCCTTGCATGATCTGAGGGCAAGAAAGCTCTCTACTGAAGAGAATCTATGTTCAAATAAATTTGATTTTTCTGGGAGGAGAATTAAGAGATAATTTCTCAAAATTAACTAGAAAACCTAAGATCTGTAGAAACTGAATTGACTTCTGTAAGGAGGTAAATACATCTTCCCTGGAGGTCGCCATCACAAGCCAGTCATCCAGATAAGGAAAGATTCAGATGTCCTGTGGTCAAAGATGGGCTGTTACTACAGACAAGCACTTGGTGAAAACCCTTAGTGCTGCTGATAGGCCAATGAGGAGTACTCTGTGCTGAGAGTGGGAAGTGTCCACCCATCTCATGGCAGTGAGAGGGATGGATGGATATATGAGCATAAGTATCCTTTAGATCCAGAGCATGCATCCACTCTCTCCCCCAGATGAAGAAAAGAATCGTGTGGAGAGAATTAAATTTTGAGTTTTTCCCCGGAGCATATGCTCATTCAGTCTTATCAAATCCAGGATAGGTCTCAATTCCCCTTCGGGATGAGAAGTAACGGGAGCAGAACCCTTGACTCCAGTGGTAGTGCGGAACAGTTTTTGTTGCCTGCTGATTGAGGAGAGATTTCACCTCTTGGTGGAGTTGCATCAAGTAAGACAGATCCAGATTGAAGGTTGAGCAATGAGGAAGCATTGGAAGTCTAGAGAAATGTAACCAGTATCCAGACTCTACAACTCTGAGAACTCAGCAATCTTTGGTAATCTTGCACCACTCCTCTAGGAAGTACTGGATTCTTCCTCCTACTGGAGCGGATGGTTGTTGGGTTTATCAGATAATCAAAAACTTGGTCCAGGTTTGGGTTGGACCCATCATGTTATTTTGGTTGGCAGTGCTCACTTCGAGTGTGAGCCAGAATTTGTTGCTGTTGCAGAAGTAATGCTGCAATTGTTGGAAGGGGTGTCTCTGGAAACATGGCCTTTCAAAAGCATAGTAAGCTGCTGTGAACTTCCGAATGGAACACGCAAGTTAAAAGAATTTTAAAATAAATCAATAGTAAGAGTGCCTTTCAATCCTGTGCAGAGGGATTGGTCTATCATATATTGTTCTTTTATTTGAGCTACCCTTACTCTGACTTTTCCTCTTAAGAGGTGGTCACCTAGAAAAGGAATGTCCACCAACTTGTGAATATCATTGTACAAGCTACTGACTCAACTAAGCCATGTAGCATACTCTGATGGAGGCTGATGAAGTGCATGCCATGGTATTGAACACTTCATAAATGAATCAAATCCATTTAGATCACTCACATGCTATACTACCCTATGTCCTAGGTGCCTTACAGACTAAAAACATTCATAAAAATCACAGATATAACAATTAACTTGCATAAACAAATGGAAAACAGATCATTCCTATCAATTCATAACATTTTTGTGTCAAAAAATAGATCAAGCATTAATCATTATGCTTCCCTTTCAACCTAATAGAATGCTTGTCTAAATAAATGAGCTTTTAGTTGCTTCCTGAATGTTGCATTTTCCTGTTTTCTCAATGAAAGTGGCAGTTGGTTCCACATGGATTTCTGAGAGTTGAACTGTTTTATGACTTTGGCTTTCAGATCATAAACTCTGTGGCATGGTTTGCATCATTCATGGCATTGTGTAGGATGCATACAATTTTATAATGAATGCATTGCTTAATGAGTAGCCATTGGAGTAATGTGCTCAAATCTATTAGTCCCAGTAAGCATTCTTGCAGCTGAATTCTGAATCATTTGTAGGAATTTTATAACAGAATGCAGAAGTCTTAAATAGACAGAATTGCATTAATCTATGTACAGTATGTGATCACCAGAGCCTGGAGCACAATGCGAAAATCTGTGGATTATAAGTAAGATTTGAGCCTGCGAAGCATTCATAGCCTCCAATATGATTTTTAAATGATAACTTTTAACATGTGACTTAAATGATAGAGTACTATCTAGTATTACTCCTAAATCTTTTGCTTGATTGAAAATGGGAATTTTCGGTAAATGAAAAGAAAAGGTAGGTGGGATTGATCTGTTTAAGTTTTTGCTTTAAGTAGACTATTTCTGATTGGGTATACACTCTTCGGCATCTAAGAGTAGCTGAGGGTATGCAGATCCACCTTTACCAGGCGAAAGGAAAGGCTTTTGCTTTTGTAAGTAATCATATAGGTATCTAACATGGAAAATTGGTGATCAGAAATATGTGCATTATGTATGGAGCTCTGGAATACCTTTATTTAATTATATCTTTATTAAATGTTAATTTAATACAATGAAACACTGAAATATAAGTTTGCAGAAAAGCAATAGTACCTTTACATATAAACAGAAAAACAATACCACTCTGCAAAATCTCATCTAAAAAATAATAGGGAGAGTAGTTCAGGAAAACAACAATACAAAAAAAAAAAGCCAAATGAGTAGAGCCTGATTACTTCTAATTATAAGCCTAATAAAAAGCTAAACTTCCAACCCACACTCAGCATTTTTGTTCAATATAAATGTCTCCAAGTGCAAAGGATCTATAAAAATAAACTTACTAGACTGAAAGGTAATAAAACACCTACATGGAAACTTTAAAAAAAGAAAGAAGGTCCAAGAGCTAACATTTTACTCAGCAATGAGAGGAAATGTCTCCTTCGAGCTTGAGTAGAACTGGAGACATCAGGAAATACAGAAATCTTTTGCCCACAAAAAGAAATATCCTTATTTTTGAAATATTTAAAGAAAACCAGACCCTTATCCAGTTCAGCACAGAACGAAACAATTAAAGTAGCCCTATTTGATATTAAATCTAAAGATTCTCCCACATTAGTGCGCACTATCAGGAATTAGCATACAATAACTCCCATTAGTGCGCACTAACCCAAAAATCGGAGCCCCCGGAAAAACAAACAAACCCTGAACCATGGGAAAAACAAAATTCCCGTGGGGGGGG
The DNA here is from genome assembly GCF_901001135.1 of Rhinatrema bivittatum. NCBI lineage: Eukaryota > Metazoa > Chordata > Amphibia > Gymnophiona > Rhinatrematidae > Rhinatrema > Rhinatrema bivittatum. The sequence goes on along the minus strand of NC_042615.1, from coordinate 542,548,617 downwards.
GGGGGCCTGAAACGAAGCCAGATACGAAATTCTAACCCATAGCACATCTCTACTGAGGACTTATGCATTGACAGCACAGGAGAATGGTGCTGAGACATATGTTTTTTTGGCAACAGCTGCAGTGACAGCTCCGCAAAATGGCATTTCTTTCTGCAACATATTTCATGATTACTCGAGCCTGAAGACTTAATTCATTCTACTGAAGAGGGAGATATTTTGAAGGAGCTCTCTCTCTCAACACCATATGCAGGGAGGCAGATGAGGCTGCTCTCTGGGAAGAGGACGGACTGCAGCTTCTGAGAGGCTAATGCAGTTTCTCCATTTTCCAGGCCTTCGACTTCTAGGAATGCAGGGACATCCAGCCACAATGGCAACAGGCATTGTCATGGCTCTGTCTGAGACAATGGTAGCAAACTTCATGTCATTCAGTAAAGGACAATTTTCTTCTGCATATGCAGTCTTTAAAGCCATTTACCATGGGCTCTCTCTTGTTGGACATTCTGAAAAACAAATCTGTGTGGAAGAGGGAGGCACTCCCTCTTATGGGAACAATTCTGAAACCTTAGACAGAAGAGGTTGAAAGGTGCTCTCCTAGTCACTGGCCACCAAAGAGGTAAAGAAATTCTTCACCAACTCTGAGATCTGGTCCAAGGACTGCTATGTCCTCTGGAATGCAGTTGGAGAAGAGACATCCATCTCTGATATCAGTATAGGCTCATCTCTTGAAATGTCCACACTGGGCTCCAGGCAGCTGCTTCCTTCTGTGATGCCCATATGGAGTTCAGGGGTAGCAGAAAGCAAATAGGGTATGGAGCCTCTAAACAGTGGCAAAAACCCAAGCTGGGCACCTCAGACATCAGACCCCTGACAGGTCCCTCACGAGTCTGAGTGCAAGTAGAAGATATGAGATGGAGACACAGGTGTCTTTAGAGCCAGGAAGCATTAGGGAACCTGACATGAATCCCATCTGGGCCTTCCTAAATCCAGGGCCACACTAGATCTTGTTGATGCTGAGTGCACCACAGACTTCTGCCCCGACGACGAGTGCAGCAACGGAGCTGGAGCCCTCTGCATTGGTAGCACCGAAGACTTGTGTATCGATGGTGTCCAGCTCCTATGCATCACTGGCATTTGGATGGTGTGTCGATGGCACCAAGGACCTGAGCACGGATGGCAGAGAGCACTTTGGAGGCATCAAGGATTGGATCCTATGCCGCCTGGTGCTTTTTCAACACCAACGAGCTTCAAGAAGAAGCTTGGACCAGCTCTGGCACTTCAGCACTTTGCTCAACCCCAATGCTACAGTGGTTCTGGGACCTGGCACCAAGAGGGTGGGGGAGAAGCCCTGCTGGAGAAAACCGTGCTCAAAAGCATGGAAGAAGGCAAAAGAGGCCCTAATCTGGGATGATAAACAGCTCCATCTCTCCACTGACCTGCGGAACTCTGCCATTTTCCAGGCCTAGATCCACTGGGTCCTCAGGTACATAAGTCCACATAACAGTTCGAGGAGTCATGATCAGAATCCAGTCACTTGTAGCTGATGATGTGACTGTCCATAATCAACATCTTTCAGTCAGTGTCCTTGAAACCACTGGGAATGGCCTTCCTTTTTCTTTTTCTGAGAGTATCACTAAAAAGAGCTGTTGATGGCCTGCTGAATCAGCAAGGCAAAAGAAAAAGTAGGTATAGCCTGCCAGAAGCAAAACACAATGAGAAATTCTAGAGAGAGATGTACACATCCATGTAGTAGCCTGGAAAAAAGAGAATGAAGGACTCACGAGATAGCATGTGTGCAGGAACTCCTCTACAGGCTTAGTAGTAAAAATATTACTGAGGTAGAAAGATATGTCTGTTTGGTGCTGTCAGATGTCATTCTAGTGTCATGGCTAAGTCAGGTCCACTTATCTATGGAGAATATTGTTCAATGAAAGCAGAGCCAGGTTGCTTACCTGTTAATATGTATACTTCAAGAATAGCCGGATAAGTAGCCACATATGCGTGTGACATCTTTTGACGATGCCCATATATAAAGCATTCCTGGAAAGCAGTAGAAAGCCTAGAATGCTTTTCAGGGCATATACAAGATTTTCTGCTCAGCCCCCACTGCATGGGAATCCTCATCATACAAGACCCTTGAGTAGAACAACTCGATAAGGGGAGGAAGGAGGCCATGTTCTTGCTTCAACAGCAAGAGGAAATGTGGAAAATAGGATTTGCATTCACAAAAAAGAGGGGAGTAGCTTGCTTGTTATGGTGGTTACTACTCCAAACCAAATAATGCCTGATACTTCACTTTCACTGCATATCCAGCATAGCTCACTGCTTCAACAGCTGGGGGAATGAAGAAAAGTGGAATTATACTCAAGACAACCAACAAGGACTGAATTGCACAGGCTGGATAAACAAATAAGCGTGGGAGTAGCTTGCATATTGCGGCAGTTACTACCCCTAACCAATTAAGCTAGATACTTCACTTAGATGCAGCTCCAGCATTACTCTCTACAGCAATGGCGGGGGTGGAAGTGAAATAGAACCAAAAGGTTACTAAGGGCCAAGAGTAACAGATAAGTATGAGAAAAAATGTTAATATTACTTACCTGGTAATCTCCTTTTCCTTAGTGTATGCAGATGGACTCAAAACAAATGGGTATAGTGTGCTCGTGCTAGCAGTTGGAGACGGATCTGATGTCAGCACGGGTACATATACCCCCACAGGAAGTGAAGCAATTCAGTAATCTTCCTTGCAAAGCTGTTATAGCCATATGTGTATTGACCGATCGATTAATCAGCAGGATTACCCTGACCAATTGAGGGTAGCTGGAGACCGCCAGTGTTCTTAACCGGAAGGCGTCGACACCCGGCAGGGTGGAAGCCCTATCATAAGCAAAACATGGCTTACCGTGAGTCAGCGGATCCCTATGTATAACGGCAGCCTGGCGGGATGCTGAGTCCATCTGCATACACTAAGGAAAAGGAGATTACCAGGTAAGTAATCTTAACATTTCCTAGCGTGTGGCAGATGGACTCAAAACAAATGGGATGTACAAAAGCTACTCCCAGACTGGGCGGGAGGCTGCCCGAGGACCGTGTAGGATCGCCCTCGCAAATGCTGTATCCTCCCTGGCCTGAACGTCCAGACGGTAGAATCTGGAGAAGGTATGGAGGGAGGACCACATCGCCGCTTTACATATCTCTGCAGGCAACAGCAGCTTAGCTTCTGCCCAAGAGGCTGATTGTGCTCTGGTAGAATGAGCCTTGACCTGTAGAGGTGGTGGTTTTCCCGCCTCTACGTAGGCTGCCTTGATAACTTCCTTAATCCAGCGGGTGATGGTCAGCCGTGAGGCCGCTTCCCCTTGCTGCTTCCCACTGTGCAGGACGAACAGGTGGTCCGTCTTTCATACTGCTTCTGACATTTCCAGGTATCTGGACAGCAGTCTGTTGATGTCGAGATGATGTAGTATTCGACCTTCTTCCGATTTCTTCAAACTTTCCGTGGTAGGCAAGGATATGGTTTGGTTGAGGTGAAAGTGTGAGACCACTTTGGGTAAAAAAGAAGGAACTGTACGAAGATGGATGGCCTCTGGAGTGATTCTGAGAAATGGATTACGACAGGATAGTGCTTGTAGCTCTGAGATGTGGCGTGCTGAACACACGGCCAGCAAGAACACCATCTTCAAGGTTAACAAATGGAGAGACAGGCCTCGAAGGGGCCTCTAGGCTGATCCCGCTAGAAATTCCAATACTAGGTTAAGGTTCCACAAGGGCACTGGCCACTTCAGTGGCGGGCGAATTTGTTTAACTCCTTTCAGGAAGAGTGAAACATCTGGGTGATGGGCAATGGATTTGCCGTCACGTCTGGGACCGTAGCAAGACAGCGCTGCTACCTGTACCTTGATGGAGCTGAGGGAGAAACCCTTCTGAAGTCCATCTTGTAGGAAGTCCAAAACGACAGGGATCTGTGCGGTATGTGAATTGGTGCTGTGAGAATCGCACCAGGCTTCAAAGATTCTCCAGATCCTGATATATGTTAGTGATGTGGAGAACTTGCATGCTCGGAGGAGGGTATCTATCACCGGCTCTGAGAATCCTCTTTTCTTCAGTCTAGCCCTCTCAATGGCCAGACCGTAAGAGAGAATTGAGCTGGATCCTCGTGGAGGATGGGGCCTTGCCGTAGCAGGTCCCGGTATGGAGGCAGAGGTAGAGGGTTCCCTGCCAGTAGTCTTCTCATGTCTGCGTACCAGGGTCTTCTTGGCCAGTCCGGGGCCACTAGAAGAACTAGACCTCTGTGTCGCTGAATCCTGTGAACAATGGCGCCCAACAGGGGCCATGGAGGAAATGCATATAGTAGGCTCCCCTGAGGCCACGGCATCGATCCCCTGAGCTCGAGGATCCCGCCTGCGGCTGAAATATCTGGGAACTTGAGCATTGGACCTGTCTGCTAATAGGTCCATGGCTGGCGTCCCCCAGTGATCCACAATTATCTGAAAGGCTGTGGGTGACAGCTGCCATTCTCCCGGGTTTATGCTTTCTCTGCTGAGGAAGTCTGCTGTGGTGTTGTCCTTCCCGGCGATGTGTACGGCGGAGATGTCCTGAAGATTGGCTTCCGCCCAAATCATCAGGGGCGTTATTTCTAGGGACACTTGTTGACTTCTGGTTCCGCCCTGTCGATTGATGTATGCCACTGTGGTGGCGTTGTCCGACATCACTCTGACCGCTCTGTTGTGAAGTCTGTGGGCAAAACGCAGGCACGCTAGCCTGACTGCCCATACCTCCAGTCAGTTGATATTCCACCTTGACTCTTCTCTGGTCCAACGTCCTTGGGCGGTGAGCTCCTCGCAGTGCGCTCCCCATCCGTTCAGGCTGGCATCTGTGGTGAGCAGAATCCAGGTTGGGAAGGACATTCGTAACCCCCGGCTCAAGTGGCCGGGCTGTAACCACCAGCGTAGTTGCTTCCGCACTCTGGCTGGTAGAGGCAGGTGTATGGTGTAGTCCTGTGATCGTGGTCTCCATCGAGATAGAAGGGCGCATTGCAATGGTCTTATATGAGCCTCATGGCACCACCTCCAGAGTGGATGCCATGAGGCCGAGGACTTGTAGATAATCCCGAGCTGTGGGCCGGCTGGCGCTCAGCAGGACCTGCAGATGATTCCAGAGTTTTGACTGTCTCTTGGAGGTCAGGATGACCTTGTCATCTTGGGTGTCGAATTGGACCCCTAGATATTCCAGCAACTGGGATGGCTGTAGGGAACTCTTCTTTATGTTGACTACCCATCCTAGGCTTTCCAGAAGAGCTATAACTCTGTTGGTTGCCCGGTGACTCTCTTCCAGTGACTTTGCCCTGATCAGCCAATCGTCCAGGTAGGGATGAACAAGGATTTCTTCCTTCCTGAGTGCCGCTGCCACTACAACTGTTACCTTGGTAAAGATCTGCGGCGCAGTGGCTAACCCGAAGGGTAAGGCCCGGAACTGGAAGTGCTGATTCAGGACTTTGAAGCGTAAATAGCGCTGATGATCCCGATGAATTGGGATATGCAGGTAGGCTTCTGACAGATCTAGGGAGGTGAGAAACTCCCCTGGCTGTACTGAATTCTTGACAGACCGTAGAGTTTCCATGCGAAAGCTGGGGACCCGTAGGTGTTGGTTGACTTGAGGTCCAGGACGGGCCTGAAGGTGCCCTCCTTCTTGGGTACTATGAAATAAATGGAATAATGCCCAGAAGGTACCTCTTCCGCAGGTACTGGGATTATGGCTTTTAGGGCCAGGAGCCTCTGTAAGGTCACTTCTAGTGCCACTGCCTTGAGTGGCGAACAAGGAGATTCCACAAACTTGTTCGGCGGAAGCAGAAAGAAATCCAGGTAATATCCTTCCCGGATGAAGGCGAGGACCCACTGGTCTGAAGTGATCTCGACCCACCTGCGGTAGAAGAGGGCTAGCCTGCCCCCTATGGCTGCTATCCTTGGATGGGTCAGCCGATTGTCATTGTGGGTTACGGCCGGGGCCAGAACCTGGGCCGGTTCTCTTCTTGGTGTGCTTAGCCCGAAAGGGCTGATTCCTGGCCTGAGAACGAGGTGCTTGATAGCGAGACCTGTAAGGGTTGAAGCGCTGCGAGTTTCTACCTCTGGATGGTCTAGAAACAGAACGCTGGTTCCTCCTTGACCTGTCTTCTGGTAGATGGGGTAACGGAGAAGCACCCCATTTAGTAGCCCAATTCTCAAGGTTGCTGCCGAACAGTAAGGAACCCTTAAAGGGCATTCTTGTGAGTCGAGTCTTTGAGGACGAGTCGGCCGCCCAATTGCGTAGCCAAAGCTGTCTTCTGGCTGCCACTGAGGAGGACACTCCCTTGGCTGCCGTATGGACGAGGTCGGAGGCTGCATCTGTGAGAAATGCGAGAGCCGATTCCATGTCTTCTCCCGGGGTGTTATTTCTTGCCTGTGATAAACAGGAGCGCGTCACCATGGTGCAGCAAGTCGCGATTCGAAGGGACATGGCTGCTACCTCAAAGGCTTGTTTCAGAATGGTGTCCATGCGTCGGTAATGCGCATCCCCCTCCACCGGAATGGTGGTGCGTTTCACAATTGCGTTAATTATGGCGTCTACCCTGGGGCATGCCAGCAGTTCCTTGGCTGACGGATCTAGAGGGTACATGCCAGACAAGGCCCGACCCCCTTTGAATGAGGCCTCCGGTGCCTTCCATTCCAGCTCGATTAGCTGCTGTGCTGCTTGTAGGAGGGGAAAGTGGTGAGCTGTTTGGCGCAGGCCCTCTAGCAGAGGGTTCTGTACAGGGACCCCTGGGGGGGTCCTGGCCTGGAATGGCCAGCTCCGATAAGCATTGTGAGACCAGGCCCGGCAGATCTTCTCTCCAAAAGAAGCGTCTCATGGTCCGATATGGTTCTATCTCCGAGGGAAGTTCAGTCTCCTCGGGGGGCTCCTAACTTACCTGTGAATAATCTGAATCCCGTCGGGTGGTGAATGGCTGCGCCTAGGTCTCGAGGGTCCAGGGACCCGATCAACCGGGACGGAAAGACCCATTCGAGGAGCAGACTGCATCTGGACAAAGGCGTGAATCCCCTTAAACAATTCCACCCAGGAAAGCGAAGCCAGATCTGGCCGCAGGGATACCAGGTCTCTCGGATTCCCTGGCTGCTCACCGCGGCCTGCTAAGTCCGGAGTGTTCTCTAAGGAACCGCTGGGCTGGGACCGGTCCTGTCCTGGGACTGCCATGGCTTCCTCACATTGGGCACATAGGGAGTCTGCTTCCTCGCTCAGTGTGGCTCTAAGATTGCATGCTGAGCAGAGGCTTAAAGCGTTCATGCCTGATTCTGGGGGTGCCAGCTCTGCAGATGCAGAGGCCTTCTTATGCTCCATTTGCCTCAAATGCGGTGTTGTCTACGATGTGCGCCTAACACAGGCGCGTAACAGCCTGCGCCTATGAACGGGCGTCTTATAAACAGTGCGCCTATGAACGGGCGTCTTATAGAAACGTGCGCCTATAAACTGGCGTCTTATAGAAATGTGCGCCTATAAACTGGCGTCTTATAGAAACGTGCGCCTATAAACGGGCGTCTTATAGAAATGTGCGCCTATAAACTGGCGTCTTATAGAAATGTGCGCCTATAAACGGGCGTCTTATAGAAACGTGCGCCTATAGCAGGCGTCTGATAAACAGCGCGCCTATAATCGGGCATCTTAGCATGCGTGCGCTAACAACGTGCGCCGATCGCGTTCACAACATGCGCCGATCGCGTGCGCTCACAACATGCGTTTAGCAAGCAAAAACGCTTAATTAGAAAAGAGAAGTAGGCAGGCAAAAAATGGCGACCTCCCAGGCGGGCGGCCTCGTAGGCAGGCCCAATTAGTCCACACTTCCTCGGAGACCAAGTAAAGATGTACGCCTTACCTTGTCTTCGGTGCTTTCCGGCTACGACCCAGGCGGTCTCCGGCTGCGGGGGGGAAAAAGGGAAATACCTCCACCGCCGCGCTTAAGGAAGTGCACCCGCAGCCTCTAGGCCGCGCCCGAACCGCTTGGGGGCCAAGTCCACGCCGGGACCGAGGCTGCCTCTAGGCCGCGCCCGAACCGCTCGGGGGCCAAGCCGCGCCCGAGCCCTTCTCACTCGGGGGCTGGGTCCCTGCCGCGAACCGGCCACCGGACTGAGACTCCTACCTCCAAGGGACCACGGAAGTCAGCTCGGGAAACTCAACTGGGTGAGTGACCGCCTGGTATCACCACAGGAGTGCGGGGCTCGTCTTCAGTAGATTTCTTCTAAGAATTTAGTCGATAGAATTTGGAAAACACGCTCAGCGAGCGTGGGTAGCTCCAAACTGCTTTGGAGACGGAAATTACTGAATTGCTTCACTTCCTGTGGGGGTATATGTGCTGACGTCAGATCCGTCTCCAACTGCTAGCACGAGCACACTATACACATTTGTTTTGAGTCCATCTGTTACACGCTAGGAAACAAGTGTGAAAGCTTGGTGGGCAGACTGGATGGGCCATTTGGTCTTCTTCTGCCGTCATTTCTATGTTTCTATATGTGTGGATGCTTATCCTTCTATCCAGTGGCATAGCGAAGATGGGGGTGAGGCCAAAGCCCCTGGGTAGTGGGCTGTAGGAGATGCCCAAGGTCAATGTTCCCTCTGAGCTGCGCAAAGCTTTTACTTCGCAGGAAGACCGGTGTGGCCTTGTTCGAGCTCATACCACTACAGCTCGAAGCAAAGAAGAGACCACTGGTGGCATATCTGGAAACTCTCTGGGCCATCTCCCCTCCCCCAAGTCTCTGGATGCTGCTCCTCCTTTCTACCCACATGGTCCCAGAAGAAAAAGTTGCATCAGCCCACGTGCAAATGAACAGCTGCAGCATGCCTGTGGCATGGCCACGGAGGAGCTCATCTCACAGCAGCCCATGAAGAGGAGGCCCAGAGTCAAGAGGAAGGCCATGTAGAGTGTGTGTGAGTTGAGAACCTGTGTGTGACAACCCATGTGTCTGTGTGAGAGACAGAGTGCAAGAGTCAGAACCTGTGTGTATCAATGAAAGCGTGTGTGTGTGAGAGAGAGAGAGAGAGAGAGAGAGAGAGAGAGAGAGAGAGAGAGAGAGAGAGAGAGAGAGAGAGAGAGGCAGCATGTAAGCCTGTGTGTTTGTATGAGAATGAGACAGCATGCGAGAGAGTCGATGTGTGTGAGAGAGCATGTGAGAGTGGAGGTCTGTGTGTGTGTGAGACAGGTGTTTGTGAGAGAGTGAGCTGGTGTGAATGAGAGAAAGAAAGCATGTGAAAGTGAGAGCTAGCCTGTGTGTGTTAGAGAGCATGTCAGTGTGTGAGAGAGAGAGAGAAAGCATGTGAGTGTGTGTGTGTGTGTGTGTATATATAAGAGAGAGCGCATGTGGGAATGAAAGCCTGTTTGAAGGAGGAAGGAAAGAAGACAGGTGGAGAGAGAAAAAAATAAAATAAAGTGACCCTGTAAAAGGAATTGGGAAAAGACTGAGAAAGGGAACATGGAAAAGAAAAGGCTGGGACCAACGAATTAGAAAAATAAGATCAGATAAAGGCTAAAAAAATTTATTTTGAATTTTCAGTGATTGGCATATACTATCTTAGTGAATGTGCATTATCAAAGTTCTCTCTAAGGCAGAGCTTTCCAAACTTTTCATGTTGGTGACACACTTTTTAGACAAACAATTTCGGGACACAGTAATTCAGTCTACTAGCAAACCAGAGGTTAAAGGTTAAACGAACAAAATGTATTTCGACAATTTATGTATGTTTCCTTGAATATATACATAATAAAATGTTTCACGACACAACCTATCTTGTGAAAATCTTTCATTTATATTAAAAATATATAATATTCCAAGATTAATGTTATTGTTATAATTTATGAGTAACAATAATAAAACAAAGTTATTGTGTTATTCAATTTACCTCTTTAATGAGATATATGAGCTTGATGGGATGAGCACAGCTTTTGCATATTTGGTGTTAATAAGAAAGTCCAAAGGGTCTTCTGCATAATTTTAAAAAGCTGGCCAGTTTCACACTATAAAATTATTTGATAGCCTCATTCAACTAATTCTATATGGCTATCAGTGAAGACTGGAATTTATAGGAAGGGACAGAATGTCAATATAAATCCTGCACCTCCAGTTCTGTAACTCTGTGCATCCACTGAAATTCCCCCAAACAATGGAGCTTGAATGTTTTCCTTACAGCTCATCATACTAAAAGATGTTTTCAAATTCTGGTGTCACCTCACAGTAACAGCAGCACAAACACCTTCCACTGCCAGGCACATTGTGAACGAAGATAAAACCTCGCAAAAAAAAAAAAGACACTCAAAATCTATACTGCAATCCCATCATAACATAGCAGTAATAACACCAAGGACTCTAACAACAATAACCCTACCTGTGAAAAAGCAAGGGTAAATATTATACTGGGTCCTAGAATACCAATACACCACCTACTGAGGAAACAAAACAAACCCGATTGCTATAGATCCCTATGCTAGCAGAATCTCTCATCATGGTCACACACACAGAGCAGAGACAGACCCTCACCAAATACAGAATACAAAATAAAGGAGCACAAATTAGACAAAAACTGAAATGGAAACCCCAAGAAGCCAGACTCTGTGTATTAATAATGGAAAAACAGAACCACCATTCCTCATAAAACAAAATCAAGAAACATAAAGCATCAGTTATAATAGTAAAACCATACTAATAAAAGAATATTTTAAAACTACTGATAAATAGAATTTCTATTCATTAAAATCATATACATTTTTTACAATTTCCTAAACACCAATAAAATATTTCAAAACAGCACATATATCAAATAACACCCAATAATTAAAACTAATAAGGATTTTAAAAAGCCCCTGCTGTCCATACGTGGGAGCTCTTGATTTCCAGTCACCCTGATATTGTCAAGGATTAGGAGGTTATCCTCTCTCTCTCACACATACTCACATTTCCATTCTCTCTCACACATATACTGTCACATACATACACATTCATGCTCTTATACCCACCATAGCCTCTCGCTCTCACAGACACTGACACACTCTCAAGCTCTAAGACACTCTCTCTCCCTCCACACACACACCCCCACACAAACTCTTACTCCCCTGGATTTTCTCATACATACTCTGTCTGGCTCCCTCACATACACACAAACACACACACACCCAGGCAAGCTCCCAGTCATTCTCACACACTGAAACTGACCCCCAGGCAGGCTTCCATTCAATTTCACACCACTCCCTCAGGCATGCACACATTCATTCTCACACACACAGACCCCCAGGCAGGCACCATTTCATTCTCACACACACATACACCACACACAGGCCGGCACCTATTCTCACACATACAAACCCCAGGAAGACACCCATACATTCTCATACACAGACACACCCTCAGGCAGGCACACACTAAAGGCAAACCCCCTCTCTTTCTTTTGCCAGCAACCTCGGAGCCTCTCTCATTCCTCTGCTGCCACTGTCACTGCTGCCGCATGGCTATTGGAGAGGCGCTGATTGCTGCTATTGGCACTGAAGCCCATTCTGCTGCCTCCTCTGTGCAGGCCCCGTGGGTTTCCACTTCCTCCATGTTGATCTCGTACATTGTGAAATCAGCATAGAGAAAGTGCTACTCTTGCACATTACCAAAGATTACATGTGCCAATCAGTAAAAAGTAATTTATTTCTTTTTTTTTACCTTTGCTGTCTGATCTTAGTTTTCTAATCGGTTGGTCACAGGCTTTTTTGTTCCACCTCCCCTTTCTTATTTTTTTTGCCAATTCCTTTCATATTGTCTTTTTTTCTATTTCTTTTCTCTCCATCTATCTTCTTCCCTCAAAATTCAGTCAGGTTCTCATTCTCACATGCTTTCTCTCTCTCACACACTCACAGGCTCTCTCTCATACAATCATTCATACAGTCTCTCTCTTGCACATGCTGTCTGACTCTCACACACCCAGGCTCTCTCTTACTCCCACATGCTGTCTTGCTCAAGCACAGACTCTCACTGTCACATGCTCTCTCTCATACAATCATTCATACACACAGGCTCTCACTGTCACATGCTGTCTCTCTCACACACACACACACACAGGCTCTCTCACATGCTGTCTCTGCAAACATTCAGGTCCTCACTCCCACACACAATCTCTCAACTCACCTCATACACGCACACAATCGCTCAACTCAGCTCACAGACGCACACAATCGCTCAACTCACCTCACACACGCACTCTACGGGCCCTCAGCCTCTCTCTTACCTCTGGGCCTCCTCTTCACGGGTCGCTGCAGGATGGGCTCTACAGCGGCCCTGATCTTCTTGGGCCGATCGCGGCGGCGACGGCAGCGGCCCTGATCTTCTCGGGCCGATCCGCGGTGGGGACCCTGCTACCGGGCCTCCTCCTCTTCTCTCCCCGCTGCAACAACGCTGCTGCTCCTCTTCTGCACGCGGCTGACGCTCCTCCCCCTTTCTGCCCGTGCGGCTCCGGCAACATTTTTCTTCCGGGGCCGCATGGGCAGGAAGGAGGAGCAGCACCTGCACGTTTCGACGTGACCTTTTTCTTCTTCGGGCCGTGGTGAGGTGAGCTCCACCACGGCCATGCCTATTTTCCTGCTGTGTCCACAGCGATATTTCACTGCTCAGCCGCCAGTGGGATGAGCTCCACCGGCGGCTGCATTGGCTCCCACTTGCCTAATTCAGTATGGTTCAAGGGAACCAAAAAACGAAAGAAAATTTTCTGAATTTACAGAAAAATTTTTCATGTTAGTGCGCGCTAACAGGGCAAAGTTAGCGCGCACTAACATGAAAATCGGGGCCCCCCCTCCCCCGAAAAAAAGCAACCCGAACCGCGGGAAATACAAAATTTCCCACAGGGGCTCCCAAAATGAAGCTGAGACGATAGGGCTTAACAAAGCACATCTCTATCAACCAATCCCATAGCCTGCTGGACACCAGCTGATTTGCCACTAAGACTCTCCCGCAGAAGGATACTAGTCATAGCAGCCCCGACCACGACATCAGGCATGGATCCACCTTCTCGCTTTGTTCACGCTAGTCCTCTGAGACTGAATTTTCCTCCATAGTGAGATGGATCCCCAGGATTTGATGGTTTCCTGGCTGCATGGAAAATTATCAACATGACTTATGAAAAGGTCCTCCCTCTGCAGTCTTATATTAAGCCCAGTACGTTTCGACCAATTGATCTTGGTGAAGGATGCGGATGAATAAACCTGCTGGCAGGCTCGCATCCTCTTGAGATCAAATGGGTCCTGGATAATGATAATGTTGTCGATATAGGCAGATAAGCATGACCTGAAGTCTAGATTCCTACAGCGTCAGTCCATTGAGTTGCCTGCACAGGAGGCACCGGAACAGCTCAATGGCCAAGGCATAAAGATGCCTGAACAAGGGACAGCCCTAAAGTACTCCCCTCCCAAAGGCCAGGAGTACTGTTACTGATGAGTTCACTTTGTCTAAGGAAATCGACAGATGAAAACAGGAAGGGAAAAGACCCATGAATCGGGGAGAAGAACTCCTATAGGATCTGCATGAGATACCAGTTATCCACTCTGTCAAGGGCCTTCTCCTGATCCAAGGGCAGTAAGGTATTTGACAGGATCTCCCTATAACAGTAATGGATCAGGTCACGGACTAAAAGGATATTCACAAAGATGGGGTGGCCTGGAACTTTGTAGGTTTGGTCAGAGTGGATCACTTGGTCCAGCATAGACCCTAGCCTCATTGAGACTACTTTAGTCAAGATTGTATAGTCCATGCAGAGTAACTAGAATGGTTGCCAGTTCCGCAAATTGCATGGATCCCCCTTTTTGGGGAAACAGGGTCAACTGCATGGTGATGTGACAGTAGTCAGTCTCCAGGGCTTCTGCAAAGACCTACAGGTGAATGGGCCCCACCAGGCCGAAAAATGTGCGGGAAAACTCTGTCGGACTGTTGATGCCCAGTGTTTTGATGCCCAGTGTTTTGATGCAGGGCATCTGGTTCAGAGCCTCAGAAAGACTGGCCAGAGCCAAGAGCTTCTCCAGCTTGTTTCTTATGCTCTGAATGATGGCGGGAAGCCCCTCCCATAAGATCCTGCAGGAGTTTGGGTCAACCGGCTCCAGAGAGAATAGGGTAGAGTAAAAAAGGTCTCGAGCCACTGCCCAGATCCTCTCTGGGTCTGTGAAAGGGGCCCTGTCAGCAGACAACAGGGACGTTATCTGCCTCTGAGCACCACGCCTCTTCTCCAACCCTCAGAAGCAGCACAAGCCACAGTCCATCTCCCAGAGGAACTGAACCTACAACTTCATGAAGGACCCCCAGCTTCACTGCTCTTCAAGGTGATGGAGGGTTTGTTTCTTCTCTATGTATTCGTGTTGTAGAGCCTTGTTCCTAACATCAGAGAGCTGGGTTTTGAGATGCAGCACCTCCCCCTATAGGCACTCCATCTCCTGGCTCTGCTCCCTGGCATAATCTTGACAGTCTTTTGAGGCAGATTTTCCCATATCCCTTACTGAAAGACCACCAAGTCTTTGTCTTTCAGTAAGGAGGAGTTACTGAAATATTAGTGGGTGGCTCAAGGCCCAACTGAGTCAAGCCTCACCTTCACGGACACAAGGTGATGATCTGTGAAGTCTGCCACCTCAATGGCACTCGCGAGGGCTTATGACTTTATGAAGCTGCTGACGGTTGATCCAGGTGTGGCTGATTTGTCCCGTCACCTGGACATAAGCAAAGAAAGTGATGCAGCCACCAGATATCAGCCAGGGAGAAGCAGATAACAGTCTCCCCCATCAGTGCAACCAAGGAGGGGTAGAGTCCTGCTGGCCGGTAAAGTCATGGACCTCGAGAGTACAATTAAAGTAACCCATGAGCACCACCTCCTCCACAGTATCCAAGGTCTGCAACAGGACTGACAAATGGAGAAAGAAAGAATGTCAACTTGGCAGGCCTCCCCTTTGGAGCATACAACTTGATCAGCTTGACCGTGCAGCCCAGGATGAAAAGTCACAAGTGGAGCAAACGGCCTGGCATGAAGGATCGAACATCCAGAATGTCGGCCTGCAGGGACTCTATAAGTAGGAGAGCAACCCCCCAGTATGTCCGGAGTGGCTAAAAAACACCCTGCCGTACCACTCCAGGAGCTAGTTGACTTCACTGTCTGGAGGGGGGCGAGTCTCCTGCAGAAGACTTATGGAGTACCCTCTTCTCTGAAGAAAGGAGAGTATCCATCTCCAGCAGAGACTCACCCTGGAGCCATTGGTGTTCAAGGTGCTGATAGTCAAAGCCATCCTCTGTCAAGATTTGACTGCTGCACATTCAAGTCCCTCATGGAAGGGGCTTTAGCTGCATGTAGAACCAGTGAGTCCAGTTTTTGTCTACTGATCTCACGGTCTTGCTCTTCAGGAGATGGTCCACAAGGGCCTTGGTGGAGATGTGAAGATGCTCCATGCCAGGTCACCTCCTGAGAGCTCTGTCCACTCTACTGCTCCTTCCTCATGGTACGTAGAGGAAAGCATCTAGTTCATGAAAGGGGATGGGGCAAGATGGACCATTTTGGCCCATAGCAAAAGTGTCTCAGGATTCATCTTATGGGAGGAGTCTTTCAGGTGCGCTGCTCAGTAGCTCCCTCAGGGATGCCCTTCCTCCCTTCCCACCTCCTCGCCTGCGTTTGGCAGAGTTAGTATGTCTGCTGGTCGTTCCCCTAGGCACAATTTCATCTGTTGCACCTGGGGGAAGACCCTCAGCTCAGTTGGGCCTTCCTCCCTCTCTCCATCCTCCTCCCCCTCCCCTGCTCTGGGGTTAATTCCCTGAGTGTCACCCAACTCCCTGCCTTTGCCGATTGTACCTCCCAATGATGTCACCCCCGGCCACCACACTAACCACTTGTGTTGCGGCTGATAGTGACAGAAGAGAGGGGGGGGGGGGAATAGAAAACCACGGGGGTTCCTCTGACAATGGCACACCTTCCCCTGCTTCAGGACCTAGTGATAACAGGAGGGTCTTAAAATTAAGACTGGGGGAGGGGGGGAAATGAGCTCATCCCATATGTGGGACGTCTCAAGTAGAGGAAGTGGCTGGTACCACTCTATGTTATTTAAACCTTGAGGGGGGCTGTGAAGTGTTGCATCTCCCTTCCTTGATGGTTTCATCCTCCGTGACCTCCCTGGCATTCTCACAGAGTCTCACTTCCTGCTTTTTCAGCACCTGTTCCAGCTCGTAACCTTTTAATTTTCAGCTGAGCAAGCTCTGGAAGGCTGGAGAGAGATGTCCCTTTCGGTGCCAGGCAAGACCTGTCAGATATATATGAACACTTCACTTTCTTTTTATTCCTAGAGATGGCACATAGCTCTGCATTGATGTTTAGCCCTTCCTCCTCTCCCTCTCCCACTTCCATTGCATGGGATGGTGAACTGTTGCTTGAGGATGTATCACCTCCAGCCAGAGCTTTGGTCAGTCCATCCTGATCAGATTTTGTCCTCATTTTTGGGTTCTGTTAATGGCGTTTCTTTTTTTGTTTTTCCGCTACAAGATTCATGCAATTCTAAGCCCAGAGGAGGATTCTCCTCCAAGACATAAACAAGTGGAGCCATCCCAAATGGCCACAGGCCTTCATATGTGGCAGTGGTGGCTAGCAGCGTAGCCCCAACTATGCTGCAATCAAATGGACTAATACCTACCAGGGTAGGTGCAAATGTGAGTTGAAAACATTGGGTCTGCTGCCCCATGTTCCAAAATACATAACCTCAGGACTATGCCACAGTCATGACAAAGAAGGTAGGGGTAACAAAGTATAGTAGCATGTGGCAAAATGTACAGAAGGGTGATCCTGTTTCTATCTTCTCTTGCTTCCTTCCACCAGGCACTTGCGAAAGGGCTGGTGGTGAAAGGGGTCTTCCATCTCCTTCGATGGTTCTGGTAGCGGAGTCATTCTATCTAATGTCACCCCTTCCTGCCCTTGCAGATCCTGGAGACACACCTTCGTGCCCAGGGGAATCTGAAGTTGTGCATCTCATTTCTCCCCATGGGGCACAAGGACCATGCATTCCGCCAAATGCAATCATACAAGCAAGAGGAGATAATAAAGCTACCTAAAGAACAAGAGAAGGATGACCTCTCTCACAAAGGCTATGCACATAGGGTATATAAATTCCTCGAAGGTGACAGGGTGTTCATGTGTGAAGAGGTCGAGCACACTCCTATAAGAGGAGTAATGAGGATCATTAACCCCAGGACCACTCCCCAAACAGCTGCAGCACAGAGTGCCTCAACCATGGTGTCCTCCTCAGTCTCGCCATCTAAGGCCTCTGGTCTCACCTCAAGCAAGAACGGTCCAAAAGAGGACATGAACCCAGAAAAGCAGGGCAGGGACAACCCAAGCTCAGAGCCCAACTCTAACCCCCTCTACCCCTGGATCAACATGCAGGTGCCCAAAGCCTTAAAGAAAGCAACCTCCATCAACCCCTGTCCCTTCGACCAAGGCCAGAGCCCAGGAGGCTCCCTCTCAGTCCTGGAGAATCCTCAGTTGCAGAACTAAGCAACAAAGAAGCAAAGCAGCAGATTCCAGGGACTCTAAGGTCCACAAGGGAAAGAGCCCCACAACAAAAGTATAAGGATTTATTACAAAAGCTGACAATGTATAGTGTTTTTGTTTGTTTTTTTTAAATGGAAGGTGTGAGAAGACCCCTTAAAGTCCAGGGTCTTGAAAGACTGACTTTCTCCCCAGTGAAAAAAGAAGCTTGGGAGAATGGGTTAAACAGTGTCTTTCAAGTTTATTGATTTGGTATATTTGGATACAAATTCTGAGATGGTTTGTTCGAGTAATATATCCAACACGCTTCAATACCCACTTAACATTTTGAGCTGACAGCAATATATTCACTTAAAGAAAGTCCAATGTGGCACATTTCAAAATGTTATATCTTCTTCATCAGGGGAATTCTTAATTCCAAATGCTGCTGTGCTCAAACAGAACTCCTGACATGGTGGACAATTGTTAAAAAGCTCTTTTACTTGGGTAAATAAGCTATTTACACAGCTAAATGGCTTTTGAAAATTGCCCTCTTATTTATCTTCCGAGTTAAGATACAGATCAGGCAAGATTATGAAGCATCTCAAGGTAGGCAGTGTCTCTGAGCAATTCAGCAGCATGAGAGCCCTGACAAAACCAGAAAGAAGGTCCTTCCCCACCACCCTCAACATGGCCTAACACTACTGTAAGGCCACAGCAAGACACTGCTGCTCTGGCACCCCCCAAAATCCTAGCAATTAGGAAATGCAACTGTGGCTAGCTGGGCACATCAGAACCTGGAAGAGCCAGAGTGTTACAGAAAACAGAAGCCCATAAGCTCAAACGGCTGGCACAGTCACACACAAAGGTTATGTCAGCCTAGTGTGCACGTCTTCACCAGTCCAATGGAAGTATCTCTATTGGACCTGATGAGGGAGCACAACTAGTATTGGAATATGTAGAGATAAAACAGCATTTCAATAGCTTACCTCTGAGTCAGTCACATCAACTTTAAGGAACTGTACATCACAATGCTCTGCACACAGCTCCTACAAAAAACAGACAAAAAAAAAAAACCCCCCAAATGAATACAAGATTTCTTTTCAGACTAAGCGCCAGATTCACTAAGGCATTTTTCCTATTCTGTGTCTATGAGAAAATGCCTAAGTGACTCAGGCCCTATGGATCTTATTCAAAACGGATTGCTCTGCTCTGTGTCTATGCAAAAAGGAGAAATTTAAACTTACCTGTTAATTTCCTTTCCTTTATTCTTGCTACACTAGTCTAGAATGATTGCATTATGTTCCCTATCCAGCAGATAGAGGCACAGCACAGCACATCACTACTTAGCTGTGGTGCAATGACAATTAAAGCTAGTATTCCCATGACAAAAGCAGAATTTAAACTACATAAACATTACTAACTTTAAAACTTATAACAAAATTATCAACTTTTTTGTTTGTAGAGGAAGACATTAAGTTGCATTATAAGACTTCAACTAAGACCAACAATTCCCAATAATTCCTGTACACAAAGTTATGTCAAACACAAACAGGATATGAAAACAGCATATTTGTGATAAGTGCCAAATAAATATGTCTAATGAGGGTGTCAGCAAGCCGGGAAGCCAGTGTAAGACCTCCTCTAGGGTGATTGCCCTGTCTTCTCTATCATCCACCCGAGAGAAAGTTTAAGAGCATGTAATAGGAAATATTCTTTTTATATTTTTTTAAACTTGCATTCAAATCAATGATTAAGAGAAAGCAGCAGCTTTCTGATGAAGAAGAGGAGGAGATCAGAAGATCTAATTGAAGCGCGTTTCACCACATCTGAAAGACCTTACAACTAAGGTAAGTCCCTTACCCCCTGATGCAGGGAAACCGAAACATCTGCTGATGTCAGGGTTCACTCTGGGGCAGATTTTCAAAGGGTTATGCGTGTAACCCCGAAAACCTGCTCCTGCGCGCGCCGAGCCTATTTTGCATAGGCTCGGTGACACGCGCAAGCCCTGGGACGCGCGTATGTCCCAGGGCTTTGAAAAAGGGGCGGTCCCGAGTCCTCTGGCACAACGGCCGTGCCGGGGGATGGTGTGCAGGCAGCCGGCCGGCAGGCGTAACTCCTGAAATAAAGATGGGGGGGTGGGGGAGCGACCTCAGAGGGAACAACGAAAGCCAAGTGTGCACCCCCTTGCGCATGCTGACCCTGGATTTTATAATATGCGTGCGGCTGCGCGCCCATGTTATAAAATTGGGCGTACATTTGTGCGCGCCAGGTAGCGCGCACAAATGTAGGCTGCATCCTCAGATTATAAAATCTACCCCTCTGTGTACTACAGAGTATCTTCTATAACATCTAGATCGGACATGATCGTGAATAACGTGGCTTCTCTTAATCATTTTTTTAAATGCAAGTTTAAAAAATATAAAAAGAATATTTCCTATTACATTCTCTTAAACTTTCTCTCGAGTGAATGATAGAGAAGACCAGGCAACCACCATAGAGGTGGTCTTACACACATATCTCTACATTTTTTTTTTATGTTTTAACTTCCCAAGTGGATTTCTGGACAGGTAAGTTTACATTTCTCCTTCCTTCTCATCCTGCTACACCAGTCCAGAAAGACTGGTAAGTACCAAAGCCCAATTATTATAGAAGAGTGGATATTAACCCTGCTTTAAGTATACTTGCTCCAAAAGCTGCATCTTCTTTTACGAGAACATCCAATCCATAATACTTTGTAAAAGAATGCAAATTTGATCATGGGGCTGCTTTACAAACATCTATAGGATGTACAGTCCAAGCCTCTGCCCATGATGAAGATTGCCGTTTTATGGAATGGGGCCTAAATACATCTGGAATGGGCTTTAATTATATCTGAATTGTATGGAGTGACAGTTGCTGCTACCCTAAAAAAAAAAAAAAAAACCACTTGCTAGACAGACTAGATGGACTATTTTGGTGTTTATCTGCCTTCATTCACTATGTTATTATCCCTGCATATACAGTACATACACACAGCATAGTAATCGTTTCCTTAATCCATCTTACTAAAGTAGCTTTAGATGCTACCTCATCTTTGCATAATTCTCCAAATATCAATAGTTTATCTGTTTTTCTAAAAGACTACTTTTAAATATCTTAGAATAAGTCGTCACAGGTCCAGATACTTCAAAGGCCTGCTCTTTCCTTCACATTCTTCTTTTGAGAAAGCTGTGAATGTAACTGTCTGATTTAAATGAAAACTAGAATGAAGGAATTTGACAAAGTTACTGTATTTGATGTAATGTTTAAGAAAGGGTCTCTCCAAGATGGTGCCTGCATCTCAAATACATCTTGCTGATGAAAAAAGCAACTAATCTAATCTGTCTTTATTGAAAGATCCTTAATTGCTGCATATGTTTTAAAGGTTCGAATGGAGGTTTTACTAGAGCAATGTTGCTGAACCCAGTCCTCAGGGACTGACTAGTCTGGTTTTAGGATATCCAGAATGAAAATGAATGAGACAAATTTGCGTACAATGGAGGTAAGTGCATTTAAATCATTCATATACATATTCATTCTGGATATCCTATAAGCCAGATATGCCAGGCAGTGCTAGAGGACTGGGTTGAGAAACACTGAAACTAGATAGAGCCTTTAATACTAAAGTTTGATTCCATAGAGCAGAGCTTTCCAAAGTGTGTGTCGCGACACTTTAGTGTGTCACCTGAGGTGTGCCGGTGTGTCGCGCATACCCGGTGCACGTGACACACCGGCAAGTGGGAGCCAATGCAGCCGCCGGTGGAGCTCATCCCACTGGCGGCTGAGCAGTGAAATATCGCTGTGGACACAGCAGGAAGATCGGCATGGCCGTGGTGGAGCTCACCTCACCACGGCCCGAAGAAGAAAAAGGTCACGTCGAAACATGCAGGTGCTCCTCCTCCTTCCTGCCCATGCGTCTGTGAGCTGAGTTGAGCGATTGTGTGCGTCTGTGAGCTGAGTTGAGCAACTGTGTGCGTCTGTGAGCTGAGTTGAGCATGTGAGAGAGCCTGTGTGTGTGTGTGAGAGAGAGTCAGACAGCATGTGCAAGAGAGAGACTGTGTATGAATGATTGTATGAGAGAGAGCATGTGACAGTGAGAGCCTGTGCTTGAGCAAGACAACATGTGGGTGTGAGAGAGAGCCTGGGTGTGTGAGAGTCAGACAGCATGTGCAAGAGAGACTGTATGAATGATTGTATGAGAGAGAGCCTGTGAGTGTGTGAGAGAGAGAAAGCATGTGAGAATGAGAACCTGACTGAATGTTTGAGGGAAGAAGATAGATGGAGAGAAAAGAAATAGAAAAAAAGACAATATGAAAGGAATTGGCAAAAAAATAAGAAAGGGGAGGTGGAACAAAAAAGCATGTGACCAACCGATTAGAAAACTAAGATCAGACAGCAAAGGTAAAAAAAAAGAAATAAATTACTTTTTACTGATTGGCACATGTAATCTTTGGTAATGTGCAAGAGTAGCACTTTCTCTATGCTGATTTCACAATGTACGAGATCAACATGGAGGAAGTGGAAACCCACGGGGCCTGCACAGAGGAGGCAGCAGAATGGGCTTCAGTGCCAATAGCAGCAATCAGCGCCTCCCCAATAGCCATGCGGCAGCAGTGACAGTGGCAGCAGAGGAATGAGAGAGGCTCCGAGGTTGCTGGCAAAAGAAAGAGAGGGGGTTTGCCTTTAGTGTGTGCCTGCCTGAGGGTGTGTCTGTGTATGAGAATGTATGGGTGTCTTCCTGGGGTTTGTATGTGTGAGAATAGGTGCCGGCCTGTGTGTGGTGTATGTGTGTGTGAGAATGAAATGGTGCCTGCCTGGGGGTCTGTGTGTGTGAGAATGAATGTGTGCATGCCTGAGGGAGTGGTGTGAAATTGAATGGAAGCCTGCCTGGGGGTCAGTTTCAGTGTGTGAGAATGACTGGGAGTTTGCCTGGGTGTCTGTGTGTATGTGAGGGAGCCAGACAGAGTATGTATGAGAAAATCCAGGGGAGTAAGAGTTTGTGTGGGGGTGTGTGTGTGGAGGGAGAGAGAGTGTCTTAGAGCTTGAGAGTGTGTCAGTGTCTGTGAGAGCGAGAGGTTATGGTGGGTATAAGAGCATGAATGTGTATGTATGTGACAGTATATGTGTGAGAGAGAATGGAAATGTGAGTATGTGTGAGAGAGAGAGGATAACCTCCTTTTCCTTGACAATATCAGGGTGACTGGAAATCAAGAGCTCCCACGTATGGACAGCAGGGGCTTTTAAAAATCCTTATTAGTTTTAATTATTGGGTGTTATTTGATATATGTGCTATTTTGAAATATTTTATTGGTGTTTAGGAAATTGTAAAAAATGTATATGATTTTAATGAATAGAAATTCTATTTATCAGTAGTTTTAAAATATTCTTTTATTAGTATGGTTTTACTATTATAACTGATGCTTTATGTTTCTTGATTTTGTTTTATGAGGAATGGTGGTTCTGTTTTTCCATTATTAATACACAGAGTCTGGCTTCTTGGGGTTTCCATTTCAGTTTTTGTCTAATTTGTGCTCCTTTATTTTGTATTTGGTGAGGGTCTGTCTCTGCTCTGTGTGTGTGACCATGATGAGAAATTCACTAGCATAGGGATCTATAGCAATCGGGTTTGTTTTGTTTCCTCAGTAGGTGGTGTATTGGTATTCTAGGACCCAGTATAATATTTACCCTTGCTTTTTCACAGGTAGGGTTATTGTTGTTAGAGTCCTTGGTGTTATTACTGTTATGTTATGATGGGATTGCAGTATAGATTTTGAGTGTCTTTTTTTTTTGCGAGGTTTTATTTTCGTTCACAATGTGCCTGGCAGTGGAAGGTGTTTGTGCTGCTGTTACTGTGAGGTGACACCAGAATTTGAAAACATCTTTTAGTATGATGAGCTGTAAGGGAAACATTCAAGCTCCATTGTTTGGGGGAATTTCAGTGGATGCACAGAGTTACAGAACTGGAGGTGCAGGATTTATATTGACATTCTGTCCCTTCCTATAAATTCCAGTCTTCACTCTCATAGCCATATAGAATTAGTTGAATGAGGCTATCAAATAATTTTATAGTGTGAAACTGGCCAGCTTTTTAAAATTACGCAGAAGACCCTTTGGACTTTCTTATTAACACCAAATATTCAAAAGCTGTGCTCATCCCATCAAGCTCATATATCTCATTAAAGAGGTAAATTGAATAACACAATAACTTGGTTTTATTATTGTTACTCATAAATTATAACAATAACATTAATCTTGGAATATTATATATTTTTAATATAAATGAAAGATTTTCACAAGATAGGTTGTGTCGTGAAACATTTTATTATGTATATATTTAAAGGAAACATACATAAATTGTCGAAATACATTTTGTTCGTTTAACCTTTAACCTCTGGTTTGCTAGTAGACTGAATTACTGTGTCCCGAAATTATGTTTGTCTAAAAAGTGTGTCACCAACATGAAAAGTTTGGAAAGCTCTGCCATAGAGGAATAATTGCTCTTAATGGATGTAATCTCTTTACCCAAATGCAGAACATATCATCTGGATGGAATGCTATCGTATTCCTTTGATTCTGTCTTTATAAAAAGAAATTGCTGCTTTTTGGACCTTTAATGAACAGAGTACTTTTTCTGAACCTCTTTGTAGAAAATGTAACATTTGTAGTTTCTGCTGGCCATGATGAGATTAATAGACATCTTTGCAATATTTCTCAAATAACCACCACGTATGTACATATGCTAGAGATGTTAAATCCTCTCTTGCTTTCACAAGAGTGGAAATCACAGAAGAATAGCCTTTTCTGCTTAAATCTTGATCTTTCAAAAACTATGCTGTAAAACTGAATAGAGATGGGTCCTCCATCAAAACTGGTTCCTCATTCAGAAGACCTCAGGATTCTGGAAACTTTAGTGGTTGACTGATTCATAACCTCATTAGATCTGCGTATCATAGCCCTCTTGTCTAATCTGGCACTACTAGAATCAAGCTTTTTCCTTCTTTATTTTTCTTAGTGTACATCCCTTATCAATGCTGATTACCTGCTATTAAGTTCACTTAGAGCAGTGGTTCTCAACCTTTCTAATGCCGTGACCCCGAAATACAGTTCCTCATGTTGCGGTGACCCCTTGCCCCGCCCTTGCCCCGCCCTCGCCCTGCGAGGGTGGGTCTTTGGTCATATGGGGGCGGGGTTATGGATGGGGTTGGATTTTAGTGCATACTTATTTATTATGACATTTATAAACAGAACCACCATTCCTCATAAAACAATAAAATTAAGAAACATAAAGCATCAGTTATAATAGTAAAACCATACTAATAAAAGAATATTTTAAAATTACTGATAAATAGAATTTCTATTAATTAAAATCATATACATTTTTATAATTTCCCACACACCAATAATATTTCAAAACAGCACATATATCAAATAACACACAATAATTAAAACTAATAAGGATTTTAAAAAGCCCCTGCTGTCCATACATGGGAGCTCTTGATTTCCAGTCACCCTGATATTGTCGAGGATTAGGAGGTTATCCTCTCTCTCTCACACATACACTCACATGTCCATTCTCTCTCACACATACACTGTCACATACTTACACATTCATGCTCTTATACCCACCATAACCTCTCACTCTCACAGACACTGATACACTCTCTCCCCCCCCCCCCCCAACTCACACACACTCTTACTCCCCTGGATTTTCTCATACACACTCATGCTCTCACTCTTACTGGCTCCCTCACAACCTCAGAGCCTCTCAGATAAAAGTCTATGCAGCAGAAATAATGCTGAATGTTGAGAATTGTGTTATGCAGACTAATCTGGAAAATGCACTAATTTCTACATGAGTCATAATGAATCAGTCCTCAGCTGCAGCCTTCAATTGATTATCCTGGCTCCCTTTAATAATGTTTGCCAAATACAGTTCATGTGTAACAGCAATCCTAATTCTCCACCAGATCAAGCTGATTTCACATCCCACTTCATACTTTGTCACCTCCAGCTGAGTCAAACAATTAATCTAATTACTGCCACTGCTGCCACGTGGCTATTGGGGAGGCGCTGATTGCTGCTATTGGCACCAGTGTTGCCAACCTCGCTTATTTACCGCGAGATTGGGCTTCTTTTTGTAGTCATTCGCGGTTTTTTTTTTTCCGATTCGCGGGTTGCTTTTAATTGGGCTATTTTTTCTGCCAGTCGTGTTTTTTTGGGCTTGTTGGGCGGGACTTGTGCTCTGAATCATGTTACAGTGATTGGCTGCTGCGATGAAGCCTGTCCATAGCAGGCGCACCCTATCCCTATATTGCAGCAGTAAGCCAATCAGAGCAGGAGCTGCAAGCCTTGTTGATGCACACGTCAGGAGCACATTTTGTGGGCAGACCTAGCCAGCACTGCACAGCATCTCACGTGGGCGGAACGGGAAGAGCAGCACGGCATTGGAGCGCAACAGCAAAGGAATCCAGAGTGTGCAGCTACAGCCAGGTAGCAGGAGGGGAGGAATTAGGATGTAGGGAGGGGGAATGAGTGTGTGGTGACCAGAGATGTGCTGGGAGGAGGGAATCAGCGTGTGGGGGGCCAGAGATGTGCTCGGAGGGGTTACGGAGGGGGGGAATGAGAGTGTGGTGACCAGAGATGTGCTGGGAGGAGGGAATCAGCGTGTGGGGGGCCAGAGATGTGCTCGGAGGGGTTAGAGAGGTGGGAATGTGTGTGAGGGGCCAGAGATGTGCTTGGAGGGGGCTGAGGAGAGAGGAATGAGTATGTGGGGGCCAGAGATGTGCTAGGAGGGGTTAGGGAGGGGGGAATCAGTGTGTGTGGAGCCATAGATGTGCTCGGAGGGGTTACAGAGGGGGGGGAATGAGAGTGTGGGGACCAGAGATGTACTAGGAGGGGTTAGGGAGGGGGGAAAGAGTGTGGGGGCCAGAGATTTGCTTGTAGGGGGGTGGGGAGGGGGGTATGAGTATGTGAGGGCATTAACTGCTATAAAAAAATAAAATGTTTTTTTTTTACATCTGCTTCCCTTTCTAATTTTTTGCCATTTCCTTTAATATTGCCTTTTTTTCTATTTCTTTTCTCTCCACCTGTCTTCTTCCCTCAAACACACAGTCAGGTTCTCATTCTCACATGCATTTCTCTCTCACACACACATACACAGGCTCTCACTGGCACAGGCTGTCTGAGTCTCACACACAGGCTCTCTCACACCCCCACATGCTGCCTTGCTCAAGCACAGGCTCTCACTCTTACATGCTGTCTCTTTCACACACACAGAGGCTCTCACATGCTGTCTCTGCAAACACACACAGTCTCTCAACTCATCTCATACTCGCACACACCTCTCTCTCACCTCTGGGCCTCTTCTTTACGGGTTGCCACAGGATGGGCTCTGCAGCGGCCCTAGTCTTCCCGGCCCGCTGCCCCTCTTCTGCACGCAGCTGAAGCGCCTCCTCCTTCCTGCCCGTGCGGCTCCGGCAGTGTTGCCAGGTTTTCATGAACGAACAAGAACTTTTTTCCAAAAAAACAAGCCCAAAACACATGAGATTGAAACATTTTATTTTTTTATAGCAGTTAATGCCCTCACATACTCATACCCCTCTCCCCAGCCCCCTCCAAGCAAATCTCTGGCCCCCCACACTCTCATTCCCCCCCTCCCAGCACATCTCTGGCCCCCCACACTCTCATTCCCCCCCCTCCCAGCACATCTCTGGCCCCCCACACTCTCATTCCCCCCCCTCCCAGCACATCTCTGGCCCCACACACTCTCATTCCCCCCCCCAGCACATCTCTGGCCCCACACACTCTCATTCCCCCCCCCCCCCCCAGCACATCTCTGGCCCCACACACTCTCATTCCCCCCCCCCCCCAGCACATCTCTGGCCCCACACACTCTCATTCCCCCCCCCCAGCATCTCTGGCCCCACACACTCTCATTCCCCCCCCCCCCCAGCACATCTCTGGCCCCACACACTCTCATTTCCCCCCCCCCCCCCAGCACATCTCTGGCCCCACACACTCATTCCCACCTCCCTAACCCTCTCCGAGCACATTTCTGGCCCCCCACACCCTCATTCCCCCCCCCAGCACATCTCTGGCCCCACACACTCTCATTCCCCCCCCCCCTCCCAGCACATCTCTGGCCCCACACACTCATTCCCACCTCCCTAACCCTCTCCGAGCACATTTCTGGCCCCCCACACACTCATTCCCCCCCGTACATCCCCAGCCCCCACACACTCATTCCCCCCAGTACATCCCCGGCCCCCACACACTCATTACCCTCTCCCAACATACTAACTCCTTCCCTCCTGATACCTGGCTGTAGCTGCACACTCTGGATTCCTTTGCTGTTTTTCTCCAACGCTGTGCTGCTGGTCTTCCCGTTCCGCCCACGTGCGATGCTGTGCTGGCTGGGTCTGCCCACAAAATGTGCTCCTGACGTATGCATCAACAAGGCTTGCAGCTCCTGCTCTGATTGGCTTACTGCTGCAATATAGGGATAGGGTGCGCCTGCTATGGACAGGCTTCATCGCAGCAGCAGCAGCCAATCACTGTAACAGAGCACAAGTCCCGCCCAACTTGTGCTCTGTTACAGTCCGCCCTGATTCAGAGCACAAGTCCCGCCCAACAAGCCCAAAAAAACGCGACTGGCAGAAAAAATAGCCGCGGACCGGCAAAAAACCCCAACGGCCCGGTACCGGTGGTTGGGGACCCTGCTTTAGGCGACCCCTGTGTTGTGGTCGTTCGACCCCCGCCGGGGTCGCGACCCCCAGGTTGAGAACCGCTGACTTAGAGAATAACCACTGCCATTAGCAATGGTTACATGGAGTAGACTTAGTTTTTGGGTACTTGCCAGGTTCTTATGGCCTGGATTGGCCACTGTTGGAAACAGGATGCTGGGCTTGATGGATCCTTGGTCTGACCCAGTATGGCATTTTCTTATGTTCTAATGGACATGATGGGAAAACATACATCATCTCTCCTCTTGGCCATGTTTGAATTAATAAATCTATTCCTTTGCTTCCACATTTTCTACATCAGCTAAAACATCAATGGACTTAGAAATTTTTTGCAAGTCTCCATTTGATCCATCTGAGGGGGTTCCCCATTGTTTCACTATCATCTGAAACAACACTTGGCTGAATTCCCAGTTGCCTGGATCCAGAAGATTTCTTCTGAGGTAACTGGCTTGAAGGTTTTCTTGTAGATTTCTTTCTGCACAAAGAAATAAGAGATTTGTCTCTTCGGATATTTCGACTTTGTGTACTCCCCCTGTTTGTTTACAAAGAATTCTCCAAGCTTTGCCCTATAGAAGTGGAAGAAAGTGATATATTGCTAACCTTATTGCTCTGGTTTCCAGTCTTTTGATTGCCTCCTTGTACTATTTCTTTCTGACAACGCGCTCCCCCCATCTTGTTAATAACTATGGTTTAATGTCCTCAATGATGGTTCTAGACTTACTCCTTTTTCTAGGTTCTCTGTTTTTGACTCCCAAGCAATACTTCCCTTTGCTGAATCAGGAAGGGGATACCACACTCGATTTTGTGTTTGTGGTGGCCAACGAGATAGGAGAAAACTCTGCAGAGGTCTCATGTGAGCTATGAACCATGAAACTAGATCTATTGTTTCTGTCATTGCTCCTAATATTTGAAGATAGCACCAAAGGCCTGCTCTTTATGATGAAAATTGTTTTATTTGCTCAATAACCTTGACCATGCGCTTTGATGTTAGAAATACTCATACCTCCTTGGTATTGAATTGTACATTCAAATATTCTAAAGACTGGTCTGGGTGAAGATTGCTTTTTATTAAACTGATTATCCACCATAAACTTTCTAAGAATGTTATTACTCTGGGGGGCGCTCTTCCGTGGCCAACCAAGATGGACATATGATTGAGAAGCTCTCTACCCCTGATCACTAATTCCATCTTACAGCATTGCTACTTGCTTGTTTTTTTGTTATCTTTGGCTGTTACACTGCACAGTAATCTCCACAGATGGCGACTAAACAAAAAACTATGGACTTGAAACAGTTTTCATTTAGCAAACAGACCTCTGAATCTTTCTGCACTGATGGTAGCCAGGCTGCAGAAAATACGGGAGGCCCTGCCCTGGAAGATGCCGCATCAGCATCCTTCACTATCTCAGGCACCACTGATCTACAGACAAGAGAAGAACTATGGGGCTGGTTTTTAGAGTTCCAAGCTGATATGAAACAGCACAAAAAAAAAAAAAAAAACCGACGTCCTAAACTCCATAATCGGAGGTTTGGGATGATTTGGCAGCCCTGGGCTCCCGTATCGACAACATCGACATTCACGTTGAAGGCATGCTCACATCATTAATAATTTAACAGCACAGCAGAAGCAAATACAAAATGAGACTGCAATACTTGCTGAAAAATTGGAAGACCTTGAAAACCACTTGCAGCGCTGCAATTTGAGAATTCAGGGGGTACCCAAAACTGCAGATTATAAAGATGGCATGGCAGTGGCACTGAATATATGCACCTTCATTCTCTCAACTATGGGGTCTGACGCCTCGACTGCTGATGGCCCTATGTTGCCGATGAAAACCAAATGTGCACACAGGGTGTTGGGCCCTAAACCAAAATTTTGTGTATGCAGTTTTATTCAAAAATCTCTCATCTTCGAAGTAGCTGAATTGCAATGGGAGGGAGACCCCCATTGCTGTTTTTCATGATCTTCCACAATCTATCCTTCGCAAGTGCTACGAGCTACAGGAGGTGACCCACACGCTGTGGGATGAGCAAGTCCCTTACTGGTGGGCTGTCCCCTTTGGCTTACATTTTATGGTTAAAGGTGTAACATATCAAGTGAAAACAGTTCCAGGTGCTGTGGAAGCCTTCATGCAAGCAAATATTTCTTTCAGCTTTCCTGTATCTAAGATGGCATCTGGAGCATCTAAAATGGATACATACCTAAAATGGAAACCCACTGGAAAAGGAGGCAGGAAGCTGCAACAGCAGTCAGAAGACTCTCCTGCAGCTCTGTCTGGTCAGGGCCGACGTGTGCAACTGTTTCTTTGTCTCAGTTTCAATTGCCTCTTCTGGAACCTGGCTGCTATATTTTTTGCAGTATTAATGGTCTGGCAGGTAGTTCTTGTTATATTGATAATTTTGCAATGTTTTTTATTGTATTTTTCAAGCTTAACTGATGGACAATTACTATTATTTCTTGAATAATGTTCTTATTGGATGATCGGGGAGGACTGGCTTCTATTCCACCTTGGTTTTTCACTTATGTCCCACAGGGGGTGGCAGATCTGCCATGGAGGTTGGGCAGATTGCGAATTTGGTGGTGGTGGAGGGGAGGGGGGGGGATTCTGTTACTGCACATAAATTTTTGGGGCAGATTGCACTTACATTTTTACATAGATCACCAGAGCGTGGCAACTGGGGTCATGGGGTGTGGTTTTCTATAATGTTTAATGGAGACTAGGATTTTTTTCCCTTAATGTTAAAGGCCGCAATTCATTTT
This sequence comes from Rhinatrema bivittatum, assembly GCF_901001135.1. NCBI lineage: Eukaryota > Metazoa > Chordata > Amphibia > Gymnophiona > Rhinatrematidae > Rhinatrema > Rhinatrema bivittatum. The sequence continues at coordinate 542,517,570 of NC_042615.1, read as the reverse complement.
AGAAACACCAGTTTTTTGGGGACCTAATAGCCTACAAAACTTCCATTGTATTTTTTTTAATTTTTTTTTTACAGGAGACTCACCCATGGAAAAGGCACGAGCATCTCCTTTTTCATAAAGACTACCTGCACCCATTTTTGGCGGCTAGCACTATAGGGGCTCAGTATTCTGGGTGGCCATCTTGATTTCTAACTTTTTTACATACAAAGTGCTCTTTCGGCTTCAGAACCAGGTGGCAGATTTTTATTGCTAAAAATTAGCGTGGGCAGAGACATACTCGCACTTGTTAATTTATATTCTCCTAATTCTGCCCAATCCACATTTCTGGAAGCACTGGATATTATTTTACTCTCTCATGCTGAGAGAGTGGAAACTTTGACCTTTCTAAAAACCCTACTCTATTTTGTATTTATTTAAAAACTTTTCTATACCGTCATTAAGTTAACTCACCATCACAACGGTTTACAGAAAGGCACAATAAGGAAAAACTATAATTGGTATAGATTACAAATTATACATGTGCCAACAACGAATGGTAACATATTATAATAAGAAAGGACTGTGTGTTAATTAAGGCTTATATGTCGGTTGAAAAACTGTCAAGCGGTTCAAATCTAGCGTTAATATGCAATTGGAGATATTAGAGGAAAAAAACTGATTACTTGGTGCGTCCTTATCTCTAGAGAACTCGCAGCAGTTGCCATAGTCCTTACAAGGGGAAGGAAGATGCTTTGCTCATTAATATCTCAGTGGAGTCTACTTGATATCTGGAGACAGAGATACCCTAAATCTCAAGTATATACCTTTTGTTCATCGTCCCAAGGGTCTTATTCCCATATTGATTATTTTCTTATTGACAAACTGTTGCAAAATCGAGTAGTAGCGGTGAATATAGGGAACATTACCTAGTCCGACCATGCACTCGTTTGGCTGGATATTTCTTTTCAGGATTTGGATTGTGGTCAATAATTCTGGTGTCTTAATGAAAGTTTGTTACAAGATGACATTTGTTGATTCTCTAGGGGAGCAAATGTTAAGAGTATTTCTAGCTCCATGCCCATACTTCTATGTCTAAAGATGTGACTCGGGATTGTTCTGAAGCAGTAGCGAGAGGCCTTTTAATTTGTCAGGTTACCCATTGCAAAAGGGCAATGGAATTTAAGTGGTCTCGACTATTGAATGAGATCCAATCCAAGTCCATATTTTGCAGATTATCTCTGGCTCGATCAGAACTGCAGTCACCAGATGATGCTAAATTGATTCATAGGGTAGAATTAACTAAGCAGGAATATTTTTTTTGTGGTGGGGGGGGGGGGGGGGGGGAATCAAGGCTGGCCAATATTTAGTGAGGCATCCAGAAGCTTTACATATCTAGAGCTCTTTTGCCATAGTTAAAACTGCACAGGGGGATATGGTTAACAAATCTGCAGAAATTCAGAACTGCTTTATGCAGTTATACACTACCCTTTACAGTACAGAGGCAGCCATTGCTGATGCTGATACGGACACATCTTAATACCATATCACTTCCCTGCCTCACCTCTGAACAGAGTTTTTTGGATGGTCCAATCAGCACAGTTGAGATTCTGCAGGTCATTAAGAACCTGAAGGTGGGCAAATCACCAGATTTGGATGGGCTGTCTAGTGATTATAAGCATTTTTCCCATACTTTGGTTACTCCTTTGACTGGCATGTTCAAATCTCTCTGGGAGGGGGGCTCTCTTGCAATAAATACTAATGTGGCTGGCATTTCTGTTATTGCAAAGCCTGGCAGAGATCCCATCCTCTGTGGGTCCTTACCGTCTGATCTCTTTAATTAATTTGGACCTTAAGATTTTAACAAGGGTCCTAGCTTAATGTCTAAATGGGATCTTACCTCAGCTGGTGTACCATGATCAAGTGGGCTTCATTCCCAGTCAGCAGCAGATAATGTTCACAAAATTGTTGACTTGTCATGGTGGGTGTGTAAAGAACATATCCCTATTTTACTGTCTATTGATGCAGAGAAAGCCTTTGACATGGTGCACTTGTCTTTCCTATTCAAGACATTTACAGAAAATGCAGTTTGGCCCTTTTTTTCTCCAGGAAACAGAGAGTAGGATTAAATGGTCAATTTTCTCAGTGGAAAAGGGTAAACAGTGGAGTGCCTCAGGGATCTCTACTTGGACCGGTGCTTTTCAATATATATATAAATGATCTGGAAAGGAATACGACGAGTGAGGTTATCAAATTTGCGGATGATACAAAATTATTCAGAGTAGTTAAATCACAAGCAGACTGTGATACATTACAGGAGGACCTTGCAAGACTGGAAGATTGGTCATCCAAATGGCAGATGAAATTTAATGTGGACAAGTGCAAGGTGTTGCATTTAGGGAAAAATAACCCTTGCTGTAGTTACACGATGTTAGGTTCCATATTAGGAGCTACCATCCAGGAAAAAGATCTAGGCATCATAGTGGATAATACTTTAAAATCATCAGCTCAGTGTGCTGCAGCAGTCAAAAAAGCAAACAGAATGTTAGGAATTATTAGGAAGGGAATGGTTAATAAAAACGGAAAATGTCATAATGCCTCTATATCGCTCCATGGTGAGACCACACCTTGAATATTGTGTACAATTCTGGTCACCGCATCTCAAAAAAGATATAGTTGTGATGGAGAAGGTACAGAGAAGGGCAACCAAAATGATAAAGGGGATGGAACAGCTCCCCTATGAGGAAAGGCTGAAGAGGTTAGGGCTGTTCAGCTTAGAGAAGAGACAGCTGAGGGGGGATATGATAGAGGTCTTTAAGATCATGAGAGGTCTTTAATGAGTAGATGTCACTCGGTTATTTACACTTTCAAATAATAGAAGAACTAGGGGGCATTCCATGAAGTTAGCAAGTAGCACATTTAAGACTAAACGGAGAAAATTCTTTTTCACTCAACGCACAATAAAGCTCTGGAATTTGTTGCCAGAGGATGTGGTTAGTGCAGTTAGTGTAGCTGGGTTCAAAAAAGGTTTGGATAAGTTCTTGGAGGAGAAGTCCATTAATGGCTATTAATCAAGTTTACTTGGGGAATAGCCACTGCTATTAATTGCATCAGTAGCATGGGATCTTCTTAGCGTTTGGGTAATTGCCAGGTTCTTGTGGCCTGGTTTGGCCTCTGTTGGAAACAGGATACTGGGCTTGATGGACCCTTGGTCTGACCCAGCATGGCAATTTCTTATGTTCTTAGGATTTGGTGAGAGAGATAATAGTGGTGAGGCTGCTTAGCAGTAGTGATCATAATGATGAAATTTGAATTAATTACTGGAAAGGGGGGCAATAAGTAAATCTATAGCTCTATCACTAAATTTTCAAAAGGGAAACTTTGATAAAATGAGAAAAAGTTAGAAAAAAAAAACTGGAAAGGTACAGCTACAAAAGGTGAAAAGTGTACAACAGGCATAGACGTTGTTTAAAAATACCATCCTAGAAGCACAGCCCAGATGTATTCCACGCATTAAGAAAGGTGGAAGGAAATCCAAAAGATTGTCAGTATGGTTAAAAGGTGATGTGAAAGAGGCTATTTTAGCCAAAGATCTTCCTTCAACAATTGGGAGAAGGATCCATCTGAAGAAAATAGGGAAAAGCATAAGCATTGGCAAGTTAAATTGAAAACATTGATAAAACAGGCTAAAAGAATTTGAAAAGAATGTGGCTGTAGAGGCAAAACTCATTTAAAAAAAAAAACTTTTTAAAATATATCTGAAGAAGGAAGCCTGTGAGGGAGTTGGACTGTTAGACGATCGAGGGGTTCAAGGGGCACTTAGGGAAGATGAGGCCTTCGCGGAAAGAATAAATGAATTCTTTGTTCCAGTGTTTACTGAGGAGGATGTATGGTAGATACCCATTCTGGAGACTGTTTTCAAGGGTAACTATTCAGACGAACTGACCCAAATCACGGTGAACCTGGAAAATGCAGTAGGCCAGATTGATAAACTGAAAAGAAGCAAAGTCACCTGGACTGGCTGATATATATCCCAGGGTTCTGAAAGAACTCAAAAAATGAAATTTCAGACCTCTTACAAGTAATTATTAACTATCAATAAAATCATTCATTGTACCCGAAGACTGGAAAGTGGCCAATGTAACTCTAATATATAAAAAGGGATACAGAGGTGGTCTGGCAAACTATAGACCGGAAAGCCTGAACTCAGTGCCAGAAAAATTGTGGAAACTATTATAAAGAATAAAATCACAGAACATATAGAAAGACATGATTTAATGTGACACAGCCAGCATGGATTTACCCAAGGGGAATCTTGCCTCATGTTTTTGAAGAGGTGAAGAAAGCAGAGTTACTTACCTGTAACAGGTGTCCTCCGAGTACAGCAGGATGTTAGTCCTCACACAAAGGTGACATCATCAGTTGGAGCCGGACACAGAAAACTTATGCCCAGCATGCCCTATACCACGCGTCCACACGGGGTTCCTCTTCAGCATCCTTCACTCTATGTCCGAAGAGATTCTCTCCAGTGCACAGCACTTCAGTGAGTTGTTCCTGTACCTCTGATCTGAGATCAGAGGCCCGCAGCCATGCCACTCTATGGGTGCCAATTCCCGCTGCAAAGACCCTTGATGCCTTTTTGAAAACATTGTAGGTTGCACGGACCTCGTGTTTTCCACACTACAAACACTTGTGCACCAGCGACATAAGGGTGTCTTGCTGCTGTTGAGGCAGCTGTTCAGCCACTTCCTGCACCTGCTGCCTGATGTAACGTGAATTTTGGCTCATGTAGAGCTGGTAGACAGCAATGTGGGCAATAAGCATGGCGCCTTAGAACACCTTCCTCCCAAGAGCATCCAATACTCTGTGGTTCTTCCCCAGGGGCACTGAGAAGTGGGTATGAGAGCGCTTAGCCTTCGAGGGTGGATTCAGCCACCACTGATTGGTGGGGCTGCTAACGCTTATCAAATCCAGCAGCCTTTTGAACAAGGTAAACTCTGTCTGCCTTCCTATTTACGGGAGGCATTGTAAGGGGGTGTTCCCAAATCCTTAGCAGCAACTCCATAAGATTCTCATGTATCGGGACCACCATGATGATCTGAAGAGGCTCCACAAGCTGAAGAACTTCAAGCATTTTGTGCCTAGCATCTTCTTCACCATAACAATACCTGCAAAGGTAAAGTCCTCAGGAGGGGCCTTCCTCCACTCATCTGGAGAAGTAGGGTCCGATGGGAGACCATCCGAATCCTCAGGGGAGGATTCTGTCTGATAACCCCCCCCCCAAGGGATCATAGGGACCCTCACCCTCACTGTATAATACAGGAGAGGTTCGCCCTAGGTGCTTGGCTGACATCCAGAGGTGCAGGCACAGATGGAACTGGATGGGGGACTACTGGTCTCTGTGTCTCTGCCAGTCTCAACAAAGCTTCCTCCTTGGAGGAACCGGTGATGAGCACCGTATCAGTAGTGGGAGGCCTCTGTGTACCACCAGGCACCAATGCCGATGGAGAACTGACGCCAACTGGTTCAGTAAGCTACCAATAAGCACACTGAACTTCTCCAGAAGCGGTACAAGCACAGGTGGTACCAACTCCGGTGCTGTCTGAGCCATGGGACTGAAGCCTTGAAGCGCTCGTTCCACCACCAACTGGACTCTATGCTCCAGCTCCTCTTAAATGTTGCCGATGCCAATACAGACCTGGAGACAGGATCTGCCTCGGACCTGTAAGCAGGATCAGCAATTGGCACCAGGACCACTGGAGACTGTCGCAGACCTGGGGCATCAATGGAGTTTTGACCCTCACCACAGCAGAAGTTGGCGAGTCCCCGTACATCGACTGTGATCGGTACCGATGCTTCTTGGTCTTCCCCCAGTGCAGAGGTCAAGGACAATAAACTCAACGTCCTCAGCCTGGAGGAGGTCAACACAGTTGGTTTCCAACACCCCTATCCACCAGTGACCTTGATGGAAAAGAAAGTCCTGCCGAAGTCGATGGCATGATGTCCACTGATGCGGCTCCTAGTTTCTCCGATGCCAATGCGTCAGACTTCTTTGATCCAAAGAGGTTATCCATCTTGTTGAGTTGAAGCAGACGTCCCTTCGAGAACATCTAGGCACACAAACGGCAAAACCTGTCATGCAATGCCCCCAGGAAGAGGATGCAAACTTCATGAGGCTCGGTGATAGACATGGTCCATGGGCACCGGGGGCATCTTTGGAAGCCAGATGTGGCCCTGACAGGATGAAAAAATTGTGAAAAATACAAATGATGGCGGTGGGTGTTTATGGAAGACAGGCACCACCACCATTGGGAGAACAGACTGCAAAAAAAAAAAAAAAAAAACCTTACACGAACACCAAAAACCCTGACTGGGGACACTACGGGGAAGCACAGAGAGGGACCTCGCAATGGACTTTTGGAGAGAGACAGTGAAAAACCACAAAAAAAAAAAAAAGGTTTTCCATGAGGCAAAAAGCCAAAAGTTTTAGAGCTCAATCCAGCCACAATGCTGACAGTTCTACGGCAAAAAAGAGAATAAAAAGGAACCCAGTGTGGATACGTGGTAAAGGGCATGATGGGTGTGCCTATGTTTTTTTGTGTCAGGCTCTGATGATGTCAACCATGTGTGAGGACTACCATCCTGCTTGACCTTGGAGAGGCATTTGACAAAGTCCCTCATGAGAGGCTTCTAAGAAGACTAAAATGTCATAGGATAGGAAGTGATGTCCTGTTGATTGCAAACTGGCTAAAAGACAGGAAATAAAATAGGATAAAGGTAAACAGTGGAGTGCCTCAGGGATCTGTACTTGAACTGGTGCTTTTTAATATATTTATAAATTATCTGGAAAGAGGTAAGACGAGTGAGGTGATCAAATTTGCAGATGACACAAATCATTCAAAGTAGTTATATCGTATGCGGATTGTCATAAATTGCAGGAGAACTTTGCGAGCCTGGAAGTTTGGGCATCCATATGGCAGATAAAATATGATGTGGACAAATGCAAGGTGATCCACATAGGGAAAAATAACCCATTCTGAAGCTACACGATTTTGGGTTCCATTTTAGAAATTACCACCCAGGAAAAGATCTGGGCATCATAGTTGATATTACAATGAAATTGTTGGCTCAGTTTGCTGTGGTGGCCAAAAAAGCAAACAGAACATTAGGAATTATTAGGTAGGGAATGGCAAACGTCATAATGCCTCTATCACTCAATGGTTAGACCGCACTTTAATACTGTGTGCAATTCTGGCCGCCACATCTCAAAAAAGATATAGTTGCACTGGAGAAAGTACAGAGAAGTGTGACCAAAATGAGAAAGGGCATGGAACAGCTCCCCTATGAGGAAAGGCTAAAGAGGTTAGGGCTGTTCCGCATGGAGATCAGACGACTGAGGGAGATTATGATAGAGGTCTACAAAATCATGAAAGAACTTGAACGGGTAAATATGAAATGATTATCTACTCTTTCGGATAATACAAGGACTAGGGAGCATTCCATGAAGTTAGAAAGTAGCATATTTAAAACGAATCAGAATTTTCTCCTTTTCACTCAACGCATAATTAAACTCTGGAATTCATTGCCAGAGGATGTGGTTAAGGCAGCCAGACATGTTTCTAGAGAAGTCAAACTTATTAACCAAGCCACTATTGGAAAAAGGATACTGGGATTGATGGACCTTCAGTCTGAGCCAGTATGGCAATTCTTACACACTGAAGGAAGGAAGATTAGCATAACCAGATCTGAGATAGGTAGGACTCTACAGAGGAGAGCTGGATTGAGATAGAAAGGGGGAGAGAGAGAGAGAGAGTGTTGAGAAGGAGATTTGCAAAAATATCTAGAAGACTAAGAATATTTTTGTATTTATTTTATTTAAAGGATTTATTTTCTGCACATATCACAAGTAGTTCATGGCAGAGTACTATAATTTTATATATCTATAGATATCTCGATATATATCTATATAGATATAATTGAATAAAACAAACTATATAAACAAACCTGTCTGCTGTAAATCCTGAGAGAGAAATACGTAAATGGGGAGCATATCTGCATCCTATCCATCAACAGATAAAGCTTGTTTGAATAACTTTGAAAGCAAAGTTATAGCATTTTCTGAGACTTAAATCAACTTTTTGAACCCATGTGCTTAAAGTTCAGTGTGGGTCTCTGCTTGTTTCCTTTACTTTACCTTGTTCTTGACAACTACCTTCAGGAAAGATGCATCAGCACTTACATGATGTACAAGAAAATGATTTAAGTTCCTCCTTATGTTAGTGTATGCAAGTCTAGCTAATGAAGACCTTTTTAAGTAACTGTAATTGGAGCTGAAATGCCATGCCTTGACTCCTGATAACTTATTAATAAATGCTGAACTCCACTAAATATGTAGAATAAAAGCAAGGGGCAGAAATATTCATATATTGAAACAAAAAACAAACCAAAAATGATATGGCTGTTTAGCACAAAGCAAGTAGTGTTAGGTTGGGCAAGACTCACTGAACTTGAACAACGGGTTCCAATGATATTTATATTTCCTATGGGGAGCCCCTAACTAGCTCAGAGCCAGAATGTTCAGATCGAAATGTGAGTTGAGTGAATGACAGATTTACACTTAATATTGAAAGATTCAGAGATGATCATTTTCAAAGCCATTTCTGTAGGCAAGGCGGTGATTTAGCCGGAGAAATGGGCTTTTTGAAAATTGCCCACCCATTTGTAGGTAAAAGAACATGCGTAAGTCCACTATAAGGGGAGGCGCTCCTGGAAGCAGGGTTTGGAACTACATGCACACTTCAGAATTCTCAAAGGTATGCGCATAGTTTTGACCATGAAAACCACTCAATTTTGTGCATGTGCAAACTCAGAGCAAAGTCTATGGATAAAAGTACCCACCAACTTTGCATTTTTCAAACTGCCCACATCCCTGCATAGACCGTGGCTACTTTTTACCCATGGAATTTGAACTAATTTTGAAAAATGGAAGTATGCACATACTTTTACTTTGAAAATTGGCAAAGGAAACTTACCCACACAACTTTGCACCTCCTTTTCATGTGAAAACTTGAAGTAAAACAAGTGTCAATCGGCACCCAACCCCAAACCCAGGACAGAACATATGTTTGAGAGGATAGGGGAAATTAGAGATGAATGAAGAAGGTGAGGCAAAGAAATTATAGAGGAGGAGGTTGCCTATTTGCAACATGGGGACAAGAGGAGATTGGAATGAAGTGGGGTGGAATGGAATTAATTCCAAAGGATGGAAAAATGGAAATGGGGTAGGAAACTGGAGATTGAGGAAGACAAATACAGTTGAGCAAACAAACTGCCAAGATTGATTGCACAGGCTTTAAAAAGGTATCAAAATTAATTTGGTGCAACCACCAAACAGAAGTCGAGAATGAAACTAATCACACATACACAGTCAAGGGAAAGGTGTGTCATAGTAAACTGGTGATTTAGAAAAGGACTCCAATCCAATGATATTCAACTTATCAGTAGTTTAATGAAGGTTTGATAAGCAATCCACAACCTGATGGGAAGGCAACAAGCATGTAAATATCTGAATATAGCTAAAAAAAAATTCAATTTGTATTCCACAATAAGTTCCCCAAAACAGGCTGCATTTCGGGGATAGCTGTGTCTGGAGGGACAGGGACAACCACAGGTTATTTTACAAATGTGGGTCTTGAGTTAACATTGACAGGACATAGTTTACATGTTCACCGTCAGAGAACAATTATAAAAAGGTATATATATATATATATATATATATATATATATATATATATATCAAATTGCAAATTTAGCATTTAGCTACCAAAATAAACTATTACATTTTGTTAAAAATTAGATTATGGTTTGGCCGTTACATTTTGGATGTATTGGCATGATAATGAGAATTTACAATCTTGCTTGGTTCCTTAGTTTTCCAGCCTTTCCATCCTGAAACAGATGCTGCTACATAGATTGCAGAATTACATGATAATATAATTATATATTGTTACATGAAGACAGTTTGTTCTGCCTCAGCTGTTTTTACCTCCAGCAACTCTTTTGCTCATCCAGGGTGCTGCTGAGTAAACTAAGATCCCCATTTGCTACAGGGCTGGAGAAGACATCTCTGAAGTTGAACTATCAGTGTTCCTCTGCAGTTGCCTGTGTTTTCCGCATGCTTGTAGAAAGCCAACTTCATCATTCTTAAGAATCTCTGCACCCTATACCTCACTATCATTGACAATCAAGGCAAAATGTAAGGGACAGAAAGGAGTAGCCTAGTGGCTAGAGCAGCAGGCTGTGAACCAGGTAAGCCAAAGATCAAATCCAACTACTGCTCCTTGTGACTTTGGGCAAGTCATTTTACCCTCTGTTGCCTCAGGTACAAACTTAGGGGATCATTTACTATGCCGTGTGATGTTTCCTCGCGTAAGGGAAAAATATCACAAATGAGCATTCCAGTGATATTTGCCCCCTCCCCCTGTAAAATATTATGGTAACTTCCCCATATTTTTTTCTCACAGAAAAGAAAAAATATCATGGGGAAACATGAAAAAAAAAAAAAAAAAAGGGTTTGCCCAGGGCCACTATCATTTTAAAGGTGGGATTTTCCATGACCCAGAAAATCTCACCCTTGCATTGTGTCAAAATACCCCTCAGAGTCAGGGCCCAAAAGTAGAAATAAAAAAAGTTATACAATTGCATGTTGATGCCCCTCCCCCAACCATTTCTTTTCCCCACTGCTCCAAATACCCCAATCCAAAATACTTCTCTACCCCCAGTGGACCCCTTCCCCCCAGAGCACCTAGTACCTGGTGATCTAGTGTCTTCCCCCCCCCCCAAACATAAAAAAGAGCCTTGTGGTTTAGTGACCTACCCCCTGCTCTAAACCACACCCTATAAAGGGCAAAGGCTGGCCGGTGCCATTTTGAAAAATAGTATCAACCCAGCTTGGAGTTTAGAAGGCCCACAAGGCCACCACAGAGTCACTTTTTCCAGTCCCTAAAAGCCATTTCTTCCACTGCTGCTGCTCTCTCCCCCCAACCAGGGGCCCATTTTGGTGCAACAACTTCTATGGCCTCAGCCCAAATTCTGCAGAGAAGTGAAATTCTACACCCATTCTGCATTGTGCAGAATTCCCCAGGAATAAAACAGTAGTTAAATTAACGATCTAGCAGTGATAAGGAAGAGAAAGAGAATTTGAAAAGATGCTTGCCGTGGAAGCAAAAATGCATGATAAAAACATTTTCAGGTATATTCGAGTTAAAAAGCCTGTGAGGGAGTCAGATGGACTATTAGATGATCAAGGGGGTAAAATGGATATTTAGGGATAACAGCCATAGAGGGACTAAATGAATTCTTTGCTTTTGTATTCACTGAGGAAGATTAAGAGATATACCCATGCCAGAAATGATATTCAAAAGGTGATGATGCAGAGGAACTAAAACAAATCTCCCCATTCTTTTAAGTGCTCGTAACCTGGATGTCGTAGTTGACTCCCCTCTATCTACTTGTCCACACATTTATTCGCTTTGCTTACTTTAAACTTGCTGAAGCCTATCCTAGCCGCTCATGATTTTGTACCATGACCCAGTTTTTCATCTTATCATTGCTCAACTACTGCGACAGCTTGTTTTTAGTTCTGCCTGACTCCCATCATCAGGCTCCACAGTTAATTCAGAATTCTGCAGCTGGACTGATTTCTGGTTCCTCCCCACACAATCACATTTCCCCAATCCTTGAAGGCTTACACTGGATCCCAGTTGTCTGGTGAGAGAAATTTAAAGTTCCAACCATGGTCTTTAAAGCCCTTCATGGACTTTTACTGCTCAATATTCAATCTTCTATTCAACAATACATTCCAGGTCATCAACTAGGTTCTTCCTCTCAGCTGTTATTAGACATCCCCATGATTAACAACTCTTTGTAAAAGATGTTTTGGTATAGTAGGTCCAATCAGATAGAAAATGATCTACTTTGTTTTTGGAAACAGCTCAAAACCTGTCTTTTCTCCCAAGCTTTCCCAGGTTAGTGAGGGCTAGGAACTGGCATGGTCTGGGCACTAGTAGGTACTGTGCCTTCTGTTTGGTAGATTCACTGCAGATTTGTTTTGGGTTTCTATGCTGCTTTACCTGTTTGGAATTTACCTTTGCAATATTTTGTAACATTTACTTTGCATCCTGTACTTTTAGATATTTTGTTGATTGTATTTTTCCAATTTTATCATGTGTATTTAAGATTTTCAGATTAGCGGACTACAAATTATTTAAACAAACAAACTATAGTCCTGGGGGAATTCTGCACTACTGCAGAATTCAGAGTTTGTGCAAAATTCCCCCATCAACTTGCAGAATCCAGGCCACACCACCGCTACGAATGCTATTGCAGGCAGTACCATGGCAATAATCAATAATGGCTGTGTGAGCCTGCTGGAAGAGGTAATGCATGATCCCCGGAACCACGACAGGAGTCAACCTAGCTCCACAAGTCTGGCTAAACACCATACCTGGAAAGTCTCCGGGCAGGGAGGCATGAGCCCCGTCACGGAGCATGACGAGAGAGAGAGCGAGAGCGAACTATATGAGGGAGAACATGACTCTCTATATATCTACAACTGCAAGAGAGGCACTTTCAGCTCAGGGTGGGTGGGGCGGTATTACATTGGTTTGCCTAGGACACTTCAGACCCTTGCCCCGGCCCTGTGCAAAGCACTAGCAAGATCCAACCCTCCAGATGTTACAAAGGTAGGCTCCTCATGGGGTAAAAATTCCCAAGAAGTGTCCAAAATCCAAAAATTCTCTTCCTTCTGAGTGGGCAAACACTGGTGGCAATAGAATTCCAAAGCAACCATAACAAAACCTGCTATTGGAAATTTGTAAACTATCAGTTACCTAGTCTATGGTACCTGAAGACTGGAGGCTTGCCAATGTAACACCAATTTTTAAAAAGACATCAAGGATTGATCCGAGAAACTAGAGACCAGTGAATCTGACATCATTGGCAAGAAAAATGGTAGAATCTATCATAAAGAACAAACAATTGATGAACATATTGACGATACAAAGCCAACATGTATTTAGCCAAGAGAAGTCTTGTCTCACAAAATTTGCCACATTTTTTTTAGGGCCTAAATAAACATGTGGATAAAGGTGAGCCAGTTGATATATACTGTATCTGGATTTCCAGAAAGCATTTGACAAAAATCCCTCATGAGAGACTTCTTAGGAAATTACAGTCATGGGATAAACAGAGGTTTTGCACTGCCAACTGTTTAAAAAATAGAAACCAGACAGTAGGGCTAAATGGTAAATTTTCCCAGTGAAAAAAGGTGAATAGTGGAGTGCCCCAGGGTTCTGGGACCAATGCTTTTTAATATATTTATAAAAGAACTGGAAATGGGAACAAGTGAAGTGATCAAATTTGCTGATGACACAAAATTATTCAAAGTTGTTGAATCACAAGAGGAGTGAGAGAAATTGCAAGAGGACATTGCAAAACTGGGAGACTGAGCATGCAAATGGCATATAAAATTTAAATGTGCAGAAGTACAAAGTGATGCACTTAGGTAAGAGTAACTCAAATTATAGTTACACAATGCAAGGCTCCACATTAGGAGTCAACACTCAGAAAAAGGATCTAGGTGTCATCATTGAAAATATGTTGAAATCTTCTTGGTGTGCAGCAGCAGCAGCCAAGAAAGCAAATAGAATGCTAAGGATTGTTAGGAAAGGAATAGAGAATAAAACAGATTTTCATAATGCCTCTGTATCGCTCCATGGTGCGACCTCTACGCAGTTCGGGTCATAACATCTCAAAAAAAGATATAGCAGAATTAGAAAAGGTACAGAGAAGGGTGACCAAAATAATAAAGGGGATGGAACAATTCCCCTATGAAGAAAGGCTAAAGAGATTATGAGGTAATGAGTGGAGTGAAACGAGTAAAGGCTAATCAATTGTTTACTCTTTCGAAAACTACAATGATCAGTGGACCTACAATGAAGTTGCTAGGTAATACATTTAAAACTAATAAGAGAAAATACTTTTTTACTCAACAAATAAGCTCTGGAATTCCTTGCCAGAGGATGTGGTGAAAGCTATTATTGTAACTGCATTTACAAAAAGGATTGAACAAGTTCCTGGATGAAAAGTCCATAAAACTATTATAGAGTTGCAGAAATCTACTGCTTTTCCTTGGAATAAGCAGCATGGTATCTACTAGAGATGAGCTTCGTTTTTTTCTACCGGGACGTTTTTTTGGGTCGGACGCTTCGAGGTAAAGTTCGTTTTTCCTCTGGGTTTTTTTTTTGGGAAAACTAAACGGGGAAAAACAAAACCGGCCCAAAAAATGACGTGGGAAAATGAAGCTCCAAAAAACCCACCCCAAGCATTAAAATTCACTTTAATACATTAAATACAAATACCCCCCCCCCCACCACCACCACCATCCCGATCCCTCCCCAAGACTTACTAACATCCCTGGTGGTCCAGCGGGGTCCCGCGAGGGGTTTCTCTCTCCGTGCCGTCTGACTTTCGGACCTGCCTCGATCAAAATGGCGCCGGTAGCCCCTGTGACATAGTATGGGCAAAGGCTATCGGCGCCATTTTGATCGAGGCAGGCCCGAAAGTCAGACGGCACGGAGAGAGAAATCCCTCGCGGGACCCCGCTGGACCACCAGGGATGTTAGTAAGTCTTGGGGAGGGATCGGGATGGAGGGGGGGGGGGGTTGTATTACAATGAATTTTAATGCTTGGGGTGGTTTTTTGTACCAACCCGAAAAACTAATTTTCCTCGTAGTTTGGGGAAAATTAATTTTGGGGTTCGGGGCCCCCAAACCACAACAAATTAGGCAATTTCGTTGAAATTGCCTAATTTGTGATAAACGAATGCACATCTCTAGTATCTACCCACCCCTTGGGATCCTACCAGGTACCTGTGACCTGGATTGGCCACTGTTGGCAACAAGATACTGGACATGATGGACTTTGGTCTGTCTCAGTATGATTGTATGATGTTCAGAAAATGCAATAAATTATTTTTTTGCAACTTACTTCAAAATAGGGTGTCATATATCTGCATGGTCCACACCTTGGAGATGAGAAATAAAGAACTGAAAGTGAGTTGCCTGCCCGTCTCAATAACGAGTCCAGCTCTACCTGCAAAATAAAAAATACAGAAAGCTCAGTCCTTTGTTATATTTTGTTTGATTTAATGTTTGTTTTCTATTCTGTAAACCCCTTAGAGCTATTGGATAATGCGGTATATACATTTTTTAAATTAAATAAATATGGGGAACATCTGTTAGTATGCTGGTGAATGCTCCTAAGTGTTACTTATTCATGGGATCAATACATATTATGCAAATCTCCTAATAATAGGATCAGCTTGTCTTCTTATATAAAGAGTCAAAAAACAAAAAAGTTTAATCTCTCAGACTATGCCATATAAACAAATCAGCTTCTGGACTCATGAGGCAGGTATTTTTTCCCCCTCTTATCCTCCCTTACCATCACCATCTCTCTACTTCCTTCTCGCCATTGACCAGGTACCAATACACTTTTATTCACACACTACATTATTTAAATAGTTTTCTCATCTCACCAGTTGTATATTTTATAGTTTTCAGAAGCAAACATTCGTTTCATCTGAGGAAACAGGAAGAAAAAGAGAGGAACTTGGCTGGCTAGCTCAACACCTCCCAGAACGAGGGAGAGGGGGAGAGGGAGACTCTTGATAAGGCTCTCATACGGGCCGATAAAGTAAAATCGCGGGAGAGTGGGCAAGCGCCCGCTCTCCCGGCGCGCGCACAGGACACTCTCCTGTGCGTGCGATACAGTAAGTTAATTTATTTAAATTAGGCCCAGCGGTAAAAAAAAAAGAGGCGCTAGGGACACTAGCGCATACCTAGCGCCTCTTTTTTGACAGAAGCGACGGCTGTCAGCGGGTTTGATAGCCGATGCTCAATTTTGCCGACATCGGTTCTTGAGCCCGCTGACAGCCACGGGTTCGGAAACCAGACACCGGCAAAATTGAGCGTCCAGTTTTCGACCCGCCAGCTGCGAGCCCATTTTAATTTTTTTTTTTTTAATTTTTTACTTTAAACTTTCGGGACCTCCGACTTAATATCGCTATGATATTAAGTCGGAGGGTGCACAGAAAAGCAGTAAAAACTCTGGCGCACTTTCCTGGTGTCCGGAGAAATTCCCAGTTATTTTGAGTGAGACTTTCCTCATTCAAAATCACGTCAAATCTTCACCGATGTGTACTGTGCTCTTCATACATCTCGCCGTGCAAGTAAGACTGGCCCCAAAACCCTAGACCATTACCAAACCTCACCTCGAGTTATTAGCTGGCCCTCCTATAGTGGTATAAATAGTTGACTACTATGTGTGCCACCCCAGAGGTTCTCTCTCTACTCCACTCCCCTCTCCCTGCCCAAAAAGGAATTTGTGATAAATATCCAGAATTTCATTTTGGACCTAATACACAGCTTAACAGCAGGGAAAAAGGTGTAGTTATTTCCAGCGTTAAAACTGCAATAACGTGCGTTACGCTATCGCACGATGTGATAATGCCCCAACTCCTCCCCTTTGAATACATTTTCAGAATTTGCATTCGCATCACGATAAATAACGCAGGCGTTATGGCCCTAACCCATTTTGATGAATGACCCCTGTTACCTAGCTAAATTCGAGTTAGCTAATAAGTTAGCCAGCTCAGTGCCCAAATATTCATTTGGCCAGCTAAATGCTTTTGAATATGGACTTTTTTTGATGCTTGAATAATAGGAGGTAAAAAAAATAAATCTGGTGCCAGTGCTGCTTTAAAAAGTTAGTTATTCAGGTATGCTAAGTTAGCCAGCCAAATGAATATCTGGGCACATACCCAGCTAAATTTGAGCCAGCTAATAAGTTAGGAGGCTCTAATTTAGCTGGATGTCTCTAAATATGCCAGTATTGCCATTTAGACTGATAACTTTTCAGTTATCCATCTAAACAGCTTTTGAATAGCGACCTCATTGTGACTGGAGAAAAGAAGCCAGGCTTCATATGCGTAGTTCCATGTACAGGAATTAGGAGAGCTTGGATATTGCAGTTCACTGTAGTATATCATTTAGATTTGTACCATAGCTTCTCACTGCTCCATTTGATAAAAGGCTTGTGGAATCAGGGATTTCAAAAATATTTTTATGTGAAACTCATTTATGTTGTTAGCTCCTTAATTTAATATGGTATTCAATAAAGAAGAGATAATAATCACACTCCGTACCAGCTAGTGAGCAGAAACTGGATACTGACCTTTTGTCTTACAGTTGTATCTATGCAAGGAAATACAGTAGTATGATGTAAAATGTATTTCCATCAAGTTGAGGGAAGCTTTTAATTGACATCACAACTGTCACGTGTGCTCGGGAGAAATTCAGGACTATATTAGAATGATGACAGGCCTATTTCCTTTAAAATCATGCTACTTAACATTAACAGGTAAGCAAACATACACATTTTTGTTTAACAGAATACTGTCCTCATATCAGGGCAGTACCTATTTGCTATCTAGACTGTGTCTGAATATGGATCTCAATGAGATGCTTCAAAGAAAGAATGATTTGGAACTTGAGGAACAAGATCTTCATTCAAAAATTGGAAGAAGGATCCAACAGAAGAAAATAGGATAAAGCATAAACATTGGCAAGTTAAATGTAAGACATTGATAAGACAGGCTAAGAGAGAATTTGAAAAGAAGTTGGCTGTAGAGGCAAAAACGCACAGTAAAAACTTTTTTAAATATATCCGAAGCAGAAAGCCTGTGAGGGAGTCAGTTGGACCGTTAGATGATCAAGGGGTTAAAGGGGCACTTAGAGAAGATAAGGCCATCGCGGAAAGATTAAATGATTTCTTTGCTTTGGTGTTTACTGAACAGGATGTTGGGGAGGTACCCGTAATGGAGAAGGTTTTCATGGGTAATGATTCAGATGGACTGAATCAAATCACGGTGAACCTAGAAGATGTGGTAGGCCTGATTGACAAACTGAAGAGTAGTAAATCACCTGGACCGGATGGGTATACACCCCAGAGTTCTGAAGGAACTAAAAAATGAAATTTCAGACCTATTAGTAAAATTTGAAACATCATTAAAATCATCCATTGTACCTGAAGACTGGAGGATAGCAAATGTAACCCCAATATTTAAAAAGGGCTCCAGGGGAGATCCGGGAAACTACAGACCGGTTAGCCTGACTTCAGTGCCAGGAAAAATAGTGGAAAGTGTTCTAAACATCAAAATCACAGAACATATAGAAAGACATGGTTTAATGGAACAAAGTCAGCATGGCTTTACCCAGGGCAAGTCTTGCCTCACAAATCTGCTTCACTTTTTTGAAGGAGTTAATAAACATGTGGATAAAGGTGAACCGGTAAATATAGTATTCTTGGATTTTCAGAAGGCGTTTGACAAAGTTCCTCATGAGAGGCTTCTAGGAAAAGTAAAAAGTCATGGGATAGGTGGCGATGTCCTTTCATGGATTGCAAACTGGCCAAAAAAGACAGGAAACAGAGAGTAGGATTAAATGGACAATTTTCTCAGTGGAAGGGAGTGGACAGTGGAGTGCCTCAGGGATCTGTATTGGGACCCTTACTTTTCAATATATTTATAAATGATCTGGAAAGAAATACGACGAGTGAGATAATCAAATTTGCAGATGACACAAAATTGTTCAGAGTAGTTAAATCACAAGCAGATTGTAATAAATTGCAGGAAGACCTTGTGAGACTGGAAAATTGGGCATCCAAATGGCAGATGAAATTTAATGTGGATAAGTGCAAGGTGATGCATATAGGGAAAAATAACCCATGCTATAATTACACAATGTTGGGTTCCATATTAGGTGCTACAACCCAAGAAAGAGATCTAGGTGTCATAGTGGATAACACATTGAAATCGTCGGTTCAGTGTGCTGCGGCAGTCAAAAAAGCAAACAGAATGTTGGGAATTATTAGAAAGGGAATGGTGAATAAAATGGAAAATGTCATAATGCCTCTGTATCGCTCCATGGTGAGACCGCACCTTGAATGCTGTGTACAATTCTGGTCGCCGCATCTCAAAAAAGAT
This sequence comes from Rhinatrema bivittatum, assembly GCF_901001135.1. Lineage (NCBI taxonomy): Eukaryota > Metazoa > Chordata > Amphibia > Gymnophiona > Rhinatrematidae > Rhinatrema > Rhinatrema bivittatum. The sequence goes on along the minus strand of NC_042615.1, from coordinate 542,498,489 downwards.
GTAATTGCGATGGAGAAGGTACAGAGAAGGGCTACCAAAATGATAAGGGGAATGGAACAGCTCCCCTATGAGGAAAGACTAAAGAGGTTAGGACTTTTCAGCTTGGAGAAGAGACGACTGAGGGGGGATATGATAGAGGTGTTTAAAATCATGAAAGGTCTAGAACGGGTAGATGTGAATCGGTTATTTACTCTTTCGGATAGTAGAAAGACTAGGGGGCACTCCATGAAGTTAGCATGGGGCACATTTAAAACTAATCGGAGAAAGTTCTTTTTTACTCAACGCACAATTAAACTCTGGAATTTGTTGCCAGAGGATGTGGTTAGTGCAGTTAGTATAGCTGTGTTTAAAAAAGGATTGGATAAGTTCTTGGAGGAGAAGTCCATTACCTGCTATTAAGTTCACTGAGGGGCGGATTTTCAGAGCCCTGCTCGCGTAAATCCGCCCAAAACCGGGCGGATTTACGCGAGCAGGGCCCTGCGCGCCGGTGAGCCTATTTTACATAGGCTCACCGGCGCGCGCAGAACCCCGGGACTCGCGTAAGTCCCGGGGTTTTCGGAGTGGGCGTGTCGGGAGGCGTGTCGGGGGCGGGGCCGGAGCGCGTGGCGTTGCGGGGGCGTGTCGGCAGCGTTTTGGGGGCGGGTACGGGGGCGTGGCTACGGCCCGGGGCGGTCCGGGGGCATGGCCGCGCCCTCCGTACCCGCCCCCAGGTCGCGGCCCGGCACGCAGGAGTCCCGCTCGCGCGCGGGGATTTACGCCTCCCTCTGGGAGGCGTAAATCCCCCGACAAAAGGTAGGATGGGGGTTTAGACAGGGCCGGGCGGGTGGGTTAGGTAGGGGAAGGGAGGGGAAGGTGAGGGGAGGGCAAAGGAAAGTTCCCTTCTAGGCCACTCCGATTTCGGAGCGGCCTAGGAGGGAACGGGGGTAGGCTGCGCGGCTCGGCGCGCGCAGACTATACGAAATCGATAGCCTTGCACGCGCCGATCCAGGATTTTAGCCGATACGCGGGACTACGCGTGTATCTACTAAAATCCAGCGTACTTTTGTTTGCGCCTGGAGCGCAAATAAAAGTAGGCTATTCGCGCGCCTTTGAAAATCCGCCCCTTAGAGAATAGCCACTGCCATTAGCAATGGTAACATGGAATAGACTTAGTTTTTGGGTACTTGCCAGGTTCTTATGGCCTGGATTGGCCACTGTTGGAAACAGGATGCTGGGCTTGATGGACCCTTGGTCTGACCCAGTATGGCATTTTCTTATGTTCTTATGACCTATGCAAACTACAAGCAGCATTTCTTTCAGCATAGGCAGGCACTGCACAACTAGTTATCCAGTTCCAATTCGGGGAGGAGCAGAGTTAGCCAGATAAATCTGCCAGCTAACTCAGATATCCAGATAATTTACCTAGCTACTCCTGGTCCTGCCACTGACCTACCTTAAAGTCAGCCAAATAAACATAACTAATAGGGATGTGAATCGTGTCCTCGATCGTCTTAACGATCGATTTCGGCTGGGAGGGGGAGGGAATCGTATTGTTGCCGTTTGGGGGGGTAAAATATCGTGAAAAATCGTTAAAAATCGTTAAAAAAATCGAAAAATCGAAAAACCGGCACATTAAAACCCCCTAAAACCCACCCCCGACCCTTTAAATTAAATCCCCCACCCTCCCGAACCCCCCCCCAAATAACTTAAATAACCTGCAGGTCCAGCGGCGGTCCGGAACGGCAGCGGTCCGGAACGGGCTCCTGCTCCTGCATCTTGTCGTCTTCGGCCGGCGCCATTTTCCAAAATGGCGCCGAAAAATGGCGGCGGCCATAGACGAAAAAGATTGGACAGCAGGAGGTCCTTCCGGACCCCCGCTGGACTTTTGGCAAGTCTCGTGGGGGTCAGGAGGCCCCCCACAAGCTGGCCAAAAGTTCCTGGAGGTCCAGCGGGGGTCAGGGAGCGATTTCCCGCCGCGAATCGTTTTCGTACGGAAAATGGCGCCGGCAGGAGATCGACTGCAGGAGGTCGTTCAGCGAGGCGCCGGAACCCTCGCTGAACGACCTCCTGCAGTCGATCTCCTGCCGGCGCCATTTTCCGTACGGAAAATGGCGCCGGCCATACGCGTATGGCCGGCGCCATTTTCCGTACGAAAACGATTCGCGGCGGGAAATCGCTCCCTGACCCCCGCTGGACCTCCAGGAACTTTTGGCCAGCTTGTGGGGGGCCTCCTGACCCCCACGAGACTTGCCAAAAGTCCAGCGGGGGTCCGGAAGGACCTCCTGCCGTCCAATCTTTTTCGTCTATGGCCGCCGCCATTTTTCGGCGCCATTTTGGAAAATGGCGCCGGCCGAAGACGACAAGATGCAGGAGCAGGAGCCCGTTCCGGACCGCTGCCGTTCCGGACCGCCGCTGGACCCGCAGGTTATTTAAGTTATTTGGGGGGGGGTTCGGGAGGGTGGGGGATTTAATTTAAAGGGTCGGGGGTGGGTTTTAGGGGGTTTTAGTGTGCCGGCTCACGATTCTAACGATTTATAACGATAAATCGTTAGAATCTGTATTGTATTGTGTTCCATAACGGTTTAAGACGATATTAAAATTATCGGACGATAATTTTAATCGTCCTAAAACGATTCACATCCCTAATAACTAACTTTAAGATAGCTGGGTATATTCAGCCGCTGAATATACTCTGCTAGTTAATCAGATAAGATTATCCGGCTAAGTAGCTGAGCTGCTCAGCGGCTGAATATTACCCCCAGTACATCCAAACTGTATGTCCTACCATATTATAAATTAGTTTTGTTGTTTAAGGAGACATATAAATAATGGAAAATAATATAATATTGACTTATTTCTTTACTTTTACTACAGTTTCTACAAGAAAGTCACACTTTATTGATCAAACTGAATCAATGTGTCTTGGGAAATATTCCAACCACAAAAGTAGCCTCACAAAGTTTGCAAACAAGACACTTCTTAGCAGTTTAAGTATGTAACTATCATCAAGAACAAGGGCTTCATAATCTTACTCTATGCTAGCATAGTGCAGGTTGTGAGAGACTCTGCTGTATATCCTGATTGATCAGGGAGACGAAGATACATTTTATATGAAATATAAAACCATTTCCCATTCTCAAACAGGAGACAGAATCACCTACAACAAAGACAGACAGGTAAAATGCTCATTATCTAGAACATTATCTACAGTGTACAAGAATACCACGGTCAGAGAGAAAAGACAGAGGTGACTGGGAATCTATGCCGCCATTACACTGATCTATAGATTTCCAGCCATTATATAGTGGATATATTTTAATGAGACAGTGTGGTGACTAAGGGCCTAATTCACTAAGACTTTCTCCTATTGTGTCTATGGAAAAAAGGTTTAGTGAATCAGGCCCTAAGTGTAAGTAAAAGTCTTTGACATCTTGCCCTTAATTTGTGGCATTATCACTCTGGAAACCTGCACATCTTGTTCCTGCAGACAGTTCCTTGGAAAAGTGACATCACAAGAATGACTGTACATCCGGAGAGAGATGTGACTAATGCATACATATTGTGATGAAGCTGACAATGTATTGCAGAATTCTCAACAGGGCTGGTCATGATTTTGCCAAGGTACAGGACTTCTGAGCCAAAGGTTTATGACTTCACACATGATGTAATTTTTTTCTTCATTTGTCAAACATACAGGTCGATACAGTAAAGTGTGCTCCATCGGAGCGCACTGTCAGCCTGCTCTGGACACGTGTTTTCCCTTACCCCTTAGTAAGGGGAGGAAAACATGCGGCCCACCCGCGGCACCTAATAGCGCCCTCAACATGCAAATGCATGTTGATGACCCTATTAGGTATGCGTGCGCGATTCAGTAAGTAAAATGTGCAGCCAAGCCGCACATTTTACTCTAAGAAATTAGCGCCGACCCAAAGGTCGGCGCTAATTTCTTCCGGCGCCAGGAAAGTGCACAGAAAAGCAGTAAAAACTGCTTTTCTGTGCACCCTCCAACTTAATATCATGGCGATATTAAGTCGGAGGTCCCCAAAAGTAAAAAAAAAAAATTTGAATTCGGCCCGCGGCTGTCGGGCCGAAAACCGGACGCTCAATTTTGCCGGCGTCCGGTTTCCGAGCCCGTGGCTGTCAGCGGGCTCGAGAACCGACGCCGGCAAAATTGAGCGTCGGCTGTCAAACCCGCTGACAGCCGCTGCTCCAGGCCAAAAGGAGGCGCTAGGGACGCGCTAGTGTCCCTAGCGCCTCCTTTTCCCCGTTTTTCCCGCGTCACCTCATTTAAATACTGAATCGCCCGCACCGGCGAGGGGCTGGTGCGCGCGCAGGGAGAGCGGGCGTTCGTCCGCTCTCCCGCGGTCTTACAGTATCGACCTGTTTATGAATAACTTTCAGCCATAAATTTTCTTACCTTCCCATTTTGGGTAAATGGAGCCTTTTGTTATTCAGTATCTCTCATACCTCCCCCCCCCCCCCCCCCTCCCTTAGTTCTTCTGTCCCATGGATCATTTCATCATATAATTCTCTCCCAACATATGCTCCTCCAGGCATCTCTTCCCTGGGCCTGTCTCCTCCTTGTCCTCTTTTCTGTCTACTGTCTTTTGCCCAGACCTCCTCTTTCTCCTGATCCTCCCATCTAACTCACATTTCATATAATTCTTATTAGAGTTTCCATGACTGTGAAACGAGAATTGCACTACAATTAATCAGAAGTCATAACACTTAATGCCCACATTTGCACTGGATTTCCATGCGAGGGCACCAACTGTTACACTCCTTGAGATACGCACATTTTCTGCATGCCAAACTCCTTCCTGCACTGGGAGTAAGTTTTGCCTGCAGAAAAAGCACACAGAAATGCAGGCTAAAAGATATGTTCCATTGAATGCCCCCCTTCTGCATCGGCCCCAGTGTGTGCCAGCAAGATCAGATAATTCAGTCACATTTTGCTGCCTATCAGAAATTCATCATCTCTCTATCTTTCTGCTCAGAAATACGGGCCACCATTCATTTTCTGAAGTCAAGAATCCATTTTGCTGCTCGCACAGTAGTGAAACATCGAGTTTCTCCCTACACTGCACCCCCCAGGGCATCATTGTGTAAAATACTTTGAAATCCTCAGCTCAGTGTGTTGCAAGGGTCAAAAAAGCAAACGGTGTTAGGAATTGTTAAGAAAGGAATGGAGAATAAAACATAGAATGTCATAATACCTCTGTATTGCTCCATTGTGCAATTGGACCCTGAGTACTGTGTGCAATTCTGGTCATTGCATCTCAAAAACTTTATTATGGATGTTTCTCTGTGAGCTGCTGAGAACTTTGGATCTAGTGGGTTAAAAATATTTAAAATAAATAAAGATACAGCAGAGCTAGAAAAGGCACGGAGAAGAGCAACCAAAACGATAAAAGGTGATGGGATGGCTTTCCAATGAGGCAAGGCTGAAGACCTTAGTAACAAGGGTACAGTGATGAATTTAGGTTTTTGGTGCCCCTCGACACACTGATGCCACAGCCTCCTTCCTAGGAAGGCTAGTATGGTGACAGTCCAGCCCTTGTACTGCAACCTCCACTGCTGCTGAGGCAGGTGGATGGGCAGATATCACCAAGAACAGGCCAATCACTGATCAAACCACAAAGCAATGAAGAACAGCAAAAGCAACAGCCAGCAGAAAAGAGGTTGACTGCTCCACTCTCCTTCTGCCAGTTTGGGGGGGTGGGAGAGGAAACAGCAAATCCCAGGTAACCGGATAAGTAAGGACTTAGCAGGCTAAGTGGCAGCCACTAAATATCCAGCTGCAAAAAGCAGTCGCCACTTAGCTGGATAACTAGCGTCGAATATTGGCCTCTTAATGAGTAGATAGCTAGATAACTGGTGGGCAAGATATACGCGGATTGGGAAGGAACTACTTATTGAGTTAAATTAAGCTGATAAGAACCAAAATTCTGACTTATCCAGTTAAATTAAATGGATAAGTTAGACCTGCTCTACAGCAGGTTTAAACTTAACCTGATAAGGCTTATCCAGCTAAGTGGCACTTTCTACAAGCAAATTCAGTCAGATAAGACTTATCCGGTTAACTTACTAAACCCTTCAGCCCTAAGCTTTTATTGATCATTGGGAGGACAGTTTTCAAAGCTTTTTATGCAGACATATGTAAAAAGCAGGTCTGAAAATTGCCCTTCCCACCCAGCAAGTAAAAGTGTCCATGCTGTCAGTGTGGATACTTTTATCTGCAGTAAAAAAAAAAAAAAAAGAGGCAGGGTTAGGTTAGAAGAGTGAAAGTAAGCATTGAGATTGCATTTTTATATCTGCATGGGAACTTTCACATGCATACTTTGTACTTGTGGCAGTACTGCTGCAGAGTATGGGAATACAGTTGGCCTGGGATTTTCAAAGCGAAATTTTACAGGGAGTTTCCCTCTGAAAAATTGCTTGCAGGGCCACAGGTACAAATTAATTTGAAACTGTGTGCCTGCATGTTCACATGTCATATTTTTCTTAATAAAATGATCTATTTCTCTCACTTTTCCCCCTGCCTCCTTCCTTGCTGGTAATCTTTTCTACACCACCCCCCTACCTGCCTAGAACAGCTGAGGCTTTCCAGCACTGCACTGCTCAGTGAAATTGACCTGTGCAGTGCCTGTACCTTTGGTCTCGCAAGCCTGAGACTAGAAAACCAATTTGAAAGTATATTGCACAGCTCAAATTCACTGACAGCAATGAAGTGATGGAAGGCATCTACTGTTCCTGGGCCACAAGACACTAAAGCAATGGAGAAAGGCAGGAGGAGACTGGCTAGCTGAGGGGGATGAGCTTGGAGAAGTACAGGACAAAGAAGTGTGATGACTCCAATAACTTTCATTCCTGTTGGCTGCCCAAAGTCTGGGCCAACTCTAAAACTGTGTGGGGGATGAGAATTCTTTGCAAAGTTTTTTGTTGCTCTGAATTCCCCAGGAGAACAGTTAGCAACAATTTTACAAACCTAAAGAGTGTGGCAATTACAAATGCTACGTTCTAACTGGGTACGTCTGCTTACATGACCTTCGAACTCAGACCATTATCCTGTTAGTAAGAGGTGAAACTGTGAATAAAAGCCCCATTATGTTTTTATGAACTTCAGTTTGCCCTTAGACATACTGAAACTATGTAACTGCATTCCTTGCTAAGGTTCTTTTGAAAACAAAATGTCTGTTGGACTTTCAATTATTTTTCATATAATTCTGTCTTCAGAAGACTATTACCAGCATTGAGCAAACTAATTCCCCAGAAAAAAAAACACTACAGCAGACTAAATGGGGATAATCAGTTTCTATCTCACACACAAGGAAATCTGCAGATGCTCAGCTTGGTGCAGCAGCCAGTTGCATCCCTGCCTCCCCTCTCTCTAAACAGTTCCCACAGGATTCCCATGCTGTCATACTACATCTACTTGCACTGAGCCATTCATTTAGCCTTTTTACAAAGTTATTTTGCTAAGTAGCCATAAAAACTGACAGAACAGCAAGCATTTAAACATTTGTAAATGACTGAATTGGAATGTTTAACAAAAATGGCCCACCATGTTCATCAATCTACAGCTATGTTCCTCAATGCCATCTTCACTGAATCTCATCTACTCTTTCAATATGTCTTCTATTTTCTCTGCAAAAACTTTTTCATCTTTTTTAAGACATCCTCTTAGTTTTGATGCTCTTTTTTCTCTTGGTCTTGCCATATTTTCTGCAATCAACCGTCACCTATTTTCTCCTTCATCTTGGTTCTCATTTGCTACTTTAAAACAATTTTCAAAATCACGTATGCATGTGCTTATCTCAAAGCTGTCCTGCTTAAATATGGTTTAACGCTCATGAAATCACTCCACAACACACATTTTTAGCCGTATTTAGAGGAGGCCACCAATAGGATAGGCAATTTTTGGTCGGTTACCAAGAGTAGACCCTGTGGAAGTGCAATCAAACCGTATATGTTCCAAAATCTCAGGGCAAATATGGTTTCTGAAAAGTGAAAGTGACCGTCACGAAAGGAACAAATTCTACGGAGGAAACAGCAGATGGGCCACAAAGGAGTAAGAAAGGGCTACACATCCCCAGACATTTCACAACCTGAAGCCTGAAATGCTACAGCTAAGGGCGCACGCAGACCAACCTGCACTGGCGCGCCAGGCGTAAGCCGGGACAGCGCGTTCTAAAGTCCATTGATGGATCCGCGGTCACTCAGCTGCGCAAGAGGAGGAGCGCCGCTATTGGCTACTCCCTCATTGAAGACGCCCCGACACACCAGAACGCCTATTGGCCGGAAGCTCCCCCAAATTAGCCGACCCCCCACTGTTTCCCCATTGGCTACAGAACAGTTCTAAGTGGCTCAGCCCCCCCCCCCCGACCCCCCATTGGTCTCTCCTGTCTCCCGGCAACGCGCTGTTTGTAGTTGAAGGGAAGCGAGTTCTCAGCAGTTTGCGGGTCCGCGTCCTGGCAGCCTTTGTACGTCCAATGAGGAACCGAAGCGCGCCGCGCGCGCCCGATGCAACCCCACTACCCCTGCCAGACAGCGTCCCATGCGACCGGGGCAAGCAACTCCATCCATTTAAAATGTTTAAGAAAGAGTTCATAAGAGTTGCTTGGAGTTCCTTTTTTGTTTTTGTTTTGTTTGTTTTTTGCTGCTTTTTTTTTTTTTTTGCCAATCAGCGAAGCAGCCGGAGGAGCTCGTCAAGTCGGGGCAGGTCCACGTCTGACAGCATCTTCACCTGGGACAAGCCGTGTTAACTGCAACCATCGCCCAGGCTCGGCCAGGAGAGGCGCCCCCATCCCCACCCTGCCCGGCCTCGACGCACCCCCCCCCCCCCCCCGATATAATCGGAGCACCCCCACCTTACAGTCTACAGCCTCCGATGCTGGCGGAGGGAGCACCTGGCGGGGACGGTGCCGCGAGGCTCACCTCGGTGCGAATCTGCCTGACCATGTCTGCTGGAGGCTGGGAGGGCGCTGCGCCCCTCGGCTGGCGGTGGCTGGGTGGGAGCGTGAGAGGGAGCTGCAGCGGGCGCCGCCGGCATGCACTGGGCACGAGACGAAAAGAGGGCGGACGGAGGAGCGCGGAGCCCCGAGCCGCCGAGCGAGCAGCTCAGCCGCGCCCCGATTGGTCCCGGCGCCCGAACGAGGCGGAGCCAAGCGGCAGAGCCGCACCCGGTGCCCGCGGCAGTGCTGCACCCAAGTCGCTGGCGTGTTCCTTTCCTTACTGTCTGTCTTTTCTTTTCTTTTAATTTCCTCCTGCATTAGTTTCGCAACAGGTAAAAGTTCCAGAATCTGAGTCTGAGAGAGTGCGGAGCTGCTGAAAAGGGGAGCGATTTTTAAGCGGGACATTTTCAGCAAAGGATATCATGCCGTCACCATCACCACACCCGCGATGTAACTGGTAACAAGGGAGACAGAAGGAGAAGGATAGATCTAACAAATCTGCTTCACTTTTTTTTTTGAAGGGGTTAATAATCATGTGGATAAAGGTGAGCCGGTAGATGTGGAGTATTTGGATTTTCAGAAAGCATTTGACAAAGTCCCTCATGAGAGGCTTCTAAGAAAACTAAAAAGTCATGGGATAGGAGACGATGTCCTTTTTATGGATTACAAACTGGTTAAAAGACAGGAAACAGAGAGTAGGCTTAAATGGTCAATTTTCTCAGTGGAAAAGGGTAGACAGTGAAGTGCCTCAGGGATCTGTACTTGGACCTGTGCTTTTTTAATCTGGAAAGGAATATGATGAATGAGGTTATCAAATTTGCGGATGATACAAAATTATTCAGAGTAGTTAAATCACAAGCAGATTGTGATACATTACAGAAGGACCTTGGAAAATTGGGCATCCAAATGGCAGATGAAATTTAATGTGGACAAGTTCAAGGTGTTGCTTATAGGGAAAAATAACCCTTGCTGTAGTTACATTATGTTAGGTGCTACCACCCAGGAAAAAGATTTAGACATCATAGTGGATAATACTTTAAAATCGTCTGCTCAGTGTGCTGCAGCAGTCAAAATAGCAAACAGAATGTTAGGTGAGGTCAGATGGGGGCAGGAGAGGAGGGAACACAAAAATTCTCTTCCCTCTCATATACATACTTACCCTTCTACCCTCTCCTCAGTCCCCCTTCCCCCCTTCCTTCCCTTTCACTCATCTGTTACTCACCTTCCCCTTCCCTCTCAGTCACTCAACCCCTTTCTCTCACTTTTACTTCCCTTCTCTCCCAGTCACTCATCCCTCCCCTTTCTCACCCCTTCCCTCTCAGTCACAACCTTCCATATGACTCATCTGTCTTCCAGTGGTCCTAGTCTTTTTCCTGTTGGCCAGGTGTGGGAAGTCCATCAGCAGGTTATCATTTGGGCCACTGCTAGATATCTAGTGCCTAGCTCTCTCTTTCATACACACCTGCATGCACATGCTCCCTCTCTCTCATTCATACATTCTCACACATACCCACAAGCTCCCTCTTTTTCATACATGCAGACACTTACATAAACATTCCCTTTCTGTCATATGCATAGGCTTTCAACATGCACACTCCCTCTCATACACACATACTCCCTCTCTTATGTACACATGCTCACATAAATGCCTCTCCCTCATACGCTGACACACATGCAGGCTCCATCTCTCATACACGTAAAAACTCCCTCTTTCTCATACACAAGGCTTTCACACACATGCAGTCCCTATTTCTCATAGACACAGATTCTCACATAAATGTGCCCCTCTCTCATATGCTTAGACTCTCAACACATGCTCCCTCTCTCATACACTCATGCTCTCACACACACACACAAGCTCCATCTCTCTCACACATCAGACAGGTTGGCATTCACACACACACCCCAGTCAAGTTCCCCTGGACACACATGCACACACAGGCTCTCATTCACACCTACATCCCCAGTCAGGCTTCCATTCACACACACCACACACCCCAATCAGACTCCCATTCACATGCACACACCGACACACTCCAGTCAGGCCCTTATTCATTTACATACCATTGGGAGCAGATAGGGGAGCTAATTGTGCTGCTCTTCCTTGTGTGCTGTCCCCTGCTCTACTCAAATCTTGCGAGGCTAGCATGTCCTCTGTGCTGATCTCATGCATCGCAAGATCAGCATAGAGCACGTGTTAGCTGCACATGTTTTGGATATTGCATGCAGGCATAGAGAAGGAGAGGAGAACAGGCATCCTCTTGTAGGGTTCCTCTTCTCAGCCATGGATCTCCTCTTCTTCTTGGCCACTGGTGGGATAGAGTCCACTGGAGGCTTCGCGGCCCTCTTCTTCCACTGCCTCCCCACCCCGGTATGCCACCTTGTGCAATTTTATCTGGTCCTGGTTCTGCAGCAGGGCCTGGTGCTGAAAAAAGAGACACAAAAAGACCCCTGAGAGTCCCCTATAGCCCACACCTGGGGGCCTTGGCCCCTCCTCACAGTGCCACTGCGGGATGGACTCCTCTGGTGGCCATGGGCCCTTTTCTTGCCTGGGTGGGATGGATCCCTTTTCTTGCCTGGGTGGCATGGATGGGATCCCTTGCCCCCAGGTGCCTCTACAGCCAAGTGTTTCTCTGCCGGGGCTCTCGCAGCCCAGTCGGGGCAAGAGCCCGCTCACCGTTGCAGGATCAGTGAGCCGTGCAGAGGAGGCTTAAAAAAGGAAAAAGAAAAAAATTTAAAAAATCTACGCGGGAGGGAGCAGGAAACAAAGAATTAAGAGACGCCGGACCACTCAGTGAGTAGCCGCTCCCTCTGTAAGGCACCAGGCCTATCAGAAGGCAGATTAGGGACCTTTAAAATCCAACGCCCCCCGGCGGCGTCGCACATCCAAAGGAGCACGACCTAAGGGGCATGCCCCTTAGTGCGCCCCTTTGTGAGACCCAGGGCAGGGCAACACTCCAATACAACCATCTTCCCATTCCCGACAGACACTACTTGGAGTTCCCCCCGCAAGCTTCCATACACCTTGCTACAACATTATTACAACCGCACCGCTGATCTCTCCGGACCTCACCCAACAAACACCTTGATCTCGCATAGCAGCTTCCAGCACTCATCCAGACCTCATCAATTATCCTCCAGCACTCATATTAACCTCACCAAACACCCACCTACAGCACTCTTCCAAACCGGAGCAAGCATCCTCTAGCTCTCATCTTCTCCTCACCAAGCATCCCCCAGCATTCATCAGTCATCCTCCAGCACTCATCTTAATCCTCATCAATCACCCTCCAGCAACCATCAATCACCCTCCAGCAACCTTCAATCATCCTCCAGCATTCATCCAGACCTCATCAAGCATCCTCCAGCACTCATCAATCACCCTCCAGCAACCTTAAACCATCCTCCAGCACTCATCCAGACCTCATCAAGCTTCCTGCAGCAACCTTCAATCATCTTCCAGCACTCATCCAGATCTCATCAAGTATCCTCCAGCACTCTTTAGCATTGTCCCCACCCCCACAGGGGCTACTCCTTTAATGAAAAGTAACCATGACACAAATGTTTCCCATCCCCATTATCTCTCACCCATTCCATAACAGAGGTAAACTACCCACTCTCAATCATCAACGCTCAAAGAGATCACTGATTCCCATCATGACCTCTCCGCTAACTCAATTCCTGGGCCTCTTCCTAATCACCCTAACGCTTTTCAACTCCCAATCCCTTACAAAAAAATCACACATCCTCAATGACTACCTCCTGGACACCCAACCCGATATCTGCGCAATCACAGAAACTTGGTTGCAAAACACATATACTGCCTTAATCAACCAACTACCTCCAGAACTGTACGACATCTTCTCCCTACCCAGACTTAAAAAAAGAGGAGGTGGAATACTGTTAGCCACAAAAAAAGAATTGAGACTATCACATCAAACTTTGAAATCAACGACCAAACTAGAAATTGGATTATTCAAATCCAATCAGCTGCAAATTTGTCTAATATACGCCCCCCTCCCCCCCCCCCGGGGCTTATAGAGTCTGACCCTTCTCCGCTCATTGAAATCATCGCCAAACGCATCAACATGGACTCCCCAGCCATCATCTTAGGAGATTTTAACATCCATGTTGACTCCCCATCACCTACTCCCAACTGTGAAGCCCTCCTATCTTCTTTCCTGGCCATGGGCTTCAAGCAAATTATAAATAAACCCACCCATAAAGCAGACCACACCTTGGACCTCATTTTCATAAATTAATCCATCTCGCCCAATGCCCCCCCTACTTGTACCCCCATCCCCTGGTCAGATCACTCGTTGATATCCACGGAACTATCAATAAGGAAAAAACTGACTCCTTTCATCCCCAAATCAACCATACTCTTCAGAAAACCATGCTCCATGGACGACCTCAGCACCAGCCTTGCCAAGGACCTACCCAATTTGAACCTCTCCAATGCCGACACTGCTATGATGTCATGGCTTAACATTACTCTCTCAGTAGCAAATAAAATTTGCCCTTTGACATCAAAAGAAATCGATCCAACTCTTTCAAAAAAAACCCTGGTTCTCAACAGCACTGAAAAATCTCAAACAAGACCTACGACATAAAGAGCAACGCTGGCGTAAAGATCCCTCCCCCGCCCTTCAAGCCAACTATAAAACCGCCATGAACCACTACAGGACCACCATATTACGCACGAAGAGAGATTTCTATGCCAAAAAAATACATAGCTTCCTATACGACCCAAAAACACTATTTTCATATGTATCAGTCCTCACTACACCCGTTCCTCCAGTCATCCCAGAAGAAGAAGCCCAAAACAAATCCATAGAATTGGCATTATTCTTTGAGAAGAAAATCAACAACTTACTCGCACCGCTGAATATTTCAAACACCCAGCCTCCACCGATCTACAAACCATCCCAATCCACACACAAACTGCTACTAGAATCATTTGAACTCACATCCTCCCTGGAAATTGAATCCTTAATCAAGAAAATGAAGCCATCGTCACATCCAATTGACCAAATACCTACCAAACTCTTACTGACCATCCCAAACACCATAGCCAAACCACTGGCAGGCATCATAAATTGTTCCCTCGCTCAAGGATCTGTCCCAGACTCTTTAAAAACCACCTCTCTAAAACCACTACTAAAGAAACCTAATCTAGATCCAGCCAACTCCACAAACTTTTGACCCATCGCAAACTTACTATTCATCGCCAAACTAATGGAAAAATTAGTCAACAACCAAGTTACAGACTACTTAGACTCTCACAACATTCTCTATCCTTCCCAATACGGTTTCTGGAAACACTTAAACACAGAATCTCTCTTACTCTCGTTAACAGACAACATCCTAATGGGCCTTGACAAAGGTCAATCCTACCTTCTGGCCCTTCTCGACATCTCCGCAGTATTTGACACGGTAAACCATGCAAGCCTCATCAACCGTCTGACAGAAATCGGCATCACAGGCTCTGCACTCAAATGGTTCAAATCTTTCCTCAATAATAGAAAATACAAGGTGAGAATAAACGATAAAGAATCCCAGCCCATCCCTTCCAACCTTGGTGTACCCCAGGGATCCTTGCTATCCCCCACACTGTTTAATACCTATCTGTTACCCCTTTGCCAGCTCCTAGAAAGCCTCAACCTAATTCACTTCATATACGCTGACGATGTGCAGATCTTAATCCCTATCACCGATCCCACCTCCAGCACCCTGCACTTCTGGAACAGATGCCTTTGCTCCATCAATAGTCTACTCTCAAGTCTCAATCTGGTTCTTAACACTGCCAAAACAGAACTGCTAGTCATCTCCCCCAATGACAACAACCCCCTCATCAGCAACCCACTCTCACCATTAGTAAACCAAGTGAGAGACCTAGGAGGGATTCTTGACACCAGAATGAACTTCAAAAAGTTCATTAACAACACCACCAAGGAATGCTTCCATAAATTACATGTCCTAAAACAACTAAGACCTCTCCTACACTTTCAGGATTACCGTTCAGTACTACAAGCCATACTGTTTTCAAAGATCGACTATTGCAACACGCTTCTTCTTGGCCTTCCATCTTCATCAACCAAACCACTACAGATGCTTCAAAATGCCGCATCCAGGATCCTTACAAACTCTCGCCGTAAAGACCACATCACACCAATCCTTAAAAACTTACACTGGTTACCCATCAAATATAGAATATTGTTCAAGACCCTGTCCATCATCCACAAAACCATCTATCATCAATCCACACTCCAACTCAAAGTACCACTCGAACTCCACGCTTCAACAAGACCAATTAGATCGGCTTACAAAGGATCTCTCCAGGCTCCCCCTAATAAATCCACTAGTCACACCTCCATTCAGAAACAAGCCTTGTCCACTGCTGGACCTTATCAATGGAATCTACTTCCCCCAGAACTTCACCAGGAACAATGCCCTTTCTCCTTCAGAAAGAAACTGAAAACTTGGCTGTTCATTCAATCCTTCCCTTAATGGGTCTGTTGCACCACTAGCGTAGACACTCACCCCTTATTTTCACAGTTCCCTCCCCCCTTCCCCTTCTTCTGGATCGTTCCTGCCACAGTTCAATATACTTAGCAAACCTCTGTCTAAGTTAGAATCATACGTTGATTGTAACATGCATTTCTCTTGTTAGAATTTGAATTATGTTATGTTAAACTAATATCTTTCGCTCTTAACTCTCCCGTACTGTAAATCCCTGTTTATTGTAACTTTATCTTCTATTTAATTGGTTACCCCTGGTTACACTGTAAACCGGTACGATAAGACCTTCGTCTTGAACATCGGTATATTAAAAGAATTTAAATAAATAAATAAATGACTACCGTTGCAAATACAGATGCCAACTAGATACAAGATACTGCTTCAATTCTGCATTACTGCTTAATTAATGCTGAGGAATATAAGATTTTCTCTGCCTCATTTGTTTTTCCTTCTTTATCTGTGAGGCTGACTTCAGCAGTGGTAAGCTAAGGCAGAGATATTGGCAGGCTGCTTGACTCCCTTTATATTTCTTCATACTGAGATGCTACTGTCATGAAGACTATGATGGTGCTGAGTCTTTAGCCAATGGACTGATTATTTATGTTTTGTGGATTAAACCATTTTGTTTGAGGTGCTGCGCAGCACTATTGCCCAATAGCGTGGCATTAACAGCCATAATATCTGTGTGGACTGCTCGCTGTATCTGGATATCCAAAATTCTGATTTTAAGCCAGTTACCACTGCTGCAAGTTGACTTCTTCATATGTCAAAGTGTTTATAATGGCATGATTCGTTTATGTTTTCTGTTTGATTTCTTTTGTTCCACGAAGGAGGGACAATGAAAGACCTTTACTGTTTCACAATGGAGGGAATCAGCATGGGTACACCCTGGAGTAGGTGCAGAGTGATTGGGGGGGTGTGGTCCCTTGGAGAACATGTGAGGTTATAAATGGGGAGGGTGGGAGTGGGGGAGTCATATATGGGGGTGTGAGTGGGTATGTTTGTTGTGGATTTTGACGGATCAAGAAGCATATGTTTTGATCTAGGTCTAACTACCAGTAACCACCTTTATAAAATTGGGTCTGGATGTAATATACCGGAGAACCGAGGCTGGGTGGTATTCGAGTGTTGTGTTTCGCTATTTGCTTTGCTCTGTTGTGGAGCAGTCATATGCTTGTGGGATTCAAATGGTTATGGCTGATGTAAATATCTACGTTAAATGTAGATGGGATCCATTCCCCAATCAAGCAGAAAAAAACTGCTGGATGTGTTTAAGAGGTGCAAAGCACATGTGGTTATGCTCCCAAAAATGCGTTTGAAGAAGGAAGAACACATTAAACTAAAAAAAAAAAAAAAGGCTGGATGGGGCAGTGCTATTTTTCATCTTATACAGGCAGACAAAGAGGAGTAGTGATTCTTATTCACAAGCAGACTCACTTTCATTTGGAACATCAAATTGTAGATGAAGAAGGCAGATGTGTCATGCACTTTGGGACCTTGTTGTGACAAAAATTGGGTTTCTGTAATATATATGTCCCTAACACCTATTCTCATGTCTTTTTTGAGGAGTTGGTATCTGTATTGTTGCAGATTTTCTGACCTCAAATTGATTGTGTGTGTGTGGTGGGGGGTGGGGGGTTCAGCATGGTTGCAGACCCAAGGATAGACTGTAAACCCCCCAAGGGGAGTACAAATTGACTCATGAAAAAATGGATGTCAATTTTATGAATGTGGAACTAGGATTAGTGGTCATCTGGTGGACCCTACATCACAGGGAGTATTACTATATGTTTTACTCCAATCCATATAAATGTTTTTTCACGACTGGTTTACTTATTGATCTCGAAGGGGCTTTTCTCTGTGGTAGGGGAATCCAACATTTTGGTCATTTCTTTATCACATCATGCGCCTGTAATGTTAGGTCTGAATAGAGGTCAAAAAGTGATGACTTGGAGACTGAGTGCTGGCTTATTCAAAGATCAAAAGTTCCATGAATACCTTTGCGCTAATTGGGCGGATTATGAGGCCTTTAATGATAATGATCAGACAAGTCTAGCAATAGTATGGGAAGCTAGTAAAACAGTCATGAGAGGGCACATTATAGCTTATGTTAATAAAAAAAAAAAACCCAATAAGAAAAGAGATGCAGAAATTCTCCGATTGTCATGTCTTGTTCAAGTGGCTCAAGGTAAATTTGCTGCTACTTTACAAGAAGAAGATAAGCGAGATTGGGTGTAGACTCTAAATGCTTTAAATAATAGATATGTGCTTCGGCTGAACCTTTCAGTTCGGCCTTCGTTATTGGCCCACCATGGGAAACTGGTTTCCCACAGTTCGGGCCTTTTTTTTTTTCGGCCGCCCCAAATTTCGGATTAGTGCGCGCTAAGCCCGAAAAACGAAATTTCCCTTCATTTTTCAGGGTGGCCAAAACAGGACGAATGCACATCTCTAGTAAATAACTTGCTATTTCAGAGAACCAGGAAATCCCTAACAATTTTCAGACAAATTGTTTAAATATGGCAATAAAGCTAGTAAACATCTTACTAATTTGGTGAAAATCAAAAGTCAGAGATCCTTAACTGCAGGAGTGAGGGATGAATCTGGACAACAAAAATAGTGCTGCCTAAAGATATAGACGGATGCTTTTTGTCCTTTTCTAGATCTTTATATGATCACAGGAGGTGGACATATAGGCCAGACAAACTTTTTTTGACTGATTTAGCTGGCCAGCATTGTCACAACCTCAGTTGGAAATTTTGGAATAAGCCTATTACACATTTTGAAATTGCTGAGGCAATTAGTAGATTGAAATTGGGGAAAGCAGCTGGTTTGGATGACCTGGGATCTGAATATTATAAGATTCTGCAGTATGGGCTCCTGGGAATTCTGGTGAGATTTTATAACTTATTTCTGGAGATGAGGACTATAGCGGCAGATACAAACCAGTCCTTGATCATTGTCATCCCCAAAAAAGTTAAATCCTATAGACCAATTTCTTTGAGTAATGTAGATCTTAAATTGTTGACTTCTATCTTAGCATCTCGTATTAATGTAGTGCTTCCTTCTCTTGCAGCACAGGACGAAACGGGGTTTGTAAGAGGTAGACATAGGGGTCAAAAATGTACGCAGGCTGTTAACATGTTACAGATTCAAAATAGGAAAGCTATAGTTTTAAGCCTAGATGCAGAAAAGGCCTTTGATGGCCTAATTTAGGGCTATATGTTTTGGACTCTAGGAAACATGGGTTATCAGGGGCCTATTGTAACCTGGCTTTGGGTACTGTACAGCAACCTGTCAGCTACAATACTTATCAGTGGCTCTGAGTCCAGCAGCTTTCCATTGGAGAGGGGCCTGAGCCAGGCTGCCCTCTTTCCCCCACTATTATTTTAGCAATAGAACCCATAGCAGTGAAGTTATGTATGGAAAGCGCCTTTCGAGGCATATGGGTTGGAGGGAGAGAAACGGAGCTTGCAATGTTCGCAGATGATATCTTATTATTTGTTGGCAATATTTACAAAAGCATACCAAAAATTAGAGACCTTTTTCAGCAGTTTCAGAAATGTGTTGGACTAAAAATCAACTGTGAGAAATCCAAAACTTTAGCACTGGCTGAGTCTGTGGAACGGGAATGGCCGGCTACTTTTCTATTTCAATGGGCTGTAGCTAAAATTAAATATCTGAGGGTTTGGATCCTGATGGTTATTACTACACTATACAATCTGAATATCCTTGAGAGCATTGTGGCAATGCAGACTTAGCTACAAATTTGGAAGGTTTTGCCATTTTCCCTTATGGGGGAGGGTGGCACTTTTAAAGATGATGATACTACCAAAAACTTTGTACAGGCTGCATATGTTGCCTTGCTGGCTTCACCCAGAAGATCTAGTGACAATTATTCATTTCATATGGCAAGGTAAAAGGACCGGAATAAGCTTTCAAAAAATGAACAGCAAGGAAAATGGTGGGAGGGGGGGGAGTGATCTGCCTACTTTTCAATTTTATATTGCAGTGTGTCAATTCCACTACATTGGGGAATGGCTATTAGCTTTTCCCCCAATGAAAAAAAGAAAGTGTGCCTGACACGTACATTTTTATTCTCCAAAATTAACACCTGCCCCGGTCCCCAAAAAGTATACAGAAAAAATACTGCTTTTCTGTACTTCCTCTGACTTAATATCATGGTGATATTAAGTCAGAAGAACTGAAAAATTAGAACTGTCCAAAACAAAAGTGTGCCAGCAGTCAGGTTAGGAAACGTGACTCTCAATTAAAGAGCCTCCATTTTCCTAACCTGAGGCTGTGCACAGATTAGGAAAATGGATGCTCATAAAACTGAGCGTCCATTTTACTAACCCGCTGACAGCCACCTCTCCTGGATCCCATGGTCGAGGAGCCACTAGGGGCACACAATCTCCCCTAGCACCTCCTTTTTACCATTGCAGCCCATTGGCATATTGCTTCGGGCGCCCTGGAGAGTTTGATCAGCATGCTTTAGAAGAGCAGGCACTCAGTGATGAGTGCCCGTTTTCCACGCCGATATTGCATTGTCCTAAAAGTATACACTGATATGGTTTTGCAGGAAATGCAACTTAAGATTTTGCATAATGTATATTTGGGAGAACTGCTTAGGTATCATATGAAGTTGGTCTCCTTGTCTCTTTGTTCTAGATGTCATCAAGAAAATGGGTTAATGCTACATAATTTTTTTTTTCCATGTAGTAAGGCCTAGCAGTTTTGGGATCGGATTCAGCAGGCTAGTTTTGCTTGCATGGGTCTCTCATTGCAACTAAAGGCTGAAATAATGCTCCTGGGGAATGTATCTAAGATACCTAGCATGACAGAAGGGATGGAGCTGTTTGTTGCGTTCGTGTTAGTGTAGCTTGTAAAAGTATTTTGATATCCTGGCTTGAGGATTTACCACCTACCATACATATTTGGCAGTATAAAATGGTGGAATATATGATCATGAAATGGATTGACATAAAATTTGCTAAGCATAAGGTTTCTGAGGACCATATAAGCTTATGGTCCAGTTTTCTAGAATACCTGCCCATAAAATTGAAAGACTCTGTTTTGGTACAAGGATATACTAAAGACTGGTAAAAGAAGGGTATGATGGTGGGTGCATAGTTGGGATGCGGGGTAGTAGAAGTGCTATGGGTGAGTGTGAATGAGTAGGTATGTATGTGGAGTAGTGAACCCCTAGGGGTTAGAGGTGGAAGGCAATTTTGTTCAGGAGAGGGCTGAAGTGTTTATATATAGTAAAAATCAGCATGACCACATGGGAAGATGCAAATTCTATAGGGACTTCTGATGCGATACGTCCATACTTTACATTTATGACATGTCAAATGATTACATTGCATATTGTATCTTGATATTCTGATTTTGGTAGTATTGTGTCTTGCTGAATAAAAATGATTTTAAAAAATGTGGAATATAAAATAAATACATAAATAGTTTTATATCCCAATTTCCCAAGTAAAGTATCCTTGCAGGCTGAGTTATTTCTCCTTTACATTGGAGCTGCAGTGATAATATTACATCCGCTGCTTTTAAACAAAGCTCGGCAGCTTGCTGAATCTTTTAAGTTAGAATTTAGGGCCTAATCAGCTATAAATGATTGCTTTGTAAATTTGAGAAGTGCGTGGTGGTGCATGAGTTGTTTTGCAAGTTGCTTTCCACTGAAGCAGGCATTTATCAGACCTTTGGTCAGTATCTGGATGCTTTGAGACCCTTTAGTGACAGTGCCATCTGAATTTCTCCTGGGGGGCCCTAGGGATGAAAGTCATTGAGGAGCCCCTGTAACCCCCAATGAGATCAAGGAGTGAAATGAAGGAGAAGAGGGAAGGAAGCGATAGCACTAGATTTCTTTGCACCCGGGGCAAATATTTCTTTATTTAAACATCTTATAGCCAGCAAATCCAGTAAGTTCAGTACAGATTACATAAGTCAATGCATAAATTAAATAAAACAAAACAAAACATGAAATCCAGGGGACATACGCGAAAGGTGCAGCAGTTTATTCCAGTTTCCTGGCAGCCTCGAGCCCTGCACATTGTGGCTCACCTGAGTAGCGCTGACATCATCGCACGAGGACTACATCTCCTGGCCTGCAGTGACATTTCCTTTAGGTGACACAAGCAAGAGGTGCAGCAGTTGGTTCCAGTTTCCTGGCAGTCCTGAGCCCTAAACCACATGGCTCATCTGAATAGCGCTGACATCATCGCACGAGGACTACATCTCCTGGCCTGTAGTGGCATACTGCCGTAGTCGGGTAAATAGCGGCATTACCGGAAATCTAACAGAGTCATTTATCATTTTGCTTAGTGCTTTAACTAATTTACAGAATTTTTTTTTTTTTCCCAATTTTAAAGTTTTTATTGAATTGTCATAGAATAACATCATGGTACAAAAATTGCAATACAATCTTATCGATTGTATTAGCACTAGTAATGGAAAATACATTCAAACTTTACACCCCCGTTTCCCTCCCTCCCTCCCTCCCACTCCGCCATACACTATCAGTGATCTATTTACATGGATTATAATTTCCAGGAAGTTTAACATGAGACTGTGTGAGGACATATGCCTACTTGTATTACAAATGTTCAGAAAGATAATGATGACACAATTCAACAAAATAAAGAAATGGTGCAATAAAGAAATGGTGAAAGAGAGAAGGCCTCAGTTATCGAGATTCCTGATATGTGGTAGTACCAATATGAGGTAAGAGGCAACACGATTAGGCAACTCACTCCAAGCTTGACGTAGCATTTTGCCATTCTAGAAATGGTTCCCAAATGACCTGAAAGGATGATAATTGGTCATTACGTATAGCTGTAAGCCTTTCTAATCAATACTGTTTAGAAAGATGCTTTAAAAGAGGGGACTTCAGGCCTCTTCCAAAAGGCTGCTAATTCGCAATGGACAGCTACAAACATTTGTTTGCAAAGCCATCAATGATAAGTGGCATTCTGAATTTCCTGGCCTATAGGTACAATCCCTGGAGCATAGATGTCCCCCACCTTCACTACTTGGGAAGTCCACTGCGAAATATCCTGTCAGAAACGTACAGCTTGAGGGCATTGCCACCAAATATGAATATAGGTAACCCTTTCTCCACAGTTCCGCCAACAATACTCACATTCTTGTGGGTACATGCAGTGGAGTCGAGTTGGAGTGAGGTACCATCGATATAATAGTTTGAATATTAGATAGCTGAAACTGAGCATTTGAGAGCATTAATAAAAATCTCCCCCTCCCCCCACCCGCCCAATCGCCCACACAGACAATAAGAAACTGGAATATAACATCATAAACTCTCTGGAAAAGGAGTAATTAAAATCTATCAGCTGTAACCTGTTGTTCCAAGAGTGCAATAATGTAGAAAATAAAAATATACTGAAGCATGCGTCTGAATACGGAGAGCTTCCGCCGGTCAAAAGCAACCAAAGTTTATCAGAATTCAAAAGAAAAGTCATAGATAATCTATGCAACCTAGAAATTATAAAAGCATATTTAAGTGCTGATGAGGTCTAAAACACAAATGTCTCGCTCTCAATGGTCATAAACTCACTGTGAACATAGGAGCTAACTGGAACTTGACACATATAGCGTTGGAAAAATGTCATCCTTGGTCGGAAAGAACGGATCGCTGATCTTCAGAATAGCATCATAGCCTTCGGCCTTCTTTAGCTGCTCGCTGCCATTTTGGAAGATTCTCAAAGGTCGGTGCAGGTTCCACAGCTTTAGGTATATTGAAATTCACCGGTTGACCTGCTTCTCTAAAGGCATCTGCTGCTTCCTTCACTGTTTTCATCTTGTGGGATACTCTGTGTAAAGAAAATAGAAGCCTGAAAGGGAATGTCCAGCGATAATGTTAGTGGACTGCAATGTGTGAGTGACCTCTCTCAGTTCGTTGTGTTTGCGAACAATAAAAGGAGTGAGATATTGATATATTGCAATCTTGTGGCCCTCCTAGGTCCAGTTGGGCTGTTTTCTTGCTGTTTCGGTTATTTGGGCCTTTTGCTGGAAGTTATGCAGGCAAATCGCAATGTCTCTGGTCTGTTTTCGGATCTCAGGCCTAAGGCCCTATGGGTGCACTTAATTTTAATGGTCTGTAGCTGCACTGTGTTCTCATCACCTCCTACGGGGCTGTTGTTTAGAAAAAAATACATACCCTTTCTGCCACGCTCAGTGCATCCTTGTATGCTTCTGTGTCTGGAATCCCATGCACCCTTATGTTGCACCGGCGAAACTGGTTTTCAAGGTCCTCAATTTTCTCTTGAATTTCAGTGTTAGTTTTTTGCAGTTCATGCTGCTGGGCCGACAAATTGGAAATGAATGCCTAGTTGCTCTCTAAGCGTGAGTCCAGGTCATCAGCTCTGGCGCCCATGGCTGCCAGATCTTCACGGATTTCAGCAATGGAATCCATGATTTCAGATTTGTGTTTTTTCAGATCTGCACTGAATTCCATAAACCACTTCCGGATCTCGTCTCTGTTAGGAAAATCAGGTAAACCTGTTTTGGTGTATGTGGTCTGCGTGCCATTGGCGGTCTGGGCCTCACAGTGAGTTCCTTCTGCCTGTCCGTCATCGGGGTGAGCAAACTTGGGCGATTGCTTGCTGAAGCCATAATGCTTCAAGTCGGTCATTTTCCGCTTGGAGGTCATGGAGGCTAATATGATGTTGGGCTCCTGTTTTGACCAGAAAAAAACTACACTTTTGCTAGGCTGGGCGGAGGGCCGAGAACCTGGGGCAAGGACCACGATCCTCAATCATCCATCTTGGATGGCTGCATTACAGTGCCCCTAATTTACAGAATTTTATCCTGTCTAAGGCACAATGGTAAAGTATTCCAAATCACTGGTGCCACAATATTCAGAATTACCATACACTCTTCCTCCCCACCCTATGATTTAACAATAGATGATCTGGCAGGAGAGGCATAGCATCCCACCTTTCTGTCCATCCCTTACCTGTACCATCCACCTTCCTCTCATCCCCACCTTGTCAAGACAGAAAAAGAGTCTTGGTAAGGAATGGCTCAGAGGTAGGCTCACAACACATGGCACACGGGCGGTATCTTCACTCATTGCCTCAGTTGAGCCCCCAGGTGTAGGGGCCATGGCTGGGGACAGTGTGTTTGGTGAATAACTGAAGGTGCAGGCAGGTCAAGATGTAGGGCCTGGGCATGGGCCAGAAGTCAAGTGTAGACCAAAAATCAGGGGCCAATTAGCGAGTATTTCCACAGGCAAGGCTTCAGAAGACTGTTTGGACCAGCAAGGGTGTGCCCTTATATACAGATTCCAAGTAGTGGGAGCATCCAATTGGGAGCTTCCAAGGCATGGGCCACCTCTGCCAGGTAGTCTAGATCAGCACTGCCAAGTTGTTTCAAGAGCAGCTGGTCCTATGTCTAATCCCGAGCATCTGCACCCTGAGTTTTGTGCACCTATTCCTACTTTACAACATTCCCCTCTGTCTCTCTCCCTTCCCTGCAGTATCATCCCCTATCCAGAAACATCCTCTTCCCTGCCAAGCATTCCCCTCTCTCCTTCCCCACTGGGCAGTTAGTATAACTGGATTTAAAAAAGGTTTGGATAAGTTCCTAGAGGAAAAATCCATAAACTGCTATTAATTAATAAGCAATAGTGGTTTCAGATTTATTTATTGTTTGGGTACTTGTCAGGTACTTGTGACGGATTGGCCACTGTTGGAAACAGGATACTGGGCTTGGACCACTGGTCTGACCCAGTATGGCATATCTTATGTTCTTTTTTGCTCCTTCCCTAGCCTGACCAGTATCCTCCTCTCTCTCTCCCTTCTCCCTCCAGTGGCATCTATCCTTTTCCCCTCTCTCTTTTTCCCCCCTCAAAATTTCCTACTCATTTGGCTAAACCAGGACTTTGGAGCCGGCAGTGCCTCAACCTTCAGAATGCATAATGGCAGCAACAAAGCAAAATCCAGAAATTCAGGGTAGAGCCTGCGAGCCAGCACACACTGACAAGACCTGCCCCACCCTTCTCCTTTAACTGGAACTAATTAAACAACACCATCACCCAAGGTCTGAACAGAGGCAATGACTTCATGACTCACTACAACTATGTATGAACTTAATTATTATCATATCATTCTGTCTGTTCACACTTACCTCAGTTGTCAGTAGGCTATACTTTAATTTTATTAACATTCTCTCCACACCATGTCCTGCCTAATCTAATGTCTTCTCTCTGTTTGGTATATATTTTATCTGTCTCTTGTACATCATTTCATGCTTCTGACAAAGTGGGCTCTGTCTTTGAAAGTTCATGCTTGAATATATTAGTTAGACCAGAGCTTTCCAAAGTGTGTGTCACCTGCAGTGTGCCGATGTGTCGCGCAAGCCCAGTGCACGTGACATACCGGCAAGTGGGAGCCAATGAGGCCACCGGTGGACCTCATCCCACTGGCGGCTGAGTAGTGAAGTATCGCTGTGCCGGAGACACACAGCAGGAAAATCGGCAGGGCTGTGGTGGAGCTCACATCACCACGGCTCGAAGAAAAAGGTCACGTCTAAATGTGCAGGTGCTCCTCCTCCTTCCTGCCTGTGCGGCCCCGGAAGAAAAATGTTGCCGGAGCCGCATGGGCAGGAAGGAGGAGGAGCATCAGCCGCGTGCAGAAGAGGAGCAGCGTTGTTGCAGCGGGCTGAGAAGAGGAGGAGGCCCGGTAGCAGGGTCCCCACCACGGATTGGCTCGAGAAGATCAGGGCCACTGCAGAGCCCATCCTGCAGCGACCCGTGAAGAGGACGCCCAGAGGTAAGAGAGAGGCTGAGGGCCCGTAGAGTGTGTGTATGAGATGAGTTGAGAGATTGTGTGCGTGTATGAGATGAGTTGAGAGATTGTGTGTGGGAGTGAGGACCTGAATGTTTGCAGAGACAGCATGTGAGAGCCTGTGTGTGTGTGTGTGTGTGTGAGAGAGACAGCATGTGACAGTGAGATCCTGTGTGTATGAATGATTGTATGAGAGAGAGCATGTGAGAGCCTGTGTGTGTGTGTGAGAGAGAGAGAAAGCATGTGAGAATGAGAACCTGACTGTGTGTTTGAGGGAAGAAGATAGATGGAGAGAAAAGAAATAGAAAAAAAAGACTATGAAAGGAACTGGCAAAAAAATAAGAAAGGGGAGGTGGAACAAAAAAGCCTGTGACCAACCGATTAGAAAACTAAGATCAGACAGCAAAGGTAAAAAAAATAAATACATTACTTTTTACTGATTGGCACATGTAATCTTTGGTAATGTGCAAGAGTAGCACTTTCTCTATGCGGATCTCACAATGTACGAGATCAACAAGGAGGAAGTGGAAACCCACGGGGCCTGCACAGAGGAGGCAGCAGAATGGGCTTCAGTGCCAATAGCAGCAATCAGCGCCTCCCCAATAGCCATGCGACAGCAGTGACAGTGGCAGCAGAGGAATGAGAGAGGCTCTGAGGTTGCTGGCAAAAGAAAGAGAGGGGGTCTGCCTTTAGTGTGTGCATGTGTATGAATGGGAGTCTGCCTGGGGGTGTATGTGTGTGATTGCATGGGTGCCTGCCCGAGGGTGTGTCTGTGTATGAGAATGTATGGGTGTCTTCCTGGGGTTTGTATGTGTGAGAATAGGTGCCTGCCTGTGTGGTGTATGTGTGTGTGTGAGAATGAATTGGTGCCTGCCTGGGGTCTGTGTGTGTGTGAGAATGAATGTGTGCATGCCTGGGGCATGGTGAGGGAGTGGTGTGAAAATGAATGAGAGCCTGCCTGGGGGTCAGTTTCAGTGTGTGAGAATGACTGGGAGCTTGCCTGGGTGTGTGTTTGTGTGAGAATGATTGGGAACTTGCCTGGGTGTGTGTGTTTGTGTGTATGTGAGGGAGCCAGAGAGCCAGCATGAGTGTTTATGAGAAAATCCACGGGGAGTAAGGGTGTGTGTGGAGGGGGAGAGAGTGTCTTAGAGCCTGAGAGTGTGTCAGTGTCTGTGAGAGCGAGAGGCTATGGTGGGTATAAGAGCATGAATGTGTATGTATGTGACATTTATATGTGAGAGAGAATGGACATGTGAGTATGTGTGAGAGAGAGAGGATATCCTCCTAATACTTGACAATATCAGGGTGACTGGAAATCAAGAGCTCCCATGTATGGCAGCAAGGGCTTTTTAAAATCCTTATTAGTTTTAATTATTGGGTGTTATTTGATATATGTGCTGTTTTGAAACATTTTATTGGTGTTTGGGAAATTGTAAAAAATGTAAATGATTTTAATTAATATAAATTCTATTTATTAGTAGTTTTAAAATATTCTTTTATTAGTATGGTTTTACTATTATAACTGATGCTTTATGTTTCTTGATTTTATTTGTTTTATGAGGAATGGGGTGGTTCTGTTTTTCCATTGTTAATACACAGAGTCTGGCTTCTTGGGGTTTCCATTTCAGTTTTTGTCTAATTTGTGCTCCTTTATTTTGTATTCTGTATTTGGTGAGGGTCTGTCTCTGCTCTATGTGTGTGACCATGATGAGAGATTCTGCTAGCATAGGGATCTATAGCAATCTGGTTTGTTTTGTTTCCTCAGTAGGTGGTGTATTGGTATTCTAGGACCCAGTGTAATATTTACCCTTGCTTTTTCACAGGTAGGGTTATTGTTCTTTGAGTCCTTGGTGTTATTACTGTTATGTTACAATGGGATTGCAGTATAGATTTTGAGTGTCTTTTTTGCGAGGTTTTGTGTTAGTTCACAATGTGCCTGGCAGTGGAAGGTGTTTGTGCTGCTGTTACTGTGAGGTGACACCAGAATTTGAAAATATCTTTTAGTATGATGAGCTGTAAGGGAAACATCCAAGCTCCATTGTTTGGGGGAATTTCAGTGGATGCACAGAGTTACAGAACTGGAGGTGCAGGATTTATATTGACATTCTGTCCCTTCCTATAAATTCCAGACTTCACTCTCATAGCCATATAGAATTAGTTGAATGAGGCTATCAAATAATTATATAGTGTGAAACTGGCCAGCTTTTTAAAATTACGCAGAAGACCCTTTGGACTTTTTTATTAACACCAAATATTCAAAAGCTGTGTTCATCCCATCAAGCTCATATATCTCATTAAAGAGGTAAATTGAATAACACAATAACTTTGTTTTATTATTGTTACTCATAAATTATAACAATAACATTAATCTTGGTATATTATATATTTTTAATATAAATGAAAGGTTTCCACAAGATAGGTTATGTCGTGAAACATTTTATTATGTATATATTCAAGGAAACATACATAAATTGTCAAAATACATTTCATTCGTTTAATCTTTAACCTCTGGTTTGCTAGTAGACTGAATTACTGTGTCCTGAAATTATGTTTGTCTAAAAAGTGTGTCACCAACATGAAAAGTTTGGAAAGCTCTAAGTTAGACTATAAGGTGCCACTCAACTACTGCATTTCTTGTTAGGATTTTTATTTTGCTATCATCTTGTTTAAGATGAAACAAAGTTTTTTTCAGTTGAACACCCATGTGGGCTTCAGCCATTTTTGCAAGCGTTCATAATTCTTCAAAGCAGATAAGCTACTGTAAGTACCCACTGACCTGTGCATTTGAGCATTGAAGTCAGCGTATTCTCCCATTTCTTCACCAGGGGCCCCGGAGGTGCAAACATCCTCCCCATCAGAGGAATCCGGTCACCCCAATGGCTGTGTACTTTTACTTTGAGAGAAAGATAGACCTTGGAGACTATGTAGCACCCCAGATTCAGCCCCCAGTGAATTGGTGGTCTCACTACAGCTATCTTTTGTTAATGTGGGTTTTGCCCAAATGTCTGGTGCCCTTGGTTCCCTGTGTAGTTTGACAAATACGCTTGACTAGGCAAATGTCTGCATTTCTGCTATGACTTCTAGATATATAAGAAAAAAAGAAATGCCATACTGGTTAGACTAAAGGTCCATCAAGCCCAGTATTATGTCTCTGATAGTAGCCAATCCAGTCCACAAGTACCCGGTAGGATCCGAAAGCATAGGTCCAGTCCTCCTTGCTGATAACTGGGATAAACAGTGGCTTTATCAGGCTTACGTGGCTAATAATAGTTTATGGACTTTTCTGCCAGGACTTGTCCAAACCCTTTTTCAACCCAGTTCACTAACAGCTTTCACCACCTCCTCTAGCAACAAATTCCACAGTTTAATTATGTGACAAGTGAAAAAAAAATACTTTCTCCAATTTGTTTTAAAAGTGTTACCCCTTAACTTCATGACATGTCCCCTAAGCCTAGTACTGTTGGAAAGGGTAAATAAGCCTTCCTATTTACCTGTTATACACCACTCATGATTTTATAGACTTATCTTCTCTCAGGAGTCTCTTCTCCAGGCTGAAGAGCCCCAACCTGTATAGTGTTTCCTCAAAGGAGAGCCGTTTCATTCTCTTTACCACCTGGGATGCCCTTCTCTGCACCTTTTCTAATTCTACTATATCTTTTTTTGAGATGGGGAGACCAGAACTGCACACAATACTCAAGGTGGGGGTCACACCATGAAGTGATACAAAGGCATTATATATATATATCTTGCATTGTATTTTTCATTCCATTCCTTATAATACCGAACATTCTGCTTGCTTTTTTGACTGCCGCTGCATGAGTCAAGGATTTCAAATTATTTCAATGTCCAGTATGAATCCAAAATCCTTTTCCTGGGTGTTAACGCCTAATATGGAGCCAAGTATTGTACCTATAGTTTGGATTATTCTTTCCTATATGCATCTCTTTGTACTTGTCCCCATTACATTTCATCTGCCATTTAGACACTCAATCCCCCGGTCTCACAAGGCTCTCTTGCAATTCTTCTTGTGAGTTAACTGCTTTGAACAATTTTGTGTCATCTGAAAATTTTATAACCTTTTTCCAGTTCATTTATAAATATATTAAAAAGTCCTAGTAAAGATCCCTGGGATACTCCACTATTTACTTTTTTCCATTGAGAGAAATGACCATTCAGTCCTACTCTCTGTTTCCTATCTTTTAGCCAGTTACCAATTCACAATATAACATTGCTTCCTGTTTCCTGATACACGTCTCATGAGGGACTTTGTCAAACATCTTTTGAAAATCCAGATACATTATATCAACTGATGCCCTCTTATCCATATAATTGTTAACCCCTTTAAAAAATCTAACAGATTTGTAAAATAAGACATCCCTCTGCCAAATGAACATTGGTCCTGCTCTATTAATCTAGGTCTACATAGATGGCCAGTAAGTTTTTCTTCAGAATTCACCGGTATGTAGTCTCCTGGATCATCCTGGAATTTTTTTTTTTTTTTAAATGGATGTTACATTGGCCAACCTTCATTCCTCTGGTACAGTAGCTGATTCGAATGAGAAGTCAGAGATTTTAGTAATAAGTCTTCAATTTCGTTTTATATTCTTTCAGAACTTTAGGGAACATACCATCTGGACCTGATGACTTGTTAGTCTAGTTTGTCAACATGCTGTATTTCATCTTCCCTGCTATTGAGCAGGTCTAAAGTTAGCTGGATACATTTAATCTGGCTAACTCAAAGTTATCTGGGTATATTATTCAGCAGCGTGGCCACACTGCTGAATATCCTAGACAAGTTAGCCAGATAGTGGCTGAATATCATCCTCTTAGAATTTTCTGCTATGGCTTTGTCTTCCCTGAATGCTCCTTTTACACTTCGGTCATCTTAACAGTTCAACACTCCCTCACAAGCTTCATGCTTCTAATGTACTTGAAAGGTTTTTATTTGGGGAATTTGCCTCTCTGGCAATCTTCTCTTAAAATTCCCTTTTGGCCTGCCTTATTAATGCTTTATATCTAACTTGCCAGTGCTTATTCTCTTTCCTATTTCTTCATTTGGATCTTTCTTTCAGTTTTTGCAATATGTCCTTTTGGCTGTAATAGCCTCTTTCAGTTTACCCTGTAACCAGGTTGGCAGTCAATTGGTCTTCTTCCTACCCTTTCTAATGCATAAAATACATTTTAACTGGGCCTCCAATATGGTATTTTAAAACAGTATTCATGCCTCATGCAAACTTTTAATCTTTCTAACTGCGCCTTTTAGGTTTTTTTTCTAATTTCCTCATTTTCTCAAAATCTCCTTGTTTAAAGTTAAATGTTACCACAGAAGTTTTACTTAATATCCACCCTTCAATGATTATGTTAAATTTGATTATACTATGATCAGTATTTCCAAGCGGCCCTATCTCTGTTATCTCTTGCATCAGATCCTGCTCTGTAGTGAGTATTAGATCTAGAATATTCTCCCCACTTATCAGTTCCAGGACTAGCTGCTCCATGAAGCAGTCAATTATAGCAGCTAGAAACCTTGCCTCCATAGCATCTCCCAGTGTGACATTTACCCAGTCAATATAGGGGTAACTGAAATCTCCCATTATAGTTTTGCCTAATACGTTAATTTTCCTAATTTCTGTTAGCATTTCACACTATGTCTCTTCATTCTGGCCAGGTGGATGGATGGTATTTAAACCCTCACAGCTATGCTTTTCCCTATCATACAGGGAATAGAGATTCCACATTGCATTTTGTTTCCTGTAGGACTTCTATTCTCTTTGAATCTATGCCACCTTTCACATATAGCACCACTCCCTCCACCAGTTTGACCCAGCCTATCATTTCAATAGAATTTGTATTCTGCTATCACAGTGTCCCATTGATTATTCTCCTACTAGGTCTCTGAGATACCGATCAGGACCATAACTGTCCAAATCTTAATGTTGTGATTTCGCTCACAGGGTCACCCTGTTCGCAGCTTACTCACCTCCCAAATCTGTTTGCTGCTCACCCTTGATGCCAGCGGGCGCCGCTTCTGTTCTGTGCAGCCTTGAGCCGTTGCCAGCACCACCGTCACAACTGCTCTACAGCAGGAGGAATGCTATCACATCACCCGATGCCACTTCTGCTTTCTTTGCAGTCTGAGGGCAGCCAACTTATGATTCACCAATGCTTCTGCCCTGGTGATCTCCCTAGGCATGTGCATGCGTGCCTCTGCTGCTAACATAAAGGGCCCGCAGCAGGAAATGCCACGGGACCTCCCAATGATGTCATATTCAGCCAACACTATAAAAGGGCTCTTCAGTCTTTGCTCCAGGCCTTTGAAATGGTTTGCTAGAATCTTCAAGGTCTTTGTTGTTCCTTTCTAGATGTTACTGGTCTCTCATCAGTTCCTGGTTCCTGTCTTCACTGTCTTCATTCCTGAGTCCAAGTCCTTGACTTCATTCCTGCATTCCACATCTTGTTCCTGGTTCTAAGTCTTCACCTTGACCAGAGTCTTCGTTTGCTGGTCCAAGCCTCCAGAAGTCACTTGCTTTTAAAACCTTGTTCTGAATGCATGAATTCCGGGGACCTGCCATAGTCCTGAGTTCCTGAGTCCTGTTCCGGTCTTAGGTGTTCTTGTTCCAGCTTCCACCTTGTTCCTGAGTCAGTGCCTGCACCGCTATTGTCGTGGTCCGCGACCAACCCACTGGTTGTATAGGGTGCGCAGCAGTGTAGGGTGCTCCCAAAGTCTCCATCTTGTTCCATGTCCTGATGCCAAGTCCTCATCAAGCTCCAAGATCAGAGTCTGCGCTGCCATCGGTGTGGTCTGCAGCTAGCCCATGGGCTGTGTATGGTGTGCTGTGGCACAGGGCTCTCCCAGAGCTTTGTGTTGTCCAAGTCTTCAGTACCTTTGCCTAGGCTTTAGTGACTTTGTCTAGCTTCAAGTCTTCAGCGCCATTATCATGTCTTTGTATCCAAAGTCAACTTCAGTCCTCACCTTCATTTGTGCTGACGTTCAAGCAGTTCCTAAGCAGCAAGTCCAAAAGGGCTTTTGGAGTGGCTGGAGGGCTACCCCAGAAACCAGCATTGTATTGCTGAGTAGGGATGTGAATCGGGCTTCGGACGATTGAAAATATCGGACGATATTTTCAAAATCGTCAGAAATCGGGGGCTCCCCCAAAACGATAGGAAAACCCCACGATATTGATTGTGGGGGTTCTCTTATCATTTTGGGGGAGGGTGGGAAAAACAGCACACAAAAATAACCCCTAAACCCACCCTGACCCTTTAAAACGAATCCCTTAGCTTCCCCCACCCTCCCAACCCCCCAAAAAACATTTTACAGGTACCTGGTGGTCCAGTGGGGGTCCCTGGAGCGATCTCCCGCTCCCGGGCCGTCGGCTGCCACTAATCAAAATGGCACCGATGGCCCTTTGCCTTTACCATGTGACAGGGTATCCATGCAATTGGCCGGACCCTGTCACATGCACTATAGCCGTTCCGGGGACGCCAGAGAAGTCGGCTAGATGGCACTGCGGTAGCCATCATGCCCAGGTAAGTGGGAGGAGCCGAGATGGTGCAACAAGTGGAGCGAAGTCGTCAAAGACCGACGGACGCAACAATGATTTTGTATTGTATTTGTATAATAGTTGAAATGGGTAGTTTGGAATTATTTATCTCTCTGTTCTTTATTTTAATGTACTTATGCTACTTTTGCCTTTATCACAACCCCTCTATTGGGATATTCTAACTCAAAAGCGTTGGAACAGTGAGAGCTGTAGGGACCATGGGGCCCCCAAAATTTCTACCAGAAGCCTCATTGCTGGCAGGTGGGTTGGCACATTATGTCCTTTCTACCACTGTCACCCCTCTACCTTGTGCTGCCGCAATCCCCTCATTTTCCTTCCCTGCTTCTGGAGTGTCACGGCCTTGCAGTGCCTCAGGCCACTTCCTCCTTCTCAGCTCTCTGCACCTGATTGTTGCATCCGTCGGTCTTCGACGGCTTTGCCCAGCCTATACCTCTCTACTTGCAGCTCCTCCCGCTCACCTTGGACTGATGGCCGCCACGGCGTCTGCTTGCTGACCTCTCCGGTGTCCCCGGGCCAGCTTTGGTACTACCTCCCGCCATTCTCCTTCAAGGTACCTCTAGGGTGTGCACGCCGCCCTCAACTTTATTTCTACGTTGGTGCAAACCTCAGGATCATCCCCCTGTTCTGACATCACAACTCCAGGGTATATCTGCCTATTACATTTGCTAGCTTGTTGAGTTAGCAACGGAAATCGTGAGGATGGGATTCCCTCTCCGTTCCTAAGCTACTCTGCCACTCCAGCTCTACTGGAACTCTTACTACCCTTTGGAGTCACTAACAGGGTATCCGCTCCTCTGGGGCCTCTCTGCTTCTTTCAGGTGCTATCAGGAAACCCATACTCGCTCCTCGAGGGCCCATGTTCCCTGTGTCACTGCCTGCAACCTCTACCTTCTACTTGGAAGAACTAACTACAGTCACCATCTGAGAGTACAGAAAACATCTCTCTCTACAGAGCTGCTTCGCCGGAATCAGGTACTCGGTCCTCGAGGGCCTGCCCTCTGCTCCGGTGCCAGACCTCTCATCTAGTGGAATCTCTGCTACTGCTAGTGAGTACAATGCTTCTGAGTCTCCCTGCTCTAAGGGATCAGGTACTCGCTTCTCGAGGGCCTGCTCTCCCTGTCTCGGAGCTCTCCTATTCTACTTGGGATTCTGAATGCTAATTCTACTGTGTGCTCATAACTCTCAGTCTCTTTTCCACTACAGCACTCCCTACAGAGGATCCGCTGTTCCAGCGTTCTGTGAGAGATGCGCCCAGCCGGGCTGTACAACTACTACTCACTACTACCACCAGATTCAAATCTGTGTTTGTCTGGCCGGAGTTTAGCCTGATACTGTGGTTCCTCATGAGACTGCCCCCCGTGGGCGTGGTCAGCCGCCACAGTGTCCAAGGATCCACCCAAACACCCATAACCATAACACTGATTGATGTCATCAGGCACAAATAGCTGAGGAGAAGGAAGCAGTCCATGTGACAAGGCTGCGATACTCCAAAAACTTACCTGGCTTGGCTGCCGCGGAGCCTGTCCTGCGGCAGCCAAAAAAGAAGTTCGTGCTACCGCAGAGCCCATTCCTTGGTGGCTGCTGCAGCTGAAAATGAGTTCCTTCCTGACTGTAAACATGAGCGCTCAAGACAGTGCCTGCCTGTGTGTATGTGTGCAAGACAGTGCTTGCCTGTCTGTGTGTGTGTGTGTGTGTGTGTGTGTGTGTGTGTGTGTGAGAGAGAGAATACCTTCTTGCTTGCCTGTGTGTGTGTGCCTGCCTGTGTGTTTGTGCAAGAGCATGTGGGAAATATTTAAGAGAATTAACGTGCGAGTGTGAGAGAGAGAAAGGATAAAGTTTGAGTGGCCACCCTCCCCCTCATTCCGTATTCTCAGGGTGACTGGCCATCAAAAGATCCCAAGGATGGAGGGTGAGAGATTTTTTACTCTTTACTAGTTTTAATTTTGGGGTGTTATTTGATATGCCGGCTGTTTTGAAATATTTTATTGGGTTTTGTGGAAATATTAAAACAAGTTATGTGAGTTATGTGGTTGTTCTATTCATTGGCTGTTCTGAAATATTTGTTTCTTTTATTAATATGGTTTTACTATTATTAATGAGCAGATCTTGGGGCAGGTTGGTTGCCCCACCAATCAAAAAGGCAATCCGCTGCCCATGTTCTAACTTCCCCATTTTGCCGGTATCCTTTGAAGATAGTGAACGCTGAACCATCTGCTCCCGAGTGACTGGTGTCTTTCCCCATGATTTAATTTAAAAGCGGCTCTATCTCCTTTTTAAATGTTAGCACCAGCAGCCTTGTTTCAACTGATTAAGGTGGGGCCCATCCCTTTTGGAAAAAGAATCCTCTTCCCCAAACTGCTGCCCATTTCCTAACACATCTAAAACATATGGATATATAATTATAACTATATGGTTTAAATTCCTCCCAAAGAGACAAATTGGCTGATATTCCTTTGGATATGATTCTGGAATAGTTACTTGTGATTGGAATATATGAGATATCTTGAATGGGACATGTTGCATACTTGAAGAATTTTTGTGGATATTATTTGGGAGAGGAAAGATAGGTCTTTTTTTTTTTTTCATCATTAGACAAACAGTATATTTGTGTTGGGTAAATTGTCCAATGCCAGGTGATCCACCTTTGATTGTTTAGTGTAATGTTTTGACTGAAGAAGCAGGAAACAAACACTTCAAACAAGTTTATGAATAGGGCTGATAAAATACAACAGAAACAAATGCAGAGCAAATTAAGAGAAGGGCAGTTGTTTTTTTTATAGGGTGTAGCCATAAAGCAAAGTAAATATCCTTCCTGCCAAGTATTTAAAAAAGAGATAAAAGTAAACAAGGCAGCTTAAAGAACAAGCAAATTGGTGTATTTATTTATTTATTTATTTATTTATTTAGGGGTTTTTTTATACCGACATTCTCGATATACATATCAAATCAAGTCGGTTTCCATAATAATCCAGCTAGTCCTGCTGCCTTAAGACCAGACCTGAAGGCAAACCATTTTTAAAGTGTTAAATCCAGCCCCTGTTTTCACGATGAGGAAATTAAATTTACTCGAAATGTCTAAAAGAAAGAGAAGTAGTCTAATTCTAGGACTGCAAAACCTGGAAAGCTCTAGGAATTGTAGGGAATAATTGCTTCCAAATGATGGAAAACCTCAAAGGGCCTTCCAAAACTACAACTTGTTCACACATGACAAAAGAAGAGCATCGTGCTGGTAGAACTACTGAGCACTGCAATGCTTGATTACAGCTTCACAGGGTAGGGGGAAATCCTGGCACACACAAAAGCTTCATAAAGCAGTTCCTTCTAGCCACTGAAATTACATTCCAGGGATAGTTTTTATTAAATACTCAGAATCATCAGTGATAAACACTTACTCATTAAGTTATTGTATGGTCTGTGGAAAGAGGATGTGGTGGGTTATATAATTTCATGAAAACAAGGAGTGTCTCGCCAAATGGAACAGAGCAGGTGAAAGCCCCTGGATAAGAAACAGGCAGCACATTACTGATCCCATGCACAGTTTGAGGTCATTTCAGAGTGAACTGCTTCATATTCTATCTGTGCTTTTAGCTCGACTTATAGAAATTAGGGAAAGAGCATTCTCTGTAGTGGCTCCTAGCTTTTGGAATGTGCTTCTTGAGAACTTATGGCTATCTACTTGTACTAAAACCTTTTGTAAATCTTTAAAGATATTCTCGCTTACACAAGCATTTTCAGGGTGGTGAATGGTCAGAGAGTATAGGTGTTGGTTGTATGAATATTAACATCAGTACATTTATTACCATCAGAAAACCTTTTACAGCTTGCACCCTGAAATTGAAGGTGGAGATAGTGTGTGTTATTTTTATATTTTGATTTTGTGTTCTGATCTGATATTTTATGTTTGTTTTATTGAAAGCCACCATTGAGCATTGGAGTACTGTAGATTACACATTTGTAAATAAAAACTCTTGTAAGAATCAACCAATACAGTGAATCCCCTCGCATATCTTTGTATATTTGCCTGCTTGGTGGAACACATTATAAGGCTAGCAGGATCTTAGTTACACTCCTGTGTTTTTACAGGCTTGATCTTGGTGGGGGGAAGGGGCAGGCTTAAAATGTGTTCTGTCCCCAGCAGTGGGTACATGTTTGTGTCTGTATATACTGTAGCTTAACTGCGCTTAGTGCAGTTCTTACTTTCTGTAACCCACGATAAAAACCTGTGAGCCTTGCCTTTAAGGGAACTTGCCCTTGAGAGAAGTTCCCTCCCCCTTGCTTTCTCTCACTTGGGAAGAGCTTGAATGCCCTCTCAATCTAACTTGAGTCTTCTTAAGTGCCTCATAGGCTCAAGGAGCTGTCCTTCATGCTGCCCCTGTGTCACATGGGTCCTAGGTTCATTGCCATTGGACCTTGCCCCCCCCCCCCCACCCCCCGCCTCCAGCTTCTGGAGGTGTTTCCTGTAACAGCTTTCTGGAAAACTTTCAGTCTAGTCTAGCCCATGCGGCTTCAAAGCCAGGAGCACCTGCAAGCTCTGTGAAATGATTGGCTTTTTTTACATTCCTTCTTATCGCTTTATTTCTAAAGATTAAATCAGCTTCAGAACCCCTTTTGTCTTCTCATCTTGCACCCCAAGAAACTCTGTTCTCCCCTCTCCTACCTATTTCCAGCTACAAAGATCTCTGCCTGGGGCTACATGTTTGGAATGCAACAATTGTAAGTAATAAAAAAAAAAACTACTTGTACAATAAATAATTTCAAACTTAAAGCATCTTTGTCTGAGGACTGATTGGGAAGGAAAGTTAGCTGTCTGGATGAGAAAAACTCGGATGTTTTTATTGAGCCAGCACAAAATGATTGTTGAGTTTAATTATCAAAATCTCAGGAGGGTCCCCTATGGGTCCCAACCAGAATCTTTTAAGTATTAGCAATGCTTCCCTCCACTCCTGTCCTTTTCAGGGAACAGGAGGGGAGGGGTTGAGGATGGAGTGGACAGTTAGAACAGATCAAAGCTACTCTGCTCCATAATCCAAACTCTCCCCTCCTCTCATTCTCCCTCCACCACCATGGCTACAGAAGGTGCTGCCTTATGCCTGGGGACAGGAGTGGAGGGTTTGAAGAAGACACCACAGTAGACAAAAGAGACCAAGGCCAATGTGATTAGAAAAAAAACACCCAGACTGCAAAGGTAGAGAAAAGCATTTTATTTTCAGTTTACTGATTGGAAAATATAATGAAATGATCTAGGATGACTTCTAGAGTAAACTGGATTCTTTGAGGGCTATGACAGCTTTTATTGAATCAATTTAAATATATAAAATATTGTAATGTGCTATCCAGACCACAGAGGTCCCTTCTTCAGATACAAATAATGTCTTTTAGGGGAGACCCCAATGCTTGCTGAGTAGCTAAGATGGATTCTCTGATGTCAGAAAATTGGATATTGGCCTACGTTGCTGCAGCCAATTGCAGAGATGAGAAACTGTGCCAGTTTGCTGTGCACGTGACCAGCTTGACAGATTTATGGACTCTTGACTTCTGGGAAGGTGCCCTGGGAGTATATAAGAACATGAGGACAATTGATGCTGTATGAAAATGTGAAGACAGAACACCAGGGGACTCGTTTTGTGAACAACTGGCAGATTTCAAGCTGGTCCCTGCTGAATCTGGAGGAAAGAGCATGAAAGCACAGTCAAACATTTAATTGTGTATTCACCTGACTATACATGAGGCCATTGAATATGCATAGGTGAGCCCTTAAAAGCAGCAGGGAGCAAGCGCCAGGGAGTCGATCGCCACCCATCAAGTAGAAGAAGACGACCCATCCGAGTGCTGCCTGCATGTCCCTGCATATGGGCTGAGAGAGAGACTGACCCTGGAAAAGTGCATCCAGAACTGATCCCCATCATTTATAAATATAGGAGCAATGAACGGCCGGCGCCATCTTTAAAAATGGCGCAGGCCATCCAGTGCACCTACCATGTGACAGAGGCCGACCAATGGCACCGATAGCCCCTGTCACATGGTAAGAGCAAAGGGCCATCGGCGCCATTTTGATTAGTGGCAGCCGACAGCCCGAGCGCGGGAGAATGCTCCCGGGACCCCCGCTGGACCACCAGGTATTTAAAACTTTTTTTTGGGGGGGGTGGTTGGAGGGTGGGGGGATACTAACAAACTCATTTTAAAGAGTCAGGTTGTGTTTTTAGGTTGTGTCCTTTCTTCCCGCTCCCCCCCCCCCCCCATAACGATAAGAAAAGCCACTAAATTAATCATGGGGTTTCCTATCGCTATCAGTGACCCCCCGATATCTGACGAGATTGAAAATATCGGACGATTTCAATCGTCAGATAAACGATTCACATCCCTACTGCCTACCTTCTTCCCCTAGCCCCATGCTGGCCCAGAGGAGAGAACATAAGAATATGCCATACTGGATCAGAACAAGGGTCCATCAAGCCCAGAATCCTGTTTCCAACAGTGGCCAATCCAGGCCATAAGAACCTGGCAAGTACCCAAAAACTAAGTCTATTCCATGTTACCGTTGCTAGTAATAGCGGTAGTTATTATCTAAGTCACCTTAATTAAGAGCACTTAATTAATTAATGGACTTCTCCTCCAAGAACTTATCCAATCCTTTTTTAAACACAGCTATACTAACTGCACTAACCACATCTTCTGGCAACAAATTCCAGAGTTTAATTGTGCGTTGAGTGAAAAAGAACTTTATCCGATTAGTTTTAAATGTGCCACATGCTAACTTCATGGAGTGCCCCCTAATCTTTCTATTATCCGAAAGAGTGAAAAACTGATTCACATCTACCCATTCCAGACCTCTCATGATTTTAAACACCTCTATCATATCCCCCCTCAGCCGTCTTTTCTCCAAGCTGAAAATTCCTAACCTCTTTAGTCTTTCCTCATAGGGGAGCTGTTTCCATTCCCTTTATCATTTTGGTTGCCCTTCTCTGTACCTTCTCCATCGCAATTATATCTTTTTTGAGATGGGGCGACCAGAATTGTACACAGTATTCAAGGTGCGGTCTCACCATGGAGCGATACAGAGGCATTAAGACATTTTCCGTTTTATTCACCATTCCCTTTCTAATAATTCCCAACATTCTGTTTGCTTTTTTGACTGCCGCAGTACACTGAACCGACGATTTCAATGTGTTATCCACTATGATGCCTAGATTTCTTTCTTGGGTAGTAGCACCTAATATGAAGCCTAACATTGTGTAACTATAGCATGGGTTATTTTTCCCTATATGCATCACCTTGCACTTGCCCACATTAAATTTCATCTGCCATTTTGATGCCCAATTTTCCAGCCTTACAAGGTCTTCCTTCAATTTATCACAATCTGCTTGTGATGTAACTACTCTGAACAATTTTGTATCATCTGCAAATCTGACTACCTCACTTGTCGTATTTCTTTCCAGATCATTTATAAATATAATGAAAAGTAAGGGTCCAAATACAGATCCCTAAGGCACTCCACTGTCCACTCCCTTCCACTGAGAAAATTGTCCATTTAATCTTACTCTCTGTTTCCTGTCTTTTAGCCAGTTTGTAATCCACGAAAGGACATCGCCACCTATACCATGACTTTTTATTTTTCCTAGAAGCCTCTCATGAGGAACTTTGTCAAATGCCTTCTGAAAATCCAAGAACACTACATCTACAGGTTCACCTTTATCCACATGTTTATTAACTCCTTCAAAAAAGTGAAGCAGATTTGTGAGGCAAGACTTGCCTTGGGTAAAGCCATGCTGACTTTGTTCCATTAAACCATGCCTTTCTATATGTTCTGTGATTTTGATGCTTAGAACACTTTCCACTATTTTTCCTGGCACTGAAGTCAGGCTAACCGGTCACACACTGGATTGCAAGAGGGCCCTGGCCTTCTACTTGGACTGTACAGTGGGCCATAGGCTGTTCACCCAGCTTTTTATCTCATTTGATTCCAATCAGCTGGGTAGAGCTGTTACCAAGCAGACTCTTTCCACCTGCATGGCAGACTGTATCTCTTTCTGCTATGGCCAGGTGGGCCTGCACCTGGAGTGTCCTGCTATGGCGCACTCCGTCCATGCCATGGCAACCTCTGTGGCCTACCTCTGTGCAGTTCCGATGGGAGAGATTTGCAGGGCGGCAACGGAGAGTTCCCGTCACACTTTCACTGCACATTATTGTCTGGACAGGGATGGCCAACGGGATAGCAGATTTGGCCAGTCTGTCCTGCACAACCTTTTTCAGCTGTGAACCCATCTCTTCCACTGGGGGCCCCTGGTTATTTTTGTTCAGGCTGTCTCCGAGGTCACCACCAGTGCCTATATTGTTGTGCCCGTTGGCACTAGGGATGTGCATTGTTTTTTTGATGGATGAAAATATTGTATGGTATTTTCTAATCTGTCATGTCTGAAAATGATAGGAAAACCCCACCAAATTTTCGTGAGGTTTTCTTATAGTTTTTTTTTTGGGGGGGGGAGAAAGGGCACACAAAAAAAAAAAACACCCCAAACCCACCCCGTCCCTTTAGATCTAATTATTTACAATCCCCCACCCTCCTGACTCCCCTAAAACTTTCCTAAAGTACCTGGTGGTCCAGCGAGGGTCCCGGGAGCGATCTCCCACTCTCGGGCCGTCGGCTGCCACTAATCAAAATGGTGCCAGTGGCTCTTTGCCCTTACCATGTGACAGGGGCTATTGGTGCCATTTGCCGGCCCCTGTCACATGGTAGGAGCAATGGACGGCCCGCGCCATGGGAAGGGCAAAGGGCCACCGGTGCCATTTTGTTTACTGGCAGCCGACGGCCCGAAAATGGGAGATCGCTCCTAGGACCCCCGCTGGACCACCAGGTACTTTAAGAAAGTTTTGGGGGGTCGGGAGGGTGGGAGATTGTAAATAATTAGATTTAAAGGGTCGGGGTGGAATTTTTTTTTCGGCTCAGGACAGCCGAAAAAAAAAAAAAACATCTGGACCGCGGGAAACGGAATTTCCCACGGGTCCATGATACCAAAACTGGAACCGATTCTGGCACCTGATTCACATCTCTAGTTGGCACCTGTTTTTGGTGTCTGTTGGTTCCCTTAAGTCGGGTCAGGCCTGAAGCTAGGGATTCACCCATGTGTGAGGACTACCATCCTGCTTGTTCTAGGAGAAAGCACAGTTGCTTACCTGTAACAGGTGTTCTTCTAGAACAGCAGGATGTTAGTCCTCACGAAACCCGCCTGCTGCCCCATGGAATTGGGTTCTCCTAGTTGGTTTGTTTTTATCCTAGTTGGTTTGTTTTTAACAAGAGAGACCCTGCGTGGATGCAGGGATAGTGGCATGCTGGGCATGCTCAGTGTGCTAGCCAAAGTTTCTAGAAACTTTGACAGAAGTTTTCTGTACTGGGCTCCATCTGATGATGTCACCCATGTGTGAGGACTAACATCCTGCTGCCTAGGATAACACCTGTTACAATCTTGAATGGGATACAGTACTGAAGATCCAGATTATGGAATACACAGCAGAGCAGCACGATCTCTGTGATTATGAACAGGGCATACAGTAAAAGGGCATACAGTAAGTCCCCCTATTTAGTCTAAACAGTAAAATATACTTTTAAGAACTCCAAAGGTGCATTCTTTTATGTAGCAGGTAGAAAATAAGGCCTGGTTGTACCTCTTCTCTGCTGGCAAGTTGGGAACAGTAACAGGCATGAGAAGCTAGGTCTTGCAACTGTATCCTGAATTTCCTGCAAAAAAGACAGAATGGCTGCATCATTCACATCACCATGACTTGTGCTATTGCTGCCAACCCCAAGATTGCTACTATACACTAGAAGCTAAACTCTAGCTTAACAGGAGCTTTAAAAGGGTCTTTCTGAACCCAAAGTTCATGCCGCCTTTTGCTGTGACACTATATGTGTGCTACAGCACTTGCTTATGCTGTGTTAGATCTTCCAGAATTTAAAACTGCCTGTGGGGTTCCTACACAATGTGTCCAAGTCATAACCAAGCTATTGCTACCTATTTCTAGCATTCCTCTAACACTGAAGCTGCACATCACAGCTGCCACACATGTCATTGCAGAAAGACTTCAACCTTGTGGTAAGATTGTTCATGCCCCTGGCTGTTCTGCAGTATGTCCTCCAGAGACACACATTTGTCTGACATGACATAGTAACTAGGATTGCCCCAACAGGCACAGCCCCCAGCTTCAATATATCCCCTGTACTCTGACATCCTGGCTGGCAGAGCACTAACAGGGCACACCTGACCTGGGAGTCCCTGCACTGTGGACATTTCAGCAGCTCCAAGAGGGATGATTTGAACAGCCACTTGCTTAAAGTTAACAACAAGTAGAAGGTCTATAGTGCTCGTCGATCACACACACAGCTTTGTGGTAAGTGCCTTGTTTAGGCATGCAACGTTAGCAGGACTCTCTGGCATGGAAAGAGAGAAAGCTGGGCCCTGGCATTATGGCTTGT
This sequence comes from Rhinatrema bivittatum, assembly GCF_901001135.1. Lineage (NCBI taxonomy): Eukaryota > Metazoa > Chordata > Amphibia > Gymnophiona > Rhinatrematidae > Rhinatrema > Rhinatrema bivittatum. Next base: position 542,454,190 of record NC_042615.1, on the reverse strand, counting down.
AGCCATAACTGTGGGGTTCAGTGGATCGGGCCACAGGAATCGGTCCTTATGCAAGCACAGAGGCAAGAACATGGGGGCTTGGGAAGCACTGTGTGGAAGGTGGAATTGATGGGGTCTGACTGAACAGGTTGGGGGTGAAATTGTTGAGGGTTGTCTCCCCTGTCTAATTTGAGGTAAGACAGCCCATGAAAACCGGTCACATAATAACTGAAGATAGGGATAATAATTCAGGGAAGCTAGAGAAAAGAACATTTAAGGGCAGGGCCCCAGGGAAGAAGAACCTCCTCAGTCAACTGGCAGAGACCTTATGGGAAAAAGAAAAGTTGGAGTTTCAACTGGAGGAGGCTCTGAGCCAGTTGGAATCTGAAAGGAGACAGCGGGAGCAGTTAACCCAGTTTCTGAGAGATTTCACTGACCAGAATAAGGCAGTCTCTGAAATGCTGACAGAAGAGTTGAAGAAAACTGAAGGGAGATGCAGGAATTCCAAGCTAAACCTCAGGAGAGCAAACAAGTCCAAACAGAGCTAAAAGAGAGGGTCAGTCAGCATACTGAAGAGCTCAAAGTGATGAGAGCCAGGGGAGCTGAAGAAACTGTAGAGAAGAACCGTGCTCTTAAAAAGGTACAAGAGCTGCAAGCCCAGGTGTCAGAATTACAAGAAAGTTGATGCAGAGAAGGTTTCCTATAATAAAGATGAAGAGTAGGGAAAAACCCTGAACCAGCTAGTGGAGACACTGAAGCTAGAAATAAAGGAGAATGAGTTTGCAGAAGAAGTTGTGCAATTAAAGAAAGAGATGTGGCAGTTAAAAAAAAGCAAACCAAGGTAGTGGATCCAGAGAACACACTCCCTGGAATCCAGGCTTCTCAGAGAACTGAACGGAGGCAGCTGATGGCTGGGATGCATGAGACTGCAGCAATGACCCGGAGGCAACTCGCCAAAGAGAACACTCAATTAATGAAGGAACTGAGGAAAAACTCCCAGCCTGCCAGAGTGAAGCCAAGCAAGAGCTCAGGGCTCCTAGAAACTGAGGAAGCACAGCAGCCATCTCAATCACATGACTGATACCTTGCCCTTCAAAGGGTCAAAGCTGCAAAGGAAGAATAAAGCATCAAAAGGGGCTGAAGCCAGAGAAAAGCCTATGGACGGTGTGATAAGAAAGCCTAGAAGAGAAGCTTGACTTACAAAGACAGGCACAGCTGAGTCCAGGAAAGAGAAGAAGAGTCAGCTGATGGGTGCTGCGGTGACTATTGTGTCAGAGAGCTCAGGGAGGAGCCTTACAAAGTGCCCTGAAGACGCCAGTGTAGAGTGGCCAGTTGGAAGCCAAACAGATTGGTCGGCGGAAGCCAACATGAAGATGCCAGAGATAGGCTCTGTAAAGAGTCCAGAAAGAAGTATGGAGGAACAAGAGATTGGCATTGCAGAGTGCCCACAGAGAGGCACTGCTGAGTGCCTGGAAAGGGGGCCAAAAAAAGCCACTTGGAGGTGCTGCAGAGGAGCCAGCAAGAGGTGCTATAGGATGGCCAGAGGGACTACAGGGAGCCCAGAGTGTAGCGCTGTAGGGTGCCCAAACCAAACCACTGCAGAAGTACCAGAGGGAGGCACTGCAGGTGGAGATGGCACAGAGAAGTCGGAAGACACCTTTGGTAATGTTGAGAGAGAGTGGAAGCCTGAAGGTGGCAAGTGATGCAGCAAAGAGAATAGAAACCACCACAGGAACTCACACGTAAAGTCTATAGAGTCCAAGCTGGGAAAGAGGGGAACCCGGAGCAACGTAACATGCCATATTGCGTCAGACCAAAGATCCATCAAGCCCAGCATCCTGTTTCCAACAGTGGCCAATCCAGGCTATAAGTTCCTGGCAAGTACCCAAAAACTAAGTCTATTCCATGCTACTGTTGCTAGTAATAGCAGTGGCTATTTTCTAAGTCAGCTTAATTAATAGCAGGTAATGGACTTCTCCAAGAACTTATCTAAATCTTTTTTAAACCCAGCTACACTAACTGCACTAACCACATCCTCTGGCAACAAATTCCAGAGCTGAAAGGGACTCAGTTGAAGGACTGGGATGCCGCCACTTGTCCTAGGATGGACAGTGCAGGAAAAAACGAGGTGAGCATGAGAGGTCACAGCCGTCTGCGACCGGGTGTAACAAAGGGTCCACTAACGCAACAATTTTACTGTTCTTAAAGCTCCTACTTTTGGCTGAAACCTTGGTATCTCAGAAGGAATAGAACATCAGATCAAAAATCTAAAGACCCCGGTTCAGGCCCAAGCTGTGGTAGTAATTATTTGTTATTTGTAAAACAGCTATTCTTAAACTGTAAAAATGTTTTTTTCATTTCTTAGGAGTCTCCGTGTTTGTAGGTGGTGGGCTTTTACTTCTCTCCTTCCCTGAACTCAAAACCGCGGGACAGAAATGCTTTTGTAGCTCAGAGGTGGAGAGCATTAGATGCCTCCAGATTTGGGCAGTCCCTTTTTATTTCAAAAACTAAATAGACAGGATCCAGGCTGGATTATATTTTAACAGATGGAGAAAGGTTTTGAAGGAAAAAGGAGTAGGAGCAGAATTGTACTGTTTAATGTTAAACAGTGTTTTACCAAAAGAGAAAAACACACACTGGATTATTTTTTCCTCAAACAAGCACAACAGGCAGGGCAGGATTGCAGGAAAATATCGGCCCTTGCTGCTTCTGGTGAGTGCTATTGGCCTGGAAGGGAAAGGAGTAGGAGAGTTGCTGGAGAGGGTAAGTAAAGGCGGCTTTTTAAGTTTATTTGTCTTGATTGACTGCCATTTTAATTATTGGATATTATGCAATGTCTGCTGTTTTGAAATATTTTATAGATATTTGGACATGTTTTAATAATTTTTATGTTATTCTGTTCAGCAGCTGTTTTGTAACATTTTTAGTATAGCTTTACAATTATTTCTGTGTGGGAATCTAATTCTGTTTTCCTAATAGGAAGTGTATTAGTGTTTAGGGCCTGGTTAAATATTTGTAATGTTGCCTTTTCATAGGTAGGGTTGTTACTGTTTGGGGGGCTTAGTTTGTGTGCATTATTGCAGATCCTGGGACTATGTTAGGTGCTATATTTCTCTTTCCATTTCTCCAGGTTTGCACTGCATGCAGAGTGGCCTTTTTGGTTTTCGATTCCAGTTTCTGTCTCCATATTTATAATGTGTGGTCTTTCTGTACTTGGTGAAGGTCGGTTCTGTGTGTGTGCCCAAGGTGAGGTATTTTACTAGCATGTAGGCATTTGCATCAATCTTATTTGTTGTGTTTTCTCAATGGTACATGCATTAGTGGTAAATTACTGTCTTTTCATAAGGAGGGGTATTGTGCCTACATGTAAAGGGAATTTATTTTGCTTTTACTGAGATGTCACCAGAACATTGTTTTTATATGGTAAGTTGTATAGATAATGCCCTAGTTCTGCTCTGCACCCATTTTTGGGGGTCTAGGGGGTTCCTGAGGATGCAGAGTGCATGTTTACATTTAGCCCCGCGACGGTCACATGTTCAGTGTGGCACGCATGTGAGAACCATCTGTCAGGTGTGTCCCGGCCAAAAAAAAGGTTGAAAACCATTGCTCTATGGTAGAGAGTTAGCTTTCTTTAAGCCATCCTGTGACTCTATAAACAAAACACCTGCCCCAAACCACACAGACCCCAGTTTAAATCCAGTAAATATACTTTTTTCCCCTGACATTTTTGTACTTTCACCCCTCCACCTCCTGTAAGAGTCTGTTACAGGGTACAAAAGGACGATGCTGAATGAGATGCAGCAGAGCTGGAAGGCAGCATACGTCAGGCAGCCTGATGTCCCTAAATATTTGCTGCCCTAGGCACAGGCATAATGGGTGTCTGCTGCCCCCGGGAATACTTTCACCCTTTTTACAAACAGTGCCACAGATAAAATCTGCAGTTTATAATGCTCTCCAGCATCACCACTCATTAAACAGAAAGTATCTTTAGTGCAAGTGAGTTTAATTTCCACATGCACACTGTTGAATAGCAGTTTCTTTGGAAAAAAAACAGGTCACTGTTTAGATGCCCCAAGAGCTCCACCTTCCAGCTAGTGGCTGTAAAATCAGTTCTTTCCGAATAAGTGCTGTTACACCCTCCCAGTTCCACCTCTTTGTGGTGGCCTGTGGTGTCCTTATAGAATAGGCCACTGGTAAATTGTGTTAAGAGGGGTCCTTCGCAGTAATTCAGCAACAATTCCATAAGGGCTCTGTAGGAGTAGCAGTTGTTATTTTGGCTGATGATCCAGTCTCCTGTAAGACAGCAGATGTTGTGTTTACATCTCTGTGTTTAAATATTTTTATTGAGTTTCATCCAACAGGTACAACCAAATGTGCAATAAGGAACAATATTAAACACAAACAAACCGGGAGGTGCATTGCTTATTTTTCCCAGCACCCCTCTACAAGTAGGCACATATCCTGAAAATTCCCCCTCCAGTATTCCCCACCCACTATCCCCATCCCAGTTTTCTTAGCATTTACCAGCAATCCTCCAACCACCCAATAGGAATAATCCAATCTAATAATCATTTAAAAATAAGGCTACGTACTCTGTGCACAATGATTGAATATATACATCCCAAACATATAAAAAAAAGCTTTAGATTTGATAGTGACATCCATCTGTTCAACGTACTTTTCATTAACACACAAAAGATTTATTTAATTCCGCCAATATGTAAAATTTGGCGGATCCTTGTCCACCCAATAATAAAGAATAGATTTCTTGCAAGCAACAAGACCTTCCTAATCCAAAACCATTTAAACCTCTGCCCTAGGGCCATAACTTCGCAGCTGGTGAAAAAGAAGCACATGAGTATGCAAAGGTAGCTGAACGCCCACAACCTGATATACATATTGGACTATCGCCTGCCAAAAAGGCACAATCCTTGAGCAACCCCAAAACCTATGTCCCAGAGTGCCCGGCATTTGATGGCATTTCTCACAGGTCGGGGAGGCGGCAAGCTTCATATGGAAAGCCCGCACCTGTGAATAATAAGACCGCATCAAGAATTTATACTGGATATCCCTGAGATCCTGACCGCTGGTAAGGGATGATATGCATTTAAAACATAACGCATATTGGGAAGCATTCATGTCTAAAGGGAGTGCCTTTTTCCAATTAGATACCATGGACCCAAAATCCAAAGGTGGCTTTAAATCAGAAAGAAGCCTATAAAAGTAGGAAATTTAATGTTGAAGAGGGTCCTCCACATCAAATATATCAGACAACATTGCCCTTTTGTCCCCATCTCAATCGTTCACCTAAAGGAATTTAATATAGCTTTTAACTTGCAAATAAGCAAAAAAGTGTTTATCATCCAACCCAAACTCTTCTGCCAGGACCGAAAAAGGTTTGATCCCACCATTGTTGTTTAGAAACTGCAATCACCCGCAGTCCCTTGGCGGCCCAATAACAGAATGTCCCACTAGTTGACCCTGGTTGAAATTTCACATTACCCATCAGGAGTAAAAATTGAGAAACATTACTCTCTAAGTTTAGGGAAGCACAAAACTAGCACCATGATAAAAGCAAAGGAGTGAACAATGGACCATCTTTCAAAAGCTTTGGAACTTCCCTCAAGGAGGAGTATAAAAAATACCCTAAACTAGTGCCAGAAGAAAAAAGGTCCTGTTCCAATTCAATAGGGGTATAAAACTTAGTTTTAAGTAGCCAGTCAGCCACATGGCGAAGATTACAGACCACATTATACAACTTCAAATCGGCTAAGCCTAAGCCCCGGGCCCCCCATTTCCCACTTACATCAGAGCGCAATCCAAGAAACACGAGGTTTCTTGTTTTTCCAAATATATCGCCATACCAACTTATCTAAGTGAGACATCTCCCACTTAGAAAATTAATAAGGGATAGTTTGAAATAAATAGAGTCACTTGGGCAGAGTGACCATTTGAAATAAATGTATCCTGCCAGATAAAGAAAGTGGGAAATCTTGCCTCGTACGCAGAGTTCGCTTAGTCAACTGAAGCAATCTTTGAAAATTAATCTGACCTAAATGCACCAAATCAGTAATCAGCATAATGCCTAAGTACGTAAAAGAATCAAAGAGCCATTGTATCGGAAAGTCTCCTTCCCAAATCCACCTCAAAGCCTGGTCAATTGGGGGGAGCCTCACATTTGTCAAGTTTCAATTTGAAGCCTGCCAACTTTCCATATGTCTCCACCTCTAGTAAGAGGGCCAATATGGATTTTCGCAACTCTGAAACATGTGAAAGGATATCATCCGCGAAAACGGAATTTTAAAACAAGCTCATGCACACTCTCCTATTGGGATCCCCACAATATCTCTATTATTGCGAATCCTATAAAAAAAAAAAAGGGTTCCAAAGAGAGAATGAACAGCAGTGACAACAGGGGGCAGTCCTGCCTGATCCCCCTTCCCAAAGAGAATTCTTCCGAAATACTCCCATTGACTGATACAGAAGCCTGGGGATCATGATACAAAGTATGCACCACCCAATGGAAATATCCCAAGATGCCAAAGGTGTCCAGTGCTTTAAACAAAGTTTCATTCCAACCTATCAAATGCCTTCTCAGCATCCAGACTCAATAACATGAATGGAAGGTTATTATGTTTACTACTGATCAAGGATACCACAATTATATGCATATTCATAGTGATATAACGACCAGGGACAAAACCAATTTGCTCGGATTCAATGAGACCCGACAAATATTTTCCCAATCGGTTGGCCATAATCTTTGCCAACAATTTTACATCAAAGTTAATAAGCAAAATGGAATGAAAAGAGGCGGGAGTAGTTAAGTCACGCTCCTCTTTAGGTATTTCCGTTATCATGGCACTATTTGCAGCCAGAGGATACCTCTGTGTATCAACCAAATGCATCAGCATTTCCGCCAAGGGCACTATCAATTTTGACACCAATAATTTATAAAATTTGGCGGGAAGGCCATCCTGCCCTGGCACCTTGAGGAGCTTAGCTGTCTTAATTTCCTGTGTGATCTCTTGCGATTAAATAGGTCGATTAAGCTGCTGCAGCTGGTCCTCGGACAACCAAGGTAGCCCTATAGAACCCAAATAATCAGAAATTTCTGTTTCAGAGCCTGGGGCCGCTGTGTAGAGGTCTTGGTAGATGTCCCTAAAGATTTTACTAATGTCCGACCCGGAGTTTACCAAAGACCAACTCTATCACGCATGGCGGTGATATTCTTAGCTCCCCCCCCCCCCCCCCCCCCCAAGGTCTGGTCAAATTCACCTTACTATCATACCGGAAAAACTTCCCCTTATAATACATCAGTCCCTTCTTCTTCCTTTGGCATAATAGCAAGTTTAAAGCTACTTATATGTAAAAAATCTAACACCGTGTACTGACACTCCGGTGGAGATCATATCTTTTTTTTTTTTGCGTCATAAAGATGCTTTCCCAGAGAAAAAATTTCGAATGTTAAAGACCTCTTCTTAGCTGCCAAGTAGGAAATAATGTCCTCCCATAACACCGCATTTGCGGTTTCCCCAGAATAATAGCAGGGATGCTTGGAGTTCCTGGTTAAAAGTGACATAATCATCCTACTTTTTTCTGTAGAGAGGAGTGGAACTGCATGTCATGGTATAGGAATTGTGGAAAACACCATTTATTACTTATCAAAACTGGCCTGAAGCCATCCAAATCAAGACAAACAGGCACATGGTTGGATATTATCAGGGGCCCAATTTGTGCCTCTATCACCCTCAAAAATGTTCCCTTGTCTGTCAACAAGTAATCAATCCTGGATTGGGTGTTATGCGCCCTAGAAATGTGTGTGAATTCCCTATCTAAAAGGTGCAGTGCTTGCCAACTATCAACTAAATCCAGGGCAAAGCATAAATAAGGGATCCCCTTATTTAAGGCCTGTGGCGGTGAATGCGTCTTTTGCAATCTAAGCTGGCGTCCATTACACAGTTGAAATCCCCCAACAACTACCATTGGGATATATAGGAGTGGCACCAGAAGGTGCACCACGTTCTGGAAAAATACATGATCATAGTTGTTAGGAGCATATATGTTACACAATACCACTGGCTTCCCATACAAATCACCCTCAACTATCACATAGCGACCGTCAGGGTCTGTGGTGACCCGCGACTCTTGAAAGGTACAGACTTCCCAACTAATTCCGCCACCCCCGCTTTCTTGGAATCTGATTGAGCAGAATATACCTTCCCCACCCATTGCCTACATAATTTTTGTTGTTCAGCAGCATCAAGGCGGGTCTCTTGCAGCAATGCGATTTGTACTTTCCACATCTGCAAGGCTTGTAATACTTTGAAGTGCTTAGTCACAGATCCTAAGCTTCAAACATTCCATGTAGCACATCTCGGGGTTGTAGCCATTTATCCCCCTCTGAGCAGGCCTAGGATATAATAAAGCTGTTGTCCTAATATACAAAAGAAAAACCTGGCAGGGCCCCCCAGCCTAGGCCCTAACCAGGATGTACACTCCCTCTGAGCAATTCTAAGCTTTGGAGTCTGCATGGACAGCGGGACAACTCAAAACCTATGCAATACAGCCCCTAATCCCCTTCTTCCCCCATCCCTCACCTGCTCCCCCACAAAACATATCCCCTTGTAACATCAGAAGCTCAACTATGAGCAACAAGGAAGTCACCTTATCTCATGCAGTAGGGCCCCACTCCCTACTTAAAGAGAAAATACAATCATGAATAACCCCCATCACCCTTTCTCCCCCCCCCCCCAGTCAGGAACCCCAAGCGACCCTCACTATAGGGCCCCAGTAAACCAATAGTGCTGTCCAGTCCAAAAACTGGATACTAGCACATAGAAAACTCCATAACGAGAGTCTGTTGTAACAAATCACCAGGCCAACTCCAATCTCAGGAAACGCCAACTGCTGGCCCTTCTGTTTCCTTCAGCTTGGCATGAAAGAAAGCTTGTGCCTCCAACGTTGAATCATAAAAGTAGACTTTGTTGTCATAAGGCACCTTAAGCCGTGCTGGATACTGAAGAACAAATTTGACCTGATGCTGCACCAACTTAGAGCACAGGGCGCAAATGTTCTCCGTCATGCTGATACCGCTAGAGAATAATCAGGAAACATTTAAATTTTGTGCCCCTCGTAATCCAGCAAACGATGCTGTCGGAACATACTTAAAAGTTCTTCCTTATGGCGAAAATTTAAGATTTTTGCCAATACAGGCCGCAGCTTGCCTTGTTCTCCAGAGCGGTTTCCCACGTGGTGCGCACGCTCAATCCGCAGTCCAGCCAGCGTGTCCGGGGAACTCAGAAAGTACGACAGCCATTCCTCTAAACGATTTCTCAGGTCACACTCCGGAATAGCCTTGGGGAGCCTGATAACCCGGAGATTACTCCGGCGTGAGCGGTTCTCCAGGTTTTCTAATTTATGCTCGTGCTTTACCAGTTCCGCCCTGGCCACAGTCAGATTGCGTCCGAGGGTCCTGTATCCTGTCCTCCGCCTCAGTTTGTCATCCATTGCCACTAGGATCACTGCCACCAGGCTGTCTGACTCTCCCGCTGTCTTCGGCGGCGAGGAAGGGGCACTGGGTTGAGTCGCCATATTGGAAGCTGTCCCGGATTTCTGCCTTTCCTTTTGAATTGATTTAGCTGCCATTTGCCACTTTCAAAAGCACAAAAAAATAAACCAGGCAGTCCCCAGCTACTAAATTAGACGGCACGGGTAGGAAAAAGAAAACCTTCTAACCGTCCCAAGGGGGGTGGGTCGATGGTCACCGATAACGGGAATGGAGCCCTGGAGCAACACAGAACACATCTGAACTCCCTCACTGTATTGCGTGATCCCCCATCATGAATACCTCTCTAAACAAACCCCTGCTGTAGCCATTGATCCTGACAACATGCTGAGAATACCTACTCTGCTCCAGGTTGTAGCTAGCTGGTCAGAGGACAAGTGCAGGGAAATCCTGAATGATTTATTTCCCCTTCACTGTAAAGCTGAAACCCCCCTGTGGAATTTGTTTGGGTTTTTTTTTGTTGTTGGTTTGGGTTAATGAGAAAAACTTCAGTTAAGTTTAATTAGTGCTCTGACAGAGCTAGGATTTTATGAGGCCTTTGTATGTAGTGCAAGAGAGAGAATGCATAGGTGGGAGTGAATTAGGCTGCAGCCAACGTGCTTAGGAATGCTGCCTAAAGCAACCACCAACCACACCCTGCAAGCTGAGCTGTTTACAAGCACTGCTGCAACTCTTGACTCTACACCAGTCCTAGTTTTATGCTGGAATAATACTGCTTTCAAACGGAAACAAACTATGACTTTTGTGACAAGGCACTCAACTACAGGTCCCTGTCCCCATGTGCATGCTGTTGGAGCAGTGCAAGGACATTTGAGTGATACTGAACTGTTTTACTGTCTCTTAAGCCACCTATAGTGAGGCACTCACAATCAGCTGGCAGTCTACGACTCCAATAACTAGAAACAAAAATAAAGGAACTGTCTGTGAGTGTTATGGATGTGTTTCACTGCTCTGCTGAAAATACAATAGATCAATAAGACGCCACTGGATTGCACGGGAAGAGAGGAAACTTTTTGCCCAGTCAGGAAGGAGAAAGCTAGAAATGTGGGCTTCTGTCTGTGGTTTTATGATTAAGACTACAGAGGGAGAGAAAAAAAAAAAAAAAGAAAAGAAACAATGGCTGTTCTAAGGCTGAGGAAGGAAAGGAGCTGGGATTTATGTAAACAATGAACACTAACCCTAGGAAGGGCAGGGTTTGGGGAAGAAATGCCAGCGAGAGAGAAGTGTTGGAACTGGGGCTGGAGTCAACCTGCCATGGGGCTCCTCCTTATTTACCCTCAGGCTTGTCTGGAGATGTTGGTTGCAGCCACACAGTGAGGAGTCTACTTCTGCTGCACCAGGGAGCAAGCTGAGATAAGTAAATCAATCTACATCCAGACACAGGAGTGCAGAGGAGAAAGATTTCCCCTATACATGTTTCCTGGCACTGATTCCCTACATCGCTCTATATATTATACACAGCCTTAATAACTTTTAACTGTGCCAACTGTCTACACTTTACTTTGAATACTGCAGCATTTATAGACTAACTACAGTCCATCCCTGCATCAACGATATTTGCTTTTAATAACTGGGACATCTAGTTGGCACTTGCTTCAGAACATGTTCATATACAGTTAAAAGCATATACCGGTACCCAGGAGGGCCCTCCTCTATTAACCCACTGCAGCATTTGTGGGCAGTTTTGTTTTTCAAGGAAGTCTGGGGTCCTGCATTGTTTTGTTCATAATTTTTGTATGGTGTATATACACAACCTGGACTGAGGACTGTGGTGGGCAGATTGGAATACCTGTTCAGTGCATCCATGCAAAAGTTACATCAGTGTTGGGGTAAATGTTGAATGCTTTTAGGATATAACAGGTTACACTGGTCATCTTGCAGATTAGTTACATTATAGGGATGTGCATTCGTTGATATTTGTGCATCTGTTTGTTTTCATTCATTTTGTGGTTAAGCGCGTATATAACAAATGGATGAATGTGCGCACAAAATGAACGGTGCTTACATTCATCCATTCATTACATACACACTTAACCACGAAACAAATGGGGCAGGTGGGGTCTTCTGTCACAGCCCACCTCCCTCTATTAGTGGCAGGCTTTCCCCCATCACCTGAGAGAGGCACTACACTTTCTAAACTGATACATATAATTTGCTTTCAAGACTGTTAGGGCCATGCCCTGAAGTGAAAATCATAGGATGTGGGGATGGTGATCTCCCTTCAGCCCCAACGAGCTTTAGGGCATTCCCAAGGAATTACAGGCCTTTGTTGATGAGTGCTGCTAGAGATGTGAATCATGTGCCCGATCGTTTTAACGATCAGGCTCGGATGGTGGGAGAAAAAAATCGGATCGTTAGAGATGTGAATTGGAATCGGTTCCGATTCCAATTCACATTGTTAATTTTTTAGTGAGGCCTGAGCAGATAAAAAAAAACAAACCCCACCCCGACCCTTTACAAATGACCCCTTTGCTCTCCCACCCTCCCCAACCCCCCCCCCAAAATGTTAAATTACCTGGTGGTCCAGTGGGGGGGGGGGGTCCCGGCGCGATCTCCCGCTCTCAGGCCATCGGTGCCATTTTGGCTACCACTGATAAAAATGGCGCCGATGGCCCGATAAAAAAACCCCCACCCCGACCCTTTACAAATTACCCCTTTGCTTCTCCCACCCTCCCGACCCCCCAAAAAAACCTTTTACATGTACCTGGTGGTCTAGCGGGGGTTCCGGGAGCCATCCAATCATACCCTCGGTGCCGGAGTTTTCAAAATGGCGCCGATCGCCTTTGCCCTCACTATGTCACAGGGAGTGACTGTCGCTCCCTGTGACAAAATGAGGGCAAAGGCGATCGGCGCCATTTTGAAAACTCCGGCACCGAGGGTATGATTGGATGGCTCCCGGACCCCCCGCAAGACCACCAGGTACATGTAAAAGGTTTTTGGGGGGGGGGGGGGGCCGGGAGGGTGGGAGAAGCAAAGGGGTAATTTGTAAAGGGTCGGGGTGGGTTTTTTTTTAATTGGGCCATCGGCACCATTTTTATCAGTGGTAGCCAAAATGGCACCGATGGCCCGAGAGCGGGAGATCATGCCGGGACCCCCCCCCCCCCCCCCCACTGGACCACCAGGTAACTTAACATTTTGGGGGGGTTCGGGAGGGTGGGGGAGGGTAAGGAATTGGTTTTAAAGGGTCGGGGTGGGTTTAGGGGTTGTTTTGGTGTGCCGGTTTTCCCACCCTCCCTCAAATAATTCCCGTGCCCTATTTAACGATACAATACAAATGCCCCTGATGATAAATAGGGGGCATTTGTATTGTATCGTGCATTCTAACGATTTAGAATGATTCTAAAATTATCTGACGATAATTTTAATCATTCAAAAACGATTCACATCCCTAGCTGCTACTGGTACTGTGAAAGCATGTTTGCTGTGACAATGTATACAGAGGCAGCTAAAAGAACCCATATTTGCCATAACCTCTAGGGAGAAGAGCAAAGTTTATCCAGGAATGGTTCCAGATAACACCTGCAAGGGGATCCCAGGGCCTTTCTGAAGGCATTGGAAAAGAGATTTTAAGAAATCTTGCCCAAGCCAGCTTCTGTTACAGCCCCTACAAGGGAACTGGCATCCATTACCAGCAAGATCCAGACTATTGCCTTATCCAAGACTGTGTCTCTCAATACCCTGAGCCTTTTGATAGCGCTAGAGATCAACTATTTATTTTATTTATTAGTTTTTCTGTACCGTCATTTGACAATGCCATCATAATGGATCACAATTAGTGCATCAATAGTACTGCATTTAAAAGTTAATGTAAAACTATGTGGTGTTTGATAGAGAGATAAGATTAACCTAAAACAATTCATCAAGGCAAAATGCACATCTGGGAAATACAGTAACATTTCTTAAAATATACAAACCAGGTTTAACAATAATAAAAGCATCTTAAAATAAACATTACAAAAGTACAGATATCGCTTGCCAGCTTGGGGCTGGCAAGCGATATTGCACGCTCGCGTACTTGAATGAGTTGAGCTGAACGGACAGAAGGTATTGTTAGTAGTCCTTTGTTTGCTGAGTGGAGATTTCTTTGTGGAATGTGGAGTCTAACTGCTGCATTCAACCAGTCGGTTCGCGCTTCGTATATGATTTTATGTACCAAAGTAAGGGTTCTGTATTCTATTCTTGATTTCATTGGTAAACAATGGAGGGATAGTAATGTGGAGGTGATGTGTTCGTGTTTTCTGGTTCCGGTTAAGATTCTTGCTGCTGTGTTCTTCAGGATTTGAAGGGGGCAGATGGTAGAGAGGGGTAGGCCAAGGTGAAGGGAGTTGCAATAGTCTATATTTGCAAAGTTGAATAATTGTAACACTGTCCTGAAGTCAGTAGGATTTAAGAATGGTTTAAGTCAATGGAGAGTTAATTTGTGGAAGCTGTCTTTTATTTTTGTTGCGATGTGCACTTTGAAATTCAGTTCGTTATCTATAATAACGCCCAGGTCACGAGCATGGTTACTGGGATGAGTTCTGAAATTTGGCATCAAGTTTCAGGGGGGGAAACATTGTTAAATTGGATTTTCTCTGTAGGGGTATAACAATTGTTTTTTCCATGTTGATAACAAGTCTCATATGATTAAGTAGTTGTTATATGAGCAAAAGGTACATTGATGTTTTCTTGTAGGTTGAATCTATGGTGTCATGGATCGGTATTAATATCTATGTCATGTATATGAATATCATGTATATGAAGGAGGGATTGTGTGTATGAGGGTGCTAGCCTGTATGAAGGGGTGCATGAGAGAGACATAGGTAGCCCTGTGTGAGGGTGTATGTGTGAAAGAGAAAGGGAGCTTGTGAGGGTGTGTATGCAAGAAAGAGGGTCCTGTCTGAGAGGATGTGTGCACGCACAAGAGTGAGGGAGCCTGTATGAGGGTATGTTTGTAAGGGGCAGTACTGAGAATGGGGTTAAACTCTGGGAGTGGCGAGAGTGGAAAGGGTTGCACCTAGAGGAGGCAGGAAGCGATACTGGCAGGTGGAGGAGTTGAGGCCTGAGAGGGCAAAGGGGTCAGGAGAGTAAAGAGAGCAGTGGCAGGGACATTTGTGAATTTCTAGAGAAATTCTGCTCAAAATATTTAAAATTCCTCAACTTTAATTAACATTTCTGTATTAATTTAAAATGTATTAAAGACTGTGACATAAATTGTGTTATTTTGACCAATATAAAGCTTGCAGAATTTTGTGGGCAGAATTCCCCCAGGAGTAGGCAGGAGTTGTATTTGCATCTCTAAATAAAAGCCCTTGCTACCTTCATGCATCTGTCTGTTGTTCCTGACAAACGTGCCTAGGGGAAGCAAAATCCTAAGTCCTTCGCTGTTGGGGGTATATTTGCTGCTGAAGGCCCACATCCAATATGCCATGGACTATGGAGGGATAAAGGTGTTTTAGCAGCCTGGCCAGAACTCATGTTACCAACCAAGAACATTTTTGGGGGGCAGTTGCCCATGCACATTTTCCTAGGCTTTGTGAACCATGATGCTTTTAGTGGGCCTTGCACAAAATCTCCTTCCCATTTAAGGATTACAACATAAACTGTGCTGTACCTGGCCAGCAGACAAGTACCAGGCAAGCCTTTACAGCTGGACTAGTGCTGCCCCCAACAAGAGATTTAATAGAATTGACCTGTAGAGCTGATTGAAAAGTAATATGTAAAGCCACTCAATAAGTAGCTTACTCTGAATGCTAATAATTTCCAATCCATATCAATTCAACTCTTTTAGTTTAAAAAGTAAAGAGCAAAAGTCTAATAGTTAGATCATGTCCCTTGAGAAGTATGCCTGAACAGAAAACCAACATGGAGAAGGAAAATCCCCAGAAGCCTCTGCTATTCTTTAGCCTGCCTGGACTGAATGAACTGAGTGACTTTGAGCATGACGTTGCAGAATGTCCCTGAACAGGCAGACAAACTGGCACCAGAAAGGCGAGGCCTATTCATTGGGTCACAAAGAAGAAACTAACGGCAGGAGCTTCAGGCACTATTCTGTTAATTATCTTGTCCAGTGAGATTTTAACAGAACAAAGGATTATTTGGAGAGTGAGGGCAAATGGGCCACACCTGTGTAAACTAATCAGGGCAGTTCAGAGATAGGTTGTCATGTCAACAGCATGATGTGACTCTGTAAATGATTCTTTGGGCAGTCACGTAAGTCTAGAAGCTTCCACAATATTGTATGTTTATCTATAAAAGAAGGGTCACTTCCTGTATACAGGGAGATGCTGGTCAGTTTGTAAGACTAAGGGCATCCAGTACCCAGCATCTCCCAAGAACACTTATATTGCCTAACAAAAATACTTTACCTTTTACTGAGTCTAAGTGTTCTTGTGTCCCTGGCCCTAAGCATAGAGTAATATTTACACCCTCCATCTATGACCTCATGACAGGAGGCACACCAGCAGCCAGACTGACATGATGCAGGTAACAGGAGTGGAGAGCTAGTATAGTTGAATCTGATAGGTGTAAAGGTTTTTCCAGTTGGGGCTTGCTTTAAGTTTTGGCCCATTCCATTTCAGGCAGAGTAATGGATTTAGTGTGTGCTATTCCATTGTACATGTTAAAACCTGTTAATGGCTGGGAAAGTGCACATTGTATAGAAGAGAGTGTGTATGTCCTGCCATATGAAACACTTCCTGGACAAACACAGCCACCATTCCCACCTATGTACAGCTCGGCATTTATCCTTTTGATTGTTACTATAGAACTGAAATCATAGTAGCACTATACCTTCTTTATGAAGGTCTAAATGCCACTTCACCTTATGGTTAATATAGATTAGGAAATTGCACCAAAAACTGCTGCAAGTCTCTTGACTTCTTCCACCTCCCTAAAAAAATTCAAGGTAGCATGGACACTATTTTAAACCCACTTATTTTTAGCCATAACTTACATTTTCATGCAGGGTTAAAAAGCTGTGCAGGAAACACTGCACCATATAGAACAGGAGTTCTCAGCCAGGGATACAGGACATCGTAAGGATTTGCAAGTGTTTAAGGGTTTACCAAACCTAACAGAAATATGCACATTAAGCTAATTTATATACAGAAAAAATAACTGTTAGAGTGGTGGGGGAAGGGGATAAATAATTTTAACAAATGAGGGGTCCTTAAGGCAAAATGTTGAGAACTCCTGCAGAATAGCACTTCGATGCAAACTAATTTCTACCAGCAAGTTTGCACATTCTCTTCTTTGGGCAACCCCATTATAATCTGGATCAGGTTCCCTCTTCATCTGTCACTTAAGCAAGCTAATAAAACCTCAGTCTCAAAGGCCACTATTCAAGCCTGCAGCTGGATAACTCACATGCTATCTGGCTACATTTTTGAATACTGGGCCACTTGTGTACCTAAAAATCTAGCTGGATTAAAAAAACAAATTCAGGACAACACTTGAATGCATTTATCTAGCTCACTTAGCCAGATATGATTCAGAACAGGTCTTTAGTTATAAAGTCTTGGTAATCTGAAAACTTTCCATGTAACCATATATCTTTAACCCTATCCAGTTAAGTGGCCTGAGACCCAATTCCCTACCCCCCCCCCCATGTATCAAATTGCTCTACCAAGCAAGCCATGGCCCCCACCCCTATAGAGAAATATGGCAAAGTGTTAGATTGGGCAAGAACATTGGTGGGGGCCATTGTTTTAACATTTAAATCAAACTAGCAAATGCAGCCCCCCCCCCCTTGCAAGCTCATTCCTCAAGCCCCACCCTCTGGGAACACAGGCAGGAGTGAGGCGGCTTATGCTTTCTGCACTGCAGCAGGCAAGTGAATACCTTACTGCTGGCTGGTGTTTTCAGGGTCCAGGGGGAAACAGCTGAGTGAGGATATAGCCTGACTTAAGACATGGGGGCAGGTGGAGCTGTACAACCGTAAAGTTATTTGTGGGAATTAGGCACCAGGCCCAAACAGGTTTGTTTGGTTTTTTTTTTTTTGGGGGTGGGGGGGGGGTTCCTCCACTGCACCACTTAACGCTGGATTAAAAAACAAAAAGCTGGTTATGTTTTAAATATAATCTGAGTATATGTAGCCAGATAACTTCAGGCAAGTATTTGTAATGGGCATTTATCCCATGCAATATCAGGGATGATTTTTCCCCACATTCAATAAGCTATGGCCCCACCCCCTGAAACTAAAGGAATAAGAGGCTACATTGTTTAAAGAATTTTATTTTACCATTTTATACCTAGCTCCAAAAATAGGAAGCCAAAAAAATGCAGGCTGCAGCCCTACTTAGAAGTAGGTTACAAGCAACCAGTATTCATAAATAGAAAAAGTGTTACAAGCTATTATACATGGTGACTAGCATCTCATTAACAATGTTCACTATAGAGTCCACATTCATGTCAACATTTCAGCTCCTCAATCTTGGCCTTCAGTGCTGCTTCATTGGCTCCCTTAAGTTCAGCTACCTGCCAAACAAGAAAACATCACATGTTTACTAAAAGAAAGCAAGCATGCATGAGAGGAAAAAATGGAGTCTCTGCAGGCTGCAAAAACACATCTCAATCTACAGATTAAGAGGGCCATGAGCTTTCTAGGCCACATAGCTCCTCTTCCGATGGCCTTGGAAGCTCATGTGCCACAACATCTTTGGCTTAGTTCAATACCTTCTTTTAGATTGATGTGAGTTTACCAAATCTAGTCTGCCATGGTTACTGCTGCCTTGACAGAGACCCTGAAGGCAAGGCAGCAACACAGTATAAGGAAATTCATTTCAAACCAAAAACGTGACCGATGTGGCAGTGAGCACAGACTAGCAGCTTGGGTTGGATGCAGGTCAGGGGCTTCCCTTCAAGCTCAGACACAGGCAGGTAGGATCTGCATTGTATCCAAAGTGAATTACCCATCTCTAGCACTTCTTAGGCCCAGTCCAAAGCAGTCTGGCTTGGGTTCTATTGTCAGCTGGGATCTTCGGTCAGAAATCATAACCTGAGACTGCAACATGTCATTGCCTTCCAGGTCCTAGCAAGCCTACTTCTTTCAGAAATAGTTAACAGATGTTATTGCAGTGGTCCTCCCACTTTTATTACTGTAGGATCTGCTCAGTTTGTCAGGTTGCATTGGAGTTCTGCGATACTGGTTTTATGCATTTCTGCATGCACAGCCCACTCTCTCAGCTTTTTCACAGAGCTGAAAGTATAAAACTAGCACTGGTAAATTTCCAAATTTTGTTGAGACGAACTGGTGATCAAGGGGCAAGCACAGTATGGCCATGCAGAAGATCTGGATTCAGTTCCTGGGCCATATTCACAGCTCCTAGGAGGGTGTGAATCCCATCATTGGTCACTATGTTTCACTATAGTGCAAACTGGGTTGCCAACTGGCTCCAGATTTTCAGGACAGGTTGATTCAGTCCTGTTTTACTCCCCTGCATGCAGGTACTTATAGCCTTGCTTATCTTAGGAATGCAATAAGGAAATCAGAATAAGTCCCAGCTTGCAATTGGGTAAAACCAGGACTGGATCAATTGTGTCCTGGAAATCTGAAGCCAGTTGGCAACCCTACTCAGGGTCTACAAAGTTTGTTCCAGAGGAAGCTGCAATTTGTGGCTTTGGTTGCTAGCTTGCTGCATTGGCTGGACTAAGTGAGGAGGGAGTTATAAAATAGGGGAAAAGGTCTAGGTGATTGTGATTAAAGGCTCACGGTACTAAAGAGTCAGACTAAGAGGCTGGTTCTGACTGAACTGGAATCCCAAATAAGAAAAAGGTACATCACAGGTTCCTGCATAATGCTGCAGAACCCACTTCAAGAGTCTAGACACTTGCAGTCAAACAACCTTATTCCAGACATCTGTGTTAGAGTCACTTGAAGATTCAGTTCTTTTCCAGAGACAGCAGGAACACGGCCATTAGCCGAGGGCTATCCCAATCCCCCAGGACTCTAGCCAACCTCTCAAGAGGTAGCTTTTGCAGATTCAAATCCCGACCCAAAGGCTATGGGCATTGTCTGCTTCTTCGGGGTCTGGGTGAGCTTTCTTTCCTGGCTCCCCACATGGTTCTCCTTTTCTGAAAAGCAATCCTCTTAGAGGGATGCTGACAAACCTGGTAGCTTTGTAATTTGCCCCTGCTGTTTCTCCCAATTAGTACACCTTTCTGTAGCATTTAGCCTAATTGGGTCTCTGCCAGGAGTTTCCAAACTACATTTTTCAGCAACCCAGTGCTTCCTGTCCCCTCTGGCTTTACAATCACTTAGCCAACTTTGGTTTACTATTTAGTTTTTCCCCTTGAAAGTGTTCCCCCAGCCTTCTGGAGTCTCAAATTCTCCTGTCTCTAGGCTTCAGTGTGTGAATCCCCTGCTTCATCAAAATAGATAGATATATATGCAGATATGATATATACATTGTCTATACTGTATCTCTGCTTAAAGAGAGATGGTATTTTGGCCAGCAGATCTGAATATGACATTTTCAGTAGTGTGCACACAAAACAGACTATTTGGAAGCATAAGAAACACAAACAAGTTGACATTGAAGATTGTGCACACCTGTAACTGCATAGCAGCCTGTTGCCCGTTGCTAAACAGGAAGCAAAGCCATAAGTGAGTTGCTGACTTCATAGAACTTTTGGGAGTTTCAGGTATACTTTAACACAACCCAAAAAAGCATTCACCACCTCCCCCCACCCATAATGGAAGTGTATGCACATAAGTGTCATACATTTTAGGTGAAAGTCAATCCACATTGCAGGCATAGAGCAGAGTTATATCTATTTTTTTTTTAATTAAATGTAGGTATTAGTATTTCAGCATCTTTCATGCTCATACCTTCTTGCCTTTCTTGAAGAAAATGAATGTTGGCACGGATGAGATTTTCCAGGCTTCTGCTAGATCCTATAAATGAGATACATAGGGTGAGTAAGAGAAAGCAATCCAGTGCTCTGCAGGTTCTGTTGCTGAAGCCACCATGCCCCAGTGTCAGTGCCCCTGGATGTAGTCTGACAGATTTAGGATTTTTGCTGCCCCCCTCCCACCCCCAATATAAAAGGTCAGACAACAGGGAGCAGAAGGTGTAAAGCACAGCCCCATGGCTTCCTGCTCAGAAGTCCTCTGGAAACGTTTGATGAAGCACATTAATTTTAGTGTGTAAAATGAATGCTGGAAGTGTTGGAAAAATGACTAACATTGTTGTATGTAAGTTTTCTTTTTAGTAGAGGAGGAAAAAAAAATGATCTCAGGTATCAGTACAGGGATGGGGAAAATAAAGAAGACGACTTGGAATGGGGTGATGAGAGTATGGGAAGTCTCAATCTTACAGTTTTGGAAAGCTGCTATTGTAAAGGAGTTTTGCTTTTTCCTCTTCTCATGAACTAAGGGGAGTGGAGACCTCTGGCTGTTTCTCTATGCCACTCTCCCTCAGTTGCAGCTACAGTGAAAGGGTTTGGCTGCCTTCATTTTCTTCACTCTTAAGTCATAGCTCCACACCATTGGTGATCCCCTTGCAAAGAGTCACTGGTAAATAAATCCCTGAAGTTTGCTTGCTGATCCAGCTGCAGAGCATCTTACATTGGGAATGGTAGTAATGAGGGCCATTTTCAAGAGGTATTTCTATGGGTAAATAATCTTTACCACCCAGAACTGGCTTGTTGCAAAATTGTCTGCCTATAGCCCGAATACTCCTACATTTATCAAGACTGAGGGCAGACATTCCCAGGGTCAGGATTTGATCTGCATGCCAACTTTTGGTAAAAAGTTTCAGATTATCCCAATTACATCTTAATTTGTGTGCAGGATGGTTAGTGGGATTGTTTTCAAGTTGAACTTAGGCACTTATGAAAGCTGTAGTAACTTATGCAAGTCTTTCCTGGTACATGCATGAGGGTTCTTACAGAAATACCCCCTAAACATATGTCTTTACATCAGATGCTCAAAGCAAAACAATTAAGTCAAGAATAGAGATATTTGTATGGATATATTACACAGGGTAGGGTGAAGCAGTGTGCTACTTTGACATAGCACAAAAATATTCCCCATATGACTATTCATGTTGAAGTGTTTCATACCTAAACACCATAATCTACAGCAGAAAGTTTCCTGCTCTGGCCAGCACCATATCCACTTATTCAGGATGTCTTACAGCAGTGTTTCTCAACTTTGTTGTACCAGGAACTGGCTAGCTACCTTAAATTGACCAGGTACAAGGCTCACCCATTAAAGTGACCAGCAAGGATTCCCCCCCCCCCCCCAACCCCTCAAATACAGACCAATACTGGGGATGTGAGTCAGGGCTTCAGACTATTGAAAATAGTCAGAAATCAGGGGCTCCCGGTGGGGAGGGTGGGAAAAATGGCACAAAGATAACCCCTAAACCCACCCCGACCCTTTAAAAAAAACTTGCTTCCCCCAAAATGTTTTACAGGTACCTGGTGGTCCAGTGGGGGTCCTGGGAGCCATCTCCTGCTATGTCGGCTGCCACTAATCAAAATGGCGCCGATTGTCCTTTGCCCTTACCATGTGACAGGGGCATCCGTGCCATCCAGCGCTCCCTCCATGTGACAGGGGCATCCGTGCCATCCAGCGCTCCCTCCATGTGACAGGGGTATGCGTGCCATCCAGCGCTCCTTCCATGTGACAGGGGCATCCGTGCCATCCAGCGCTCCCTCCATGTGACAGGGGCATCCGTGCCATCCAGCGCTCCCTCCATGTGACAGGGGCATCCGTGCCATCCAGCGCTCCCATGTGACAGGGTATCCGTGCCATCCAGCGCTCCCATGTGACAGGGTATCCGTGCCATCCAGCGCTCCCTCCATGTGACAGGGTATGCGTGCCATCCAGCGCTCCCTCCATGTGACAGGGTATGCGTGCCATCCAGCGCTCCCTCCATGTTACAGGGTATGCGTGCCATCCAGCGCTCCCTCCATGTGACAGGGGCACCATTTTGATTAGTGGCAGCTGACGGCCCGGGAGTGGGAGATCGCTCCCGGGACCCCCACTGGACCACCAGGTACCTGTAAAATGTTTGGGGGGGGGTGGGTGTTTGTCGGCTCAGGTCCGATGAAAAAACCCACATGTGAATCGGAACCCAAACCAATTCTGGTTCCAATTCACATCTCTAACCAATACCAAACTGGGAAAGAGGGGAGCCCCCTCCAATCCCATATAAAGAAAAAAAAGGCTTCTTTTATACCGATTTCAGGTTTAAAATGTCTGGCTCTCCCTCCCCTCAACCATTTTTCCCCTCTGTTTTGGGTTTGGGTTTTTTTTTAGTTAAATACTTGGCTCTCCCTTCCTCTAATCCTGGCCATCTTTTTTTACACCCCCCCCCCCAACAAACCATGATGGCATGAGATGTGCATGCCCTGCACACTCGCCCCTTCTCCCAGCGATCTTGTCTGGCAGGTTTATGGTCTAAAGAGACTCCAGCAGCTTAATAGCAGCTGTCAGAGGACCCTAGATTTATGCCTCATCTCTCTATCAAGCAACTACGTTTGTCCAACTTAAGTAGAAGCAAAAGCAATACTAAAAAAAAAAAAAAAAAAAAAAAAAAAAAAAAAAAGAGAAACTGTAGATCTTGTTTCTATTGAAAGAAAAGAATTAGAAATCTCATGGCAATGGCCTCTGTTTTTGTAAAGCTTACATGGGGCTATTTCTTGTTTCTCATTAATAGGTTATATAACCAATCAAATGCATTATTTGACAAGCTTCCTTTCACCACATTTTTTTCCTAATATACAATTTTGTCCAATCATGGATCTAATCAAAGATCTGTACCCAATTGCTTATTGCCCCATGTTCCGAAGTAACACCCCCTTCTCTTCATTATGGACTTCAGTCATTTCATGCAATACTGTGTCATACTTTCATGTTTTTCCACAATACAAGGTTTGTTTTAGGACCAGATCTAAAAATAAGCCTACTTCTAAGATAACAGCAACTTTGATGTTTTAATTCTTACTTGTTAAGCTTTGCAAAAAATAAAAGTGGATGTATGTTCCACTATATAGTTGACCTATAAAAAAAATGAGGCTTCGGGGAGGGGAGTGAGAATGGGCTACTTTCTATTCTAAATTCACACTACCTCTGCACAAGATCACACAGGCAGAGACAGCTAGAGGGTCACTTGTGCATGGCTATTGGCTCCTCTGCTTATGTGGGGTCCCCACCAGCTACACTCCGCTTCTCGTCAAAGCAGCTCCTCTGATGGGCCTCAGGATCTCTATCCACCATACTATGCAGAATGATCATGGCCTGCTCTGGCAGTCTTTTCTTAACTCCCCCAGCCATTTTTCTGGTACCCAAGTCTTGGCCAGGTGTCTGTCATCGCTGCAACTTTTTTTTTTAAAGCAAAGTTATCCTACCAAAAGAAACACACACACCCAATAAGAGGGGAGGGGAGAAGAGAGAAACAAGAGTCCCACACCCCGGAATAAACATGCACATCTCAGGTGGGCAATTTATAAAACCCATTATGTCCAGAATGGTTTGAAAATTACCTCCATAAATAAGTTTCCAAGAGAGGACCTCAACTTTTCTCCCTGCCACTTAAGCTGTGGGAACCTCCTCCCTCTCAATGGGCAGAACATTAATGAAACCAGGGTTCAAATCCCACTTGGGCAAGCCATTCTCTCCCTTTGCTTCAGATAACCACAGATCATAAGCTCTCTGCCCCTCCACAAATACGACAGAAAAGGTAACAAAACACCATGGTTAACTGTAGCATTTAATAAACTTACCCCCACTTCATCCACATCAACTTTAAGGAACACTACTTCTGTATACTGTTTGCATAATGCCTAAAAAGAAAAACATTTTGAAACATGAGTTTGGAAATCTGAATGCTTCAGGAGCATTTTAAACAGTTGAAACAAAGCAATAACTTAGGTTTTGGCAGAAACCTTGTATCTTCAGTTACAGCTCTGGCTTCTGCCATTAAAAAGAAATGGCAAAGTCTCAGACCACCTATGAGTTATATGAATGAGAGAACCCAGGAAGCAACAAGCAAGTCTTCCTTATCCTAACCCTTTCCATGCACTCCCTCCAGCTGATAAGTAGACGTATTTTGGTTTATATTTTCTGATGAATGGAGAGCTCCTAAATGGTGTCACATTAACAGCAGTGGAAACAGAAGTCTCATTTATCCTCAGCAGAGGTACCAGATGGAGAGTGACAATGCAAGCCCACACTGGCCCCCTGACCCTTCTCTGAAGGGATACTTCTAAGGGTAAGAGGGTAATTTGATTATTGTGCTTACTCACTGCCAACACAAGTGCCACTTCCTGTCAGTGTGCTGATGGCTAGTGATCTGGACACCTGACCAGGGGGGGGGGGGGGGGGGGGGAGGGAACAGGGCTGAGACCACCACCTGATTTCCTGTTGGTTGCCCACACAACTTTCAGGCAGTGATGACTTTCCGTCACTGCTGACGGAAATGTGATTTGCAAAAGGCTCTGCATTTCTCCTGCCAGTCTCTAGAATCAGCTGATGCCATGATGCATCTTCTATGGTTGCCAACAGGCAGACAGACCATAGGAAGCATGCATCATTTTGAGAAGATAGCCACTTTCCAGACAGGACAAAATGGAGAAAGGACTATAGTAGGCAGAAATAGAACAAATAGCATGCAACAAATCCAGTAAGAGAATAAGCCAGGGGTCCCCAAACTTACGGCCTGTGGGCCACATGCGGCCCCCCGCCGCACTTCCGAAGGGGCACATCTTTCCATTGGTGGTCAGTGAGAGGAGCACAGGAGCATCCACATCCTGTGCTCCTGGAGTACTGTATGTGGCGGCGCTGCAAAGCACGGTGTCGCTCATGTACAGTACTACTTCCGGTGACGTAGGATGCACACGTCATGGCTCCGGAAGTGCGACATATGATGCACATCTGGTCTGCGACTGTGGCGCCCCACATCACCGCACCAGTGTGAGCCTGAGGTAAAAGTGGAGTTCCACCACTATGGCCACTGGTGAGGCTGAAATGTGGACTGGGAAGGCTGCATTGATGGGCAGTGCAGTCTGTATGCCTCTGTGTGGGCAAAATTCTTGTTGGTATATTGTTTTTGTAGGGCTGTATATATCTATTGGTATTTTACTAATAGCAATTTTGAATCCCTAGGAAACAATGATGTCAAGAAAGAAAAATGGACTCTGAATGTAGAATATTCAAAGAACAGTGGACTTATGATTACTTTTTCATGCAGTACAAGGAAAGAGCTGTGTTGATACCAGAATATATGTCTGTTCAAAGAATACAATTTGCGTCGACACTATCAAACTCAATATAAAGATAATATGATTGTTTGGTCGGAGATGTGAGAAAAGATAATTAAAACTGAAAAACACATTGACAACTCAGCAAAATACTTTTGTGAAACAGAAGCAGCTAAATATTTCATCACTGCGAGCAAGTTTTCAAGTTGCCAAGCTAATAGCGTGCACTGGCAGACCATTCGTGGAGGGAGAATTTGTTAAAGAGTGCCTTCTTTCTGTTGCCAAAGAGATGTGTCCAGAAAAGGCAGATTTAGTACAGTTAGTCTTTCAGGATCTACAATTACACGAAGGATTGAAGAAATGGGAGACAATTTGCATCAGCATTTGCAAAACTGCGAAAAAACTTTCCTATTTTTCCTTGGCACTCGACGAGAGCAATGATGTTCGTGATTCTGCACAACTTCTAATTTTTATTCGGGGCGAATGACAATTTCGAAGTCACAGAAGAGCTTGCTGCACTGCAAAGTAAGGAACAACTACAGGAGAGGATATCTATGAAAAGGTTTCCCCAAAATGTGAAGGATTTGGAGTTGGACTGGGCTAAACTAGCCAGTGTGACAACTGATGGTGCTCCTAGCATGGTGGGGCCCAAGAAAGGAGTAATTGCTTGCATTAACCAAGAGATGGACAAACGTAACCATTTTCATCCAATAGCCATACACTGCCTCATCCACCAACAAGCGCTATGTAGTAAATCACTGAAGTGGGACGGTTATGAAAATTGTGGTATCTTGTGTTTAACTTCATTCGCGCTAATGCACTAAACCACAATTTCAGGAATTTCTGTCTGAGCTAAATGTTGCCTATGAAGATGTTCTGTACCACACAGAAGTCCGTTGGCTGAGTTTTGAGACAAAGTTGCAAAAGGAGTGCCAATTCAGATTTAAAGAGCTTCATCTCCATGAACAGGACATACAGCTTTTCCGTAACCCATTTTCTATTGACATTGAAAAGTGGATACAATTTACCAAATGGAACTGGCTGAACTGCAGAATTGTGACTCTGAAAGATGCATTCAAGTCAAGCAGCTTGCCTAATTTCTATGCATCTCTCCCCTCTGAGACATATCCTAATCTCAGGAACCATGCACTCAAAATGGCAACCATCTTTGGCAGCACTTATGTCCGTGAACAGACTTTTTCCCCAGAATGAAACATCTGAAATCTCCAACCAGATCTAGACTAACTGATGCACACTTGCATCACTTGTTACGGCTAGCAGTGACAAATATGGAACCGGACATTGACCATCTCATTAGCCAAAAGCAGGCCCATAGTTCCCATTGAAATACTGGTCAGTTTGTTGATTTAAATTTACAATACTTAAAATAAAGAACAAGTATTTGTTCCCATTTTGTTTACTTTAAAATAAGATATGTGCAGTGTGCATAGGGATTTGGTCAGTTTTTTTTTATAGTCCGGCCCTCTAACGGTCTGAGGGACAGTGAACTGGCCCCCTGTGTAAAAAGTTTGGGGACCCCTGGAATAAGCCATAAAAGACTTACTACAACCTGATGCTGGACTGTATCCCATGATCAAAATGTTTTGTGCTGTTGTGGTCTTAGTACCTGATGGGTGGGCAGATCCCACCCATGGATTGATCAGAATGTGGTTAACACCTTGCCTTTTCCAAAAAAAGGCTGGTTGCAGGAAGAGGCCAGCCTTGATTGGTAGCCACAGGTGAGACAGTTAAGGCTCTAGAGCAGGGGTGGGCAATTCCGGGCCGCAAACCGGTCGGGTTTTCAAGATATCCCTAATGAATATGCACGAGAGATTTGCATGCACTCTGCCTCAGTCATATGTAAAATCATTTTCATGCATATTCATTAGGGATATCTTGAAAACCCGACCGGTTTGCGGCCCTCGAGGCCCGGAATTGCCCACCCCTGCTCTAGAGGATCTTTTCCATGGTGGGAGGGTCTTGGAAAAATGTCCCTACAATCATGCTGGGAGAGGTCAGGATGCTTCAGTGGAAGTGCTGTGAAAGTCTACACCACCTTGTTAAGCTTCCCCGATGCTGTAATGTTGGAAAGAACTATAAAAAAGGCAGATGAGGTTTATACTTCTGGCATCACTGTTAGCATATAGTACCATCAGAGCAATGCTAGATGCCAAAAGAACAGTAAGTCTCTACTGCCTCCAGGCTTGGGGGGGGGGGGGGGGTGTCCTGGTACCCCAAATTCTGTATCTCATGGGGGAAAATTGTTGGGCCCTCTGCATTAAACTAAACTGACAGGCAATATTCAGTAACATAGCCAGTGGCAAAGTTACCCAGAATGGATAAAAAGAAAAAAAAACAAAACCCTTAGCCATGTGTATCCAGTGAAGCAATCGTCTGGATACATTATCCAGTTGACTTTTCTGCTCCCCTGCTTACTCAATGTTACTTATTTTTGGGATTGTTTTTCCTCTAGTATTTTCCTCCTGGCAAGGTAACTGTGGCTTCTGCTCTGGCCCATGATAGTAGTTCCTCTTTTTAACTTGCAGTAGAGTAGAGTTTGCAGCTGGGCTAGAGCTGCAGCTCATGTCCTTTGAGGCCCAGAATCTAATTTTAATCTCCAGAGCATGCAGGCAGCTGGGATTCTTCTTCCCCAGTTAAGTAGACCGTCAGTTTTTGAAACTGAATTTAGTCCTGGTGCTGGATGGACAGTACTGGAAATTGACATTTTTATCCACAGTACAAGCTTCTTTAATGTGTCCCATTCTCTCTGGAGGGACCACCTCCAAGGATGAAATGTTCATTCAGACTCCATGCCTGTGCAGTCCCTGGCTATTCTGCTGAGCATGCCAACAACGGGGATTATTAGAATCAAAGTTGTAGTGGTGCCTATCCACTAGAAACTGAATGAAGGCAACCAGCTCATTTCACCTAGTTTGCCAAACAGCTTTAAGATAGGTTGGTGGTGACAAAGTCAATACTAGATCAGGTTTGAACTAGTGGCATAAATGCAAGTAGTTCTTAAACTCTATGCAGTTCCTGTCAGCCATCCAGTATCACTAAAAAGTACTTTACCTTTTCACTTAAGCAACCAGGAACAAAATAAGTGTGCTACTAGCCCATGCCTCTTGATAATGAAATCCACATTTAGCAGGGTTCTAAATAAATGAAGGTTCTAAACAGAGCTGTGAAATTAAGTTTTGACATAATAAGTAGGAGGTTATCCATATAGTGAGATTTTGAGATACCTGACATCAAGGAGTTTAAGTGTTTAGAAAGGAAAGACATCCATCACAATCTGACCCCAAGGGAACATTTGTCATCTATGGAACCATTATAGGCAAGACTGTCCAGTTCTTCCCCACCCCCCCCCCCCCCCCCCATCTTTTAGATTGTGGTGATATAACATCTACTTCAGAATAAGAACTGGATATTACAGGGGCCTATGTTAAAGTTGCTAACCAGTTCCAGGTTTTCAGGACAGGTTGATCCAGTCCTGTTTTACCCCATTGCATGCTGAGACTTATTCTGATTTTTGTTTTCTGAGGGAATGCAATAGGTAAAAGACTAAGGTACTTGTGTGCAGGGAGTAAAACCAGGACTGGATGAACCTGTACTGAAAGTCTGGAACCAGTCGGCAACCCTGGGCTAAATGGAGGAGAGGTAGGGGGTTAATCTCTAAACTGTTATGTATTAAAGGATTTCTAGATGAGAGTGGGAAGATCTATGGGAGGTATTTACCAATGCCTACATCCCAAACGACTTAGTAAAACAGAATTGCCTGTTTGAGAAAATGTGTTCAGGTGAGATCAGTTTTCCCATTCATGGTGGAAAAGCACAACAGTCCAGATTTGACAAAATACATACCAGTGTCAAAGATACAGAAAAATGTCATACTTATTCCCCTTCTGTGTCTGGGGAAGAAAGCTTGGTGAACCAGGCCCTTTGTTGCCTAAGGAGCTGAGACACTCCTCTAAAGTCAAAACCAAAGCATGAATCGCTTTAGACAAGGCACAGTGCTCAAACTCAGGGCCCATGACTGAAGGGTTCCAGAAGAAACTGATGCATGGTCCCCAGCTGAGAACTGTTTGTGCAGTGACCAGGCTACAAAGCGGGGAGGAGATACTAGAGCAGTTATGAATAAAGGGTCTTGGCACTGGGATTCTCAGTGCTCATTCTGACTGAGCTGGAAGCTGCTTGTGAAAATTATGTTTCCCCTCATTTCGCTGGATTGTCCTATATAAAATCTTTAACTATAGCTCCCTAATGTGCATCTGTGTTTAGATTCCCCACATATTGTAATTTCATACCAGATGGCATCTCCTGCCAAAACCCAGGAAAAAGACTTTTAGGTAATGCCATCTCTGCTCCTTCCTTCAAGCTGTGGAACATCTATGAACTTTCCTGCTGTACAATCTGAGGTCAATATTCAGAGGGTTTGCCCAGTTAATTTTGGAGTTAGCTGGCCAAGCACGGAGGTTTGGAATTTTTTTCCCTACATAGACAATTTTATCTAGTCAAATCTTTAGCCACACAAATGTATCCATGTAAAATGAAACTGTGCTGTGGAGCTTCAAAACTTATCCATGTAAGTGTGGCTGGATATAAACAGGCCTAAAGTTATGCAGGTATATATGTGCACGTGTTTCAAACTAGTTAGGAAAACTAGACAAAATGGGGCCAATTTAATTCTGGGCTCCCCAGAACAAAAAAAAAAAAAAAAAAAAAAAAGTTACCAGTTGAGCCTAGGCCCAAGGCCAGAGCTTCACCTAGGGAGTGACCCAAGACAGATGTCAGAGCCTATACCAGAGCACACCAGGTCCTCTAGCTAGACCAAGGCCTTACCTAATAGAGATTAGGTTTTTTTTGTATCTGACGCTTCGGAGTAAGTTTGTTTTTTGGAAAAAATGGGGCACAAACTGGCCCAAAAAATGATGTGGGAAAAAGTTCAAAAAACCACCCCAAGCATTAAAATTCACTTTAATACATTACAACACCCATCCCACCATCCCAATCCCTCCCCAAGAGTTAACATCCCTGGTGGTCCAGTGGGGTGCCGTGAGTGATCTCCCCATGCTGACTGTCGGGCCTGCCTCGATCAAAATGGCACAGATAACCTTTGCCCATACATGTCACAGGGGCTACTGGTGCCATTGGTCAGCCCCTGTCACATGGCTGTAGGAGCACAGATGGCCATGTGACAGGGGCTGACCAATGGCACCAGTAGCCCCTGTGACATGTATGGGCAAAGGTTATCTGTGCCATTTTGATCGAGGCAGGCCCGACAGTCAGCATGGGGAGATCACTCACGGCACCCCACGGACCACCAGGGATGTTAAGTCTTGGGGTGGATTGGGGATGGGGATGGGGTTGTAATGTTTAAAGTGAATTTTAATGCTTGGGGTATTTTTTTTATTTAAAAAAGTGTCCCTCCCCCTGTACAAACCTGAAAAACTAATTTTCCTCGTAGTTCGGGGAAAATCAGTCTCAGGGTTTGGGCCCCCGACCCATGATGAATTAGGCAATTGTTGAAATTTCCTTATTCGTGAAAAACGAACACACATCTCTATTACCTAACCCCTAGGCTGCGGCCCAACACAGGTACCATGGCCTACGCACAACACCAGGGTCTCTGCCTGTGCAAACATTTTGCAGGGGGTTGTAAAATTTGAAACCCACTTACCAATGGAGTGGCCAAGCACAACTCTCAACCCAAAGCCCAGGCACAGGTTGTCAGAGCCCAGCCTAGAGCCTAGTCCTGATGCTGGGTTTTGCCACCTGAGCCTTGACCTAGGTCAAGGCTCAACACTAGGGTCCAGCCTAGAGGCCAGTTCCAGGCCTCAGAGTCCTCCGTCTCTCTTCTTGAAGTGACACCATATCTTAGTGATGTGCCAGAGTAAGCTTCACACATCCTCCTCACTGGAGGGTACTATTTTGCTGTACGGCAAGCTATACAGCCAGCCACACAGTGAAATAGTGCCCTCTGAGGCGGATGCACCAGAGTTTATTTACTTTGCTGCTTTCCTAGTGGACAGCATCATTTAAATAAGACAAGACTGAAGAATCCAAGGCCTGGGCCCTGTGCTTGGTCACAGGCTTAAGGTGAGGCCCAAGAGTCAGAACCTGGCCTCTGGGCAGAGCCCTGATGTTGGGCCTGGGACCATTCCCCCAAGCACCATGACTTAGCATCTGGGCATGTTCCAGGCTTAAGTGTAGGCCAAGGCCCAATCATTGGAACCCAAATTAAAGGCAGAGTCCTTAGTCTGGGCTCTGGCATTGGTCAAGTCCAAGGAGTTCGTACCCAGCAAAGGCTGAAGCAGAGGCCCAGACATCCAGCCTATGGCAAGGTATGAGGACCAAGCCTTGGCCTTGTGTATGGCCTAGGTACAGGTTGCCATAATCTATTGCAGCCTAGGTCTCTTGAAGCATAAGGCTTCAGCCTGGGTCTAGAATCCCCAGCACATACCCTCCCAGACTGGGTAAGGAGGATCCTGACCCCAGAATGTTTCCAGATAGGAGGGATTGTGTTGAGACTGAAAGCCTCGAGAAGCATGGTGTATTTTTTTTTACCCTGCACACCCTAAAATACAATGGTTCTTTTAGCCAGATAAGTACTGCTGACTATCTAGATAAAGTTATTTGTAAGCTTACCCTCTGTGGCATTTTGAATATGGACCTCTGACAAGCAGCCTATTACTAATTCCTTCTCAAATGTTATGTTACAGCTCAGGAACATTAAAATGAAGTTATCTATACACAATCTGCTCAGTATACTATTTTGTGTGTTTTACAAAGAAAAATCAGACACTAGAATTGTAACTAAATTTCAAAACTATGGGTTCTTTTTATATTAGTTTCCAGTCAGTAGCACAAGTTCTTCTGGGGACATAGCATGTAAATGCACATACCCTACTGATTTAATATTGTCTTTCCTTGAAATCAGATTATGAAACAGACACCTTGATTTGTTTCTCTTCATTTCTCTGCAAGTTCTACAGTGAAAAAAAGGAGGCATACTAGTTAGACAATATTCACATTTTCCCTAAAAATCTTTCCAACTTACTTCATAATATG
The DNA here is from genome assembly GCF_901001135.1 of Rhinatrema bivittatum. Taxonomy (NCBI): domain Eukaryota; kingdom Metazoa; phylum Chordata; class Amphibia; order Gymnophiona; family Rhinatrematidae; genus Rhinatrema; species Rhinatrema bivittatum. The sequence continues at coordinate 542,421,381 of NC_042615.1, read as the reverse complement.
GAGCAATCTTTTTGCACGGTCCACACCATGAAGCTGTGAAGTCTGTCACTACAAGTTTGTCAGACGACTCAATTAGTTGGTCAAACTCCTCCTGTAAACATAAATGCCAGAAGTTGTAGATCAGTTACAGTACACAGGAATATAACATGAGAAATGCCATACTGGGTCAAACAGGGTCCAAGCAGCTCAGTATCCTGTTTTCAGTAGTGCCAATCCAGGTCACAAGTACCAGAAAGATCAAACCATGAATAGATCCCATGTTGCTATCATAGCAAGCAAATCAGAAAAGCCAAGAAAAAAAGAAAAATGGTAGTTTGAGTTGAAAAGCTTCCATCTTCAGAAATAAAATCCAGAAGGGGTGTAGGGCAAAAAGAATGAACCAAACAAAAAAAAAAAGTTGAATTTTGGGACAGAGAGAAAGTCACATTCCAATTAGTTTTCAGAATTTATGCAATCTCACCCCTAAAATTTGATTTTATGGAATCAACATTTCTGTGCACAAAAGTGTTACACAAACTTCCAAAGAATAAATGAATGCACATCCCTAAATTCCTGGTGTTTGTCATGTTTGAGCCACTGTTTTCAGGCGAATGGACCCTCCTTTCTCTCTCCTGTATTATCAGTCTGAGTGCCTTCATATTTACCATTTCCATACCATAGCTGCACCCTCTGCTGATCCTCCCAGGTAGTCAACTCCTTTAGAGCCTTATCAATTAGCATTTACCAAACTTTTTCCAGGCATCTGGAATACTCTACTCTGTAGGTCTTATCCATGGCAAAGGTCAAACAATAGGGAAACCTCACCTGCTTTTAATGCTCTCCTTTTTTAGAATTGATACTAACTCCTTCACCTCTTTCTAGAGCACAATGCCAAGAGATCATTGTGAATCTTTATATATATATGCCAAACAAAAAAAACCCAACTTTCTCTTAATTTTTGTAGGGATTTTCACTTCTGAAATGCATACAGGATTACATAATTTCTAGGATGCTCTCCGAATCTGGCTCTAGGAATCCTGTGGTTTTGAGCATTTCTTGTTACTCCAATTAATTTGATATTTGTAAATAAGATGTAAGCTATTACCGAAAGGAAAAAAAAATACAAATTGAACTCTAATATAAAACCAAAGAGCATGTTATTTTCCAATTTTCAGTGTATCCACAGGAGAGGGCTTCCAGGAAAAATACTAATATATAAATCTGAAAAGCTAAGCAGCAAATAGATATGACCAAATCACCTCCCATATAAAAATAAAGGAAAATAGACTATTGTTAGGGATGTGCATTTGTTTTTCCCCGAATTAGGCAATTTCATTGAAATTGCTTAATTCAGTATGGTTTGAGAGAACCAAAAAATGAATTTGACATTTCAAAAAAAAAATCATTCTGGTTAGTGTGCACTAACCTGAAATAATCGGGGCCCCCAAAAAACCCCAAACCACGGGAAAATGAAATTCCTGTGGGGGCCCCCCCAAAACGATAGTAAAATCCGAAGCACATCTCTAAATACCTAAATAATGCAAACACTTGAGTATTGCTTTAATTACTTAAAGCCCTAAATACAGCTTCATGCTAGGGACTGAGCATTGAAAGAGCTGTTTTAGATGAAAAACAAAAAAAAACCACATTATCTTTAATCAGAAATTGTATTTACGCTAAAGGGCCAAGATTTATGCAGATATTAGCAGAATAAAACTATTCAAAGTATTCAGAGGCAGGATCTTGCAGTGCTTTGAATAATTTATATTCAATCCAAAGTGGGCAAATAGAGTGGTTGGTTTGTCCAAGTTTAACTGTAGTTACAGGAATTCTCCCCTTGCATTTATGTTATCTGAAATGGTTCCCTTCTTCCAAGCTTTCCTGAACAATGTGAAGGTGATTTAAAATATATTCACATCTTGTGATTTGGACAGCATGGGAATGGCTCTTGCTGTCCAAGTTACCTTCCATAATACTCAGACTGGATAACATTACATAAAGTCTGACTGAACAACATCCTGATAAGTACAAAGATATCTTGAAGATACTTATAAAACGTGAATAATGGCGAGTCAGTAGTGTGGGGAATTATGAGCTTTGCTCCTGATGGCCAGCAGGCCATGTCAGGGGTTAACTAACTTCCCTTCTCTCTGACCTTTGCACTGAATGCAGCAAGACTAGTACATCTTAAATCTCTAGCTTATAATTAACCCTCACTGCCTAGGGAGAGGATACCTAGCTGCCACGTATTCAGCTGCAGGCAAAAAAGACACATATATGGTCTAGGCTTCAGCAGCCAATGAAATGATCTGTACGCACCCCCTGAGCCAATGGTCTAATGACACATCTGTATGCTATGGCCAGGAGAGCCAATGATATAATGACATGCCTGTATGCTATGGAGAGGGGAGCCAATGATGTGAGGGCACATTTGTATGCTATGGATGTATGTACAATAAAAAGGGACCCACGGGAGTGGTCAGCCCTTCCTTTTCCTTTTTGCCATGAATCCTGCCTGATGTGTCTTCATTGCTGCAACAAAGTAGATGTAATATATTTGCATTTTCAGAAAATTAGTGACCCCATCTTTGGCCAGGCCACTAACTTAATCACTGATTGGGCCATAAAAGTATTTAGCATCTCTTCAGGTCTGGAACCACTCCTAACTAGTTGACAGTTTTTCTCCAGGGCTGGGATTCTTAGGGGCTGGTGCAAAATAGTTGCGCTGAAAGCATGCCTTGTGTTCACAGTGCCTTTCATAATATGCCCCAGGCCCTTCTCCCGGGGGTGCGATGCAATATTTAGGATTAGGGCTCACGCTGTCAAGGAGGCGCTAGGGGTGTGCAGAGGTCTGCTGGTTAAGAAAACCAAATGCTGAATGTGTGTCCTGTTTCCTAACCAGTGTCTTAACCCCTGCATGTGCACTGAATTTATCAGCATCCATTCTCAGAACCTGACTACTGGCACCAGAAGGAGTGTATAAATCAATATTAAACGTGTCTGGCACTTAATTTATTCACTCTACCTATTGCTGAACGGTCCCTTTACTGTCACATGTCAGTGAAAGGGCCAATCACCTTTCAGAAGGCTGTCCTGAAAGGTGATTGGCCCTTTCACTGACATGTGACAGTAAAGGGACCGTTCAGCAATAGGTAGAGTGAATAAATTAAGTGCCAGACACGTTTAATATTGATTTATACACTCCTTCTGGTGCCAGTAGTCAGGTTCTGAGAATGGATGTTGATAAATTCAGTGTCTATTTTCTTCACCCCTGCCAGAGTGGGTTTTGGTTTTTTTTTTTGAGTTGTTCCTTCTACTTAATATCCCAATGATATTAAGTAGGAGGCAGTACAGAAAAGCAGTTCTATGCTAGTTTTAGTAGCACTCAGCAATTAACACCTGCTCTGGGCAAGCATTAATTTCTGATTGCTAAAGTGTCCTAGATGCATTTTTTTTTTTGCATAGGGAGTAAATAGCTAATAGCCTCATTCTCATGCTATGAGCACTTAAGTTTCACTCCACATTGGACATGCATTGCAGAAGCACTAATCCCCTTAAGGTACAAGGAGATTAGTTAGTGCCTTTACAACCCACATCCAACTGTGGGTTATACAGTGTGCTGCACTAAGCACACTATGGCATTGGCCCCTTTGTTAGTGGGAGCAAAAATTTAGCTTTCAGGACCTGATGTGAAAAGGGTGACTTTTTAGCTTTCCCTTCACTGTGTGAATTTTAAGTACCAAAAGCCACTGATTGATTATCCAAAATAAAGTCTTTACTAATGGATAAGTTGGTGCAATATAGTGCAATTAACTCAGTCCTCAGCACCACAAATGTACTCTTAAATAACAGTTTTTCCCTCTGTGCACAGCAAAGAAGACACCCACCCTCCAAAGCTTGGCTAAATGGATTTCCCAGGATTTCCAATACCAGCAAATAAGGACGCAACAGTCTATGGAGAGTTAAACATCCCCCCCCCCCCCCTCCCTCCAGAGGTGACTACTCCAGACGAAGTCCTCAAAATTAGGTGATTTTTCTTTCAAATCCCTGATGAGAGGGATGCTCTGGACAAGCAGCTTTTAATGTTCCCCAGAAGGTAGGAAGAAGGAAACACTCTCCCTGGGATCTTCAAAATAAAATCTTCATCCCAAAATGAACACTGGAGTTTGTTCCTTGCTTCAGGTCACAGTATCCCCTCCCTCCTCGAGTACAGAGGGGCAGGTCTTCCCTACCCTTGGGCAGCCCAGAAACAGGGTTCTCCATGCCCTGGACACAGGAGATACCAGGGAAGTGTCACAAGGCTCCTATCAGGGAAAATGCAAAGGTCCACCCTCCCCCAAAAAAAGCCAAATGAAAGCCTCAGCCAGCTAGTTGATGGACTAGTAGGAACCACCCTCCTGACCCTGCTTGGTATCACCCAGGCAGAGTTTGCCTGGATCCTCCAAGGTGGCCTGAAAATTCAATGAAACAATCTTTACTACCACCTAACTCCAATAATCTAAAGGCACTGCCCACAGAATTTCAGTAGAGAGCTGCTTATAAAACCTATCCCAGGACGACGGGCATTCCAAACACTCTCAGAGGGAGAAGCTGCCTATGAATTGCTCCTCTCCTATTCTTATCCCTAGCTAAGGGAGTTACTAAGGCCACCAACAGTAATGAGCCCAGAAGGGCATTACACATTTGGCAAAAGTTAAATCATGAGAAACTCCTGAGAAAGGAAGCAAAGTCCTTTTCTTGATTGCAAACTGGTTAACAGATAACAGGACTAAATGGTCAATTCTCACTGGAGAGAGGTAAACAGTGGAGTGCCTCAGAGACCCAGTGATTAATCTACTAGATAAATGAAGCTTGACCGACGTGCCGCAAATGCGCAGTACGTTGGTCAGAACTTGCCAGTAACAAAAATGGTGCGGCAAGGTGCAAGTAGCGGCGTGCGAGGGAGCTCCCCCGGAGATCTTCCGTCTGCGCCATCCGGAGGGGGAGGGAGGAGAGATGAGGGGTTAAGGAAATGGGACTGAAAAAAAAAATGTTAAATGTAGCCCATTACGGGCTTAACGGCTAGTATTTTTATAAATTACCTGGAAGGGCACTGAGCTAGGGATGTGAAATCTTTGACGATTTAAAATATCAGTCCGATATATTTAAATCAAAAATCGTTAGAGGCAATATTTAATAGGAATTTCCCGATTTATCATCAAAAATCGTAAATCGGGGAAGGGGGGAAACCTGGCACACTAAAACAACCCTAAAAAAACCCACCCCTTTAAAATAAATCCCCCCCACCCTCCCGAACACCCCCCCCCCCCCAAATGCCTTAAATTACCTGGGGGTCCAGAGGGGGGGGTCCCAGTGTGATCTTTTACTCTCTGGGCCTCCGGTGCGTTGTAGAAATTGTGCCGGCGCTATTTTGATTTTTGTCCCCCAACGTCAGGAGCGTAGGAGATCAGCTCCCGACCCCCAGGGACTTTTGGCCAGCTTGGGGGGCCCTCCTGACCCCACAAGACTTGCCGGCCATACGGTGTATGGCCGGCACCATTTTGTACAGCAAAACGATGCGAGTGCAGGAGGGTCGCTCCGGACCCCTGCTGGACTTTGGGCAAGTCTTGTGGGGGTCAGGAGGCCCCCCCCCCAAGCTGGCCAAAAGTCCCTGGGGGTCCAGGAGCGATCTCCTTCGCTCCTGACATCGGGGGACAAAAAACAAAATGGCGCCAGCGCCATTTCTACAACGCACCAGAGGCCCGAGAGTAAAAGATCACACTGGGACCCCCCCCCTCTGGACCCCAGGTAATTTAAGGCATTTGGGGGGGGGGGGTTTCGGGAGGGTGGGGGATTTATTTTAAAGGGGTGGGTTTTAGGGTTGTTTTAGTGCCGGTTTTCCCACCCTCCCCCGATTTACACGATATTTAAAAAAAACAAAACCGCGACGATCCGATTCCCTCCCCCCCCCCCCCCCCCCCCCCCCCGCCGAAATCGATTGTTAAGACGATCGATCACACAATTCACATCTCTACACTGAGCAAGGAGATCAAATTTGCAGATGGCAATTTTACTTCTCAATGTCAGCAGAACTGGATCAGCTGGTCATATCAAAAGCCATAATCCAGAACTCTTGTAAAACCCATTTGGATAGAAATTTACAAGCATTTTGACTTTTGATATGACAAGCTGATCCAAGTCTGACACTGAGAAAATTGTACATATTTGCAGATAAAATAAAATAAGACATTGCCATTAAAATTAAGAGATGTGATTGTATTTAATCAGGACTGAGGATATGGAAAAAGGGCATAGTGATCAGTTGCCTCATGAGCCATTGCAATGTAGTGAGCCTGAAGAATGATGGTCTTACAAATTAAGTCATCCAAGGTATGTGATATTAAGCTGGAGTGTAAAGATTTTTTTTCTGCAATAAAAAAAAAGTTAGTGTGGAGGTTGTGATTTAAACTTTCTCTGTGACTGTTTCAATTAAGAGGGATTGGTTAGATTGACCTTTACTGTGTTCCACTGCTTCCTTTTGTCTATCTGGTCTGAGACATCACAGGAAGGAGAATGCTGCTACTCTTTGGTGTTTTATTCATGGTGCCCTGACCACCTAGGACTGATCTTCAGAATCAAAATATAAGCATATATTAGTGACTTTGGAACCTTCAAGCCTTTTTGCCTCTGCTGGAGCAGACTGCCTGAAGCAGTTTCATCTGGTTTGAAGATCTGTTCTATTCACAGAAAAGCTGGTCAGCCCTGTCGTACATGGACCTCCTGAGGTGATCTACTAGACTACCTGCTATACCATGATCACAGAAGGGACCCAGTACCCAGACAGATTAGACTAGCCTACACCACAAATATGTGCCATAATTATGAGAAATATAACTTAAGTCTGTGCAGAGAAGAGATCTTGTTGCACTGATACCTATAGTTAAGAATATAGGAGACATCTTTTTAGAGCTTTGGAAAGCAGTTATGGTTGAGGTTAGAATGTTAGCATAAAGTACTGAAAACAAGAGCATCCTGGAAAGATGAAGTTAGAATGGGGGGGATCTAAATATTCTGGAGATTTCACATATTGTGCAGCTGCTTAACAACTAAAAGGCATCTTATGAGATCAATAAATCACAAAGTTATGACAGCTGAAAAGAACAGCAATTAGGGGAAAGAATGCTACAGAAGCAGAGATGCATTCCTCAAAAACAGGCTGCAGCACGATTTGCAGAATATGATTAAAGTCTCAGTTTGAGAGATCATATATAGAAACCAAAGTGCATCAGCCATTATTGATCATTAAGCTCCCATTAATTATGTATATGGCCAACTGGGCCTCACTATAGGTTAACATGGAAATGTCCAGCAATGGGAGGCTCCATCCCACCAGGAGGATCTTTCCCTGAAGTCTATACAGGCGACACCACAAGGCACAGGGGGGGGGGGGGGAATGTGATGCCCATTAGAGGCAGCAAGGCTGTTTCTCTGAAAGGGGAAGGGAATTTGCTTCTCCCCCCCCCCCCCCCACACAGGAGGTGTCCTGAGAGTGATGTGTTAAGAGGTCCACTTTTTAGATCAAAGGATAAACTGGATTGTCCAAACTGATTTTCTACAGCCAGATATTGTGACCAAACTTTCTGCATGGGAGAAGAGAACTTTAAGGGAGCAAGACTAAGCCAAGCGGAGGTCCCAATTTTGCACTGTACTCATGCAAGAGGAACAGATTTTTGTATATCACTTTGTGCTACTGAAGTGTGTTTTCAAAATGTCCCTGGCATTTTTTTTTTCCAAGTGGGGTTTACCATATTTATATTCCTGTATGTGATTTGCAGCAAAGAAATAAGGTTTTATTTTTGAAGTATGTTTTAAATTTGAATGTTTGTTTATTGTTCTTATGCTTAACTTATAAATTGAGAGCCACCTAGAAATTGTTTAATATTACTTCTACCAACTTCATGCTTTTGTTCTGTGTGTGATCTCTGCTTTTGCAATGTCCATTAATATGCAAAGGGATCATTTCTCAGCAGTAGAAAAGTCAGCAGGGTGCAGTTAACTTTTTTTTGCGTATTTGTAATGCTTGTTCTTAATTAATTGCACAAATAGATATGCTAATGGAGTAATGATTGCAAAACAGCTTAAGTGTGTTACAGCTGTTGTGATCTAACATGTTAAAGTGATTGCATGCACAAAAGTATATTAGCTTTATAGATGTCTGGTCAGATATGCAGTTTACCTAGGCCAGATGCAATAAACAAATTTATAATATTAGATCAATAAAATGCCTACATTCAAGAGTATATGCATTAGGGCCTGATATTCCCTATAGAACTAGTATATAAATGCATGAATGTATTTAGTGCCAGTTTTGAGGTAATTTTCAAAATCATTTGAGTAAGGCAATATATAAATTAAGTATGAAAACAATGCCCCCACACCTACCCACACTATCACTCCTTCCCATCCCCTACCCCCTCAGGAGCACATTTCCCAAATTGGAAAATAGCCTACATTTTTTTTTTTAGTCTCCCTCCTTTATTTTTTCCTAATTTATCAGAACCCCACCATAGGAAAACACAGTAAGACCAAATCTGTCATTGATAGCCAACATCTACAGAAGATTGTTTCTACATTTTCTCTCAAAAAAGGGAGCATTTCTTCCAAATTGATAGACAGGCAAATCTTTCCATGTTTGTAGTTTGCAGACCTACCTGTCCAATAAATCCCTAAAGTTGGTCTCAGAGACATTAAGTCCTGAGGTATCCAGACTCCAGATATTTAATTCTGTGTATGTTCCACAAATGGGAAGGGCCCTGCCATTTGTCAGATTCCAAATTTAAAGGCATAGCTTCTGGACTTAAAGATTTATAGTAAGACATGCACACATTTGTAGAAAATCTCATAAACAGGTCCCATAGCTTGTGTGGCATTGTCCAACAAGAGCAGATCTGCAAACAGACATTTTAGCTCTTTACTGACTTAAAGCTGCTGCTTGCCAAATTCCAATGGCTAAAGGTTCTATAGTTAATATAAAGACGACAAGAGGCAGCCCTCTCTCACCCCCCCCCCCCCCCCCCCCCCTCTAATGGGAACTCCTCAGAGCCCCATTGGCCAAAATGCATGCTTTAGGATTAGCAATTTAACCCAATTGAAAAAACCCTCTATGCCTTACTTAGCCAACATAAGACAATTAAACTAATACTTTCTCTGCATCTAGAAAGATGCATGCTTAGCTCTTGAGATGACCTCTTCTTACCCAGTATTCAACACTTTTGCAAGCATTAATGCCATATCTACCTGGCACAAACTCCATCTGATCTGGACCTACTAATGATTAGGACCACCTAAGTGCATCACTAAAATAGAGGCCAGCATCTTGGTATCTACATTTAAAAGCAATATTGGGCAGTATGATGTAGGACTTTCCAAATCCCTCTCCTTCTTAGGTATGACTATAACAGCTTGGTTCATAGAAAGGAAGCAAAACCATGGAGAGCCTAATTATATAGGCTGTAAAGGTTGCAATAATTGGAACTTAAGAATTTTATTAAAAAAAAATGTCAGTCCAAATCCATCTGCTTTTCCTCCTTGCAAGAAAAAGATGGCCCTGAATATTTCCATTTCAGATATTTGTATATTTAACTCTGCAATTTGTTCCTGGGAAGCCCTTAAAAAGAATGTATCCCTTTCCGACTGATCAGTACTATACAATTTCTGATAATAGGTCTGAAAAACTTCCAGAATCAGAAAGAGGACGTTTGATGTTATCTTTAATACCTCTGAAATTATTTTTTTTTTTATGAACACCCTTTATCAAATATGACCTCAACTTCCCCACCTTACCAAGTTTATAAAATTCAAATGTAAAAACAAGTTAATGGAACAGCTAGCTTTGAGATACAAATTTAGGGATGGGCTTGCAACAGCCATGTTTTTCCTATGACTGACACTGAAGATAGGAACATATAAAAGACAAAATACATAAGTCATGTAGTCTCCTCTTTTTAACCACATACACCAATATTTCTCCCTGCTTCCCATAAAATTGTTGGGGTAACTGACAATATTCCTTCCATTTGGTTCTTAACTCAAAATTTAAGATTCTTTGCAATCCCTGGACTCATTTGTGAAAGTGTTTCATCTTTCCCCCACCTAAAAAAAACAAAACAATAGACTATTCCAGAGTAAATTGTATGTGGTTAGAAAAATATGAAAGCCTTCTCACCCAGATGCAAAGTTCTTCAGATATAAATAACTCCAGACTCCTGCACCAAGATTAATCCCCCCTGTGATTTAAATTGTCTGGCTGGTCTACAGTTTTCTTTGCTGTTTTGCCACCAGATTAAAAAAAAAGAAGTCACCTTCCAGCACCAAATGGTAATCAGAATACCACAGAACAATTGTAATTAGAGAAGGGGGAAAAAGCCACACAAACTAAGGAGTACTTACTAGGAGCATAAGTATTAGCAAAAATGTATTTCACACCATATGTCTTTTTATGGAGCAGTTTATATCTGCCATCTGCATTCTTTATGCTGTTTTCAAAAGAAAATGGCAAAATGTTCGTGAATGAGAATAGCCACACCTGTGCACGAATATGAAGTAGAACAGGAACCCATCCAGTCTAGTTTAGCATGTTCCTCATCCAAAAGAGGTGTCTCAAATGCACTAGCTCACTTTGTCCCTTTAAAATGTTAAGTAATTTAGCTCTTCACAGGAGTGCATCCCATCTAAATTATCCCAAGAGTAGGGATATCGTGAGATCTAGTGTGATCCCCATGTAACTAATTCCCTGTACATCCCAGCTAAGGCAGATTCCTAAAAAATGTTTTCCTCCCAAATTGTCTTAAGAGAAAAAACCCCTCAGTGTCCTCCTGTCTGATCTGCTTACTACAAAATGTGGGCCCTCCCCCAAATTCTATTTGCTTCTCCAATCCCTCCCTCTTATACATCTATACCCTCACCTGTCTTCCCACATATTCAGTTCCCCATGCTCAAGGACTGCCATCCCCTCAACTACATACAATCCTGTTCTTCTCAGTCAAGAGATGGACCCAGATTTTTTTGTGCTGATTTCGGTTCTCTACCTTTGATTAACTCATTTTCTTTCAGCACTAGTATTTATACATCAACTTGAGTTGCATAATTATCCTGCTCAGAGATGAGTTGCATGGTCTTCCCACTCAGACCAAGTTGCTCAATTTCCATCAGCTGCTGGGTCTGCATTCTAGCCCCTCAGTTTTCTCAATTGTCTACTGTATTTTAACATAATAAATGCCATGCTGGGTCATCAAGCCCAGCATCCTGTTTCCAACAGTGGCCAATCCAGGTCATAAGAAACCTGGCAAGTACCCAAAAAACTAAGTTTATTCCATGTTACCGTTGCTAGTAATACCAGTGGCTATTTTCTAAGTCAACTTAATAGCAGGTAATGGACTTCTCCAAGAACTTTTTTTTTTTTTTTTTTTTTTTTAAAACACAGCTATACTAACTGCACTAACCATATGGCTGATCTTCCAAAGCTGCTGAGACATTTTTGATAAAGCCTGTATCATCTCAGACATTCACTACGACCTTCTCAAATTCAGCTTTTGCAGAATCTGGCACCATTTTAGATTCTGTATCCAACCTCTCCATCACCGATTGGACCATTTTTTTTCACTTTTTGTTTATGCAATTTTAATTATACATACCAGAATTCCTTGCATGGAATAATGGAGGTATACAGAAATAAAATAGGAAATTGTTTACACAAAAAATTTACCTCATTTAGAAAAAAAGGGGGGCAAAGGAGTAAAGAAAAAAGAAATATTGAGAAACAGCCAGTTACTTGACTCTCTACCTTAATAACTAGCTATATAAGAAGTAAGACCCTTAGTTGCAATGGTTAAAAAAGGTAGTTTACATTATTAATTTTAATAGAACGTTTACAGGGATAACAAAGCAAGAAATGACCCCCTTAAGTTATCACTTGATTGCATAACACGAAACTTTTTACAATGAAGTTGTGTGACCCTGGTTAAATCTGGATACATCCAGAGCTTATGATAGAACAGCATTGTATGGTTACACAGGAAAAAAAACAAAAAAAAACACAAAGTAGTATCATGCTCCACAAGAAAAGCAAATGTCACCAGTAAAGTTCCCCCGATATTTAATCTCTGTAAGTGAATCTTGAAGTTACATTTAATGACTACTCCAAAGGCATATCTCTGGATACCTCTTCATTTTGAGCTTGAGGCAAATAGTATGCCTTAGTTAAGATAGGTATTGCAGAGAAGGAACCTTAATATTCTGGATGACATTGCTCTGAGAATTATTCCAGAGTTATCTTCTGTATGATAGGAAAATTAAGGACTCAAATTGAGACTGTATCCTATTCCCAATATTCTCTAAGCTGTTATTTCATATTGTACCAATTGTTTCTGTACCTGATCTAGCAAATCCACTTGAGACTAAATTCTTTATCTTAATTTTTTTTGAGTCATTTTACCGAACACTGTCCTGAGACAGTAGTATCCATAACAGCTGCGATAACCTCACAATCGATGCTTCCAGTTTTACCAATAGCATTGCAGAGTATCTAACATTATGACTGGTGGTTTAGACAAACAAGTTCTCAACCTGGTCTTAACCTCTCCACCAAGGACAGCTCTAGTCAGTGTATCAGGTCCCACCATGGCTTGGGCTGAGACTAGAGTAACTGGAACAGCAGATTCTTCACTTTATGGGGAGTTTGTGCCACAGCTGAAGTTTCCCCATACTAGATCATTCAAAATAGAAGCCTCAGCCTCTTCCCCAGTATTCCCCCCCGATTCACTTACAACTCTGCATTTCCTCTATTCAGCCTGTCGCAAACCTGGGGCTGTAGAGGCAGAGATGGTGTGGCCAGCACTCCCAGGCTTAGGGAGACCTCATTGACCTGCATGGGAGACTTCCGCTCTGTGTGTCGCTGCGGCCATCTCACCGGGAGTAAAACCTGGCATAGACAAAAAGCTCCAGAATTCACAGCTGAGCAGGACCAGGTAAGGGAGAACTGGTAGCTATCTCCCTGTGTTTGGTATGAGGCATTTTTCAACAGGAAACAAAAATTCTGAGGAAAACCAAGGAGAGGATTCTTTTGATGCATCTCAACAGGCAGCCATCTTGTCCCCTGATTGGACCATTCTAATGCTCACTTCTTTTTGCTATCAATAGTGGTCTTTCCAGTCCACTCACTCAGTGGCTATCACGCTGCAGAGGGTATAAATATTAACTCAGTGGGCACATGGTGGCCGGGGGAATTATGGAGCTCATTTTCTATACATCCTCTGTGTGCCACCATGAGTCTGAGGTACTTAATTTTAAAGTCTAAAGCCTTCCTTCCTTTTATAGGATCACCATGTCAGTTATTCCTAAGCAGAGCTGGCTTTAAGACTTTGGTACCCAAAGACATCTGTGGAGGGAAAGGGGAATTTCGATTTTTAGCCCACCTTTTTCAAAGTAAGGCTCAAGGAAAATTTACAGCAGTTTTAGAATTCAGGTACAATAATTCCCTGCCCTAGAGAGCTTACAGTCTATATGGGCACCTGAGGGAGTAGGAGACAAAGTGACTTGCTCAGATCACAATGAATTTCAGGAGAAGGATTAGCACATTGGTTTCCCTGGTTCATAAATGGATGCTCTAACCATTAGGCCACTCCACACTTAAAGGGGAGAGGGATACTCACCTCTACACAGCCTCCCCTTCAATGACCTTTTCCCAGGTCCTCCCCCCTCCCCTGGCTGATGCTGCCGCCAAGATCATCAAGAATTACTAAGCAAAAAATAAAGTCCACATGGTCTTGTAAGCCAGCATGCACTTAAGGCTCTGTTAGTAAGGAACTCCACTGTAATGCCCCTCACCTCTAGTGTCATACTGCAGCCGAAGAACATGGCTGAACTTTCTATAGCTCTTAACTCTTTATAGGTCCTCCAGCCAGGACTGCCTACGGTGCTGGCTGAGGACATCCGCCTAAGTATTTAAGAAATTCATTTGCAGCCAGCACTTCTGTAACCTTCTCCCTGCTCTGCAGTCTGTTATCCCAATCCTGCTCCTGCATTTCCTTGTCTGAGCCCCCTTGCTGTGTTCTCTTCCTCCCTTTACTTGTGCCCTCATCTCCCTCAGTCTGACCTCCTGTACTAGACTTCTGCTTGGTATCTGACTCCCCACACACTGCCAGCCCAAGTCCCACCAACCCCAAGAACTCAAGTCTGCAGGGAAAGGGGCAGCCACAGGTTGTGTGTACACTGCCTCACAGACCCTAGGATAGTTCTCTTACTAATGCTGCTATGGGCGTGGTGCCACCTGGATCCCAGCTGGTGTACTTTAATGACTTCTGGAGTGGTAGAGGAATGAGTTCTAAATCCATTGTGCCAGCACTGGTCTAATGGAATTCAATTCTCCCCGAGCTGAGAAGAGCTCCGACCAGTACTACATTTTGTAGTTGTAGAGAAGGATTTAGATTCTCTCATTCAGCACACAAAGCCATCACCTGATGCTTCCAGTATTCCCCCGCCCCATTTTCTCCTTCATCTGCTTGGCTCCCAGATACAGACTCATGGCTGTGAGCAGGTTACATCTCCCACTTCCAAATCTTAGACTTCTGCTGCAGGGTGGTGAATGCTAAAGCAGGTGGTCACAGCTGCGGACACCTGAGGATCATGACCCAATGGAGTTTGGGCTTCTGCCACCCCACACTCCTTTAACCAAGGCCCAGAAGGCAAAGGCTATGGAATCAACCGAGCAGCACATCCTAGTTACATAAATTTCAATCCAACAAGACATTCTGGCTACCTCAGATCAGCAGTTTTTCTTCTGTCCTGTTTCTTCTATACTTTCTCTTGCTGATATATTCCAGACATCAAGTCCACTACCGCCACCTCTCTAGCCATTCTTTCTTCCTTCTTGTTTACTGCCTTTGAGCTTCAATAGTTCCTCATCCAGCCATCACCACCACACTCGAGGCATATCATTCTAGTCACTGTCACCCCTCCATTTTTCCTCTATGTACTCTCAGCTGGAAGAGGAAATCCAATCCTTCAAGTCAGCTCACATCAATGTTACCCATCCAACTGTATCCCTCCATGTTCCCACTATTTCCATCAAGCTAAACTAAAAATTTGTTACCTCTAACTTATTGCCAGAGATCTGATTTTTCTCTTGAGGTTTTTGCTTCGGTACCTGCTGTCTGTCATGGAGATGATCTTTTTCCCCTGCAAGCCAGGCTGTTGTGGCATTGAGGGGCAGCTACACTTCCCCTCCTGCAGGTATCAACTTCTGTCTCCTTAATCCCACTCCATCTTCCTAGTCACCCCTCTGTCTCTTCAGGTAACTGCCATCAAATCAGCCCCTGATAAAACCATTCTCCTTCCCCACCTACTTCAGACTTTCCATCTTCCCCTTTTATTCTCAGAGATATTCCATGCTGCTGGTTCTTCTGAGTCTTACAGCTCAAAGCTCCTTGCACCTCTAAATATGCTCTACCATCCCCCACTCAGACATGGTTACTGCTTTGACCTAGTCCTCTCCACTTACATTATTCCCTTTTCTGACCATTTATTTTATTGTATTTCTATAACATTTGCTTTACTAGCAATGGATGCCCCAAATTATTAAAATACAATACAAAAACAAATACCCAACAAGAAAAAAAATACATATTATATGATCAGAAGCCTGATCTTACACTCTGCAGATAAAGCCAAATTTATAATTTTCCTGAAAGCCTGATAGTTCAACGCAAATCTAATATCTAGAGGGAATTTGTTTCACAACGGGAGGTAAGCTAGCATGTCGAACCTCCTTATGAGTCAGAATTTCTAGCAGAAGAGAATGTGAAGAGCACAACGCTCTGCCAGGAATGTACCAGTGCATTTTATGTAAAAAGAGAATTTTAAACTGGTTCCTGCATATCACTGGCACCCAGTGCATATGATGCAGCAAATGTCTTGACACTGTATGGAGAAAACACCAAATCACCCTCGCTGAAATGTTTATCTGGAATCTATATATCAACTACAATGGAGGACCAGTAAGTAATCTAGGTGACAGAACATATGCTTGCACCACAACCCTAAACTAACTAAGTTCTAAAACAAGGATGCCAATTTTTGTTAGCTGGGAAATATGAGTCTTCAAAAGAGCCAAGTTTAAACATCCAGAAACATGACTGTACAATAGGGGCCTCTTTATTAAGCCCGATATCTACCAATTTCTTAAATACTGGTGTAAGAGGCCCCGTCACATAAGACCAATAGCTCAGTTTTGAACTCATAGGAAAGTATTCTCATCTTCGCAATCTTAGGATTTCTCAGAAAAAAAAATTTAGGAATGGAAAGCTTCAGACTTGCTTTCCCTTCCTTAACTCTCCGAAAATAGAGAGGCCTGTCCTAGGTCTACCTATTTTCCCCACTTACAGACTGCTGCCTGTATACCTCCCTGCTTCATACTGCAGAGAGAGACTGATCTTTCTCCCCACCACTCCATAACAAGATTCCTTCCAGAAAACACGAGGCCTCTGAACTGACAGCACGATCCATCCTGGCAGCCTCCCAAAGGAAGGCTCTCATAAATGGGCCTTAACTTTTTACTTAAAAAAGTTCCTAGCAAAATTAAAGTTTTAATGGGAAATCCCTACTGTTGGATAACTGTCACACCTAATCACACTGTCCCAAAGTCTCAATTCAGTCACCAACACCTTTAGGAATCTCATCTGCTGCACAACCTTTTCTTTGGAAACTCTTATCCATCTTGAAAAGCATGCCAAACTCCCAACTTGCACTCTCAGGCCTCCCAAACCATCTCTCTCCACTACAGTCTATTCAAACTAATTTCTTCCAGTGATATTAAAACCAAGGTATTCCTGAAGTCACTGTATGTGCTCTCATGCACATAGTTCAAGCTTCTCCTACTCACCTGTATCATTCTCTGTTCTCCCCTACACCTATCCTCATGATCTCTTAATCAGGTGAGCTGTTCTCATCCTCCACAGCCAACTCGATGCTTTCCAACTTACTAAACTGTATACCTAGAATAGCCTTCCTGAGTTAATGCATTTTACCACCCTCTCTTGCCAAGTTCAAATTCATCCTAAAAACCCACCTATTTTAAGCTGCTTTTAAATCATAAGTACTCTTGTTGATTTAACAATATTCTGTTTTAACTGTATCTTGACTAGATTTTAAGCTCTATGGAGCAAGGACTCTTGTGTGTATCTGTACAATGCTACATAGGTCTAGTAGTGCTGCAGAACCGATTAGTAGTAGTAACTTATTGCCATCTCAGTCCCTCCCTTTTGAAAAATATGACATTTACCTGCAGCAAACAAATGCCAGTAGATCCTGTTTTTCAAGTGCCTGTCTAAGCCCAGCACTCTCCTAAGCCATGCCCTACCCTCCTGGCAGCAGTACACAGCAACCACCAGCAATTGCTGCAAAGAGGAGCCATGAGGTAGATGTATATTAAATCTTTGGGTATTCTAAGGACATACTTATTTGCATGTTTAATTCTGTATTGTATAGTTAGAAAACCATTTCACATAATTTCCAATATGAGAAGTGCTGTACATGGCAGCTTTATGGCCTACTTCCTTGGCTCAGGCTATAGGACTGCACTGCAGCAGACTTGAGTTGGAATCTGCTGTTCCAAGGCGGGCTCAGGAAGACTGCCAAGACCAGGAAGTGAGGGAAGAGAGCGACCCCTGCTGGCAACACAGGGGAGGTGAGGAATAGTCTTGAAGGTTCCTGCCTCACCCAGGCATGCCTTCTGGTAGGTTGAAGGAAGGGAGGGAGAGGAAATAAGAGGTAAGATTCAGCTGTTAATATAGCAAACAGCACCAGTAAGATTCACCTGGGGAATCCTGTGATTCTACTCAAAGTGCTACAGGAAACAAAAAAAAAAAAGTCACCACCCTCAATCCCTCCCGAGTACTGGCAGCTTTCCTCAGTCTTAGGCAACACCACAGTTTAATAATCGGTGTCCAGCCTTTAGAATGGAAAGTGTTTGTGACCTGCAGCAGTCTTTAATTCCACACAAATGCACAGAGAACCTAGCCCAACGCATTAAATGGAGTTCCGAGTCATAAATAACTGTTATAGAACATAAAAAAGATGGCTGAAATTCAAGTTACGAGGTAAATTTACCAATTCACGACGCCGAGAAGTCTGATCCCTTCTAGTTGCGTAACAGAAGACCTTAACCAGAACTACTCACTCAGCCTAAAACCTCTGGATCTGTTGTAGCAGGAGGGGAAAAAAATCACTCACCACCAGCACATCCCCATGCACGCACAAGATCTGCCATTAGCAAACACAGCCGTTTACATAAGCCTTCTCCAAACAGCCAATTTCAACTCTTATCCAAAGCAACTTTATATTTGAGCTGAGAATCAAAAAATGCTGGTGTAGTAGCTTAGGTTCCCTGAGAGTTTATATCTTTGAATCAGGGATTTTTGAGAAAGTATTCAAAACAGGCAGCGGGAAGCGGGATAAAGGGTGGAGTGTGCGTCTTAAGCCTGCTTCTTCCACTACCTAAGCTCTAGGAATGCACAAAACTCCCTAGCATTCCGTACACCTGCAGTAACAATTCCCCAGGCGCTTTTCTCCGGGATTGCTCACAGCAGAGTCCTATTGGTTAACCATTAATATCTGAAGATCCCAGCACAAGCCTAGAAACCTGACAGTTTGGCACTGTATTTGTTTCTAGGGGAGATGCAACCCTTTCTGGAGGCTAAAGTCCTGTAAAAAGTAGTAAGGGATTGCTTTTAGGGAAGGTAGTTACTAGTCAGTCACACTTTATACTTCAGAAATAATAATAATAAAGTGTCTACCATGGGGAAAAGGGAACTGCTGTTCTTCTCCCCCGCCCGCTTACACACGCTGGACCATCTACTAAGGAACTCTCAGACATGATAATCTGCCAAACCCCATCTGTTCAAGCCTCAGTCACAGAGGATCAAGACACATGAATAGAACGAAATCTACCCAACCTTCCTCGGGACGCAGGCTTACCTTTGATTTGATTGTCTGCACCATGGCGAACCTTTGCTTCCTTTAGTAACAGCCGCGAAAACTCCCCCAGGGGATCACAACTGGCACGCAAAAGAGGCAGCAGACCTACTGGTCAAAGACCGCTCTGGTGCACTGTTATAAACAACAAGGACGCCACACCCAGCCCTCCTACCTCTGCGCAAACAGCAGTGACACCCGCCCAGCCCTCCTACTCCCGCACTTCCTAGCAGTCCGTCTGGATGGATGGCTTTTACCGTAACTCCCTGCGGTTTCAGAGGAAATGAAATCACTCAGTTGCTGCAGAGGGGAACTTTACAGCTAGAGCTACGTTATTTTTTTTTAAAGGAAGCAATTGAGGAAGTGCTGGGACCGTCCTTGTCTGTACCCATGTGGAAACCAGCCTAAAGCTGTTGGAAATTACTTTCTGTATCCAGCCCTCAGTGGTTCAGAAACTCACTCTGGGACAATGCTTAACAGGAAACTCCTGCCCAATGATTTGATTTTTTTTTTTTTTTTGTAGCTTCCATGCCTGTTACTCCTGGTATTTGTTGTCCTGCTTTATCCATTTGTAATCTGGACTATAAATACCACAATATATCAGGAAAAGAAGACATCAAAAAGTTAGGAGGGTCAAAAAAAAAATCCCCTCAATAAATGGAGTCACAGCTCATCCCTGCTGGTGTGAAGCTGTACCTAGCAGCAGGCTTCTGGAGAGATACACTGCCAGGACATCACTGAGTGTGTAGGAAGAGGCTCAAAACAAGTCCCTGGGCACTAGGAGGGGTGCAGTGGGCAGGAATGTGAAAGGTTTCCCTGGCAGAAGCAAGACATTGAAGTTTTGTAAGAGTTGGGCTACTGTGGCTGCTGCACTTGCAATGATTGCACTCGGCTCCCTGAAGAAAGAGGAAGAAGAAGTCAAACTTTATTTTTTGGGGAAATCATTGTTTTTTTAGCATACCTGGGAACTTTCTGGGTTTCTCTGGAAACTTGGGCCTTTTTGCTTAAATTTGTGGCTCTCCAGAGACACCCGGAAAATCTCCAGATGCCAGCACTGCTCCCTTAGATGAGCTGATGTGAGGAGCCTGCACATGTGTTGGCCATGTGGCCTGTAAGATGACAAGTGATGGCCCCTGGAAGCCACAAGAAGGCAGAGCATCGGCCTGCCCGGGCCGGAGGAAGCTGCAATAATGGTGGCTAAATCAGCTCGTGGGGGCCAGAGGAAGTAGTGGCAGTGGCCAAATCAGCCCACAAGAGGCCAAAGGAAGTGCAGGTGGTGGTGGACATATCAGAGGTGGGAGGTTGAAGTGGAGAATGCTGGAAAAGGAAGGGGGGAGGGCAGTGCTGGCGTCAGGTCTGGGAACTGGAGTAAGAAGAATGCTGGGGTTATATTTGGGTCTGAAGGAGAGTTCTGGGGGCCAGAAAAGGGAGCGTGCTGAACTGGGGAGGAAGAAGAGAAGGGGAGAGCACTGGGATCAGAGAGGGGAAGGAAAAGAGGGTTATGGGGGATCTGGGATCAGAGGGGTTGGGAAGGAAAAGAGAACTGACGTGGGACTTGGGTATGGAGAAGGAGAGCACCTGGGAGGGAAGGGGATCATCCCTGGAAGGGGGAAAGAGAGAGAGAGAGGGTGAAATGTATGTGCATGTCGGGGGTGGAGGGTTTTGAATAGATAAATTTGACTCCCAACGTCCACGACAATCTCAGGATGGCACAACTCATAAACTCCAGGCATGTACTTTAGTAATCCGGAAAGCCAGGGTTTTCGGTATTGACTTCAGAGAGACAAAGGTGGAGAACCATTTATGGCACGCAAAGCAGAACCGTCATGCCACACCCTTTCCCCCAACCCTTCTAGCTAAAATGTTGCCAAAAATAGCATTTAATGCATTTAAATTACGTGTACTAAGTAATGAAATAATGGTACCAGGAGTGGACCACTGCAACTTGTCAGGTCTGGCAGGTAAAAGTTTTAAAATAAATTATACGTATAATCTACAATTTAATAGTACAAAGTCACACGTTCCACATATTTTACCTCTGCTTTGGTGCGGCGGACTTTGTGATCTGAGCAGAGCTCCTCACTGGTTCTAAAAAAAGATTCACTTAAACAAGCCCCAGGGAAGAGAAGAACTAGTTGGGTAGGAATATTTTAAAGAATCAAAGTTGGCTGAAAAAAAAAAAAAGTTAAAGGGTCCCTGGGGTGAAGTTCCTGGAAGAGAAGGATCTGGACCCAGCCCTGGATTTCTCAATAGGCGCCCATTATACCTGAGCCTGTGGCGGCAAACGTGTGGGAGCAGCAGGCTGGGCTAGGATTTGTTACCATCCAGCTCTGCAGAGAAAAGCCTTCCACTACCCTGCAACGTATCCTTACAGGAGGTGGGGGAGTGAAAACACAAGAAGTGCCCAGGGGCGGCAAAAGTCCAAAATCCATCCCTGCCCGGACCTCAGCCAGGCCTCAGCTGAGCCCAAGAAGTCACCAGACCCACGAAGCCAGAGGAAGAAACGAGAGGCTGAGAAGTCATGAGACAGCGAGACTTGTGCGCAGGACTTATTGCTGTACAAACAGTGGCAGAGAGACAAACAGCGGCTGACAAAAAAGTCTTTTTGCCCCAGGCGAGTGCCTTTGCGTGTAGAACTGTTTGGATTCTGGATTGCGCATTAACTGGCGAATGGCACTAAGGAGCCAGGGAACCCCTGCTTGTCTGAAACATAATTAAAGGTCTGAAGAAACTTTTTTTTTTCACCTGCTGAAACGAATGTGAGATTCCTGTTTAGAAGACACTGTACTTCCTGTTGTGACAATACGGCATCTGCCTGAATCCGGTTAGACCAGAGGTGCCTATTTTCCTTGATGTGTGATAATCCTTCTCTAGCACCCTCCCTCGAAAAAGCACAGTCATGCTTGCTTCAGCAAACTTCTCCTTCCCTTATCACACTGTTAACGTCTCTCCACTGCTTGTCCTCTTCTGTCTTCTTACTTCTTTTCATGGTTTTCCTGTCTTCATTTCTCCCCATGTCTTGGGGACCTACCCTTTCAGGTAGGTCCCAAAGAGCACCTACCTGTAAGGGGCACTAAAACCTTAATTGGAGAAGTATAAATTGGTCCCACTACTGCCAACAGTGCCCTGAAGAATGGAGCACTTCATGCCAGCGCTGCCCTATCTCTGTGCAGTACATACCCCTGTAATGGCGACCATTCAAGTAATCTTCCCAATGTGCTTCCCCTTCCACAGTGGTAACACCACGATGAGTGGCACTCACAGATGGTCTGCCCACTGTGGCCTTTTCCTATTTATGCCACCTCCCCCATGGCCATCATAGCCTGAGTGCCTCAGTTCCCGCATCTCATGTGGGCTGTTGACACGCCACAGTCATGGCCCTTCCCTGGATTACCCTCCTCAAAAGAGGAACTGCTCTGAGAATCATTGCTGCAAGGAACTCAGGCAGCACTAGGACCCACATCCACAGCTACAAGTACTACGGGTGAAGATGGCTGCCTGCCAGTGGGGGCAGGAACTGACTCATATGTCAGAATTGTGCTCTTTTACGTTCCCCCAGTGATTAGCTGCATGCTGAATGCAGAAGGGTGAAAGCTTTCATCGGCCTCCCAAGTTCCTGAGCCCATCTGGGATAGATTCATTTCCTGCCAGCAAAACAGCCTTTGCCTTCTAAAACAGCTCTGTAACCTCGGCTGGTCGCAGGATATCCCGCAACTGACCGCACTCACTCTTGGATGCTCCCGCAAGCTGAGAAGGCTGCCAAGCGCATCATGTGGCATGCACTCTGCCAGCCCTCCTTCCTCCATCAGGCCACGCCAGCCCCTAGGTGCACGCGCACCTGCAGTGCACCAAGTCTTAAGTGCCCCGCAGTGGAAAAACACAATGTCAGCGCCTCTTGATGACATCATGCGGCAGGGGTATTTAAACCCAACCATTACGCCATCAGTTTGCCTCAGCCACGGGTTTCCCTGGCTAGTGCAGCACGTATTATTCGTGTTCCCGTTCTTCCTTGCTCCGTCTCATCCAGCCTGCCGAGCCTTGCCTCTCCAGCCTGCCGAGCCTTGACTCATTTGACTTGCTTTACACTGCCTTTCTAGCCTTTCTTGCCCTGACTATCCAGTCTGCCTTGCTCTCGTCTCACCCAGCCTGCCCTGCCTAGTTCAGACCCCCTTGCCTTGTTCTCGCCTTCTCCTTGGACTGACTTTTCGATCTGATCCTTGCCTGGCCCTTGACTACTCTTGCTTGCCACCTGCTACCGATCCTTGTCTAGAATCAGACCTCGTTGCTTGCTGCCTGCCCCGACCCAATTTGGCACCAGTATCTATTCGCCTTACCCCGTAGGACTATTGCCTAAGTCCTGCCAGCTCCAGGAACCCAAGGGCTCAACCTGCAGGGAAAGGGGTTGATAAAGGTGAAGCTCCTGACTAGTTTCGTTGGCAACTGTCAGTGTGGGCCTTGGGGGTTTGTTCCATAGGCTGTGATAACCACACCACAGCACTAAGGGTCCATCTTCCTTACAAATTGCTAAGGCCAGGGATCCAGCAGAGCTGTCCACACTTCAAGCCTTTCCAGGGCTCGCCCAGCAACTACAACAGCAGCACGCCATCCTGGATCAATTAACCAGCATGCTTGAGAGATTTCTGTAAAAATGGACACCTTACAGTCCCCACCTCCAGTGCTGGTTCCACCTTCCACGACTCTGAGGCCCACTCTGCAGTTGCTGCCATCTCCCCATTATCACAGGGAACATAAGTAATGACTTATTTGCTAAGTAGAGGAAACCCGCACCAGATAGCCGGATATATACTGACTTATCCAGCTAAGTGGCAGCAGCAAAATTCACCAGATAGCCAAATAAATAAGTTATCCGCAAAGTGTATTGGACAATTTTTTAAATATTTTTCTGTTTTTGTTTTTTTTTTTAAATCTATTTTAAGTGCCAACGAAGTAATGCTGGAAACTTAACTCCATCTCTGACCCTGGAGTTAAGTTTCCAGCCCTAAGAAAATCCTGGCTGGGCCAAAGTATCTCTCTGCATCAAGGAGTAATATTTAATGCCCTCATTTGCAAGGGATTTCCATGAGAGGGCGCTAAATATTACTTGCATTTTAGAATGCTCATTTTGTGAGTGTAAAACATCTTGCTGCATTGGCAATAAAGTTTACGCTCACAAAATGAGCGTTAAATTACAGGTAATGGTGTGCGTTGGCCAGAACGCACCTTTCTGCATTGGTCTGTCAGGCTTTCCACATGTTGCGTCCATCGGTCTCAGATGGCTTCGCCCGACATGCCTCCCCTCTATTTCAGCCTTCTCCACCAGCCTTGGGAGAATGGCGTCTGTAGCGTCTCCTTGCCGTACCCTCCGGCTTCCCCAGAGCGGCTCTGGTGCGGCGTCCCACCATGTTGACCTGAGGCCTCCTAGGGTGCGCGCGCGCGCACGCCTCACATCTTGTAGCAGTGTTGGCGCGAACCTCGGGGACATCCCCCTCGAGTGACGTCACTGCTTCCATATTCAAAAGGTTGCCCATTTGCTGACTCTCGCCAAGTTAGCAACAGATTGGATTCGCTCCGGTCTGAAGCTACTCTGCCGGAAGCCATCTTCACCCTCTGGGGTTCTACTAACCTGGGTACCCGCTCCTCGGGGACCCTTTGCTTATTTCCAGGTGCCTATCCTAAATATTTTTTAAATATGAGCAGTAGAGAGAGGATAGGTATTAACAGTCTGTCATCCTCGACAGAGGAGACCCGTTCCACAATGGTGGTGTATGGCCCGAAGCAGATGAGCAGCGAGGAGCTGTAGATGGACAGACTGGGAGAAATTGTACTCACTCTCTGTAGCTGACAGGTAGTGTTCCAGCAGGTTGAAGAATTGGTAGCAGGCATCAGGATAGACAAACAGAGAGAGATTGATAAGATAAAGAAACTGACAGTATTACAAGCTTGGGCCTGTGGTGAGAAACTTTTCATTTTTTCTTTTTGGTATTTTTACAAACATATTAGTGTATAAATATGTCTGTTATGAAAGAAAATACTGTCATATAGTTATAATGATTGTATGTAGTCTTAAGCTTCATAGCTTTCACTTTTCCCTCAGTATTATAGGGAGTTCTCCATATTTTTTAACACAGACACACAGTTTCCTCCACCAGCACTCCTTCTTCTAACATGAAGTTTGCAAAGCTTCAAGGTCACACCTGGCAATTGCTCAGGATGGAATGTGTTAGGTTTAAATCTAGTGATTATAATAAGGTGATTATAAACAGTGGATAAAAAAATTAGAGATGTGAATCGTGTCCTCGATCGTCTTAACGATCGATTTTGGCTGGGAGGGGGAGGGAATCATATTGTTGCCGTTTGGGTGTGTAAACTATCGTGAAAAATCGTTAAAATCGTGAGCCAACCCCCTAAAACCCACCCCCGACCCTTTAAATTAAATCCCCCACCCTCCCGAACCCCCCCCCAAATGCTTTAAATTACCTGGGGATCCAGCGGTGGTCCAGAACGGCGGCGGTCCGGAACGGCCCCCTCAATTGAATCCTGTTGTCTTCAGCCGGCGCCATTTTGCAAAATGGCCACCGCAAAATGGCGGCGGCCATAGACAAAAACGATTCGACGAAGGAGGTCGTTCCGGACCCCCGCTGGACTTTTGGCAAGTCTTGTGGGGGTCAGGAGGCCCCCCCAAGCTGGCCAAAAGTTTCTGGGAGTCCAGCGGGGTTCAGGAAGCGATTTCTTGCCGCGAATCGTTTTCCGTACGGAAAATGGCGCCGGCAGGAGATCGACTGCAGGAGGTCATTCAGCGGGGGTTCCGGACCGCCGCTGAACGACCTCCTGCACTCGATCTCCTGCCGGCGCCATTTTCCGTACGGAAAACGATTCGCGGCAAGAAATCGCTTCCTGAACCCCGCTGGACTCCCAGAAACTTTTGGCCAGCTTGGGGGGGCCTCCTGACCCCCACAAGACTTGCCAAAAGTCCAGCGGGGGTCCGGAACGACCTCCTTCGTCGAATCGTTTTTGTCTATGGCCGCTGCCATTTTGCGGCGGCCATTTTGCAAAATGGCACCGGCTGAAGACAACAGGATTCAATTGAGGGGGCCGTTCCGGACCGCCGCCGTTCTGGACCACCGCTGGATCCCCAGGTAATTTAAAGCATTTGGGGGGGGGTTCGGGAGGGTGGGGGATTTAATTTAAAGGGTCGGGGGTGGGTTTTAGGGGGTTTTAGTGTGCCGGTTTTCCTGCCCTCCCCCTTCCCCCGATTTACGATTTTTTAACGATAAATCGGGGGAATTGGTATTGTATCGTGGCCCTAACGATTTTTGACGATTTAAAATATATCGGACGATATTTTAAATCGTCAAAAAACGATTCACATCCCTAAAAAAAATACAAGAAGTCCACCATTTTAGAGTACATACGCAGTAAAGATTTTCTTATCAGTAGTTTGGCAATATATCAAGAAAGGCTACACAAAGAAGTCCAGACTGTGCATGTCCTATCCAAAGGGCATAAAAGCCCCATCACCTCAAGAGACAGATCAGCGCTGGAGATCCCTATCACAAGTTCTCTGCAGAGAATCTGTCTGAAGTTTGAGATGCTGTGGGTTTTATGCCCTTTGGGATAGGCCATGCGCAGTCTGGACTTCTTTGTGTAGCCTTTCTTGCTATATTGCCAAATAGCCTTTCTTGCTATATTGCCAAACCACTGATAAGAAAATCTGTACTGTGTATGTACTCTAAAAGATGAATATATATATAATATATATATATATATAATATAATATATATCTTTAATACAGACAATTATAGCAATTCATTATTTCACATAAGACATATAGTAATTCTTGTTATTTTCTTAGTCTGACTATGTGATACAGACCACAGGACAAATACAGAGCAGAACCCACTACTACAACACTCTCTCACACATATACACAAAAGCTCTCACGCCCACATGCTCTCCCACACATATACACACAAGTTCTCACTTACATGCTCTGCTACACAAGCTTACACATGCTGTTCCATAAACACACACAAAAACTCTCACTCACATGCTCTTTACACACAACATACAAATTCACATTCTTCCATATTCACACAAAGTTAAATTCTCACATGCTCTCCCACAATCACACACAAGCTCTCTCACACACACACAAGCTCTCTCACACATGCTGTCCCATAAACCAGCTCTCATATGCTCTCACCACACACATATACACAAGCTCTCACTTCCACATGCTCTGCCATACACATAAGCTTGCACTCTCACATTCTCTCACATTCTCACACACAAGCTCTCACACACACTAGCTCTCTTGCATGTTGTCCCACACATAAACTCTCACTCACATGCTCCCACACATACATATATACAAACTCTTGTATGCTCTCCTACACATGCTCCCTCTCTCTCACACACACCTCCCCCTCTTCAGATCTGTTTTAATTCTCTTCACTTTGGGCCTGTGGTGGGTTGGGCTCTGCCAGGTGGGCATGCAGCATCCTCCCATCTTTAGCCATGGGCAGGTTGTGTTTCACCAGTGGCCCTGTAGTCTCCTCCTATCTTCAGTCGCCAGTGAGTTGGACTCCATTGGCAGCTCTGCGGCCCTCTCCTATCTTCCCCTGCTGGCTCTTCCACAATGGAGAAGCAGGATGGGGGTAACCAGCACCCTATTGGCTAGCACCTTGGGTTATTACCCAGTTGGCCCATCTCTTAATCCAGCCCTGATGGTATCGATAAGATTTTAGAATTAAAAGAAAAGGAAGTGAACAAAAGGTGCTTAGTGTGGAAATATAATATCCACACACATGGGATAACATTAAGCACGACCAAATGTATATCTTTTTTGTTAATGGAGACCATGATCAGAAATGTATGCTATGGAAAGACTACTAGCTAACCATGGAAGCGTTAACAGAGAACAAGAATTAAGACATGGGCAGGTTCTATAAAATCACCCCGTCAAATTGTGTATGACTCCATCACATGAAGAATATAAGTGAAAGATGGAAGTGGAAAATTGCTAATCTATATGTGGGATGATCTAGCTACCATTTTGAAGTTAAAACCTAGCACTGTACATAGATATCAAAGAATATCAATTAGTAGGAGACCTTTTCACCCCTCTGCTACACTGCATCCCTGTCAAAGGCCATAGGGATGAGTTTATCACTCTCACTTATGATAAGCCTCATTATGTCCCTGTGGAAAAATAGCACATCGATACCACCTTTGAAATAAAGAATTGGAACACACACATTTATTTATTTATTTATTTATTTATTTATAGTTTTTTATATACCGCCGCTCATCAGAGATATCACGTCGGTGTACAGAGAACAGGAACTTACACATCTCATTGGAAGGTGATCCTTAAACTTCAGCTTCATCAAACTTCATCTACAACCCTGCAAAGTTGACATTTTTTTAACATGATTGTGTTTTAAAGACTATGGAGATCCCATGGCTCCTCGAAAGAATTATACAGCCTAGGCAGGATGCAGGCTTCCAGTGTATCATGGGCACCCAGGAATAGGTGGTGTATTTCATAATCTCTTTAGCAAAGAAATGCCACTTTTCAGAAGGGGTTTGAGATCATTGAGCTGCATGTGATAAGCATGGCCAAAAACGTATTCTGTGATATAATGGGGTTTGTGACCACAACAGTTCTAAATAAGATAAATAATGATGTGGACCAGATAAGGTTAGGGCTGGCTGTAATTTGAAGAGCTGTGAAAAGAAAAAGAGCAAAGCAGCAGATACAAGGGTATCCCAAACCTTGTAAAAGAAAGAAGTTTGGGGGTATCATGTCTCAGAAGCATAAGCGTAAGGCTAAGAAGAAAATGGATATCTCAGAGAAGAAAGATATATTTTAACAAAGCGCCATGGCATTTGTGCACCAAAGGTTGGAAGAATGTGTGAAATCGGAGCAGATCCTGTTTCAATTATCGCCCATCCAAACCAATATTGAAAAAAGCATTTATGTAGAAATACTTCCACTATCAGATTTACTGGAAACCGTGCCCTTGAATTTTTAAATCAACAGCCCACAGTGAAGATTATTTAGATTTAAATAATAAGCTGCTGTACCTGACCTGTAACATTGTGAAGCAGAATGATTCAGACCTTGATGAGGGAGCCAAAGCAAGTTTGGTGAACTACTGCGTTACCTCTCTTTTCAGCCAGCTGGATGTCATCCTCGGAGACTGGTTGATCAGCAGAGCAACTGCTACCCCTACAGAGCCCTCATAGAATTGCTGCTGAATTACTGTGAAGGACCCCTCAAAACACAAGTTACCAGTGGTCTGTTCTATAAATACACCACAGGGCACCATGAAGTGGTGGAACTGGGAGGGTGTAACACCAGTTATATGGAAAGGGCTGATTTTACGCAACTAGCTGGAAGGTGGAGCTCTTGGGGCATCTACACAGTATCCTGTTTTTTCAGTGTGGATGTGAAAATTAAGCTCACTTGCACTAAAGATACTTTCTGTTTAATGAGTGGTGATGCTGGAGAGCATTATAAACTCCATATTTTATCTGTGGCGCTGTTCATAAAAAGGGTGAAAGTGATCCTGGGGGCAGCCCTGATTTATCAATAGGCACCCATTATGCCTGTGCCTAGGGCAGCAAACATTTAAGGACATCAGGCTGCCTGATGTATGCTGCTTTCGAGCTCTGCTGCATCTCATTCAGCAGAGAATAGTCCTTTAGTATCCTGCAACAGACCCTTATAAGAGGAGGAAGGGTGAAAGTACAAAAGTGTCAGGGGAAAAAAGTATATTTACTGGTTTTGAACTGGGGTCTGCCTGGTTTGGGGCAGATGTTTTGCTTATAGAGTCACAGGATAGCTCAAAGAGAGCTAACTCTCTACTATAGAGAGAGCCTCCTATATGGCCCTGCCCCTGAGAATCCGGAGTGGACTCAAAAGGATCCCTCACAAGTTTTTCCAGAGTTTAGATGATTCAGTGGCCAGAACAATAGAGTGTGGGATTCTGGAGGAGACCCTTGAGTTAACCAAGCAATGTGTTAATGTTATTGTGAAGTTGGTAGTCTGCTATTTTGCTGTATTGTCATTGGACAGAAGCAAAAGTTAAAAGACCTGGACAGTCTCGCTGGATGAGATGCAAGCCTTATCCTTTTATTGTGAAAACCTCTTTTGTTACCTGCAATGCTGTAAGACAGGAGTTGTTGTATTTGCATCTCTAAATAAAATCCCTTGCTACCTTCATCCTGTGTCCATGGGTTGCAGGGTCTGTTGTTCCTGACACAAAAGTACCTAGGGACAGCAAAATCCTAAATCTGTCCCTGCCCAGGGATATGGTTGGTCGCTGAAGGCCAACATCAAGAATGCCTTGGCTGACATGGGGCTGAAGGTGTTTGGCAGCCTGGGCAGAGCTCACATTACCAACCAGGAAGATCTCTTAGGGGCAGTAGCACATGCTTGTTGTCCTGGTCTTCGTGGGTCTTGCACTATAAATTCCTTCCATTTTAAGCATTTCAACATTAATTTTGCTGTGCTGTACATGAATGGCAAACAAGCACCAGGCAAACCATTATAGCTGGACATGTGCTGCTCCACCATGACATTCAGATGATTGACCAAGCATTTAAATCATTTGTTAGAGCTGATTTAAAAGTAACAGGTTTATTCACTCAAAACATATGTTGTTTCTTTCTCTAAATGCTAATGACAATTTCCAATCCTTATCAGATCAATTCTTTTTTTTTTTATTATTATTATTAGATGTTCATTTACAAAGTAAAGCACAAACATCTAATAGATCACATTCATTCATCTATGACCATATTTCAGGAGGCACACCAGAGAACGGATTGACTTGATGCAGGTCACAGGAGTGGGGAACTAGTATAGTCGAATATGACAGTTGTAAATGTTTTTTCCAGTTGGGGATGCTTTAACTTTTTACTTTTTACTGTGTGCTCTTCTATTGTTGTTAGTCCTGTTAGTGGCTGGAGAAGTGCACATTACATGGAAGATGCAACACTTCCTGGACAAACAAACACCACTCCCACCTATGTACAGCTCCTTGGAGTATATCCTTTAAATCGTTACTTACTGTAGAACTGAAATATCTCTTTAGCACTATGTCTTATGAAAATGTACATTCCACTTCATCTTAATGTAACTCCTGGGTGGGACAGATCCTGTAGCTGGCACCCAGGGGCACATACAAAAGAGAAATGAATGGACCCTTTATGCACACAACTCGTGACTCACTGGACAGATAACTTAACTCTCTTGAGTTCCAGGATTCCCAGTAGAGAAAGTACAATAGTTCCAATTCTTGGGAGGGGAGGGGAGGGGTTGTAGCACAGGTCCTGCTCTGTCCTCTGTGCACTGCATTAATAATTATCACAGACTTTCAGCCACAGAACACTAAAAAGCAGGGTGATTTCCACCTTCTTTTACTGATAGTAGATTAGATGGACTGAAAATATTTACAGCTTCATTTCCTGTTCAAATAAAGTCAATAACTGATAAGAAAGATTAATAAGCTTGTGACCTCATTTCTGTAGCAAGTCTCTTAATTCTTTGGACATATACTAGTTAATATATGATCTCTTTCTTTTTCCCAGTTACTCAGATTACTAAATTTTCACAGATGGAAGATAGATAAATGCTCCTTTGTAGTCTTAAATTTATCCCAGCCTCTTCGCACTGTAGATGGTTAGAACAGAGTCCCAATTTATTATTAGAACATAAGTCCCAGTTCCCATCTCTCTCTTAAAGTACTTTAGCTTTTCTGGTTAGTACCTGATTGGCGCTCTCCTCTCAAATTCCTCTTCCTTGAGTCACAGCTGACACATTCTTTTCTTTACTACCTTTGCCTCCTTTTGTTTCCTGCAATTGGGCAGAACTCCCTCTTATGATGTTTCCTCTAATCTTCACTTCTTTCTAACTGAAAGATACCTCTATCCTTAGAGTTTGGTAACCGAGTCCCAGGATCCAAGGGCCATCAGCTCCCAGTAGAACAAAAGTAATCTTTGAACCCAAAAGGGGGGAAATCAAGTAAGAAACAGGATGGGTAGAATAAAACTTCCTTGCCTCAAAATAGCGAAGACAGTCCAAAAAGACTGCCAATTTAAAGCTGATCCTCTGAGGGAGGGAGAGAGCGCTCTGCAGGTCTTCCCTACCCTGTGATATGCACTAAATTATCTGGCCAACTTAGCTTGATACCACTGAAAATCAGTTAAGTTAGTCAGATAACTTTAGATCTGCTTTATGACAGGCCTAAAGTTATCCAGCCTTGTGTAGCCAGGTAACTTTCCATGTAATAACCAGACATCTTCAAAGATATCCAGTTACATAGGACGGTAAAATGAATAACAAAAAAAAAAAAAAATAGCCATTCTGGCCTCCCTCAATATCTCATAAATGGCCCTGCCAAGCCAGGCACCCCCTGACCCCCCCCCCCCCCCCACCCCCTTATAGAGAAATAGATTGGCGCCCACCAACCCTCTTCCCCATTGGTTTTTAACATTTAAATCAGGCCAGCAAATGCAGCCCCACCCTTCACTCGCCTGCCACCTCATTCTCAGGAGCCACCTCCCAGCCCCCCAGGCTCTGAACACAGCAGCCGGCAGCAAGGTGGCTTTATGCGTCCTGCGCTGCTGTTGTCAGAGCAGTGCTGGAAGCACCCGGGAGTGGGGGACTGTGTGAATGCCTTGCTGCCGGCTGGTGTGTTCAGAGCCTGGGGAGAGGCAGCCTGGGAGAAAGAGGTTGCAGGTGGGGAAAGAATGGAGTCGGGTGGGATTGAGGATCCTGCCATCATTGGAGGGATTTGGGAGGAGGGAGGTGCACGACCAGCTAAATTCATTTATGAAATATCGGGGAGGGAGAGGGAATTGAACGGCAATGTTCTCTTTTTACTTTAATTGCCACTTAACTAGACATCTTCTAAGAAACCCATTTAATTGAAAAGTTAGCCAATCACACAAGGCAGGATAACTTTAAAATCTAAATGGCTATGTCTGAATATAATCTGATTAGATGTAGCCAGATAACGTCAGGCAAGTATATTCAGCGGAACATTTATCCCATGGAATATCTGGGATGAGTTTTCTGCCTAATTTCAGCCAGATAACTTGTCCATTCACCGGGCTTACTGATTAGAAACTGTAAAGTAGGAATAAAAGGCTACATTTTTTAAACACCTAATATTATTGTATCTTTTCATACCTAGCTCTAAAAATAGGAAGCTAAAAACTCAGACTGGAACCCTACTTAGAAGATAATTGCCAAGCAACCACTGTTTATAAATAGAAAAGTCAACATTTTATTAACATTGCTCCGTGGCGTCCACATTCACATCAACATTTCAGCTCCTCAATCTTGGCCTTCAGGTCTTCTGCATAGGCTCCCTTAATTACAGCTACCTGCAAAACAAGAAAACATGTAATTTGTTTGTTTATTAAAAGAAAACAAGCATATAAAGGAAGATTTCAATGTGTACACCCTGATATGTAGGGCAGGGTTGAAGGAGGAAAGTGGAGTCTCTGCAGAGTGGGATACCTTTTATTAGACCAACCTACCAATCATCCACAGATTATGATGAGGAGGAATGCAAGCTTTCGAGGGCATATAGTTCCCCTCTTCAGATCTGTCTTGCCTTTGAAAGGCCATCTTTGGCTTTTTTCAATGTTGGTCCAATAAAAAAGTATTTAAACTAGCAAATAATTCAATTTATACCTTTATATGTATATTCCTTACTTTTAGATTAATGTATGCAAGTTTACCAAATCTAGGCCTAGATTCATCAAAATGCTATAAAGCAGAAATATGGTGCATTAGCATCGAGATTTTAAAAAAGGGTGTGGCTAGGGAAATTAATGATATACCGCCTTTGAACATTATGGGCCGGATTTTAAAAGGGTTACGCGCGCTGGGCCTATTTTCAAAAGGCCCGGTGATGTGCGTAAAGCCCCGGGACGTGTGTAAGTCCCAGGGCTAGCAAAAAGGGGCGGGGTGTAGGTGATCCTGGGCGGTCGCGGGGTGGGTGTGGGGCAAGAGGCCTCTGACACAGCGGCCATTTGCTGCTGTATCAAAGGATCACGTACCGGCAGGCTGCCGGCATGCGCAACCGCAGGCGCAAAAGGTAAAATAAAGATTTGGGGGGTGTTAGAGTAGGGCTGGGGGGGAAAGGTTAGGGGAAGGGGTGGGAAGGTTAGGGTAGGTTAGGGGGAAGGGAAGTTCACTTCCAGGCCGCTCCAATTTTGGAGCAGCCTGGGAGGGAATGGAGGAAGACAGCGTGGCTCAGCGCACACAAGGTGCACCCTCTTGTGCGCACTGATCTTGGATTTTATAACTTGCACACACTTGCGCGCGCAAGTTATAAAATCTGGTATACATGTGCACGTGCCGGGTAGCGTGCACACGTGTACGCCACGCGCGCATGTTATAAAATATACCCCTATGAATATTGGATTCTCAATAGTGCGCACACACAAAACCAACTCTATTTTCAATCATAAGAAACACAAACACACACACAAGTTGACATTGGAGATCGGTTTGCTATGCAGCTACAGATATGCACATAATGTTACCCATTACTAAACCGGAAGCAAAGCTATATAAACAAGATGCCAACTATTCATAGCATTTTTAGAAAATTCAGATTTTGCATGTATATCTTCTTTAATACAAACCAAAAATACATTCACCCCTCCCCCTCCCCCCCCCATAATGGCAAATATAAGCACATAATTAAATTTCGTGCATTTTTTAGCTAACTTAAAATCCACATTGAGTGCATAGGGCTGAATTACATGCATAACTCTATTTTATCCATCAAAATCTCGACAATATATATATATATTTTTTAAATTAATTTTCATTATTATTCCATCATCATTCATGCCCATACCTTCTTGCCTTTCTTGAAGAACATGAATGTTGGCATGGATGAGATTTCCCAGGCTTCTGCTAGATCCTATAATGAGATACATATAGAGAATACGATAGAGGAAGCAATCCAGTGCTCTGCAGATTATTTTACTGAAGCCACCATGCCCTGGTGTCACTGCCCCTGGATGTAGTCAGTGACGCATTTAGGATTTTGCTGCCCCTAGTCACTGTTGGTGCTGTTTTGCCCCCCTCCTATCCCCAAATAAAGATCTACTCCCATAAGGTCAGACAACAGAGAGCAGAAAGTGTAAAGCACAGCCCCAGTGTTTCCTTCTGAGAAGTAAATGCTCTGGAAAAATTGTAATATTGTGAAGCATATTAATTTTATAATGCAAAATACATGATGGAAATGTTGGTACGTTTTCTAACATTGTTTGTGTCTGTATAATTTACTTTATTTTAGTGGGGGAAGAAAATGGATCTCAGGGAGGAGATTACAGGGATGGAGAGAACGATAGTACCGGGGGGTGGGGAGATAAGGAAGGAAGACTTGGAATGGGATGAGAGCACAGAAGATGGGGGGAGAGTGTGAGAAACAAAGAAGATAGGGAATGGTGAGAGGACTGCGGATGGGAATAGAGACATAGAAACGACGGTAGAAAAAGACCAAATGATCCACCCAGTCTGCCCAAACTTATGTTTATGGCAGTATCTGCTACACTGTGCGAGTTACCCTCATGCTTATCAGTTTCCCAGACCATTAAAGTCAGGGCCCTCATTGCATGCGGTTTGTTTCCACGGCAAGGGTTAAGGGAAACCTGATTCAGAGAGCAATGTTGGAGTTGCATCGAAAGTATCAAGCTTAAGGGTAGTAAATGCTGCATCAGAAAATTGCCCCCATGTTTATTTATTCCCCAGACTGTAAAAGTCAAGACCCTTGTTGGTTGCTCTCTGAATCCAATTCTCCTTTTCCCATTGCCGTTGAAGCAAAAAGCAACGATGGGAGTTGCATTAACAATATCAAGGCTTATTTGTTAAGGGTAGCAACTGTCACACCAGCAAGTTACATTCATGCACTCTTTTCTTCGTTTCCATCCTCTAGCCTTTAGGGATCCACAGTTTTTATCCCATGTCCCTTTAAATTCCTTCACTATTTTCATTTTCACCTCTTCCTCCAGAAGAGCATTCCAGGCGTCTACCACCCTCTCCATGAAGAAATATTTCCTGACATTGGTTCTGAGTCGTCCTCCCTGGAGTTTCAATTCATGACCCCTAGTTCTATTGATTTCTTTCCAATGGAAAAGGTTTGATGATTCTGCATCATTAAAACCTTTCAGGAATCTGAAGGTCTGTATCATATCTCCCCTGCACCTCCTTCATAGGGAAGGTCAAAGAAAGAGCAGGAATGTGAGATAAAGAGAGAAGTTGTAGGATTATGGGAGGAAATAGGTGGGGTTTAAGTATCTGGGGAGAAGGGAGAAGAAAAGAGTAGGGATGTGCAGAGGGACGCCATACGTTGCATTCGGAATTCATATTCGTTGGGGGGCAGATACATTGCATTCGGCAAGGGGGGCCCCCCGATACGTTAATGTGTTCATTCTTTTTTGTTTCCTGGCTAAAATTGAATTAACTACAACCCCCCACCCTCCTGACCCCCCCAAGACTTACCAAAACTTCCTGGTGGTCCAGCGGGGGGGGGGGGGGGGGGGGCCGGGAGCCATCTCCTGCACTCATGCCCTCAGCTGAAGGTATTCAAAATGGCGCCGATACCTTTGACCTTACTATGTCACAGGGGCTGCTGGTGCCATTGGTCGGCCCCTGTCACATGGTAGGAGCAATGGATGGCCGGTCCCCCAAAACTTGCCAAAATTCCCTGGTGGTCCAGCGGGGGTCCGGGAGCGATCTCCTGCACAAGATGGCGCCAGCCATCCATTGCTCCTACCATGTGACAGGGGCTGACCAATGGCACCGGTAGCCCCTGTGTCATAGTAAGGTCAAAGGCTATCGGCGCCATTTTGAATACCGGCAGCTGAGGGCGTGAGTGCAGGAGATGGCTCCCAGACCCCCCGCTGGACCACCAGGGAGTTTTGGTAAGTCTTGGGGGGGGTCAGGAGGGTGGGGGGTTTGTGTAAATTCGCTCCTTTAGGCGGCCGAATAATTCGGCAAAGAGTCATTGTATTCGTGGGGAATCGCAATACATTTTGCTTCCCCACGAATACAACGGATATGGCCCTATACGTTGCGGAATACAAATACGTTAGAAACAAATGCACAACCCTAGAAGAGAGTTTCCATGATCTGGGGGATAAAATTGAAGATCAAGGGAGAGAAGTCTGAACTTGCATTGTGGGGGGAGGGGGAAAGATTGCTCCAGTCAGGATCCCCTTTGTATCATTTCCCCTACCTCCCATCCAAACAAGACACTGCCCCTTCTGCCATTCCCCACTTCCACACAGATGGATGCCCCCTAGCTGATGCCCTCACCGCACATTGGACTCCCAATCAGCCCCTCCTGACCTCCATAAAATTAACCTAGTTTTGTCTGTCTCCTCCAGATTCACTCGCTCCCCTCTTGTCTCTGAATGATAGGAGGTAGAGGCTGGATTAAGAAGCAAAGTATCTCTTCTTTGGTTTGCTATGTCTTCTCCAGGCTCACCCCCTTGCCTTTTGTTGTCTGCTTGCTGACTGGCAGGGGAGGGGTTTGATCAGAAAACAGAAGAGTAATCTCTGCTGAGTGAGATTGAACACAGCTGAAGGCCTCAGATTTTTGCTAACTTAGGCATAGGTCTAGTGTGCCTATTACCAAAACCAGGCCTCCATAAAAAAAACATAAGAGTTGCCATGCTAGGCCTGACCAAGATCAACCAAGGTCCACCAAGCTCAGCATCCTCTCTCTGATAGGGGCCAATCCAGGTCACAAGTACCTGGCAGATCCCATAAAGTAGATCTTATTCCTCTTATTCACTCCCAGGGATAGCAATAGCTTTCTTTAATCTACCTGACTAATAACACAATATGGACTTTTCCTCCAGGAACTTGTCCAAACCTCTTTTAAACCCCACTATGCTAGTTGCCTTGCTCACAACCTCTGGCAGCAGATGCCACAGCTTGATAGTGCGTGGAATTAAAAATGACTTCCTATGATGTGCTTTGAATCTGCTCTTTGTTAGTTTCATGGAGTGACCCCTTGTTTTAGGATCATTTGAAAGGGTAAATAGTCATCCTTTATTTACCCATTCCACCCCACTCATTATTTTATAAAAGTCTATCACTGGTGATTTGTTTAGGTGTGAGGGAACCCCCTAAAATAGATTTTGGACATTTCTCATTGGAATGCTAAACCGTTAAGATATTTAATCTGTACACAGCCTCCTCGCATACATTGGAACATATTACCGAAGTACATTTTTTA
Organism: Rhinatrema bivittatum; assembly: GCF_901001135.1. Classification (NCBI taxonomy): domain Eukaryota; kingdom Metazoa; phylum Chordata; class Amphibia; order Gymnophiona; family Rhinatrematidae; genus Rhinatrema; species Rhinatrema bivittatum. The sequence goes on along the minus strand of NC_042615.1, from coordinate 542,383,114 downwards.
CATAACAGGCAAACTGTTTTTTACTAAATGAAAAATAAATTCTATGTATATCGATGTGTGTGCCAGAAAGATAGGATAAGGTTTGTACTATAAACTACTAACATCTGAATGGGGCATGAACCCCTGCACCCCCCCAAAAAAAATTATAAATGGCTTAAAAGTACTTTTGACTCAGTTCATGAGATTGTGAAGAATCTGAGCATAGTAGGGGTCAAACATTTCATCAAATTAGTAACAAATGTATTTTGGATTTAAACTGCAAGCATATAAGGTGGTGGTAATACAAACATTTCTGGAGAGCATAAATACTCATTATATGCTCCCTCAACCGCTCTTTGTTAGATGTTAGGTATTGTGCTGAAGTCAGACTGTGAGCTCTGGGAAACATGTCTTGCAGGATGCTATGGTGTTCAGCAGATACACTCTGATGGTTATCGCCACAAATAAGGACATGCACTCCTAGAAATAAGCATCCACCTGGTGCTAAAATACAAACAAACACCCAGCATGTAACAGATGAGCATTCTGCTGTGAACTAGCTTGTTATCATCACACTGACACTGATGCACCAACAGACAAACCAGGCAGCCACATTTCCAATCAGTGGCTCAAAGCTCCCATTTTGTTTCTCTTCCAAGGAGTAAGCTTAAATGGAAGGGGGTAGGGCAGGGCTAAAAATGTTTTCTTGCCCCTGAACTAGAATGTTATTGATACTAATGCACCCACAGTCAGACAAACTCTCCCCCATTGGCATTCCCTGAGACACTTGCTGGCCCTGTCACCATCAGAGACGCCAACTGCTTCCTGGTCCTGGTGTCCTCCAAGAAACAAACCCTGTGGAACTTCTCTCAGTCCCAGGTTTACAGGCACTGGCTCCCTCCCCCATGAAGGAGACAGAATATCTTTATTCAGACGCTCTTTCCCAGTCACAAGCCTCAATCTTACGGTTTAGGAAAGCTGATGGAAAGGAGATTTTTTTCCATTTTCCTCTTGTCTCTCATGAGCTCTAAGGGGAGCTGAGACCTCTGGCTGTGTCTCCTTGCTTTCTCTATGCCGCTTTCCCTCCCTTCTCCCTTCCCCCTTCCCCCTTCTCACTAAGTTGCAGCTCCCGTGAAAATTTTTGGACAGCCTTCAATTCACTTTCTCTTTTAAATCATGGCTCCACCCCATTGGTGATCCCCTTGCAAGGAATATCACTGGTAAATAAATCCCTGAAGTTTGTTTGCTGACCCAGCTGCAGAGCATCTTACATATATAATAATAATAATAACAATAGTAGTAGAAGTAATAGTAGTAGTGAGGGTCATTTTCAAAGGTATTTCTAAGAGTTGAACAGATCTTTACGACCCACAGCTGGCGCTTGTTGCAAAATTGTCTGCCCAATATGGGGGGCAAATGTATGTGCCTATAGTCTGAATACTCCTACATTTATCCAGACTGAGGGCAGACATTCCCAGGGTCAGGATTGGGATCTGCATGCATACTTTTGGTAAAATTGCAAAGATATATCCTGCACACAAATTGGGAGGTGTAATTGTGTGGGGATAGTTGGTGGGATAATTTTCAAAGTGAACTTAGGCACTTATGAAAGCTGTAGTAACTTACGCAAGTCTTTCCTGGCACATGCATGAGGGTTCTTACGAAATTACCCCCATAATATACTTGAATACACGCCTTTACATTGGATGCTTAAAGACAGTCAATTACATTACCAAGAATAGAGATATTTGTATGGATATATTACACAGGGTAGGGTGAAGCAGTGTGCTACTTTGACATAGCACAAAAATATTCCCAACATGATTATTCTTGCTGAAGTGTTTTGTGTTTCATACCTAAACACCATAATCTACAGCAGAAAGTTTCCTGCTCTGGCAGCACCATGTTCAGATGTCTTACAGCGGTGTTTCTCAACTTTGTGTACCAGGAACTGGCTAGTTACCATCCTAAAAATAGACCAGCTACAAGGCTCACCCATTAAACTGACCAGCAAGGATCAATCCACCAATACTGAACTGTGAAAGAGGGGATCCCCCTCCCCCATCACCTCCCCCCCTTCAATCCCCTGTGTCAAGAAATTGAAGAGTGAGAGGCCTGGACTTTTTAAACTCCCTATTTTCCTTTGTTTAAACCTGAAATCCCAGGATAAATCACTGGCTCGCCCTCCCCCTCCCAGCCAGCAACTATTGTGCCTTCTTCCCCCTGCCCCAAATACCAACCAACTATCTTTTTTTTTTTCTCTGTTTTTTTGTTTTTTGTTTTAATTAAATCCCTTTTCTCTCCTTCCTCTAATCCCAGCCATCAACCAGCTTATCTAAAAATATAAGTGGCATGGATGGGATGTGCATGCCCTGCACACATTCTCTCATCCCCCCCTACACTCACACACCTTTCCTCTCCCTGCTTCCCAGAGACTCTCCTCTTTCCCCTTCACTTCCGTCTCTGCACTGCCACTAAAACAAGATAACAGCACACAGGCAGAGGAAAAGAATTGGGGCAAGCAGTTACAGCCAAAGGGCACGCTTGCATGGCTCTTGACTCTTCCAGCCTATGGCTTAAGGTTGTGGGCTCCCCACCAGCCACACTTCTGATTTTTTCTCCTCACCAGCAGCTCCTCTGATGAGCCTGAGGATCCCTACCCACAATACTGTGCCCATTGATCTCACAGTATCTTTGATTTTGAGGCCTGCTCTCCGCTTGCTCTGACCGTCTTCTCTTAGCTCCCCCCCCCCCCCCCCCCGGCCACTTTTCTGGTACCCAGGGCTTGGCCAGTTGTAGGGGAAAAGTGATGGGGTGAGGCGCAGGTTTTGCTGACCTCACTGCAAACCGCTTTAAAAATTATCCTACCAAAGACACTCACTTACAGCTATATATACATTTGCCCTGTAAACTTACATGCATCCTTTGTAAAATAAAAAAAAGCAAGCATGTAATGAAACTCTGCCCCCACCCCACCCCTGGAAATGCCTCTGCACAGCCCGGATAAACATACACGCAAACGTTACATATGCACATAAATGTTTACTCACATATCGGGTGGGCAGTTTTATAAAACCCATTTCTGGATATAAAACATAAAGAAATTCCCAAGAGAGGACCTCAACTTTTCTCCCTGCCACTTAAGCTGTGGGAACCTCCTCCCTCTCAATGGGCAGAACATTAATGAAACCAGGGTTCAAATTCCACTTGGGCAAGTCACTTTCTCTCCCTTTGCTTCAGATAACCACTTGTATCATAATCTCTCTGAAGCAGGGACTTATTGTACACAAATACTAATAATTCTGTAATCAACTTTGAGCATTATTTGGAAAAGTGGGTTAAAAACCATGAAGTTATTATTAAGGTATCTTCTGTTCCGCAAACACAACAGGTTTCCAATAACATAATAGCAAAAGGTAATGCCAAACACATGGCTTAACTGTAACATTTAATAAACTGTAACTTACCGCCACTTCATCCACATCAACTTTAAGGAATACTACGTCTTTATACTGTTTGCATAATGCCTAAAAAGAAAAACATTTTGAAACATGAGTTTGGAAATCTGAATGCTTCAAGAGCGTTTTATGCAGTTGAAACAAGTCACAGCAAAGCAATAACTGTTTATGTTTTGGCAGAAGGCCTTTTATCTTCAGTTTCAGCTCTGGCTTCTTTCTGCCATTAAAAAGAAATGGCGAAGTCTCAGACCACCTATGAGTTATATGAATGAGAGAACCCAGGAAGCAACAAGCAAGTCTCACTTATCCTAACCCTTTCCATACACTCCCTCCAGCTGATAAGCAGACTTATTTTGGTTTATATTTTCCGATGAACGGAGAACTCCCCAAATGGTGTCACATTAACAGCAGTGGAAACAGAAGACTCATTTATCCTCAGCAGAGGTACCAGATGGAGAGTGGCAATGCAAGCCCACACTGGCCCCTGACCCTTCTCTGAAGGGATACTTCTAAGGGTAAGAGGGTGATTTTCAGAACTTGGGCATGCCATAACATTTTGGGATCCTGTCTCCCCTCCCCCTGCCCCCACCTCATTGCCAACAACGATACAATACTAGTTCCATAATGCTCTTTATTGAATAGATAAAAACGGCTACAGCCATACAAGCATGAACTTAAACATAACACACAGAAAGCCTTTGTGCAAACTTAACATTAACCTTTTATAACAGAGTAGCCTACACCCTCACCATCAAATAGTTCATGCTGTTATTCCCCCCCCCCCCCCCTACTGCCGCTATCCCAGTGAGGCAGTAGCCCTCCAACCTTCTGCTCTGTGAAGGAGGTACTCACCGGCATCCCGCTCCGTGAATACCGCCATGGCCACTGCCACTCCATGCAGTGTGCTGCTACCTCCTGGCCATTCTTGCAGGCCATGCCTATTTCTTTATGCCAGGCCTCCATTTAGCCACCATTAGACCAGATACCCATCTTGGTCTGCGCCATCCATCGCATATGTCCACAGCCCCCCGCCTATTAATAGGTTGACCAATAACACCCCACAAGCTTCCTCCTATGCATATACATTGGCGCCTGGACTCTTTCCCCTCCCACTAACGCCAAAGCTTCTCCCTATGCTCCAGTGAGGGCCTTTCCATTGCAGGGTCCAGTTACTCCTTCTTGGGTCCCTACCCCCCACCTAACTCACTAGTACCTCTGTGGCTGTTTGCAAGGAGAGGATAAAGAGTTCTGTGCCAACCTTAGATAAGTGAATCCCATCTGGCCTGTACAAGCCCATGCAGCCAGTGGGTATATCCTCACATATGATAACGTGTTCTCCTATGGCCCATACTCAAGATCTACTTCTTTGTTTTATTTCTGCCTGCTCTTTTCGATGCTTTTGATGGAAGCCACTCCTCTCCACACCAAGTGAGGGATAATGTAGAACCAAACCAACACTGCTGGCTGCCAGCAGGCCTTAATGAACACCAAATCCTACTAGATGCCAATGATGAAGCCAATGTTTTTGACAGAGACCAGGTCATTACCACCTAAATGAAAGATGATAAATTCCAGCCATGGAAGCTCTGAGTCATGTTGAAGAATGGCCCCACCTCATCCCTTTATTGCTTAGCCAGAAAATGGTAGTTTTGCTCTATGGTATGCCCATCTGTTTGGTGATACTCTTTGTCTTGGCTCTAATGTGTGCCCAATAAATGTATGAGTGACCCAGGATGCATAGAACTTTAGCAAAAGCAGGAGAAGAGTCTACGGTAAATAACAAAACCAACGTTAGGGTGAGCAAGGCTAGCAAATGCCCTAGCAGCCCTATGCTAATTCTGCCCTATGGCCCTTATCTGTGCCTCGCTTAGCCTACTGCTGCTCGCGAATGATGCCACACCATTTCTGAAGGAGTGTGTTATTCCGTGGCTCCTCCTCTGTTGCTGCCAACGCTCTACAGAATAAACTAATGAACTGGTAATGCATTCATGCAGAACCATCCTGATGGCTCAATAAGGGGCCTTTCCTGGGTGGGTACATCCCTAAATAATCTCGCAAGGCCATAACTGGACATATAGCTGCCACATGAGCAGGATACAAACTAACCCCCTCCCTGCTACATGCTGGTCAGTTTTTGACCTTCTGATGAAAATTTGGACTGTGTCAGGACAGACCCGTATATCCTCTTCTGCAAGGCACCCATTAGAAACCCTGGTGGTCGCCTTAGCGCGGGTGATCAGCTCGCTAACCCAAAAGGCCCTGAAAAACAAAGAAAAGCCACTCTTCCACAGCTTGACTTCAGAAGCAGTTGTGCTCATCCACTACAGCCTGTAAAACAGCCGGCGTAGCAGGCCTCCTGCTGTCAGCCTTAGCGGGCTCTTGCCTCCACCACCCCGCATCGATTTTGTAATCAAAGAGGAGTGTCGTGCTGCTCAGCAGAGTCTCGCTGCGGGAAGGCCCGCTGATCTCGGGGGTAAGGGCAGCTACTTGCCGGGGAGACCCACGAGAGGTAAACGTAACAGAGAGATGCAAAGAGGAAGGGGGGGGGGGGGTGCCAGAGAGGGAGGATGTGTCTTCCTGTACTTTTCCTCTCCCAGAAAAGCCTGCAGGAGGAGAGAATTAGCCTATTACTAATTAATTCCTTCTCAAATGCTTTCTATGTTACAGCACAGGAGCATTAAAATGAAGTTATCTGCACACAAACTTGTTCACTGCGTTATTTATATCTCTCTGTTTCACAAAGAAGAAAAATCAAAAGCTTAACTTTTAAAAAATCAAAATACTAAAATTGTCACTAAATTTCAAAACTAGGGGGTTTTTTTTATATTAGTTTCCAGTCAGTAGCATGAGTTCTCCTGGGCACATAGCAATTTTATGCACACACAAACTACTAATTTAATATTGGTCTTTCCTTGAAATCAGATTATGAAACAGACTTGTACAAACAACAAACTTGGTTTGTTTTTCTTCATTTCTCTGTGGGTTTTACAATGAAAAAGGATGGTATACCATTTTTAAAGTCAATATTCACATTTTTCCCCAAATCTTTCTTTCCAACTTACTTCATAATATGGAGCAATCTTTTTGCACGGGCCACACCATGAAGCTGAGAAGTCTGTCACTACAAGTTTATCAGACGACTCAATTAGTATTTGGTCAAACTCCCCCTGTAAATAAAAATGCCAGAAGTTGCAGATCAGTCACAGTGCATTTCTTCTCACACATAGGAATATAAGAATAGTCATGCTGGGTCAGACTGAGGATCCATCAAGTCCATTATCCTCTTTTCAATAGCAGCCAATCCAGGTTACAAGTACCTAGCAAGATTTTAAACAGTAAATAGCTCTCATACTGCTATCGCACAGTGATATTCCCTAAGTCTGTAGTGACTATTCCCTAAGTCTGCTTGGTTAATAACACTTTATGGAATTCTTCTCTAAGAACGGTTTGAAACCTTTTTAAACCCAGCTATGCTAAATGCCTTAACCACAGCCTCCAGCAATGAATTCCAGATCTTAATAGTGCATTGAGTGAAAAATAATTTTCTCCAATTTGTTTTGAATGTGCTACTTACTAACTTCATGCAATATTCCCTAGTATTTGCATTGTTTTGAAAGAGTAAATAACTGATTTAAATTACCCATTCACTCATAATTTTACAGACCTTTATCATATTCTGGCTCATCTAGTGTTTCTCAAAATTGAATAGCCCTAACCTCTTTAGCCTTTCTTCATAGGAGAACCATTGCATTCTCTTTATCATTTTGATCACCCGTCTTTATACCTTTTCCAATGCAACTATATCTTTTTTGAGATGCTACAACCAGAACTATACACAGTACTCTAGGTGAGGTCTAACCATGGAGAGTTACAGAGGCATTATGATATTCTCCATTTTATTCTCCATTCCTTTCCTAATAATTCCTAACATTCTGTTTGCTTTTTTGACTGCTGCCACAAACTGAGATAAGGATTTCAAGGTATTGTCCACTAGATGCCCAGATCCTTTTCCTGGGTGGTAGCTCCTTATATGGAGCCTAGCATTGTGGAACTATAGTATGGGTTACTTTTCCCCTGTGCATCACCTTGCACTTTTCCACTTGAAATTTTATCTGCCATTTGAGTGGCCAGTTGTTATAAATCTGATGCTGGATGGGCAGAGCAATCAGATAGGAGTTAAGAATGATAGGTTATAATCCTGCAAAGGGGAAGAGTTAGTAATCTGTTATGCTTTGCTCCTGTAGGAGGAGTTAGCAATCTGTATGAGCTGGCTCCTGTGGAAGGAGGAGTTAGCCATCTGATATACTCAGCTCTGTAGAGGGAATAGATAACAATCTGTAAAGGTACAGACTGCAGAGGTAGCAATCTAATATGAATCTGTAGCTGAAGACTCCTGATGGGAAAGGAGTAGCAATCTGTTATCAGCGGAGTGCTTAGAGATGATACTCGACTGTAAAGGAATGTAGATAGGTGGGTCCTTGGGCCGATGGCAGATGACAGCGCCCCCAGGAAGATATCCTGAGAGGGACCACCGGCTAGGCTTGGATATGGAGACTGACACAGATAGTTCTTTTATTAGACAGGTGCGTAGAACCACCAAAGGTGGCAGTAGTGAGCTAATATGCCCGGCAGGGCTGAAGTCCCTCAGAGACTGGAACAGCGATCCCAGGGTTGCTGAGCTGTAGAGAAACTATAGATAGTGAGTAGACAAGGTATGCAGTGTTCATAACCAGAACTAGATGACAACTCACATAAGGTCTTAATGAAGCTCAGTAGATGGAAAGGGTCAGCCTCAAGGAGTGAGTACCTGGTTCCAGGGAAAGCTCTGAGAGTGCGATTGGTAAGTCAAAATTGTCTGTATCTGCGATAGCTTCCAGGCAGTAGAGATTCTTCAGAGTGTTCAGGAACATGGGCCCTCGAGGAGCGAGTACCGGTTCCTATCTGCGATCTGAAATAGGAACTCACAATGTCTGTATATGCGATAGCTTCCAGGCAGTAGAGATTCTTCAGAGTGTTCAGGAACATGGGCCCTCGAGGAGCGAGTACCGGTTCCTGTCAGCAATCTGAAATAAATAAAAGAGAGCGAGGCCCCCGAGGAGCAGGTATCCCTGGTAAGTCCGAGGAGGCAGACTAGCTTGGATGAATCCGAAGACAAATCCTTGCTAACTCGATCTGTTAGCAAATTCTGAGACCTTTTGTATTGGAAGCGGATGACATCATCTCGGGGGATGCCCCCAAGGTTCGCGCCCTTGCTGGTACATCAATGGGAACACGCGCGCACCCTACGTCATCAGGAACATGGCGGATCCACAGTGTCGTGCTGGTCCGGGGATGCCGGAGAGAAGCGGCAAGAAGACGCCGCAGCAGCTAGCCGTCCATCAGGCCCAGAGGGAGTCGCCACAGAGGTAGAGAGGGCGGAGTGAGGGTGTCGAGCAGCGACGGACGCAACAGTACCCCCCTTCAAAGGGCGATCTGCTCTTCGGGTTCCAGGCTTTGGTTTCAAAAGATGTGCGAGGTGAAACTGATGAAGCATCTCTTTATCCAAGATATTGGTCTGAGGCTCCCAAGTGATCAAATCGGGGGCCGAAGCCTTCCCAAATCAGAAGGTATTCAAAAGTCTTGCCTCTGTTACGAACATCCAGAATCTCTTTGATCTTGATTTCTATTTCATCTTCTGCAAAGGTGACAGATGATTTTTGAGATTTGGAAGAATCTTTCAGAGTGTTATTGATGGTATCAGCAGCAATGGGTAGAGCTGCTGTGGACTTCACTGAGGAATTCAGTGGAAGTGGTGATGTTGAAGAATGTCCAAAATCCACTTCTAAAGATGACTCTCCAGTAGGTCACTGAGGTCTCAGCCTAGGCTAAAACCCCGGTATCATGCTCGGGCATAGGCCGCGGCCCATTTTGCAGGTTGCAGCTCAACCAGTGACTCAACGAATGACTTTTTTTTAAAAATAGGTTTTCAAAACGAAACGAGATTTCAATGAAATTTCATTGGAGTTTAACTCTTTCCATTTTGAAACTGAACCAAAATGAAATAGGAAATTTCAGCCCATTTCCTATTTTGATTGTCTTGAATGCCCATCCATACAGAAATACGTACTAGTAGTAGCAGCTTGCTGCCATCTCTCTCTATCCCTTCCTTTTCAAAACTCTCTTTTGACATGGAGCTACCTAGCCGCAGCAAACAGGATCAGTAAATCTTGTTTTTCAAGTGCCCTGTCTTAAACTCAGCACTCTCCTGCCTCTTTGAAGCCCTGCCATGTCATGCCCTGCCCTCCTGGCAGCAGTACACACAACAACCACCAGCAGTTTCTGCAAAAAGAGGAATGAGGTAGATATCTGATAAATAACTTTAGAGAGGTCAAAAGAACTGTCTTAATTATATTATACTAGCCATTAAGCCCGTAACAACGGGCTACATTTAAAAAAAATTTCGGTCCATTTCCTTCCCACTCCCTCCCCCTCATTCTCCCTCTCTCCCTCTAGTCTCCCTCCCACCTCCCCTCCCCTCACTCTCTCCTCCTCCCTCCCACCTCTCCTCTATTCTCCCTCCCTCTCACCTTCCCCCTCTATTCTCCCTCCCTCTCACCTTCCCCCCCCCCCCCCCCTCCCTCAGCCCCTCACTCCTCTCCTCCCTCTCCCTCCCCCTCTCCTCACTCTCTCCTCCCTCCCCCCTCAGCTCACTCTCTCCTCCCTCCCCCTCCTGTCTCCTCCCTCCCCTCAGCTCACTCTCTCCTCCCTCCCCTCACTCCCTCCCCCTCTCTCATTCCCCTCCCCTTTCATCTCATCCACAACCGATAATGGGGGCTGTCCCTCCCTCCCTCCCTCGCACGTGCCACCGCCGCTACTGCTCCTCCCGCTCCTGCTCGTCGTCGCTGCTACTACTGCTCCTCCCGCTGCTGCTCGTCATCGCCGCTGCCGCCGCTGCTCCTGCTCCTAGCGACCCAGCGCCTTTATTTTTTCGGTCACTCTGGCCGACGTGCTCGCCCACGCATGCGCGGTACAGCTGCTCTCTACTACGCATTTGTGGCACGTCGGTCAGGGCTCCCTTATCTAGTAGATTATGAATATTTGCTAGCTACTGTAAACTGATTTGATATGCTTGCATGAAAAGTCGGTATATAAAAATTATTAAATAAATAAATTGCTTGAGTGCTTCATTCTGTATTGTATAGTTAGAAAACCAATGACATCAACTACAATCATTACTCATAGCTTCAATATGAGAAGTGCTGTACATGGCAGCTTTGTGGCTCAGTCCTGTGCCTCAGGCTATAGGACTGCGCTGCAGCAGACTTGAGTTGGAACCTGCTGTTCGATGGCACTGGCAGGGAGGGCTCAGGAACACTGCCAAGACCAGGGAGGGAGGGAAGATGGCTGCCATTAAGGTGGCGACCCCTGCTGGCCATACAGGAATGGTGAGAAATAGTCTTGAAGGTTCTTGAGTCACCCAGGCATACCATCTTGGTGGGGTGGGGAGAGAGAGAAGAAATTTTATAAAGGTAAAAAAATCAGATTAAAGATACTGCAACTGTTTTCTATATCAACAGCTGAAAGATTCACCTGGGGAATTCTGTGATTTTACTCAAAGTGCTACAGGAAATTAAAATGTAACCACCCTCACCCGCTCAAGCCCTCCCCCTCTCCTCCCCAAGTACTGGCAGCTCTCCTCAGCCTTTCACAACTCCACAGATTTAATAACCGCGTGTCTTTTAACCCTTATGATTGCAGACATAGAGTCCCAAACTTGCTAAATTTTCTACACAAATAAACACAGAAGAACCTAGCCCAATGCATTTCTATGGAGCTTTGAGTCATAACTAACTTTGGTTACAGAATATAAAAAATGACTGAATTCAAGTTGCGAGGTAAGCTGGTGCCGATTCACAATGCAGAGAAATCTGATCCCTTCCAGCAGTGTAAGAGAAGATCATCTTGCCAGAAGAACTCAGCCTAAAAACCTCTGGATCTGTTGCATCAGGAGAGGGATCACCCACCACCAGCACATCCCCATGCACACACACACAGCCTTCCTGTGTTCTTGGACCTGGGATCTGCCTCGCTCACAAAATCACAGAACACGTCTGCCTTCTCCAAACAATGAATTTCAACGGAGATCCATAGCCAAAGTACATTTTCATCTGAGCTGAGGAGCAGAAATGCTGAAGCATGTAGTAACTTGTATTCTACTTACTTTCTATGGAAGCACTTGCACCTTTGCGTAAGGGATTCATTTTACAAGACAGTAATCAAAACAGTCAAATATTTTTGAGGGAAGGAAATTGGGTTAAAAGTAAGAGATTACTGGAGTTTTTTTTTTTAATGCATCTTAATCTTTCTCCTCCTTAAACCTTGACATTGGGACACTTGTTAAACTTCAGAAATAACATTAATAAGCCTGGGATGGGGGATAGGGGACTGAGGTCCTCCTGTTTTCTTTCATGCTTTCACACGCTGGACTATGTGCTAAGTCACTGATCAGAGGATGAAGACAAATGAATAAACTAAATCTGCACAATCTTCCCGGCAGAGGAGGCTTACCTTTGATTGGATTTCCTTCACCATGGTGAACCTTTGCTTCCTTTAGTAACAGTGGTGAAGATTCCCCAGGGGATCACAACTGGCATGCAAAGGAGGCAGCAGACCTACTGGCCAAACTCAGCTCTGGTGCACTGTTATAAGCAAGCAGCAGTCACGCCCATCATATCCAGCCCTCCTACTTCTGCACAGATAGCAATGGTACTCACCACACCCAGCCCTTCTATTCAGAGACAACCAGCAGTTTCTAGTAGTCTGTCCTGTTGGATGGCTTTTCGCAATTCCCTGCAGTTTCTCGGGTATTAGAATGGCTCATTTGCTGCAGGAGGGAACTTTGCAACCAATGCCACATTATTTTTTTCAAGGAAGAGACTGAGGAAGCGCTGGAGATGCAATAAGTCCCTCTTCAGAATGCCCCATTCCAGAACAGTGTAGCTGACCCACTCTTGCGCTTCAAGTGTCTGTTTTTAGGGAACTGACGCTCGGTGTGGATGAGGAGGGAGCAGCTGTACTGGCAGAACTGTGGCAATTTGGGACAACAAAGTACTCAGGCTCCTCAAGAAATCCAAACCTGGACTGCATATGCGCAAGGATTCCGAAAAATGGAGCACTTCGTCAGCAGAGGGGGCTGCCACCAGGCCCTGTGGTGGAGAGCCACTTGCTCGAGTATATAATGCATGCAGGTAGTATTTTCCCATTCAGCAGGTGTTTCCTTCTTTTCCAAAGCATTGGCATAGGATGGCCCCTGCCAGAGTTTCCTGGTAAAGAAGCTCATGGCAGGAGGGTGCATGAGGTCGGACCAATGCCAAATCAAAGACTCCCTGTAACATATGACACACTGTTGGAGCTCTGGCTGGTTTTGCCCCAAGTATGTGCATCCCCATTCGAGATGGCATTGTTCTGCGCAGATTTTACATTAGCCTTTTTTTGGCACCCTTCGGGTAGGCGAGTTCATAGTCAATTCTAAGCGAGAGGGGTACCTGGCAGTCTCCTCTTGAGTAACGTCACCATACAGTGAGACAGGTTGTTCCTGAGGTCACATAAATCCAGGGTGGTCCAGGCTGGCAGGGAGATGCGGTTAGTCCTGCATACAGTTAAACACCTTGACACTGTCCCCATGAGGAATGCAGAGGATTATCTTGCTTTGCATCCACAATGGGGTAAGTACTGGCTGGTCCACATGGTTCTTTCCCCATTGACAAGGTTCCAGTTCACATCCATTTTTAAGCAAGGCATTGTAGCAACTGGCAAGGATGGTAGCACCTTCAGAACTGGTGCAGCCACCAGTGCAGCTCAGTGGAGTTTCCCAGTATCCTCAATCAAGAGAATCAGCAGTTGGCGTTCCGCAGCCTATTCCACCTATGTCCAGGTGGGGTGAGCTGGGAAGGATGGGCATTAACCTTTGCTGTGATTGCTATTTTTTCTAGATATTACATTTCAAGCAGCATGTCCAGAATCAGTCTGGATAGTCAGTCAGTCATTCATTCGTTAAGTGGGCAGAGAAGCAGGCAGCAGTCAGCGCATATGGGCGACATCTGGGCATGGCAGCAAAAGGAGTTTGCATCACCTAAATGAGCAGAAGTGGAGTGACATGGGGGCAACTGATTCCTGCTTTGAGGCAGCTGCCAGACACCTTGGCCAGACTGGAGCTCATTATCATTCACGTTGGCGGTAATGACTTGGGTCACCTTTCATGCATTCAGATAATCCGGAGGGTTTATAGTGACATTTGCACCTTGCAATCATTTTTCTGGGCACATAACTTCTTTGGTCAGACATTCTTCCCAGACTGCAATTGAGTGCCAAAAAACTTTGGAACAGTGGCCTGAAAAAAGTGAACAGACAAATAAGCATGTAGGTGGAAAGCCATTGCTGGAGGCAAATAAGGCATGAAGAGCTGAGATCCGATTGCCTTGGTTCATTCTGGAAAGACTTAGTCCATCTATCAGAAATTGGCAACAACTGTTACGCGTGTCACCTGCGACAGACCCGCGGCACGGCCCCCTCACCTTTCTACAGTGACTCCAGCTCCTGGTTCCTCCTCGCTGGCGGCAGTGGGCTGTCAGCTCCATCCTCAGGCCTCTCCCAGTGCCTCCGGACCTGCTTCAGCCCCTGGCATTCCTGGTTCAGCCACCGCACCCATTGCTACTTGTTGGGCCTCTCCGCGTGGCCCGCGGAGAGACGCTGCTACTCGGTGCCACGCCCCTCCCTAGGTGCGCGAGCATCACTGATGTTTAAGTATGGACCGTGGCAGGAACCTAGCCGCGGCCCTGGATGATGATGTCAACAGAGCTATAGTATTTAAGCACAGGCTCAGCTCCCTAGAGTTGCCTTTGCAACAGGTCTCCTTGCTGGTCGAGTACTCGTTGCTTCCTAGAGATTTGTCTCACACCTGTGTTCCTGTTCCTCGTTTGTTTCTGGTTCCTGTCTCCTTGTTTATGTCCTGCTTCATACCTCGGATTGACTAAACGGACTTTGACTTTGCTTCGACTGACCACGCCATTGACTCTCTCCAAGCCCGGACCTCTGCTTCGCCTGACTACACTTTTGCCTATCTCCAGACCGAGACCTCTGCTTCGCCTGACTACGCATACTACGTTTGACTTTCTCCATGATCAGACCTCAGCCTTGCTTGCCTCTGGATTGCCGCCAGCCCTGACTCAAGCCTCTTCCTCGACACCTCTTCAGCTTACTTCCTGGACTTGGTCTATTCAGGCTTCAGCCTACTCTTGCTCAGTCGCCCCCTGTCTGCCTTCGTTCCTTTGGTGCCCGAGTCTCCGGGACATTACCTTGTCCAGTGTAAGACTGTACCATCTCTCATCTGCTGTCTTCTACATCGACTATCTATGGAGGCCCACCTAAGTCCAGCCGGCCCAGGCACCCAAAGGCTCACCTGCGGGGAACAAGGGCTGGTATTGGTGAAGCTCCAGTTGGCCTCTGTCCATCAGCCCACTCCGCCTGCCGAGGTGGGGACCCGTAGGTCTCCTACCTATGGGTTGCATCAACCCCACCGTGGCCCAAGGGTCCACCTCCGACGCAACAACAACATCTTGAACTATAATTGGCAGGAAGCTAATGGAAAATCATTTGGGTTGGTTTAATCTTTGGGCTGCAGCTTTGGGGGTCAGGGGATGAGTGCTTGGCACTGACCCCTGTTTGTGGTAGGGTACCTGAGCCAATGTTTATATGGGGCTGCTATAATGCAGGAGACTTGTCATACAGGACTGCTTGGACCATGTGTGTGTGTGGGGGGAGTTCCCTGCAGTGGAATGGCAGCATAGACGAGGATGGTGATGCAGTGTGGAGGTCAAACCCTGTTAGCTGCCCATGACAGTAAGACGAGACCACCCCCAGGATGCTGCAGTGGGGGTTAAGTCAACTGGGTGGCCACTGCCCAAAGTATATAGCTTAGGTGGCTCCGTGGCAGGCCATTAAGGCTTGGGGCTTAGCTGATCCATGGCAGTCTCCAGGTGGCAACAGTGATTACTTGGAATTGGCTCGAGTACTACTTGATATTGTTCTTTTTGCTGTAACTTAATAAAACATGCAGCCCTGTTCAGGGGCGGATTGTAGGAAAACGTCAGCTGGGGGATTTTTTCTAAATAGGCCCATGGGTTATATATCAGACACCCTTGTGCACTTTCTGTGCAGCATGTGCTTCAACAGCTCCCAAAAGCATGCCAAGTCAACCCTTTAGAGGTACATCACATGATCTGAGCCAAAGTATCTCTAATGTAAATTTCACATTTCTTCTAAATAAATAAAAAGAGCATAACCTAAATCATGGATGAGGAAATTGGAGTGCAGTCCCCCTCCCATTCATTCAACTTGTTAGCCCCCCCTACCCGAAGTTTGGGTAACATACAGGCCGATACAGTACAGTGTGCTCCAGTGGAGCGCACTGTTAACCGGCATTTGGACGCCTGTCGAAAACACGCATCCAACCCCCCCCCGAGACTAATAGCGCCCACAACATGCAAATGCATGTTGATGGCCCTATTAGTCATTCCCGTGCGATACAGTAAGTAAAATGTGCAGCCAAGCCGCACATTTTACTTTAAGAAATTAGCGCCTACCCAAAGGTAAGCGTTAATTTCTGCCGGCACCGGGGAAGTAAAAACTGCTTTTCTGTGCACCCTCCGACTTAATATCATGGCGATATTAAGTCGGAGGTTCCAAAAGTTAAAAAAAGTTAAAAAAAAAAAAAAAAAAAGTAAAATGGGTCCGCGGCTCACAGGTTGAAAACTGGACGCTCAATTTTGCCGGCGTCCGTTTTCCAAACCCGTGGCTGTCAGAGGGTTTGAGAACCGACGCCGGCAAAATTGAGCGTCGGCTGTCAAGCTCGCTGACAGCCGCCGCTCCTGTCCAAAAAGAGGCGCTAGGGACGTGCTAGTGTCCCTAGCGCCTCTTTTTGCCGCGGGCCCTAATTTAAATAAATTAACTTACTGAATCCCGTGCAGAGGAGAGTGGCCTGTGCGCACACTGGGAGAGCAGGCGCTCGCCCGCTCTCCCGCGATTTTTACTGTATCGGCCCGACAGTAAGCAACAGTAAAAAGAGCCAAGTGGTCCATTTAGCCCAGCATTTTTTTTCTTTTAGGATAGTAACTGTAGCTCCGTGCAGGTTACCTCTTTTTTTCAATTCAATCCTTTAGCTACTAGGGATCCTCTGTGTTTAGCCCGCCTGTTTTTGAACTTCATTACCATTCTTGTCTTCACTACAGCTTTTGGGAGGGTATCCCATACATTTACCACCCTTTCTGTGAAGAAATATTTCCTAACATTGTTTCTGAGTCTATCCCCTCGGAGATCATATCATGACCCCGAGTTCTACAGATTTCTTTCCATCAGAAAAAGGGTTTATTCTTGTACATCATTAATGCCTTTCAGGAATTTAAAAGTCTGCATTGTATCTCATCTATCTTACCTCTCTTCCAGTGAATACATAGTCAGGTGCTTCAGTCTTATTTCATATGGACTTTGATGCAGACACTTCACTATTTTGGTTGGCTTTCTCTGGATAGCTTCCATCCTGTCTCTATCCCTTTTGAAATACAGTCACTCTCATGTATGTATATCCTAGATTCATAGCCTGGTGTTGTCTCTTGCCAACCAATCAGCTCTTGAACCAGTTGCCAAGCAATGAGGCAACCACACTGCCAATCGGTGTGTCAGAGACAGACACACATTCAGCTGTTGTGCTGCTGCTGCTGCTGCTCACATGCTCATTTAGTCTGTGCCCCCTATATCATTATGAAAAGTTCTTGCTTGCTGCGAGTCCTTTCCTTTCCCTTTCTCTTTTCCACCTGCTTTCAGCACCCCTGCTTTTCCAGGAGACTCATTGGCTCCACAGCCCGCTGCCCCTCTCAGAGCTCAGCCCAGCCACCTCAGACAGAGGCCTCAATAACAATGCACAGGCATTTCCTACTGGCTCACCCCCTCCCTTTCTGTGATTGTAACTTGCCTTCAGGTCTTGACCCCACCCCTCACCCTGTTATTCCAGCACTGTGTGACTGTGTTGACTGTGTGCTACGTGGTCTTCTGCTGGTTCTTCAGGTTCTGCTCTGCATACTTACTCCAGGGTAGGACACACTAGAAGTGATCCATGCTATCAAATTCCTTTGGGGTTATAAAATAGAAAATTTAGCCATGGCCAAGACTGCATGCATCACTGCTTCAGTCACTGATACAAAGTTTGAGATAGAATCCTGCCTTTCCACAAGGAACCTGTGCAGCCAGGGCCAGTGTATGGGTATGAGATACCCTAGGTGAACCTTACAGCCTTGCATCTCCCCACCCTCCCCACCCATAATTAGAAATTATGCATTTATAATAGATTTTATATGAGAAAGGACATTCAAAGTGAAGGTTTCTGAGGTAAAATATCATTTATGACAACAATGTATACTATTTTTACATACAAAATGTTTAAAAAATTTCCCAAACACCAATAAAATATTTCAAAACAGCAGAGATAAATAACCAACAATTAAAACCAATAAAGACTAAAAAATACCCTGCTCTTAAAGCAAATTAAATAAATAAAATATCTGAGAACTGTTTCTTTTAATTATAAAATCCATGAGATGGGCGGGGATGAGGGATGTGTACAGACTTTTACCTCTCGCTTTCATATGCACACATTTAACATATAAACTCTCACATACTCTGATATACACACGTTCACTCACACACAACATGTCAGACTTTCACACACTCACACATACCCAGTCATGCACACACATTATCACACTTGCTCACTAACACACAAATGATTAATCACAAACACACACTGTCACAAATGCTTACTGACTGACACTTTTTCACATGCTTACTGACACACAGAAATGCTCACATACACACTTTCTCATATGCTGACACAGAAATGCTCATTCACATGCTGACACACACATAGGCTGAGTCAAATGCACTATCAAATATAGTTAGTGGTCCACACACACACTCAGCCTCTGGATCATTCACATGCTCTCTCTTCCTCCAGCCCCCCCCCCCCCCCATGCAAATTTTGCATAAACTGAGTTACAATATAGTAAACCTCCCATACTAAAATAGTACTAACTGCTAGAACTCAAACAGTAACATCCCAACCTATGAAAAGGCAGCATTACATACTAACAAAAAGAAAATATATTTCAAAACAGTTGATGAACAGAATATCCAATAATTAAAAATTCATACAAAATGTTTAAAAATTTCCCAAACATCAATAAAATATTTCAAAACAGCAGACATAAACAACCAACAATTAAAATCAATAAAGACTAAAAATCCCCTGCTCTTAAAGCAAATTAAATAACTAAAATACCTAAGAACTTTTTCTTTTAATTATAAAAACCCAGAGATGGGCAGGGGTGAGGGATATGTACAAATGTTTACCTCTCACTCTCATATGTACACATTTAACACATACACTCTCACACACGTCACACACAACATGTCAAACTGTCACATAGTCACACACACACTCTCACTGACTCATACACACACACACACACTCAGTCATGCACACACATTATCACACATGCTCACTGACACACAAATGCTCACATACACACTTTCGCATATGCTGACACAGAAATGCTCATTCACATGCTGACACACACATAGGCTGAGTCAAATGCACTGTCAAATATAGTTAGTGGTCACACACAGTTTCAAATCACATTGGTGATTAGGGGATGCAAACAAAGCCCCTGGATAACAGGGTCCCGGTGGGCTGAGTGGCTGCCTGTTGCTACAGGAAGAGGCTTCCCTTGCCTTAGGAAAGGGAGGTTGTTTGTTTTGGTTTTGGGCCGCAGCCCAAGGATGAGGGGGGGGGGGGGCCCATGACAGACAAGCAGAAAGTATGGAGCCAAAGAAGAGGCAGCACCGCAAGGCCTCCCACTCGCCTCCCGCAGGAAAAGACAGAAAGCGAGCTGGTGAGAGGGAGGCGGCAGCTGAAAGTGGGGAGAGAAGGTGCAAGAACTTAGTGGAAGGGGGATCGGGGAGCCACTGCCATCACTGCCATGGGAAACGTCAGTGAGGGAGAGTCTTGGAAGAGGCTCCTGCTTTGGGAGAAATGCAGCTGGACTCCCGGGGTCAGTCGAAGTGGCCCCGCATGCATGAGGTCACTGTGACCAACACAAACCACGTGTTTGGCTGGCCCAGCCCACTCGGGCATGCCCGAAGCCCCGGTAGGCCAATCTGCCCCGGCCCTGTTTTTCCACTTAAATGGTATTGGCTTGTTGTTTCTTGTATGTTTGGGGTGGATGGCAGGGGCAGAGAGGGGAGCGTCCCAACTGCCTGTGTTAAAGTAGTCCTGATAGTCACCATACCCAGCCTTTCTACTCTCACACTAACAGCAGTTTCTAGCAGTCTGTCCTGATGGATGACTGTTACGATTCACGGCTCCCAGGTCGGTCCCACAAGTCACTGCACTTACCACCAATTCTGCCACGACCATGCAAACCTCAGCCTACGATGCAGCTCAGACACTGCCAACATGCCGTCATCATCTTGCTTCCCTCTGAGGCTCCATAGGTGCACTGGTACATCAAGGGGCCACAGCCAGAAAAGACCCCGCGGCACCCTTTGATGACATCACTGGCTCTCAGTATATAAAGCTCCCAGAACATTGCCTCGATGCTTCAGCAACCGGGTCTCCTCTCTTAGCAGTGTGTGTGTTACTTCGAATACCTGGTTCCTGTTGCCTGCATTCCTGATTCCCGTCTCGTCCTGCCTTCCTTGTCCAACCGTGACTTGTCCTATCCATCTTGTACAGTGTCTTCTTTGAGTCTTCACCCACCCTTGGTCTGACTTCTGGATTCTGACCTCTTGCTTGGACCTGACTATGATTACCTGCTGCCTGGACTTGATCTCTTGCCTAGATCTGATCGCCCCTGTCTGTCGCCTGCACTGACCTTGGCCTGTCTCCAGCTCCTTCAGTCTGCTGTCTGCCCTGACCCTGGCGTGCCCTTAGACTCTTGCTTACCAGACCACTCTGGGGGTCCCACCTAAGCTGCCGGCCACCAAAACCAAAGGGCTCAATCTGGGGGTGAGGGGCAGGTATTGGTGAAGCTCCAGCCTGTCCTGCTACAGGGCACGTTTGCCAGCTGTCGGCATAGGCCTCATAGGTTTGCTTATGAGGCCTAGTCAGCTATGCCATAGCAACAAGGGCTCACACCCACGCCATCCATCACAATGGCTTTACGGTAACTCCCTACAGTTTCTCAGGAATTGGCATAGCTTAGTTGCTGCAGGGGGGAGTTTTACTACCAGTGACACATTCATTTTTCCAAGGAAGAGATGCAGGAAGTGCTGGGGCTGCAGTAAGCGCCTCTGCAGAGTTCCCTGTCTTTGTCTATACCCCTGTGTAAACCAGCCTAAAGCTGTTGGAAATTACTTTCTGTATCCAGCCCTTACTGATCCAGAAACTCACTCTGGGACAATGCATAACAGGAAACACCTGCCCAGTGCAGGGTTGTCTTGTCTTACTGGAGAGATACTTTTGGTCAGGCTTGATTTGATTGATTCTTTTTTCAGCTTTCATGCTTGTTCACTCTGGTATTTGTTGTCCTGCTTTATCCATTTGTAATCTGTACTATAAGTACAGATAATATATCATGAAGAGAAGACATAAAAAATTTAGGAGGGTCAAAATAATCCCCTCAATAAATAGAGTCACAGCTCATCCCTGCTGGTGTGAAGCTGTACCTAGCAGCAGGCATCTGGGGAGATAAACTGCCAGGACATCACTGAGTGTGTAGGAACAGGTTCAGAACAAGCCCCTGGGCACTAGGAGGGGTGCAGTGGGCAGGATTGTGAAATATTTCTTCAGAAGCAAGACATTGAAGTTCTTTAAGAGAGACACACAGACTTGAGAATGATGGTGCAGTGTTGGGCTACTGCGGCTGCTGCATTTGCAATGATTGGCTCCCTGCAAAAAGGGGAAGAAGTAATAAAACTTTATTTTTTCAGAAAATCATTTGCAAGACAGCAAGCAACACCACTGCCAAGTTGCAAACTATTTTAGCATACCTAAGTTTCACTGGAAATTCTGTTTTTTTCTATTACATTTCTGGTTCTCTAGAGACACCCAGAAAATCTCCAGATACCAGCAGTACTGCTTTAGATGGTCTGATGGAAAGCACCTGAACATGAGTTGGCCACATGGCCTGGAAGAGGACAAGTGTTGGTCCATGGAGGCTATTGTAGCTTCCTCTGACCCAGGCAGGCATCAGCCTGCCTGGGTCAGAGGAAGCTACAATAGTGATGACTAAAACAGCTCGTGGAGGCCAGAGAAAATGGTGGCTGTGGCCAAATCAGCCCAAAAGAGGCCAGAGGAAGAGAGGGTGTTGGTGGCTATAGCAGTCAAGACAGTAGCTTCAGAAGAGGGAGGAGCGGGTGTAGAGTGCTTTGAAAGGAAGGGGAAGGACAGAGTTGGGGTCAGGTCTGGGAGTGGGGACATAAGAAGAATGTTGGGATTATATTTGGGTTTGAAGGAGAGTGCTGGGGTCAGGAAAGGGGGAGTGCTGGATTGAGGAGGAGGAGGAAGGGAAGGGAAGAGTGCGGGGGTCAGAGAAAAGAAGGAAAAGGGATTGCTGGGCTCAGGGGGATTAGGAAGGAAAAGAATGAAGACCAAAACTGTGAAGGATTTCAAAGGGGTGTGGGATAAATACTGTGGATCCATAAAGTCTAGAGGATGTGAATGAAGAGAAGAGGTATGGGGGTGGCTTGCGGGAATGATAGCTACTACCTGGAGATTAATATCCTTATTCAATAAACATACACACGGTTAATGCAACTCCAACATTGCTCTATGCTTCAACGGCAAGAGGAAATGTGGAAAAAAGAATTTGCATCCACAAATAAGCATGGGACTAGCTTGTTTGTTACGGCGGTTACTACCCCAAACCAAAAATGCCTGATACTTCACGTTCAATGCATATCCAGCATAACTTTCTGCTTCAATGGCAGGGGGAATGAAGAAAAGATGATTTATATTCAGACAACTACCAACAAGGTCTGAATTACATAGTCTGGGTAAAACAAATAAGCATGGGTGTAGCTTGCTTGTTATGGCGGTTACTACCCCGAATCAAGTCTCATACTTCACTTAGAATACATATCCAGCGCAGCTCACTGCTTCAACGGCAGGGGAATGAAGAAAAGAGGATTTGCATTCAAACAACCAACAAGGACTGAGATGCACAGGCTAGGTAAACAAGCGTGGGAGTAGCTTGCTTATTATGGCGGTTACTACCCCAAACCAATTAGCTAGATACGTCAATTACATGTAGCTCCTCCATTGCTATCTAAGATGAAGGGGGTGGAAGGGAAATAGAACCAAAAAAGTTATTTAAAGGGACAAGAGTAACAGAAAAGTATGAAAAAATAAATAAGTGTGAAAGCTTGCTGGGCAGACTGGACGGACCATTTGGTCTTCTTCTGCCGTCATTTCTATGTTTCTATGTTTCTATGAATGCTGATATGGGGCTTGGTGATGGAGAGGGAGACAACCCTGGAAGCGGGAAAGAGAGAGAGAGAGAGGGTGAAAATATGTGTGTGGGTGAGGGGTGTGGGAGAGGGGGGTTGAAGATTGGAAGAGATAAATTTGACTCCCAATTCCATGCTAATCCATTCTGTACAGAGCTCGACTGATAATGTAAAAGATCACCCAAATAAGCCTCAGGGAAGAGAGCGTCTTGGATGGGAATATTTTAAATAAAAGAAAGTGGCTGAAAAAATAAAAGGGTCCCTGGGGTGAAGTTCCTGAAAGAGGAAGAGTATGGACAGAGCAAACCCCAGCCAGGCCTCAGCTGAGCCTAAGAAGGCATATAGAAGTCACCAGACCCACGAAGCCAGAGAAAGAAACGAGAGGCTGAGAAGTCATGAGACAGCGAGCCTTGTGCGCAGGACTTATTGCTGTACAAACAGTGGCAGAGAGACAAACAGCGGCTGACAAAAAAGTCTTTTTGCCCCAGGCGAGTGCCTTTGCATTTAGAACTATTTGGATTCTAGATTGCGCATTAACTGGCGAATGGCACTGTTATGATTAAGCAGTGTGTGGGTGGATTCTTGAGTACTGTGGCTGAAGATCACGCCCACGTGGAGGAGCCCTGTGAGGCGCCACAATACTGGGCTAAACGCAGGACGCACAAACACAGAGTTTAGTTCTTTTATTAAACCGCTTGTAGTGTACCACCAGAGGTGGCAGTAGTGAGGTAGCCTGGAAGAAGCAGTCTCAGGACCCTCGGCAGAGGGGACCCTTCTTACCCCGTTGGTATAGGGGAATTCTGGTGCAGGTTTCCTAGCAAGGTAGCACTGTGGATGAGATAGACTGAGAGTTAGATTTCTCACAAGATAGTTGCTGTTGGTATGCGATTCCACCAGGTTGAAGAAGTTAGGTAGCGGCACCGAGGCAGGGAGAGCAGGCCCTCGAGGAGCGAGTACCTAATCCCTGTAAGGCACCTGAAATAAAGCAGAGGGTCCCCGAGGAACGGGTACCCAGGTTAGCAATACCCCGAAGGGCAAAGAGAGAGCTTCCAGCAGCAGCAGGGAAGCGGCAGAGTAGCTTAGAACCGACCGAAACCAATCCTTTGCTAACTCAATGAGCTAGCAACTTAGTACAGGCTATATTCCCGAATGACGTGATGTCAGTAGAGGGGAAAGCCCCCGAGGTTCGCTCCAATGCTGGAATAAAGACGTGGGTGGCATGCGCGCACGCACCCTAGTAGGCCCTTGGGAGAAGAATGGTGGGAGGCATAGCCGTTCCAGGGACGCCAGAGAGATTGGCTTGTAGACGAGGCGGCAGCCATTTTCCCTAGGGATGCGGGAGGAGTTGTGAACAAGGTGAGGCAAATGGGGTGAAGCCGTCTAGCACCGACGGACGCAACAGGCACTAAGGAGCCAGGGAACCCCTGCTTGTCTGAAACATAATTAAAGGATGAAGAAACTTTTTTTTTCACCTGATGAAACTAATATGAGATTCCTGTTTAAAAGACACTGTACTTCCTGTTGTGAGAATATGGCATCTGCCTGAATCCGGTGAGACCAGAGGTGCCTATTTTCCTTAATGTGTGATAATCCTTCTCTAGCGCTCTCCCTAGAAAAAGCACAGTCATGCTTGCTTAAGCAAACGTCTCCTTCCCTAATCACACTGTTACATCTCTCCACTGCTTGTCCTCTTCTGTCTTCTTACTTTTTTTCATGGCTTTCCTGTCTTCATTTCTCCCCATGTCTCTAACATGTACCTTTCACTCTCTCATATGACTTCTCTATATTTCTCTCTTTTGCCACTATATTTCTATCCAGAAGAGAGAATGAGTAACAGGAATTAGATCTGCTTTGTATGATCTTCCATATTCTTGCAACCTGGATTGGCCACTGTCTGAGACAGGATGCTAGGCTTGATGCACCATGTGCTGACCCAGCTTGGTAATTCTTGTTCTTATCACCACCTTTTTACTCCTCTATTCCTTCTTCATTCTTCATTTCTGATCTGTCTACCTGACCACAGTGCCAGATTGGGGAGGAGAAGGAGCAGCAGTGCAGCTGCCAGGAGCACCTACCTGTAAGGAGCACTAAAACCTTAATTGGAGAAGTATTAATTGGCCCTGCTACTGCCAACAGTGCCCTGAAGAATGAAGCACTTCATGCCAGCGCTGCCCTATCTCTGTGCAGTACATACCTCTGTAATGGCGACCATTCAAGTAATCTTCCCAATGTGCTTCCTCTTTCACAGTGGTAACACCACGATGAGTGGCACTCACGGATGGTCTGCCCACTTTGGCCTTTTCCTATTTATGACAGCTCCCCTATGGCCATCATAATCTGATTGCCTCAATTCCTGCATCTCATGTGGGTTGTTGACCCGCCTCAGTCATGGCCCTTCTCGGGTTACTCTCCTGTTTCCATGGTGGCCAATCTAGATCACAAGTACCTGGCAGGATCCCAAAGGGTAAATGGTCTCCATGCTGCTTATCACAAGGATAAGAAGTGGATTTCTGCAATTCCATATTTATTTATTTAAAATCTTTTCTATACCGTCGTTGAGTAAAGCACCATCACAACGGTTTACAAAGAGGCACGTAAATATATATTTGGTGAAATTCTTACTGACAATGTGCCATAATATTTATCGGTAACAAGTATTCATAATATAAGGTAAATGTTGTGTGATCTGGATCTTGTCCTTTTTAATGGTAAATAGGAAAAAAACATACAATCATTGCACTTTGAACTACAGTTTTCTTAAGTTATTCTATTATAATGTTAAGTAAAAATGATCATGTATAGGTATAGGTGTGGTATTTGGTGACTTTAGCTTGTTCAGAATCTCCATTCTCATTGTAGAATGCTTTCTTGAAAAGCCATGTTTTCAAACTTTTTTTTAAAGAGTTTTAGATCTCTCTGTAATCTTGTTTCCAGTGGCAATGAATTCCATAGTGCTGGTCCGGCTAATGATAGGGCTCGTTCTCTGACTTGGGTCAGTTTTGCTGTCTTGATTGATGGGATGGGTAATAGAGCTTTATTAGCTGATCTGAGATTTCTCTGTGGGATGTGTAGGCGTAGTGCTGTGTTTAACCAGTCTGCTTTTTCTTTGTTTATCAGTTTGTGGATTGTGCAGAGTGTTTTATAGTGCACTCTTTGTTCTATTGGCAGCCAGTGCAATTCGGCAAGTGTCTGGGTGATATGGTCTCTTTTGCTTTTTCCAGTAAGTATTCTGGCAGCAGAGTTTTGTAAGATTTGTAGAGGTCTTATTGTTACATACGGTAGTCCCAGAAATAGTGTGTTACAGTAGTCAGTGCTAGAGAATATAAGAGCTTGTAGAACTGTTCGGAAGTGTGCTTGGGTTAGTAGGGGTTTAAGCCTCCTAAGGATCATAAGTTTGGTGTAGCCTTCCCTAACTTTTTGTGATATGTGTTGCTTAAGGCTGAGTTCAGTGTCTATAATTACTCCTAGGTTGCAAGCTTTCTCAGTGAGTTCCACTTCCTGATTGTTTTTAAGTTTGATGGGGTTTTGAATTGTCTCAGAGTTTTTACGTTCTAGGTGAATAAATTCAGTTTTTTCAATGTTAATTACTAGTTCCATTTGGTTTAGTAATTGCTTAATTATATCTAGGTACATCATTGCTAGGTTTAATGTCTTATCAATTGTTTCCTCTACGGGTAATATTAGTTGAATGTCGTCAGCGTATATGTAGTGTATGATGCCTATTCCAGCTAGGAGGTGGCATAGAGGCAGCATGTAGATGTTAAATAGTGTCGCCGAAAGTGTGGATCCTTGGGGGTACTCCTGTTTTTAGCTCAATTCTGTCTGATATTTTGTTTTTAATCTGTACTTGGAAAAATCTATTGTTTAAGTATGATCTGAACCATTTCAATGTTTTGTTCTGTAGACCTATTTCTTCTAATCGTTTTAGCAGTATGTTATGGTTTACTGTGTCAAATGCTGCCGATAGATCTAATAGTATCATGATGTAGTGTTTCCCATTATCAAATCCTCGTAGAACATTATCAGTTAGGGAGGTTAGTAATGTTTCGGTACTATAGTGTTTTCTAAAGCCATGTTGCGAGGGGTACAGTATGCTATTGTTGTCAAGATGTTCGGTTAATTGTTTTTGTACTGTTTTTTCTATCAGTTTAGCAAGTAGGGATAGGTTTGAGACTGGTCTGTAGTTACTTAGTATATTTGGGTCACTGTTTTTTTTTCTTTAATACTGGCTTGATTATTGCACCTTTAAGTATGTCTGGGATTTGTACTTCATTAAGGGATAGGTTGATTATTTTGGCGATTGTATGGGATGTGGTGTCAGCAAGTTTTTTTATGTCTATGGTAGGAATTGTATCGATTTTATGTGGTGCTGGGTTTAAATTTTTTAGCATGGATTCAACTTTGATACTGGATATTTCGTCAAATGTGGACCATTGTATCACATCTCTACTCTGCATTTTAATTTCCTGTGTTGATGAATTTGGGATTTTTGCTTTTAAGTTTGTTATTTTGTCCCTGAAGTAGTGTGCTATTTCGTTACATTTATTCTCTTGTGGGGACTGAGGTGCTTCTGTTTTATCATTAGTCAGGTTTTTAACTATATTAAATAGTGTTCTGTTAATAATGTTTTATGAACTTTTACTCCAAGAACTTGTCCAAACCTTTTTTAAACGCAGCTACACTAATAGCTTTCACCGCATCCACTGGCAACGAATTCCAGAGCTTAATTATGTGTTGGGTAAAAAATATTTTCTATTATTAGTTTTAAATGTATCACCTAGTAACTTCATTGAGTGTCCCCCTAATCTTTGCACTGTTTGAAAGAGAAAACCGATTAATATTTACTCGTTCCATTCCATTCATTATTTTATAGACCTTTATCATATCTCCCTTCAGCTGACTCTTCTCCAAGCTGAAGAGTCCTAACCTCTTTAGCCTTTTCTCATCCCCTTTATCATTTTGCTTGTCCTTCTCTGTATCTATTCTAATTCTACTAAATCTTTTTTGAGATGTGGTGACCAGAACTGCACACAATACTCAAGATGAGATCGCAGGATGCAGGCATTCAGAGAGACATTATGATATTCTCTATTTTATTCTCCATTCCTTTCCTAATAGTTCCTAGCATTCTATTTGCTTTCTTGGCTGCTGCTACCCACTGAACAGAATATTTCGAAAAATGATCAATGATGACACCTAGATCCTTTTCCTGAATGGTGATTCCTAACTGTGTAGCTAGAATTTGGGTTACTCTTCCCCAAGTGCATCACTTTGCACTTGTCCACATTAAATTTAATTTGACATTTGTAAGCCTAATCTCCCAGTTTTCCAAGGTCCTCTTGCAATTTCTCAAAATCTTCTTGTGAAATAACAACTTTGAATAATTTTGTGTCATCAGCAATTTTGATCACCTCACTCGTTGTCCCCATTTCCAGATCATTTATGAATATATTGAAAAGCAGTGATCCCAGAGCAGATCTTTGAGGCACTCCGCTATTCGCCTTTCTCCACTGGGAAAATGTACAATTTAGCCCTATTCTATGTTTTCTATTTTTTAACTGGTTTGCAACCCACAATAGGACACTGCCTCCTGTCCCATGACTTTTTAATTTCCAAATTGTGCATTGAGTGAAAAATAATTTTCTCTGATTACTTTTAAATGTGCTACTTGCTAACTTCATGGAGTATCCCCTAGTCCTTCTATTATCTGAAAGAGTAAATAACCGATTCACATTTACCCATTCTAGACCTCTCATGATTTTAAAGACCTCTATCATATTCCACCTCAGCCGTCTCTTATCCAAGCTGAACAGCCCTAACCTCTTTAGTCTTTTCTTATAGGGAAGCAGTTGCATCCCCTTTATCATTTTGGTTGCCCTTCTCTATACCTTCTCCATCACAACTATATCTTTTTTGAGATGCAGTGACAAGAATTGTACACAGTATTCAAGGTGCGGTCTCGCCATGGATCGAAACAGAGGCATTATGACATCCTGTGTTTTATTCACCATTTCCTTCCTAAT
The DNA here is from genome assembly GCF_901001135.1 of Rhinatrema bivittatum. Taxonomy (NCBI): domain Eukaryota; kingdom Metazoa; phylum Chordata; class Amphibia; order Gymnophiona; family Rhinatrematidae; genus Rhinatrema; species Rhinatrema bivittatum. Next base: position 542,354,118 of record NC_042615.1, on the reverse strand, counting down.
AATTCCTAACATTTTGTTGGCTTTTTTGACTGCCATAGCACACTGGGCCGATGATTTCAAAGTATTATCCACTATGATGCCTAGGTCTTTTTCCTTGGCGGTAGCTCCTAATATGGAACCTAACATCGTGTAACTACAGCATGAGTTATTTTTCCCTATATGCATCACCTTGTACTTATCCACATTAAATTTCATCTGCCATTTGGATGCCCAATTTTCCAGTCTCACAAGGTCCTCTTGCAATTTATCACAATCCTGGCAGGATCATAAAAAATGTGATTTAACCATAAAAAGTGTGATTTAATCATCAAAAGTGTGATTTAACCACTTTGAATAATTTCAAATTTGATTACCTCACTCATCATATTCCTTTCCAGATCATTTATAAATATATTGAAAAGCATGGGTTCTAGTACAGATCCTTGAGGCACTCCACTGTGTACCCTTTTTCACTTATAAAATTGTTTGTTTAATCCTACTTTCTGTTTCCTGTCTTTTAACGTGTTTGTAATCCACGAAAGGACATCACCACCTATCCCATGACTTTTGACTTTTGTTAGAAGCCTCTCATGAGGAACTTTGTCAAATGCCTTTTGAAAATCCAAATATACCACATCCACTGGTTGACCTATATCTACAAGTTTATTAACCCCTTCAAAAAAGTGAAGCAGATTTGTGAGGCAAGACTTGCCTTGCGTAAAGCCATGCTGACTTTGTTCCATTAAACCCTGTCTTTCTATATGTTCTGTGAATTTGATTTTTAGAACAATTTCCACTATTTTTCCTGGCACTCAAGTCAGGCTAACTGGTCTGTAGTTTCCCAGATCTCTCCTTGAGGCATTTTTAAATATTGGGGTTATATTAGCCACCCTACAGTCTTCAGGTAAAATGGATGATTTTAATAATAGGTTACAAAATTTAACTAATAGATCTGAAATTTTATTTTTGAGTTCCTTTAGAACCATGGGTTATATACCATCTGGTCCAGGTGATTTACTACTATTCAGTTTGTCAATCAGGCCTACCACATCTTCTAGGTTCACTGTGATTTGGTTCAGTTCATCTGAATCATTACCCATGAAAACCTTCTCCAGAATTGGTATCTCCCCAACATCCTCTTCAGTAAACACAGAAGCAAAGAAATGATTTAATCTTTCTGCAATGGCCTTATCTTCTCTAAGTGCCCCTTTAACCCTTCAATTATCTAACTGTCTTGAGAGAACAGTATATACTATGATCAAATGGAGGGAAAAACATCACATTCTTTGCAACAGAAAGACCTTTCAACTTTTCATTTTATGGCTAAAGTACTGAGAATTTATGCATAAGCTCTGTTTTCTTGTTTTTACTTGTTTTATGAAGTAATATGTAATAACTGACTATCATGATGAAAAATGTTTATGATACACTTAGTTATATCTAGTTACATATATACTTACAGATGCTACTATTGTGTTGCTCACTGACATGATAAAGTATGAATTGATGCCATTTTGTTAGTTCTTAGTTGCTATTCTCTGCATTCCTGGTATAAGCTGTCTGTATATTCACCCAACATTCAGATAGTACTTTTTCTTTGTAAGAAAGAACTAGGATAGATTTTTGAGACAGGGGTTTGTTTTTGTTTTTCACCTCTTGAACCAATGGTGGGTGGGGGAGTATATGCCACACCTGGGTTTAACTGTTCCAGACACCTAAAAATAACTATTAGTAAGCTGCACTGCGCCAGTGGGAGCTGCTAATAGGATTTGAGATCATACTTCATCGCAGGGTAGAGAGACACCCAAATAACTGCACCTATGGAGCTTTTATTATGCAGGCTACATTGAGCACAGTGAGCCTGACATTGAATTCACCATGAAAGGTGGCTTATGTACTCTGACAAGTGGATGGCCCCCAAAAGTCAGAATAGGCTCACCATGTGTACAACTATCTGAATGGTGATCATATCGGATGACAGAAGATACAGAGATTAAGCTATGGATGCTCCTGGCAGATTAGAGGTATGTTTTGTGTTTTTAAATTGGCCAGTTTCTGAGTCAATTAAACTCCAGATGTACTTGAGCTTAGATGAGGTTTAGGTAATAATTGATGAGGGTCATGTGACCAATTACACAGACAGAGCAACAAACTAATAGACTGCTTTTCCTCTTTAGTGAAGGTACTTTGTACATTGCAAACATACATTGTTAGATCTGCTTGTCTGTTTGTAATCAGAATGAATTCACAAGCCCTGACCAAGTAGAAATGCAAAAGACCTTCTATGCTTCATATTCTTGTTTCATCTCTATTTCTTGGACTACCTTTATGAACATCCTACACAAAAGACTATTGCTTCTTTGATTGCTTTAAATTTTTGATATTGTATTTTATATGCTTAGTTTTAGAATCATTCACAAATATCACATAATATGATAATTATGGTAACATGCTTACATGTAGTAAGTGTGAAATAATTTAACCCTTGGGATATTATTGGCTTTTCTTAATATTTCTTAATTACACCATCTCATGTTTAGTATATCATAGAATGTCCTATACCGTTAGCCCTAATGGCTAATTTTACACATAGTAATTTTCCTTGTCAAGGGAATAGAAACTTAAGTTATTTGCCCTTTTGACTGAACTGAAAATATATGCTTGTCTACACATTTCCTTTCTTAGTGCTTATTTTTAAACTTTTGGTGGGAGAAATGCACTAAAGAATCTTCTCTGGGATGATGAGGAGGACAGCCAGGGGCCAGCAGCGGAAGTAGGAATAGGTAGTCCAATCCGGACAAGGCAGAGTCCTGGAGATCTGGGTGCCAACGAGTACAGGAGGAAAGCAGTGTTGAGGACCTGCTCCTCCAGAGGGGAGGAGCTAGCAATCTGTTATGATCTGCTCCTCCAGAGGGGAGGAGTTAGCAATCTGTTATAATATGCTCCGCTAGAGGGGAGGAGTTAGCAATCTGTTAGGATCTGCTATGCTGATGAGAGGAGCAAGCAGATGAGAGTTATCAGTCTGTTGTGCTCAGCTCCTGAAGTGGGAGGAGTGAGCACTCTAATGTAAATAGGTGAATCCTTGGGCCGATGGCAGATGACAGCGCCCCCAGGAGGATATCCTGAGAGGGACCACCGGCTAGGCTTGGGTATGGATACAGACACAGACAGTTCTTTATTAGACAGGTTAGTAGAACCATCAGAGGTAGCAGTAGTGAGCTATATGCCCGACAGGGCTGAAGTCCCTCAGATACTGGAACTGCGATCCCAGGGTTGCTGAGCTGTAGAGAGACTATAGATAGTGAGTAGACAGGTATGATGTATACATAGCCAGTAGTAGATGACACACTCACATAGTTTCTTAAAGAGGCTCAGTAGCTGGAAGGAGTTAGGCCCTCGAGGAGTGAGTACCTGGTTCCAGGGAAAGCTCTGAGAGAGCGGTGGTAACTCACGAATGTATCTGCGATAGCTTCCAGGCAGTAAAGAATCTTCAGAGTATTCAGGAACATGGGCCCTCAAGGAGTGAGTACCGGTTCCTGTCTGCAATCTGAAATAGAGAAGAGAGAGCGAGGCTCCCGAGGAGTGGGTACCTCTGGTAAGTCCGAGAAGGCAGAGTAGCTTGGACGAATTCGTATTCCTTGACCGAGTTCGATTTGTAGTCCTTGCTAACTCAAATCGTAAGCGTAAGTGAAGACCTTTTATGTTGGAAGCGGATGATGTCAATTAAAGAGGACACCCCTGAGGTTCGCGCCCTAGCTGGTACATACTTCGGAGTGTGCGCGCGTGCCCTACATCATCAGAAACATGGCAGATCCTCAGCATCGAGCCAGTCTGGGGACGCTGGGGAGAAGCGGCATGGAGACGCCGCGGTGGCAAGCCGTCCATCAGACCCGGAGGGAATCACCACAGAGGTAGAGAGGGTGGAGCGAGGGCGAAGAGCAGCCACGAGCACAACAGGCAGAGGGCGCCCGAGTAAGAGCAGGCCAAAGCCTGAAAAGCCAAGTCCAGAATGAAGATGAGTAGAGCATCGTAGAGCAGGTTGAAGTCAGGGCAGGCGGCAGGCGGCAGGTGGCAGGCAAGGAGAATAGCAAGGCAAGCGTAGGTCAATTCCAGAAGTCAGCAGAAGAATGGTCAGGCAAGGCAAAGGTCAATACCAGGAGACAAGCAATAGCGTGATCAGATGTAGCAGAGGTCAATACCAGGAGTCAAGCAGTAGCATGGTCAGATGAAGCAGAGGTCAATACCAGGAGACAAGCAGTAGCATGGTCAGACGAAGCAGAGGTCAATACCAGGAGGTCAGTCAATGGAAAAAGCAAGGTAGACACGAACACAGGAACAGGAACGGGCACCAGGGTCAGGAACAGGAACACAGATGAATCAAGAACAAGCAACTCAGGACACGACCAGCGTGGAGACGTGTTGCCAAGGCAAGGAAACATTGGCTGGGCCCGGCCTTATATACCAGGACCCAGTGACGTCATCATCCAGGGCCACGGATGAGGTTCCCGCCGCAGCCCCTTTAAAAGAACAGCTGATGCGTGTGTGCACGCGCCTAGGGAGGGTTGCAGCGCAAGATGGCGGCATCTCCCCACGGAGCAGGAATGTCTGCTGCAGAGTTGAGAGCATGAGGAGCAGCCTGGGGTCGAAGGCAGCGGTCACCAGCCGTGAGAGCAGCAGAGCCAGGAGCTGGAGCAGGCAAACAGGGGTAAGAGGACCTGGCCGTGGGCCTGCCGTGGCTGGCACACGCAACACTGGATGAACCAATTTGGTCTTCTTCCGCCACCATTTACTTTGTTACTATAGAAAGGGCTGTTGCCTAGACTCTCTTCAGGATTGGACCTGCTTAAACCTGGAAAAGTGTAGTTGTAGGAGGGTGAAATGTGTGGCTTTTGAGTGTTTGGATTCTGAGTTGTAGAGCTGTGGTCCAGATGATTCAAGGATTGTTGACTGGTCAGGTCAGTCCTCACTGTTAAAGTGGTTACTTACCGAACAAATCCTCTTTTCTTCCCCAGTTAATATTTTGGTGTTGTATATAAAAATTGCAAACAAGGATCCTGACTACTTATTGCTTATGTTGCTGGCATATGTAATTAAATTGCTGTTCCCTTAAAGCGTATGCAGTGAAAACAATTCATAAGTCTGTTGTGCTGGGTGCTTCCAGGGAGATGAAAATAAGTATTTCACTCATTAATGTTTTTTTCCATCCCCTCCAAAAATGATGAAATGCCCTTAGTGATTTAGAAAGATAACCATTATTTCCTAGTTATGATATCTTCTTCCAGGAAAATAGATGAAAATGGCAGTCTAATTAAGTTCTAATTGTTGTTGCTATATATTCAGTCTGTAAACCCCCACATACACCTACATACATATGTACACACACATCTGCCTAAAGATAAACCAGGGCATACAGATGATAAACCACCCCAAATGATTTTCCCTACTCAGGAAATGGCATAAGGTGCTGCTCGTTCGCTGAATTCTTCCTGGTTAGTTCTTTCACAAGTCTGTGCAAGATGATGCCATGCCAATGTTGAAAGACAAGTTCCACTTGTGGAACAATTTGTAAGTTCTGAGAATTGTGAAATATGTCACAATAGACAGAAGATCTTCTCCTGTTACCTATATAATCTAAAAGTGGGTGAGAATTCAAGTTTGCACCTGATCTGGTTAGAAGCATGCACTCCTTTGCATATTAGGGGCAATTTTCAAAATTAGGCAAGTCCTTTAATCCATAGACTTTTTACCAGTTCTCAAAGGGAAAATATGTGTGCAGTTTCCCATAGAGATTTTCCTCTGCTTTAGCTGCAAATTATTTTTCCCTAAAGCAATGTATGCAGTCTTAAAAAATATAAAACTGTGCATGCTGTTGCCTTGTCCAACCTAACCCCACCTCTAAGCCCACCTACTTTTCCAGTGTGCAAAAGTTCATTCTTTCCCGAGCCCCACGCACACTTCTATCCGGAGAAATGGTGGTCAATTTTCAGGCAGCCTACTGACCCACATAAATGTCTTTTGAAAATTGCCCTCATTGGGAGTAATTTTAAGACTGACCACATAAGTACTCTGAGTACTTTTTACCTGTGAGCCTTGCATCCATTGCCCCAGGAAAACACCTGTGTGCATTTGCATCTGCTAACTTGTGCGTGTAGGTTTTCTGAGAAAAAGAATACAGATACTTTTGTGAATTCAAATGTAAGCATGTAAGTGCAAACAACTCTCCAACCCTGCCCCAGGAATGCCTTGCCCAACGGCGGGTAAAAATATGCACTGAGTGCAGTGGCGTAGCCAGAAATTATTTATTTCTAGCTGGGCCCAAGGTTAACATGGGTGGGCACTAAAGGGGCTGGTGGTCTTTATTGTTGCACTGCAGGAAGGAGGCGATGTGCCAACGACCCTTCTTAGTTCTTCAGGGGGCAGGCAGTGAGGTGTCAGCAGCTCTGCGGGGGCCTTTTCTCCTTTCATGCAGTCGGGAGAAGAGGTGCTGACTGCCACACTGAACCTTTAATTTTTTGCACCGCGAGCAGGAGCGAAGCTGCCAGCAGCCCCGTGGCGCCTTTTATCGTGGTCCGCAGGCAGGAGGGTAGATAATGGTGGCCTGGCTGAGCCTACTTAACTTTGGCGGTGAGCAGGAGGATGCGTGGCAGTAAGGAGAGGGGCTGGGCCTGAATAAGCAGGCAACTGTCAGCAGCAGTAGCGCCACCGTTTGCTGTGGAGTTAAACCACAGCATCTTCAGTCTGGGTAAGGCGATGCAAATAAAAACGTAGCTGTGCTCGACTGGAGGGTTAAAATCCAGACAATTTCCGGACATTTGAGCCCTCTGTCTAACTTCTGGACAGTACCTTAAAATTCCGTACTGTCCGGTGAAAATCCGTACAGTTGGCATCCCTGGCTCAAGCCCCTCCCCCCAAGCCCATCTCTAGCCTCCTCCTCATCCCTCATTTCAAGCCCCCTCCCCCACCCAACCCAGCTTTCAGCCCCTCACACTCATTTCCCCTCACCTCCCAGCTAATCTCCCCCCAAAGCCCATCTCCAGCATCCTCCTCACACTCATTCCCCCCTCCCCCTCCAAGCCCATCTCCAGCATCCTTCTCACACTCATTCCCCCCCTCCCCCTCCAAGCCCATCTCCAGCATCCTCCTCACACTCATTCCCCCCTCCCCCTCCAAGCCCATCTCCAGCATCCTTCTCACACTCATTCCCCCCTCCCCCTCCAAGCCCATCTCCAGCATCCTTCTCACACTCATTCCCCCCTCCCCCTCCAAGCCCATCTCCAGCATCCTTCTCACACTCATTCCCCCCTCCCCCTCCAAGCCCATCTCCAGCATCCTTCTCACACTCAAGCCCCTCTCCCCCCAAGCACATCTCCAGCTCCTTCTCACACTCATTCCCCCCCTCCCCCTCCAAGCCCATCTTCAGCATCCTTTTCACACTCATTCCCCCCTCCCCCTCCAAGCCCATCTCCAGCATCCTTCTCACACTCATTCCCCCCCTCCCCCTCCAAGCCCATCTCCAGCATCCTTCTCACACTCATTCCCCCCCCCCCCTCCAAGCCCATCTCCAGCATCCTCACACTCATTCCCCCCTCCCCCTCCAAGCCCATCTCCAGCATCCTTCTCACACTCATTCCCCCCTCCCCCTCCAAGCCCATCTCCAGCATCCTTCTCACACTCAAGCCCCTCTCCCCCCAAGCACATCTGTTTTGTCTGGATCCACTTGCCGACAGTGGGACCCTGCAGAGCTCCTTCCTGCAGGTAGTGTCAATCCTACCTCGGCCCAAGGTCCATAGATACAATATTTCCAAAAATTATATATTTTCTACAATGAACTCCTTTTTGGAGAAATATAGAATTAAACAAACAATTCTCAAAAAGTTAACCGGATAAGTAGCACCACACCAACTGGCCCAGTGCCCGGCCACTGGCTATCCAGTTATTCAGATAGCTGGATTTGTGACTTATCCAGCTATCTAGTGGCTGCTTATAATAACTGGATATTCAGCAGCTGCTAGATAACCAGACAAGTCCTACTTATCTGGCTATATTGCTTTAAACATGCTTTGAATATGCCAGCCAGTGAAGTTGTACATAGTAACATAGTAAATAATGGCAGATAAATACCAAAATGGTCCATGCATTCCGCTCAGCAAACTATTCAGGGTAGTAACTGGCAAACTGCTACTCTGTTCAAATTACCCTTTCTTCTGTTCAGGGTGGTAACTGCCACTGCAAGCAGGTTATCCCCATGCAGAAATGTTATACCAAATGTTACATTAAATAAATAAATAATATGTATGGCACAGAAATTAGCAAATATCAAAACAATTTTGTTATTACTTTTTAAATCTAGTTATCAGCTGTTTCTAGTAAAGATTTACAATATTAAAATATATCTTAGATTATAAACTCTTAGGCTACCTTTAATAAATACAATATCAATATCAATATAATTATATATATTTACAAAAACACTGCAAAGGACCCATTATTACATCACAAACCAACACTGCTACAATTAATACCTCCTGCCATGTGGGCTATTTTTTCCCCCGAGGCCCGATCTCTGGAAGGGGAACAACTACAAATGAATGTTAACAAGCCAGCATGAGACTGAGTCTGCCTCTGCTCTCTGGCCCCCACGGTGGCCTTCTTTCCTCCTGACTTATGTATGGAAGGCAGGCCTTGACAGCAAAGCAGATGCCGACTCAGGCTCATGCTGGCTTTTTTTTTTGTAATTTAAAAGTTATATTCAACATAGTTCAGCTGCAGCTGCCTCTCTCTCCTAGAGGTGGAGCCTCAGGACTGACCCCCCAACTGGAAAAATAAAGGTCCACAGGGTAGGGCAGGCCAGAGCGGGACAAGCAGGGAGGATTAGGAAATGTTTCGGCTGTCTGTGGTGCAGCTGTATGACAGGTCTTGCTTCCTCCTCATCCTTCTGCAATCACTATTGCTTTGCAGAGCGGCAGAAATGCTGCCACAGACCGGTGCTGGTCCATGGACCGGTGGCTGAGAAACACTCCTTTAGACTGTACCTTACTGTAGAAATAAATCTCTCTCTAGCATTATGTCTTCTTTATTAAAATGCAAATGCCACTTTGTCTTAAGATTAATATAACATTAGGAAATTGCATCAAGAATGCTGCAAACCCCCAAACTTCCTCCACACCCCTAAGGAAGTTTGGGGGCACAATTTTAAACCCACAGCTTAACATTTTCTTGCTAGACTAAAAGCTGCACAGGACAATCTGCGCTGTACGTGTTCTCAGCCAGGGGTTTCCGAGAGTGTTTAATGGGCCTGCCAGAACTAATAAAAATTAATATAAAAAATGAAACTGAAATATACATGTTTAATCGTTCAGCTAATTTACATACAGAAAAAACAAATGTGGTGGTGAGGGAAGGGGATAGAGAATTTTAATTATAAAGTAGGGAGGGGGGGCCTTAGAAACCAATAGATTGAGAACCCCTGATCTGGAAAAGGTACAGAGGAGCAACTCAGTGCAAACTCATTTCTACCAGCAATGGTATGCTAATCCTTTTCTTCATCTGTATCAGGCTCCCTCTTCCATCACTGTCACTAATGTGTGTTTAAACAAAGTCTCAGATGACTTTGTTTAAACACACTGAAACCACAATGTATGAACAAAAGAAACTACATTTTTTAAACACAATTTTATTCTACCTATTTATACCGAGATCCAAATGCAGCAAGCTGAAACTTAGTCTGGAGCCCTAATTAGTTGTAAGCAATCAATGTTTGTACATAGAAAAGTACATAGCGGTTAATATTTCATTAACATTGTTCCGTGCCGTCCACGTTCACGTCAACATTTCAGCTCCTCAAGTTTGGCCTTCAGCTCTTCTTTGTAGGCTCCCTTAACTTCATCTATCTGCAAAACAAGAAAACGTCTCATTTCTTTAGAAAAAGAAAGCGAGCATGATAAAAGAAGATTTCAATTTGTACACCCGGATACATAGGACAGGCTTCGAAGAGTCGTACACCTCAGACCTGGAGAAAAGTGGAGTCTCTGCAGGCTGCGATACCTTTTATTAGACCAACCTACCAATCATCCACAGATTAGGAGGAGGGATACGATCTTTTGAGGGCATATAGATCCCCTCTTCAGATCTGTCATGGCCTCAAAAGCTCGTATGCCACAACATATTTGGCCTTTTTCATTGTTTAAACTGATAACTATTCTGTTTTATCCTTTTTACATATACAGGAAGTCCTTACACGTACGTTAAGTTGAAACCAATATTCCCATAGGAAATGATGTTATATATATATAAGAGGATTGGTTCCAAAGCCAAGGCCCTGATCCCATAAAAAAAATTAAAAAAAAAAATCACTTAGACAACAGCTCGCATTCTCACTGGCTTTGAGAAATGCTGGAAATGTCACAGGCTTAGACATTGTACCAAGAAGGCACAAAACAGGACAAAACCTTTTATAAAGCAAATCTCCTGCCTCAGTCTACCTTCTCTCCAACCTAAGCAGGATTGCACTTGAGTGAGATGGCGGTCCTGCTCAGCCCAAGGCACTGACTGCATGTTCTGAGACAGACTTTTCACGGGACAGTTCTGGGAGCCGCCACTCTTCCCCGGGCACCACCAGTCTCCTCATATGGCAGAGATGACTCTGGTAACAGACGCCGCTGACAGCAGCACACCCTGCCAAAGACACCGCCATGACCCAGGGCCCTCCTATGTGTGCGCATCGAGCCTTAAAGGGGCCACTGCAGGAAAGTCCCCATGGTGCCCTTTTATGACATCAGCAGACTTACAGTAATTAAGGCTGCCCCGGACACCTCTCAGATGCCTCAGCAATGGGTCTCCGGCATCCTGCATCCTGCAGTGCATGTTACTCCTATGTTCTTCTATTCTTATGTTCCTGTGCCTCAATGTTCCTTGTTCCCATCTTCCGGTGCTCCTGCCTCATCCAGCCTTGCCCAGCCTGTCTTGTCCAGTGTCTCTTGTGTGTCTTCATCCATCCTTGGTCTGATTTCCTGATACAAACCTCTTGCTTTGGTCCTGACCACAATTGCCTGCTGCCTGGGCCTGACTTCTTGCTTTGGACCTGACTATGCTTGCTTGCCATCTGCCCTGACCCTTGACTTGTCCTGGTACCTTCAGCTTGCTGCCTGTCCTGACCCCCAGAGTGCCCTTGGACTGTTGCTCTCTCTACCACCCTAGGGATCTGCCTAAGTCCTGCTGGCCACCAGAACCCAAGGGCTCAACCTGCAGGGGAGGAGGCTGGTATAGGTGAAGCTCCAGTCTGTCCTGCTTCAGGGCATGTTCTCCAGCTGTTGGCGAGGGCCTTGTAGGTTTGCCTACAAGGCTGCGTCAGCTATGGCACACACTTATGCCTCTTTCTGCTTTTGGCTGTATGAAGCAGCACTGTCACCCAGACCTTACTTCCAGGTTGGGATGGGCTACTACAGCCCTTATGTGAAGGATAGAGAAGAGGCACTGTGTCTGGGAAGGGGTGTAACTTAGAGATACTAGGAGGTCCATAGGTTATGTCTTCTGCCTGTAGCAGCTACTATTCCCCACAGGCTGGGCCCTTGATTGCAGGCAGCTATCAGGACTTCCCAGCAGAAGCAGGGAACAGGAAGAAGCCAAGGACCCAGTCCAGAACAGGAGCTAAAAGAGAGCTGGAGACCAGGGTCAGAGTCGAGAACCAGGAACGGAGCAGGAATTCAGAGACAGCAGGAGACAGGAACATGCAGGAAATAAGCCACACAACAAGATATCATAGAGCAAACTCTATGAGGACTGTTAGACCAGCAAAGATGTGTTAGGCTAGAGCTCCTTATATACAGCCCTCAATTTGGGATACACTTAATACTGCTCCAATAGAGAGCCTCCAGGGGCAGGTCTCCCCAACTTTGCTTCACTTAGTATTCAATTAGTATTTTGGACAGGATCCCCTGGCCTTGAATACCCGGGGCCTTGGGTTCGATCCTTGCTGCCCCTGATAGAATACTCTCCCTCCCAATAGCCTCTCCTAGGGTTCTAAATCTTGGCTTCTCTGGATGTTCTTGCTTAAATTCAGCGAGTCTTTGGTGCATCCACCAGGGGGCATCAGAGAAATGATCTTATATCCAAAATGGCAGGGCTGCCTGTGGCAGCCCCACACCACCTAGCTTAGCAGTCCAGGGGTGAGTCTCCTTATCTTTGCTTCACTTAGTATTTTGGTCAGGATTATTAATGACTCAGTGTCCCTGAGGCTCCACTGCAAGATTCCCTGACCTTGAAAACCCAGGCCATGGGTTCAATCCCTGCTGCCCCTGACAGCATACCCCCACTCCCAAAAGCCCCTCCTGGGGCTCTCAATCATAGTTTTTCTGGAAGTTCTTGGTAAAATTTGGCTACCAGTTCTTTGATGTAGACATTTTGGACTGGTTCACAACTGTGGTCCTCAGGGTTGTACTCTTTCCAGTCCACCAAATAATGCAAGCAAGCATACTTTGGTACTTCTGGCATCCAGAATCTGGTGGACAATGAACTCTTAGTGCCCTATCATTGTGACTGGTGCTGGAGGAGGGGGGCATGTGTGTGTGTGTGTGTGTGTGTGTGTGTGTGTGTGTGTGTGTGTGTGCGTGCATGAGAGAAAGAGCATGTTTGTGTGTGTGCATATATGAGAGAAAGGGTATGTCTGTGTACATAATTGAGAGAGAGGGCATGTCTGGGTGTGTGTATGTGCGCGTGTATGAGAGACAGGTCATATGAATGTATGTATGAGAGAGAAAGCATGTGTGAACATATGAGAGAGAGAGGATAAAGTTTATGAGCAACAATCCCTCTCCTCTCCCCCTGCTAAACAACAACAAGCTGAGAGGCTCAGGGCATCTAGAATTCAAAAGATCCCAGGTATGGACAGCAGGGTATTTTTTATCTTTTTAAATTTTAGTTATTGGGTGCTGTTTGATGTGTCTGTTTTTTAATACTTTATAAGTGTTTGAAAATGTGTATAACTTTTAAATTACTGGATGTTGTTCTATTCATCAGCTGTTATGAAATATTTATTCTTTTTATTAGTATGGTTTTACTCTATTAATAATTTATATTTCTTGATTTTATTGTTTGTTTAATGGCAAATGATGTTTCTGTTTTTCTGTTGTTGGACTGCATAAAGACTCTGACTTCTTGTGGTTTCCGGTTCAGTTTTTGTCTACATGTTTCTATTTATAGTTTATGGTGTCTTTATTCTGTCTATGTTCTGCATGTATGACTGAAGTGAGGTATTCTGCTAACTTGTAGTTTCTGTGTATAGAAATCTGGTTTGTTCTATTTTACTAATAGGAGGCATATTGGTGTTTTAGGGCCTGGTGTTGCGGCCGGGTTCTGTGGCTGAATAGTGGACCCTTGGGCCAACCCACCCCGAGGGGCGGAGCAGGTTGGGAGGCGGAGCCAAGACTCAGAGGGCGAGGTGTAGCGGCAGGAGTCTGAATAAGGTCTTCACCCGGGTACACAGAACCCCCCAGGTGGAGCCCGTAGGGTTCTGGCACCTTGGGACTTGGGCCCCAGTGAGAGAGTCCAGCAACAGAGAACTAGATAATCCACAGACGACAGGGACAGGCACAAGCTCTTCACCCGGGCACCCGAGAACCCCCAGGAGGAGCCCGTAGGGTTCTGATACCTTGGGACTTGGGCCCCAGAGAAGCGAGAGTCCAGTAATAATGAGGCAGGTACCCCTGGGAGTACTAGCACAAGCTCTTCACCCGGACACCTAGCAACCTCCCAGGGGGAGCCCGTAGGGTTCTGGCGCCTTGGGACTTGGGTGCTAGAGAGGAAAGCCAGCAGTCCGAGACTAGACAGTTCAGGAGATTAGAATGTAAACCAAGAGCTTCACCCGGACGCCTGGAACCCCCCAGGAGGAGCCCGTAGGGTTCCGACGCCTTGGGACTTAGGAGAACAGCAAGCACTCTATCTCTCAGAAGGGGGTACAGGATACCTGGCGTAGGGTCCGGAGTAATGGCAAGGCAAGGCGAAGCAGGCACTCGGGTAGGCCAACCTGGACGCAGGACCAGAAGCAGGCTGGGCACACTCCGGAGAATTGGAGTCAAGGCAGGTAGCCAAGGAAGCGGGGTCTGGTAGTCCGAGGTCAAGGCAGGCGGCAGGCAAGCATGGTCTGGCAGTCCGAGGTCAAGGCAGGCGGCAGGCAAAGCGTGGTCCGGCAGTCCGAGGTCAAGGCAGGCTGCAGGCAAAGCGTGGTCAGGCAATCCGAGGTCAAGGCAGGCGGCAGGCAAAGCGTGGTCAGGCAATCCGAGATCAAGGCAGGCGGCAGGCAAAGCGTGGTCAGGCAATCCAAGGTCAAGGCAGGAATCAGGCAAGGCGTAGTCAGGCAAACCGGAGTCAGGCAGGAAGCAGGCAAGCAAGGAACGCAACTCAGAGCTACAAGACTGTAGTAAACCTCGTTGCAAGGCGAAGAGGAACACTCTGAGCGCCGGTTATATTGGGATGGCGGGTGACGTCATCAGTGCGGGCGGAGCCGGGCTTCCGAGGTCTGGGCGCACAAGATGTCCGCACTCGCGGGCGCGCGAGGCCGCAGGAATCAGAGCGTGGAAATGGCGGAGGCCACATGGGCCTATGCGCGGCCCCGGAGGCTGGAAGGCGGAACCCACGGCGTTTGTTGAGCTGAAGGTAGGCGCCATTCACCGGAAAAAGAGGGGAAGTGGCACAGACCGCAACATTACCCCCCCCTTTACGGCCCCTCTTGAGGGGTCCAGGCTTCTCAGGATGATCCTGGTGAAACTGGCGCAGGAGGTCCTTGTCCAGAATGTTATGACTAGGTTCCCATGTATTGTCCTCATCGCTACATCCTTCCCAGGACAAGAGGTATTCCCACCGGCTGTTATGGAAACGCACGTCCACCATTTCTCGTACTTGAAAGGTAGGATCCTCTTCGACGGAAGTATCCGTAGGATCTGGAGGAGTATTGTGAAACCGGGAGAGGACCACCGGTTTCAGGAGAGAGACGTGGAATACGTTATGGATCCGGAAGGATGAAGGCAACCGTAGGCGGTAGGACACCAGGCCCACTCTCTCGGCCACATGAAACGGACCGCAGAACCGGGGCACAAACTTCCGGGAGGGGAGTCGAAGACGAATATTCTTGGTGTTTAACCATACCCGGTCTCCTGGTTGATAAGCAGGAGCTGGTCGTCGATGACGGTCTGCGGCTTGCTTGGCGGAGGCAGCCGCCCGGCGTAGTTTGCCTTGGATTCCTCGCCAAAGGACCTGAAGCTGACGAGCGGTGGCTTGGGCAGCTGGCGAGGTGCTTGAGGTGTCAAGAGGGAGTGGTGGTCTTAGGGCCTTCCCGTACACCACCTGGAAGGGAGACATGCCAGTGGCTGCATGGACTTGGTTATTGTAAGCAAATTCCGCCCATGGCAGTAACTCAGCCCAATTGTCCTGAGCTCATTGATGAAGGAGCGGATATAGGATTTCAAGGTGCGGTTCATCCGCTCAGTCTGTCCATTGCTTTGCGGGTGGAACGCCGTAGAAAAGTTGAGTTTCACTTTAAAACATTTACAAAGGGCTCGCCAGTATCAAGCCACGAACTGGGGCCCACGATCTGAAACAATATCTTGGGGGAGACCGTGCAGGCGAAAGACATGTTGGGCGAACAGAAGGGCAAGTTCTGGAGCCGTGGGAAGCTTTGGAAGCGGGACCAAGTGTACCATTTTCGAAAAACGGTCTACAGTTACCCAGATCACCGTATGGCCCTGGAAGAAGGCAGATCTACCACGAAATCTGTGGCTAGATGGGTCCATAGTTCCGTGGGGATAGGCAGAAGCTGAAGAAGGCCACACGGCAAGCCCGGACTGGGTTTCTGACGAGCGCAGGTTGGGCAGGACTGCACATAAGCAGTGACATCCCGTCGAAGATTAGGCCACCAATAATACCGATTTAGTAGCTCTAAAGTCCTTTCACGGCCAGCATGGCTGCCGATGAGGGAGTCGTGGGCCCATTGGAGGACCGTCAGGCGATCCTTGCGAGGAAACTAGGGTTTTGTCTTGAGTGAGTACCGTCATGGCAGAAAGACGGACTTTACTGGGGTCCAAGATGAATTGGGGGCGGCTCCGGATCTCCTTCATTGCAGGTGGACCTGGACAGGGCATCAGCCCGGACGTTCTTGGCCGCTGGACGGTATTGTAACACAAAATTAAATCGACTAAAAAATAGAGCCCACCGCGCCTGGCGGGGATTTAGACGCTGGGCTTGAGACAAAAACTCAAGGTTTTTGTGGTCGGTAAAGACTGTGACGGTGTGCAGAGCCCCCTCCAACTACTGTCTCCATTCCTCTAATGCCAGTTTTATGGCTAGTAGCTCCTTATCTCCAATGGAGTAGTTGCCTTCAGCTGAGAGAATCTTCTGGAAAAATATGAGCAGGGCAGTAGCTTCCCGGAGTCTGAGTGCTGGCTCAGTACTGCCCCCACGGCGACACTGGAAGCATTGACCTCCACAATGAAGGGTCTGGAGGGATCTGGGTGCCGAAGACAGACATCCGACAGGAAAGCCTTCTTGAGATCAGTGAATGCGGTAACCGCGTCTTCGGGCCAGTTCCTTGCGTCAGCGCCCTTCCGAGTCAGGGCCGTGAGAGGAGCCACCCGATGGGAGTAGGCGGGAATGAAGTGCCTGTAAAAATTTGCAAAACCCAGGAATCGCTGAAGAGCCTTAAGTCCTTTCGGCTGCGGCCACTGGGTAATGGCTGTTACCTTTTCTGGGTCCATCTGGAACCCGGTGGAGGAAATTATATAACCCAGGAACGGCAGGGATTCTGCTTCGAAGGTACATTTCTCCATCTTAGCGTACAAGTGATTCTCACGCAGAACCTGGAGGACTTGTCTCACATGCTGACGATGGGACGCCAGATCTCTGGAGAACATAAGCACGTCATCCAGGTAAACTATCACAAAGGAATTCAAAAACTCCCGTAGCACCTCGTTCATAAGGTGTTGGAAGACGGCTGGGGCGTTGCAGAGGCCAAAGGGCATTACGAGATATTCACAGTGCCCGTCCCGGGTATTGAACGCCGTCTTCCACTCATCTCCGGGACGGATGCGCACTAGGTTATAAGCCCCCCTCAAGTCCAGTTTGGTAAACACCCGCGCCCCTTGGAGGCAATCCAGTAGTTCCGGGATCAACGGGAGGGGATAACGATCCCGCTTGGTAATAGCGTTTAGTCCCCGATAGTCGATACAAGGCCGAAGTGTGCCATCCTTTTTGGCAACAAAAAAGAAGCCAGCTCCTGCTGGCGAACAAGACGGCCGGATGAACCCCTTGGCTAGGTTCTCCGCCACATATTCTGACATGGCCTTGGTTTCAGGTAATGAGAGCGGGTAAACTCGCCCGCGGGGCGGAGTAGAGCCCGGGAGTAGTTCAATGGAGCAATCAAATGGCCGATGCTGTGGGAGAATCTCTGCCATCTCCTTGGAAAAGACGTCTTCGTAGGACCGGTATGGTTCTGGAAGCAGTTGAGAAGAGCAGACCGTCAGGGGTCTGGGCGGAGACGTAGACTGAAGACAACGGCCAAAACAGGCCCGAGCCCCACCGGACCAACTGGAAGTCGTCCCATTGGATGAGAGGTGAGTGTAGGCGGAGCAAGGGAGACCGAGAACCAAAGGATGTACTGCTCATTCCAGAACAAGGTAATGAAATCTGTTCAGAGTGGAGTAATCCGGTCTGTAGAGTAATGGATACAGTGGCACTGGTGATGACTCCCGGGAGCAAGGTGCCTCGGATAGACGAGATTCGCAAACGGAGGGCTTCTTTGGATGGTGGGAAGGGCTAGCTGGGTCACCAAGTCGGATACTATAAAGTTCCCTTCCGCACCTGAGTCAATGAAAGCCCGTAGTTGAAACTTCCCCACCGGGATACTTTAGGGTGACCGGTAGGGTGCAGAGAGGAGCGGTTTCAGAGATGCCTAGGTGTAGCTCCTCCGTATAGCCTAGGCAGTGGCATTTCCTGGACGTTCCGGGCAAGTCGAGAGGAAATGCCCCTTGTTTCCACAGTAGAGGCAGAGCCCCAGTGTACGGCGTCTTCTCTCACCTCAGGGACTAACGGGGACCGGCCCATTTGCATAGGTTCCCCTGCGACCATTGACGTGGGAGAGGCGCCGGTACTTCTGGGTCTAGAGACAGACGGGAGCTTGCGGATAGGGCGAGTCTCTTTGGCTCGCTGTTGAAGGCGCCGGTCCACCCGACCGGCTAAGTCGATAAGATCATTCAGATCTCCTGGGAGAT
Organism: Rhinatrema bivittatum; assembly: GCF_901001135.1. NCBI lineage: Eukaryota > Metazoa > Chordata > Amphibia > Gymnophiona > Rhinatrematidae > Rhinatrema > Rhinatrema bivittatum. Next base: position 542,335,885 of record NC_042615.1, on the reverse strand, counting down.
TACGGCCTGCTAATTCATCTTTGATCCGGCCAGACAATCCTCCAGGAAAATGCCCTTCAGACAGTCATCCCGCCAAGCCACCTCCATAGCCAGTGTCCGAAATTCAATGACATAGTCTGCCACGGAGCGAGCTCCTGCCGAAGGGTAAGGAGTTCAGAGGCTGCTGTACTGAGGTGAGCAGGGTCGTCAAAGGCGAGCCGGAAGTTCGTGAGAAACTCCTCCATGTTTTGGAGGCATAGGGTCTCGCCATTCCCATAAGGGAGAAGCCCAGGTAAGGGCTTTACCATCCAATAGAGAGAAGATGAAGGCCACTTCTCCGCATCTGAAGGGAACTGAGTCGGAAGGAGGGTAAACCGCACCTGAGATTGGTTTAAAAACCCTCGGCAGGACTTGCTATCCCCGGCATACCGGGGAGGCGTAGGGAGTTGCGTTGCTGAAAACTTGAGAGGCAGTTGATACTTGCCGAGATGCTCGAGCCGAGACCTCTAGTTGAGCAGCCAACTGTTCCACGGTTGCTGCCAATGTATCGATGCACAGTTGTTGCTGCTGGAGACGCTGGGCCATTCCCGGAATGGCCTGCAGGCTCGGGGCTTCCGCCGAGTCCATGGCCTTGCAAACTGTTGCGGCCGGGTTCTGCGGCTGAATAGTGGACTCTTGGGCCAACCCACCCCGAGTGGCGGAGCAGGTTGGGAGGCGGAGCCAAGACTCAGAGGGCGAGGTGTAGCGGCAGGAGTCTGAATAAGGTCTTCACCCGGGTACACAGAACCCCCCAGGTGGAGCCCGTAGGGTTCTGGCGCCTTGGGACTTGGGCCCCAGTGAGAGAGTCCAGCAACAGAGAACTAGATAATCCACAGACGACAGGGACAGGCACAAGCTCTTCACCCGGGCACCCGAGAACCCCCAGGAGGAGCCCGTAGGGTTCTGGTACCTTGGGACTTGGGCCCCAGAGAAGCGAGAGTCCAGTTAATAATGAGGCAGGTACCCCTGGGAGTACTAGCACAAGCTCTTCACCCGGACACCTAGCAACCCCCAGGGGGAGCCCTAGGGTTCTGGCGCCTTGGGACTTGGGGTGCTATAGAGGAAAGCCAGCAGTCCGAGACTAGACAGTTCAGGAGATTAGAGTGGTAAACCAAGAGCTTCACCCGGACGCCTGGAACCACCCAGGAGGAGCCCTTAGGGTTCCGACGCCTTGGGATTTAGGAGAAACAGCGAGCACTCTATCTCTCAGAAGGGGTACAGGATCCTGGCGTAGGGTCCGAGTAATGGCAGGCAAGGCGAAGCCGGCACTCGGGTAGGCCAACCTGGACGCAGGCCAGAAGCAGGCTGGGCACACTCCGGAATCGGAGTCAGGCAGGTAGCCAAGGAAGCGGGGTCCTGGTAGTCCGAGGTCAAGGCAGGCGGCAGGCAAGCGTGGTCTGGGCAGTCCGAGGTCAAGGCAGGCGGCAGGCAAAGCGTGGTCCGGCAGTCCGAAGTCAAGGCAGGCGGCAGGCAAAGCGTGTTCAGGCAATGGCGGAGGCCACATGGTGCCTATGCGCGGCCCCGGAGGCTGGAAGGCGGACACCCACGGCGTTTGTTGAGCTGAAGGTAGGCGCCATTCACCGGAAAAAGAGGGGAAGCGGCACAGACTGCAACACCTGGTGTAATATTTGCAGTGTTGCTTGTCATATGTAGAGTTATTACTGTTTGAGTGTGGTAATTTGTGCTGTTTTCGTATGGGAGGTTTACAATAATTATAATACAGTTTACTCATGACTGTCTGAGGGCCAAGCCCACACCCAACAAACATTACAATAGGCCTAATACCAATTCCAAGTGTCCTTTTTACTTTATTCTGCAGGTTTTTCTGGTTTGGCACCACAGCAGTGCATGTAAATATAATATATATGCTATAGGGATATTTTTACCTCTGAAGACTGTACTTGGAATGCCCTTTTTCATGTAAAATTATTATAACTGCATAATTTTATTTGTGTGTAGGAAGGGTGTGTTCGGTGGGGGGGGGGGGGGGGGGGGGGGGGAGTGGCAGGGTTGGCAGGTTGTAAGTTTCTCCCTAGGGCACCTAATAACCTTGCACTAGCCCTGAAGAGCGGAGCATTAGATGTCTGGAATAGGGTGCCAATTTTGAAGAGTTGTAAAGCTGAAATAGCACAAATCAGTGAAGTAACGGCTGAGGTTCAGCTATACTGCTTACTTTTATGTTAATGTATGCAAGTTTACCAAATCTAGAGCTTTATTTACTAAGGCTTACATCCCATTCTCTGTCTATGGGAAATGCGGCCCCTAATCTGTTCTACACGTTATAATAAGTGCTGCTACATCCTCAACACCCAGAGACCCTAGCTGGACTATGACTCCAAAAGCAATTCAGCAAGAGAATCTGACAGGAAAGCGAATGCATTTTAAATCAAAAAGCAATGAGTGTAGCAGTGAGAGTTTGCGAGCAGCCTGGGTTGGACTCAGGGAGTGCTTGAGTTCAAGCTCACCGATAGACGGGCAGGATGAAGATCATATCTAAAGTGTATTATCCATCTCTCCCACTTATTATGCCCAGTCCAGATGTATTTTAGTGTCAGCTGGGATTTTCTTGGGCAGAAATCATAACCTCAGACTAAAACAGATTGTTGTAAATTGTCATTGCCTTCCAGGACCCAGGGAGCCCAATTCTCATTCAGAAATCGCTAACCAGTGTTTTTATTATTATTATTGCTATAATCATCCCACTTTTGTTACTGTGGGAGCTGCTCAGTTTTCGATTGGAGTTCTGTGTTATTGATTTTATACATTTCTGTATACACTGCCCGATATTTTCCAGCTTTGTCACAGAGGCCAAAAAAGCATTGGCTTACTTCCATCAAATTACTTTGGTCTGAGTTAGCCTTATGACTCAAGGGGCAAGTGATGTGCATGGCCTTGCTATGAGATCTAGATTCAGTTCAGGTTAGGCTAGATAGGGGCTGTTGGTGGGAGGGCTGCTGAGAGTACTGGGGAGTGGGAGAGTTTGGGATTATAGGATGTGCTCTGTGATAATGTTGTATTTATGGTTTTTAAATTGCTGTACGCCGTTTTGGGCAGGTTTGTCCTGGGAAGATGGTATATAAATAATCAATTCAATCCCTGGGCCAGGCTTCTACAGTACCTGCTGGTAGGGTTGCTGAGCTAGTCAGGCAGTATTCGCAGACCCTGGGAGGGCGAGAATCTAACATTGAACAATAGCAAAATCTAGTGGCCAGACTCAGAGTCCACATTAAGTGAGTTATAAAGGGAGCTGCTGTTTGTGGCCCTGGATGATGATCGTTCCTGCAATGGCTGGACTAAATGTCCCTATCCGTCTCTCCCTGTGTCCAATGATGGCGTATTCACTTGTTTTGCTTATTCCAACAAGTCCTCGTTTCGCCTATATGGCTTCTTCAAGGGAACTTTAATTTTTGAGCGAAACCATCAGTTACATCTGGAACGCTTCGATCTCAGAATAGAACTGTATCTAATAAGAAAACATATTTAAAAACACTAGATAATATTAGCTTGCATGGTCTGCTGTGCATATAATTAAATAAAGGTTAAAATAAGCTTGAAAATTTAGTGGTGGGGTAATTGGGGGTTTTTTTTATACAATATGATAGTGATATGACAACTAACGGGTTCTATTTATCCATAATTATGGTAATATAACAGCTGATTGAGCCGTAAGGCACAAATGAACCCGATGTTTTCTCGTTCTTGCCCCATATTTAGGTGGGAGGGAATCGAGATAAAGAATAGTTTTGTGCAATAATGGTTTTTATATTTAAAGGGAATTTGAATATTATAGTTATGTATTCACAAAATTACATGAATTTTGCATTTTTTAACATTGGGTTTTGGTGGGGTTTATGGGGTTAGGATGGTTAGGGAGGTTGTTTAAGTGTTTGGGTTAACTCAGTACAGTACAGTTAGTACAGTAGGATACCACATTGTGAGCATAGTCAACAATGGACCGTGCAAGCTAATATTATCTAGTGTTTTTAAATATGTTGGAAGGAGGAGGAATAGCCTAGTGGTGAGAGCAGTGGCTATGAACCAGGAGACCAGGCTTCAAGTCCCGCTGTCGCTCCTTGTGACCTTGGGCAGGTCACTTTACAAACTTAGGTCGTGAGCCCTCTGGGGATAGGAAATACCTACAGTACCTGAATGTTAAACCCATGTGATATCTCAATAAAGTTCTCCTGAAAATGCTGTATAGGCAAAATGAGGCCTTACTGGGATAAGCAAAACAAGTGAATACGCCATCATTGGACACAGGGAAAGACGGATAGGGACAAACCAGTGATGAGTTATGTCATTAAAACCACATAATGTGATATTAAGAGATGATATATGTATATCTTTATATATACATGGCATTTTGGCCTTTGGACATAATGAATATGGGATTTTCAGTAGTGCGCACACTCAAAACCAACTCTATTTTCAAGAAAAAGAAAACAAACAAAAGTTAATCTGAATATCAGGTTGCTATGCAGCTACAGAAATGCACATTACCCCATTGCAAAACAGGAAACAAAGTTATATATACAGGATACTGGCTATTCACAGAACGTTTGGAAAATTCAGGTTTTGCATGTATATCTTCAACACAACCTTGAAACTCATGCATCCCTTTCCCCATGGCAAATTTATGCATATAATTAAATTTCATGCATTTTTTAGGTGACTTAAATCCACATTGAGCACATAGGGCTTAGTTACATGTAAGTCCTTTATTTTATCCACCTAAATCCTGACTAAGCATTTGAAAAATTTTACCCTCCATGCACAATATGAGCCCAGTTTTATAATAGCTTGCATAGGGATGAGATCCACATGTAGAAAAGTACACATGGCTTTCAGCCCTAATTTTAAAAAGGACTAACATGGGTAAGACCATTTTGAAAGTTAACAGGGTAGCACAAAGCCTTGCACAGCATACACATGCACATTTGGGAGCAGGTGTAAATATGTTCACAGATATTTATACACATACTTTTGATGTTTGAAAGTATGCATGTAAATAATTTCCCATCCTAACTTTACCCCAGGAATGCCTCTCTTAAATATGCACAAAATCACTTTCGCACATACGTTTATGCATACAACCCCTGGGGTCATTTTCAAAAGTCATATAGATGTGTGTAAAACTGTGTTTTACGTGCATATATGCTTTGGAAAATTCCTTCCCAAATAGCTATATATCTTTTTTTTTTTTAAATTCATTTTCATTATTATTATTATTCAATTATCACTATTGCTCATACCTTGTTGCCGTTCTTGAAGAAAATGAATGTTGGCACTTTCACGACTCCATTGGATTTAGCCAAGTCCTACAATGAGACACATACATTAAGTAAGATGGAGAAAGTAACTCTATGCTGTGTGGGCTCTTTTGCTGAAGCGACCATGCCATGTGATGGCAATTGTCAGGTGCCACTTTGCAAGCTCTAGATGAAGTCAAACAAGGTCACTCACTGGCAGCTGTAATTTGTTTAGAGGTGAAGGAATCCCTAAGAAAGCCCTTTGACATTTTTCGTTGGTATTCAAAAAAGCTAAGATATTTAATCTGTCTACAGTCTATTTTCCTTCCTCTGGAACACATACTGAAGTACAGTTTCTTACATAACAGGCAAACTGTATTTTACAATATGAAATATAAATTATATTTCTATCTATCTATATGCCAGAAAAAGAGGTGTCCTGTCTTCACATTGTGTTTTATGTGTTTCCCTTATTGCACTGAAACCCTGTGCCCTCTTATAAGATTGTTTCTGCAGGGCATAGGATCTTTGCTCTAATTGGTCATTAGAGCTGCTTTATTATTGTTCTGAACTGCCTGATTGCACATTGCCTGTTCTGCCTTTTCTCTGGGTGTGTTTCTCCCATCTCAATTAGTGTCTTTGACCAGCAGCCTGGCCCCAATTTATTGCTTGAAGGGATTTTCAGGATGATAAAGGCTCTCAGCAGGCTAGTGTTGCACCTTCTGTATCCTTTCCCACAAACTCCTGAGAAGTGCATTGTTTCTTACCATTTGCAGTTTCAACTATAGCTTCTATCACAGTTGTAATTTGTTTCGTATAAACTCAACTAAAACATCGTAGAAACTCATCACAGGTGTGACAATTCCAGAATTTTGTGAGGTTAATCTTGACTCCAGTTCTTCACAGTGAGTGTCTTGCAACTACTTCTAACCAATGTTTTGGAAGTTATGCATGGAGTGGAAGTTAAGTACTAAAGCTGGATCAAAGGACTAACTACTACTAGCTGTCTAGCAGTGCAAGCAAAGGCAACTGTATTTTTCCAAGACAGCACAGTAAGAAACACTGACATTTTAAAGAGGTTACTTAATCAGAAGATTCAGTGAACATCAAGCTAGATGGATTTTTAGAGGGAGTAAATTGGGAGGATTCTCTCAAAATTGAGCAAAGATTTGTGATTTTGCTGCTTACATATCTTTTAAAACATTCAACTGACCATCTCCCCTTCTATCTCACTTATCTCCATTCTGCCACCTGCATATGACAACGCAAGGGCAGAGGAGAGATGTTAGGGCAAGCGGTGACAGCAGAAGGGCACTCCTGCACAGCTGCTGGCTCCTCTAGTCTTTGGCTGGCAGGTCTGGGCTCTCCATCAGCCACATTATTTTTTTCTCTTTGCCTTCAGTTCCTCTGTTTTTTGTTTGGTGGCGCTTAAGGATCCAAATCTGTAGTGGTACTAGGGGAGTGTCTGGCAGCCAAGGCTTGCATTAGCAGGAGCAGACTATAGGAAAATAGCAGCTGGGGGGGAGTGGGAATATTTCAAAATCAGCCCATGTGGGATCTGTCTAACTCCATCATGCACTCTCTGTGCAGCATGTGCTTCAACAGCTCCCAAAAGCACATCAAGCCAGCCCTTGAGAGAACATCATGTGACCTGGAGGCTAGTAGAATTAAGCCAAAATATCTCCAACATAAATTACACTTTTTACCTAAACCAGTAGAGCACACCTTAGACCAGGGTTGAGCAAACTGAGCTGCAGACCCCCTTCCATCCATTCAATTAGTTGCCAATCTCCCCCTCCTCTCCCCCCTGTTTTTTAAATCTTATGTTATTATATATCTCCTGGATTCCTGCCTGATGTTAGTCTCTTGCCAAACAATCAGCTCTTGAACCAGTAGCCAGGCAATGAGGCAACCTCACTGCCAGCCTGCAGCTCACACACACACTGTTGTGCTGCACTTCATGTGCTCACTCAGTGAGTGCCCCCTCGCCCCAGCATTGCTGCATCACTGTGTAAAATTCTTGCTTGCTACCAGTCCTTCCCCTGCGTACAGCAGCTCCCTCCTTTTCTTGGCACCCTCATTCTCTAGGAGACTTACTGATTCCACAGCCAGCTGCCCCTCTCAGAGCTCAGCAAAGCCACCTGAGACAGAAGTCTCACTAAAACTGATCAGGCACTTCCTCTTGGCTTGTCCCTCTCCCTTTCTGTGACTGTAGTTTGCCTTCACTTGTCTGGCTAAACTCGTCTCCCCCTCCCCCTCCAAATTCAGCATATTTCTTAGTCCTGGCGGAATTCTGCACTACTGTGGAGGGCAGAATCCCCCCCCCCCCCCCCGCGCAGAATTACCAAATTCTGCGCAGAAATAGCAGAGGGAGATCCCGGCATGCCGTGAACAGAGTGTTCTCCGCTCGCAGGGAAGATGGAAGGCTCCGGTGAGAGAGAATGTGTGTGTGTGAGAGGGGGGTGGGGAGGGTGTGAGAGAGAGCATGGGACGTGAGAGAGGGATGCTTGAGTGTGGGTTTCAGAGAGAGGGAGCCTATATGAGGAGATTGTGAGGGAGTAGGTATGTATGTGAGAGACTGGGAGCTCGTGTGTATGAAAAAGGGGATGTGTGTGTGTGCGAGAGTGAGGGAGCCTGTATGAGGGTGTGTGACTGTGTATGTGTACTAGAGAGAGGGAGCATGTGTGTGAGAGGGAGGGAACACAGGTAGCCTGTGTGAGGGGCAGTACTGAGAACGGGGTCAAACTCTGGGACTGCAATAGAGTGGAAGGGGTTGTGCCTAGAGGTGGAGGGGAGAGATACTGGCAGGTGGAGGAATTGAGGCCTGAGAGGGCAAAGTGGCCAGCAGAGTAGGGAGAGCGAGTGGAAGGGGACACTTACAGTGAAGTTCTAGGGAAATTCTGCTTAAAAATATTTAAAATTCCTGGCATCTTTAAGTAATACATTTTTTCTGTATTAATTTAAAATGTAATACTTGAAGACTGTTATGTAAATTGTGGTATTTTGACCAATATATAAGTTGCAGAATTTTAAGTTTTTGTGCGCAGAATTTTAATTTTTTTGCGCAGAATTCCCCCAGGAATAATTTCTGTTGACTGTGTGTCACTTAACATATGCTGCTTTTATGGTTCTCCAGGCTATACTCTGCCTACTACTGCTGGGGAGGGGAGACCAAAAGTAATCCATGCTGCTGGCTTCCTCTAGGGTTCAGAAAAGAAAATTAAGCCCTGGCCAAACTACACATATCACTGCAGCAGCTGAGACTGGGGAGAGAACCTTTGACCCAAAGCAGCACAGTTCCAGATGGAATCCTGCTTTCCTGCATGGGCCAGCACAAGAGTATCAGTTGCCCTAGGTGAATCTTACAGCCTTTTAGTCCATCCCCTGGCTCTACCCGCCCCTCCCATACACAATTGAATGCAAGCAGTTCTGTTTTCTTCTCGCACTGCATGCAAGGCTCTCAGCAAGTTTGAGCTGAATGGTGCTCGACTTCCTGTATTATTTTCATGAGATGGAGAGAAGAGCACAGCTCAGGCACTACTCAGTTTAAACTTACTAAGAGTTATGTGATGCTAGAAGAAAACAGAACAGTTGTTCCAGCGGCCATGCCAGCAGCAAACGTCCAGAAAAGGTGAGGAGAGAGGGAACTTACATATTGAGGGGAGGATTTGGAGGAGATAATGGCAGGGATAGGAAGATGGAAGCTAACTAATGGGAGAGGTAGGTGGAGGAAGAGGAATAGCAAGAGAGATCTGTGTGTGTGTGGGGGGGGGGGGGGGGAGATGGGAAAAAGAGAGAGAGGTATATGGGCACAGAGGATATGGGAGCAGAATTCATTTTAGTTATACATGATGCTCTGAGTGTGGCTGAGCACATCATTGATGATGAACTCCCCTTGCCCAGGGTGCCACAGTGTTCTCTACTTGAAAAATAGTGAAGCTCACTGCCATATGGTATTAGGCCTATGGTGATGTGTTGGGTGTGGGCTTGGCCCTCACAAAGCCATGAGTAATCAGAATTATAGTTATAATACAGTAAACCTCTCATGCCAAACTTGTTAGCTTCGTGGACTCTTGAGCAGGCTGGGACGGATGATGATGCTCTATGGGAAGGCCCACAGTGGACGTTGAAGCCGGGAGGCGGCACAGGAGAGAGAACTCGAAAATCTTCACCACTGGAAGCCCGAGATCCCCCCGGGAGGAGCCCGTGAGGACCCGGACCTCTTGGACTTAGACGCGTTCCTCTGCGACCAAGGATCCGAAGGGGCATCCCGGAGAGAGAAGCCGAGGCCAGGAGGTCAACTGGAACGTCACCCTTGGAAGCCTGTGGTCCCCCCGGGAGGAGCCCGTGAGGACCCGAGCCGCTGGGACTTAGGCGAGACTTCCTGGAGGGTGCGGCACAAGTACCGGTGGACACTGAGAAGTCGGAAGCCAAAGACAGAAGCCAAGGGACATAAGCTGAAACAGAAGTCAGTGGACGAGCCAAGGTCAGAAGCCAGGAATCAGAAGTCAAGTCAGAAGCCAGGGAAGAGGAGTTAGGAACAGCAACTAGAACCTCTGTAGAGTGAACCTCGTTGCAAGGCGATGTCTAGGCCAAGCTGCAGGGTTTAAATACCCCTGCAGCATCTGACGTCATCCATCTATGCAAAATAAGCTCAGCGCGCACAGGGGGGGGGGTTTGGGGTAGGTTTTCGGGGGGGGGGGGGGGTACGCGCGTATCTTACGCACGTACCCCTTTGAAAATCTACCCCAATGGGTTTTAGATAAGTCAGGGATGAGCCAGGGATATTCCGGAGCACAGGAATGTTTTCCAGCATTATCCACCCAAGTTAGCTGGATAACTCTAGGACTGCTCCAGTGCAGTCCTAAAGTTATCCGGGTATACAGACCCGGATAACTTGATACTTATTTGGCTATATTCTGAATATAGCCAGTTAAGTCTAATTAATAAAAAAAGAAACAAAAAAAAAAAAGCTTCTGGGCCTTCAGGCTTGATCCCCAGCCCCGCCCCACACCCTAAAATACTTTAAAATAGCTGTAGTTTAATGCATGAACCTCCTCCAAACACACTAACTGTTAAAATTTTTAAAAAAAGAAGATTGGCCTAGCAACCCAAGGCTGGCTCCTCCCATGATACTGAAACCAAAACCACCAAGCTCCCTCCTACCCCCCTCCCCACACTCATTTGCCAATTATATAACACCAATAAATAAAGCAATAACACCAACAATATCAGTTTCTTTAATATATAAATGCATCTATGTATATCACATTGTGTACTGAATTAGTAGGTGAATCTTAAAACAAGTAAATGCAAGAATCTTTTTTAATTTAACCAAGAGCAAAGAAAGCGAGTGTGTATCAATTGTCTTGCACTTCTAGTAACTGTGTTCTGTTTGTAGTTTCTGTGGCAAAAATTGCCTGCAAGAACCCTGTAATATATTAATATATATACAGGATGGAGATATTACTACTTGCCTGAATTTTTTCTTTAATGAAGACAAGTTAATCCACACCAGTAAGTTATGCACCTCTACCAGCAGATGGAGATGGAGAAAAGTGATGTCATGGTATACACCCCTGCACTGACATCAGTCCTCCAGTATTCTCTACAAAAGCCATTGTGGCCAACTAAACAAAACATGAACATAACTATTAACAACCATTCAAGCACTCAGTTAACAGGAAAACACTGAGCTCAGACAAAGAGTGTAATATGACTAATCTAGGGAATGGATATGACACTTACCATTAATCCCCGTAAACGCAGCC